>NC_133151.1:33928741-34528741 GCF_048418815.1 Hemitrygon akajei | reverse complement strand
TGTCTTTCACGTCCTCATTCTCCCGTATGAGTCGGGGGCCACCGAGTGAGCGAGCCGAATAGATACACATCGTCTTCCTCCCTTCAACCGACAGTCGCGCTGGAAAGGACAAATTAATCAAGTCATGTCAAGCTAAGTCAAGTCATTTTTTATTGTTATTTCGACCATAACTGCTGGTACAGTACACAGTAAAAATGAGACAACGTTTTTTTCAGGACCATGGTGTTACATGACACAGTACAAAAACTAGACTGAACTAGATAAAAAAAACACAACACAGAGAAAAAAACACTGCACCAGACTACAGACCAACACAGGACTGCATAAAGTGCACAAAATAGTGCAGGCATTACAATAAATAATAAACAGGACAATAAAGCATAAGGAGTCAGTCCAGGCTCTGGGTATTGAGGAGTCCGATAGCATGGGGGAAGAAACTGTTACATAGTCTGGTCGTGAGAGCCGGAATGCTTCGGTGCCTTTTCCCAGACGGCAAGAGGAAGAAGAGTTTGTATGAGGGGTGCATGGGGTCCTTCATAATGTTGTTTGCTTTGCGGATGGAGCGTGTCGATGTCCGTAATGGCGGGAGAGAGACCCAGATGATCTTCTCAGCTCACCTCACTCTCCGTTGCAGTGTCTTGCGAACCGAAATGGTGCAATCTCCAAACCAGGCAGTGATGCAGCTGCTCAGAATACTCTCAATACAACCCCTGTAGAATGTGATGAGGATTTGGGATGGGAGATCGACTTTCCTCAGCCTTCGCAGAAAGTAGAGACCCTGCTGTGCTTTCTCTGCTATGGAGCTGGTGTTGAGGGACCAGGTAAGATTCTCCGCCAGGTGAGTACTAAGATATTTGTTGCTCTGAATGATTTCTACCGAGGAACCGTCGTTGTTCAGCGGGCAGTAGTCGCTCCGTGCCTTCCTGAAGTCAACAACCATCTCTTTTGTTTTGTCCACATTCAGAGACAGGTTGTTGGTTCTGCACTATTCCGTTAGCCACTGCACCTCCTCTCTGCAAGCTGACCAGTCGTTCTTGCTGATGAGACCCACCACAGTAGTGTCATCGGCGAACTTGATGATATGGTTCGAGCTGTGTGTTGCAGCACAGTCATGGATCAGCAGAGTGAACAGCAGTAGACTGAGCACGCAGCCCCGTGCTCAGTGTGATGGTTTTGGAGATAATTGAGCACCTGAGCATAGACCCTAGTTTTAGGACTAACGTACTCTTGTTTGGAGAAACAGGGGGAAATAATTCAGTACTCTTAGAACAAATATCTGATTTGTATGACTCTCCGGTATCGGGGAGAACCCAGGAGAAAGTGTCATGTTTGTTGATTGAACATCATACAATAGATACCAAGGTAACTCATCTGAAATATGTAGGATGGAGGTACCTCTGAAGGTTGGGCACATTTTTATGTAATTCAATTTCAATTACAAAACGGCGTGAAACGATATTACCCTTGATTCCCTTTGCTGTGTAACACTACACAACTTCGAAATGACATTGCACCAGAAATTTAATCCACATGGGCACGATATATTTTTAATTCACTCAGCTTGTGATGACGGCAGAAGAAGCTGCTTTACATGAGGGAGAGGGGAACAGCTGATTAAATTTTGGATAATGATTAATACCTGCCAAATATCGAATCTCCTCCGGCCTTCAGTAAGCTTTCAGGGTATTATGAGCGGAATTGTGCTGGGGCTGCCCGAGGTCGGAGAGAGATATCACGGCACAATGCGGTCTCAACGCTGACCGGACCTGATGAGTCATTACTAAACACAAAGTACACTGCAGATGCTGTGGTCAAATCAAGACGTACAAAAAAGCTGGATGAACTCAGCAGGTCGGGCAGCATCCGTTGAAAGAAGCAGTCAACGTTTCGGTTCGAGACCCTTCGTCAGGACAACAATGATGAGTCTTTGCTGTCACTGTCATTCTGCTACGTGAAGTAGTATCTTTGCCGCTTCACCGAGGAAGACCATGTGAAGGGTCTGGACGCAAAACATCAAAATTCCTCTCCATGGATGTTGCCTGACCTATTGAATTCTACCAGTATTTTGAGTGTGATATTTTCCTGCCTGCGCATTTTGGTAAGCGTATGTCAACTTTACTGCATTTAGTTGTTTTAACAATAGTACAACGTGGATATGTAGGCTTAGATCGATATTATAATAAATATATCAAATACCTCAATCATATCCCATGTAAAATCAATCCAGTAAATTAGCGCACATTACATTTAGAATCTAACTTAACGGTGAAGATATTATTTTCATCGTTCAAGAACAAAAGAAAGTGCACTGGACAGCATATGCACCTTGAGCATCAAAATAACATTAATCACCGATCCCCCGAGCGGAAAACAAAGGCATGATATTACCTGGAACACCGAGTGCTACAAGCACCGAGCAGTAAATTCTGACGATGCTGTAAATTATGGAATATCCCATTTTCTAGCTGAAACAGCGATCAGTTTGCAATTTGTCCCAACTGTCAGCATGCACTAATTTGAGGAGTTTTTATACATCAGTCGAAAACACGATCAAATCAGTCAGGGCTCCCAATGGGCTCATTTGACACAATCCACAGAAAAAAACATCATGAAATGTCAACTATCTTTACTCGTTGCGTTATCGTCTATTATCTATAGTTTGTCAAGGAAAATTAGAAAGACATTCCATTGATGGTATCTTGAAGCATTTTCAGTGACGAGGGTTTTTGCAGTTCTGTTGTGTAATGTAGTTTCTAATCGTTATACTTGTCATTGAAAAGGAAAAGTAAAAGAACAACACCAAACACTATCTCCTTCAGTTATGGTTCAATTATAACATTGTTAGAAACATGTGAACCAAAAAGACGAAGCGAGTTCAATGTGGGTGAAATGTGCGGTGAGCCTTCCTGGGAGAGCCCAGCTTAGTCGCCTGTCTGGTCTTTCCCGTGCCTTTAACCCGCAGGCGACAGCCTCAGCGGGTTAAATTTGGAAAGAGAGTTTTGATTGCGTTCCTGAATATCTCATGACTTTACAAAGTCGAACAAATCCGAGCAGCTGCAGAAATTTTCACCACAGGCAATCGTTTGGACATAGATTCACCACTCGCACACCACAGAAATCCCACCTCAACTCTGTTCTAACAGACATTCCTCTGTTCTGTGCCATGTTTACCAGATGGTGAAGGATGAGCGCGGCATGTTTGCCTTTATCATGGAGGCTTTGGGAGAGTTGGAATATCCTGTTATATTTAGATAATGTATTAAGTAGGGCGCACCTGGATCACTGTGTGCCGTTCTGGTCACTACACTGTAGGAAGGACGTCATAAACTGGAGACTGAAAATCTTTCGCAAGGATATTGTCTGAAATGGAGGGCGTGAGTTAGAAGGAAAGATTAGATGGGCAGGCAGTGCTTCCCTCGGTGGTTAGCGGGCTGAGGGGAGGCCTGTCAGAATTTTATAAAACATGATTGACAAAGATGGGGTGGACAGACAGCTTGTTTTCCCGGGTTACAAAAGTGCGATGGTAGAATTCACAGTTTCAAGGTGAGAGGGATCAGTACTTTAAAAATGAACGGGGCGAGATTATTTCTTTACGTTCAGAGAAGTCAGCGCCCGGCAGGCTCTGCCGTGGGTTGTGGTGGAAGCATTTGCGATAGCGGCATTCAAATAGGCAAATCAATATGTAGGAGATAGAGGGTCCCAGATCACACACGAACATAAGTCATTTACTTTTACTTAGGATTGTGTTCAGCAGATACATTGTGAGCGGAGGTGCTCTTCATGTGATAGAACTTTCTGTGTTCTCGGAAAGCTCTAATGATGTTAGCCAGGGATGCATGTAGTTCACTGCTGCCAGTGCTAGCAGGCACAGACAGTGTGAGCAGTCATATCTCCTGATCCACAAGGGCTCGATAGGAGAAGGATAATGAGGGGCGGAGAAGAAGAGAGGGATTTGGTTTGGGGAAGTGAGAGACACGGGGAAGCGGAGAGGGAGGTGGGATGTGTGTAATAACGGTGGGGTAGTGTGAGGGGGATGAGTGAGGGGAGGGCGGGACAGGGAGAGTGAGAGAGGAAGATGAAGAGAGATAACGTTCGAACAAAGTACACAGGGAATTGTTTTATGTTAAGAAGAAGGTCTCTTATTGTGTCGATCCCAGGATTACTCCCAGTTCCAGGTACAAGCTGGCAAAGAACTGGCAAGGCAGCAGTGTTAAATGTGTGTGTAAGGAGTTGCTGCGGTGGGATAGATTCTAGGAGAAGGTAGGATCTGTGTAATGACAACAGGTTACTCTTAAGATGAAAGAGAGCAAACTCCCTCACTAGCGGGTTCGCAGGCAGCTCTTATGAGAGTTTACAATTCTTCGGCAATGTGGTGTGAGCTAATGCAGCAGGTCAGAAGATATCATGCAGCAGGCGGTAGAAAGGAGGTCCAGTAATGCTGAAAGGGAGTCCCGCTGTGGCCGGGAGAATGGAGACACTGAGGTAATGAAGTATTTATTTATTTATTTAAGTGCCCATACACAACAGAATGGATTTACAGCAACAATTACTCCGCTGTGCAGACAAGATTATCATGCTCCACACTACACAGTGAATTCTCTACCCAGCAAAGACCACACTCATCTCACTCTGTCCTCCCAGTATAGACAGGGAGCCTTATACCAGCATCTGATAACAGGAGGAGGACAGAGATGTGCATATAGATAGTCTTCGGACTGCAGAGTCGGTCCTTTACAATTCCAGCACGACCAGTACTAACCAGCAGGGAGGTTAACATTGAGAAACTTAACAAAATTCCGCGGCCTGTACATAAATAAACAGAAACATACACACACACACACAAAATGACACACACACACAGAGAAAACAACAACAACAACAAAAAGCAGAGTGGCGCAGCAGAAGCGTTGTGGGTCAAAAATCCATGTGTTAATGGGTCTAAACTATCCGCTGCTCTATCTTCTGTGGGGATCAACAATTTACTGTCATTGTATTTTAAGATACGGACTGTCACATTATGCAAGTATAAATGTGGATAACTCCTCCTTGCAATTGAAACAAAATGTGTAAGTCAATATTTTTTTTACTTTCGCGGAGGTTTTTGTTCGGCTGAAAAGAGTAACGCCTGTGTCCATAGTTTTACAGTAATGTTATCTATGCTCTGTGCAGTATAAAGTCCTGTTCCGGTATAAAAACCGGAAAGTGATAGAACACGCAGCAAATCAGCAACATTTGTAGAAAGGGGACGGATTTAATGTTTCGAGTGGATGCCCGTTCGTCACAGCTTTGAAAGAGAGAAATTCAGCTACTTTGCATTATCGGTCAAGGCGGGCGAAAGTACTCTTACACAGAAACATTCTAGTGGTTAGAATTGGGCCATTATTTCCTTTGTTAGGTGTTGTGAACAACAAAACTTCAGTATATGTCCTGTGCGGCAATCTGTAATAATGGGCCTTTGCAGAAAGCGAAGAGTATTTCCGGAGTTTTGACGGGTGGGTGTGCGGTGATAATGGCAAAGATGCGACAGATGATAAGATCCCGTTGAAGACGGCAGAAGATTTGGGAGAAGGACTTGCTGATGGGAGTCTCATGAATTGCTAAGTAAGCACAAGAGGAACTGTATCGCTATTAGAGTTGCGGGAAGATGTGTTGATGACGGATGGCCGTGAAATTGAGGATATGCGAGTGAGGGCACATGAATGTTGAAGGAAAGGTTTGAAGAAGTATCAGGAGGAAGGCTGGAATCAAAAGCACACTGCCCTGTATCATTCTCTGCATCATATTCTCAGACAATATGTCCTGCTGGTGAATGTTCCTCTCACGAGCAGACAACGAGGGAAGAATGTGAGCGTCTTCTCCGGCCAGTCTTGACGCATGGCGTGGAAGAATCTAAAAATAATCCGAGAACATCTCCGCTCACAGAGTAAAAGTGGACATCGTTTAAGCTTCGGAATCAGTGAACCAACAAACCTCATAGTGATCGAATTAGCCCTCCAGTATCTGGATATCCGATTAACAGCTCGCCTTTTCACATTGATTATTGGTTTATAATGTGGTTAGTACTCAAGCCTGTCACAGGGGTTACTTAACTAGTCATGTGTTATGTTCCATAGTGCATAGACCAAAAGAGAATTGTGGATAACTTAGGAACATAAGAATATAGTTATAGCTTTTCATATCAAAGTAGAACAGCTGATGATTAGCTAGCATTAGAGTACAACGTACAAAGTTCAAAGTAACATTTATTATCGGAGTAGATACATGTCAATATATACACACAGAGATTCTTGTTCGGCGGGCATACTTAGTAAATCAAAAGAATAGTAACTCTATATGGATCTGTAAAGTGTTAACTTCAGAGACTGTAAACTGTTAACAAACTGTGCCACTGTAGATAATAAAAAAGCAATAAATAACAACAATACAATAACAATGTAATCCCATCTACCTGATGGCAGCAAAAGATAATGGCCTAGGTGCTCAGGACATTTCATGATGGAAATTGTTTTTCTACCGGAGCGTTTCATATAGATACCCTCAATGGTTGTGGGGATTTAGCCGTGATGTAGGGGACTGAATACAGGACATTTTGGAGGATTTTCAGTCCAGAGGAATTGGTGTTCCCATGCCCAGGTTGGAATACAACCATTCAGCTCCATTTTCAGCAAATATCGAAACTTCTTCCGAAGTTTTTGATGACACGTCGAATCTCCTGATCATCCTGTGGAAGTAGAGGAGCTGTCGTGTGTTTCTTGTTTTTTTGTTTGAAATTGTATCTGTATGATGGTCCCAGGAAAGTTCCTCTGAGTTAGGGACACACAGGAACTTCGTCAGTATCACCTGAATGCAATGGCAAAGCCGCAACTTATTACCTCTCATTCGTGACTAATAGATAGGATGCAATACCTGCTACTTCGTATTCTGGATCGCTCCGTCACGGACATGTGAGTGTGAGATGTTTAGAAACTGGGTAATTCTACAATGATCATATTGATCTTCCTGTCCAATACAGACATTCAGGGATAATAAAATGAAACGGGATGCCTTGGTAGCAGAGACAACAAATGATTCTTTTCAGATTATACAAGGATTCTGTTAATATCTTACGTATGTTTCTCAAAACACGCGAAGATTTTGTGAACAGTGCACTTACTGTATGAATCATCTCAGGAGTTCTGCAAATGCAGAGATACCTTATAATCAAACATAGCCGAATGAAATTTCTAGATATCCAAGACTAATACCATTTCCTGAAGAGGTATGGGTTAATTTGATCAATATCATTCCCGAAATATCAGTGAGATATCAGTGAGATCCCCAAACTGCGGTCGTTTACAGAACGAATCAAATACGTACTCTCCAAAATAATTGTTTTGAAGAGTCAGGAAGTAATAATTGTCGTTTCATTCAACATGCAAATAACTCCGCTGCCTCAGACAGGAACTTCACTCTATTCTACAGTTCTGAGAGACCCCGACAGCAGGTCCCAGTTCGGCGAAGAACCGGAAGTAAGTGTGTAACCCCAGATCACGGTCATCAAAAAACCTAAAAACAGGAAAATAGAGATATTAAAGATAGAAATAGAGCTGCTTCCGAAGTTACAAGCAGAGGAGTCGCCGTTACGGCCGGTCGTCCTCCTAAGCTCCATTTGATTTGTTATTGGGAAATGAACCTTGTCAGGTGTCAGATCGCTCGGCGGAAGAACATTTTGGAGCTGGTGAGCACAATTCTGTCTGCTTTGCCATAGATTTTGATAGCGCTGGAGAGGGATAGGGATTGACAATTTGGAAAAAGACATATTAATTGAGGGGTAGGGAAAACTAAGACGCTATTTTCAGGAACTTTGGAGCATTAATTGGGAGCAAATGTCCTCAGGGAAATGCACGGAAGTAATGTGCAAATTCGCAGAGAACATTTGCATGGTGTAATGCATAGTAATGTTCTATTGAGGCAGGGAGGTTGGTAGGGTAAAATATGTAGAAAACCTATTTAAGCAGAAAAGATAAGCTTACGAATGGTCAGGAAACTAGTTCCTGATAGAGCTGTAGAAAATTAGAGGTTTGCCTTGAGAGAGCTTAAGAATGAAAATAGGCGAGCTCGAAGGGGCCATGCCAAGTCCTTGGCGGCACGATTAGGCAACAACGCAAGGCTTTCTACAAATGTTTATACTGAAATCTCTTTTGCCTCACTCCAATTAAATAACTTCGTTCTGAATGGCAGGACAACCGGATCTGTGTAAAGTACTACTGACCGTAGCTTGGCATACGTCATGAAGTCCGTTTGGTTTCTTTAAACGGAAATCGTCCCTGGATAACCCGTTGGAATTCTTTGCAGAAATAACAGAGTGGATAGATAAAGGGCAGTCAATGGGTGTTGTTCAATTTGTCTACTTGGAATTTCAGACTGGCGCTGCACACAAGGCTACCAAGAACGACTACGGAAAAATTACCAGCATGGACAGAAGGTTGGTTAACTGGCAAATAATGGGACGGAAGGTTTTATTTTACTGGTTGGCTGTTGTCGACTAGTCGTGTTCCAATCTGTTCATTGTAAGTCGTGCATAGTCCACGTAACGTAAACGATCCAGATGGCGGTATTAGCGACTTATAGCCAAAGCTTGCCGACAATCCAAAGGTAGCTGCAGGGCAACTAAGGCTGAAGAATCGAGACGTTTGCAGATGTACAAGGGAGAGCAGCCAATGAATTGCAGATAGAGTAGAATGTCGGGCAGTTCAGATCATGAGATTTGATGAAGGGAGGAAAAGTGTAGGGCATTTTACACATGTGTACGGAATTCAAACATTGGAGACGCAAGGGTTCGTGAAAGTCCAAGTGTGTGATCACTAATGGCGTCGTCGCATGTTGTACCGGTAGTGAGTAGGGCAATGCAGTGTTATCAATCATTCCATAAAAATAGAATAGTACAGCACAGTACAGGCACTTTGGCCACAAATGACGTGTCGACCCTTAAAACCTGCCTCCCATATAATTCCCCACCTTAAATTCCTCCATACAACTGTCCAGTAGTCTCTTAAACTTCACTAGTGTATCTGCCTCCACCACTAGCTCAGGCAGTGCATTCCACGCACTAACCACTCTCCGAGTAAAAAAAAAACCTTCCTCTAATATCCCCCTTGAACATACTACAACTTACCTTAAAGCCATGTCCTCTTGTAGTGAGCAGTGGTGCACTGGGGAAGAAGCGCTGGTGTACTCTATCTATTCCTCTAAGTATATTTTACAACTCTATCATGTTTCCTCTCAATCTCCTTCTCTCCAAAGAGTAAAGCTCTAGCTCCCTTAATCTCTGATCATAATGCATACTCTCTAAACCAGGCAGCATCCTGGTAAATCTTCTCTGTACCCTTTCAAATGCTTCCACATCCTTCCTATAGTGAGGCGATTAAAACTGGACACGGTACTCCAAGTATGGCCTAACCGGAGTTTTAAAGAAGTGTATCATTGCCTCGCGACTCTATATTCAATCCCTCGAATTATGAAAGCTAATACCCCATAAGCTTTCTTAACTACCCTATCTACCCGTGAGCGCAACTTTCAGGGATCAGTGGACATGCACCCCCTGATCCCTCTGCTCCTCCACACTGATAAGTATCCTGCTATTTACTTTGTACTCTACCTTGGAGTTTGCCCTTCCAAAGTCTACCACCTCACACTTCTCCGGATTGAACTCCATCTGCCACTTCTCAGCCCACTTCTGCATCCTATCAATGTCTCTCTGAAAGCTTCAACAATCCTCTACGCTATCCACATCAACACCAACCTTCGTGTCGACAGCAAACTTGCCAACCTCCCCCACTTCCAACCCCACATCCAGGTCGTTAATAAAAATCACGAAAAGTTGAGGTGTCAGAACCAATCCTTGTGGGACACCACTAGTCACAGAAAAATTCTGAATTCACCTGGCCAATTTTCAGTGGATTCCATGCCTTAAGACTTTTTGAATAAACCCACCGTGTGGAATCTTGTCAAATGCCTTAATAAAATCCACGGAGATCACATCCCCTGCACTGCCCTCCTCTCCATTAATATCAACGTGCTCCAGAACATCAACCTCACTCATATTCTCCTCACTGTCATCAAGTTCCCTCTCATTGATGAATACCGATGGGATGTATTCATTGAGGACCTCGGTCACTTCCACAGCCTCCAGACACATCTTCCCACTTTTATCTCTAATCGGTCCTGCCTTCACTCCTGTCATCCTTTTGTTCTTCACTTAATTGAAGAATGCGTTGGAGTTTTCTTTTACCCTTCTCGCCGTGGCCTTCTCATGCCCACTTCTTGCTCACCTCAGCCCCTTCTTAAGCTCCTTTCTTGCTACCCTATAGAAGAGAAGTATATATCGGACAAGAAGTAATGGTCATATTTTAAAAACTTATTGCTTCAACCGCATTTGGAGTTGTATGAGCAATTTCAGGATGAGCAGAGAATATAGAACATACAATATAGAATAGCACCGCATGGTGCTATGAATTTTGCACACGATCTTGTGGCGACCCTTTACACATCCGAGTGCAAGTATCCTGTCAGGAATGTCGGGTCGGCTGAGGCAAAGGAATGTCAATATCGGTTTAGCTTCGTCCTGAAGTAGGAATTACAAGAATCGGATGCTTAAACTTCAATTATATCTTCAGGATCAGGTGTTTTCCTTCAGTGGATCATATCAGCGATTTGCTGTGTGTAGATGGCTGAATCAGATATCATCGTGTGGTTACGAGCCTTTGAAATGGAAGCATGAAAGGCATAGCATAGTAATGTATTTGCTAATGTGATTAGTGTGTTGTTGTCATGCAAACGGCTGACGGCTGTCTCTATTGCCAGTGGTGGTCGTTCACAGATGTGCTCCAGAGGTTTATTCGGCGTCCTGCAATGGGAAATGTTATTGGACGTCAGTATCGAGAAGAGATTGACCTTGCCTGCGGCTGGATTGCTGATTCACATTGCCAGTGCAATTGGTGAAACAATGGGGAGTGGGTGCGGCGAGAATTTAGTTTCACGTATTTCAGATTGAGGGAGTGCAACTTTCTGTAGATTTTTGGGTGTGGCCAAACAATGAAGTTACAATACTGGGGATAGACACACTGCGTAAAGTAAGTGCTATCATAGACTCGGGAAAAGGAGTAATAACATGGAAACGACGGAACGGCAAAACATGTGTGACCTGAAAAGCACTTAACATTGCACACAGAGAGACAGGAGCCCCAAACAGTGAAGAGTGTTGAATTCATTGGAGTAAGTCCCACGCATGGGGTCGAAGCTCAGTCAGGGACTGTTGGAAGTAATGCAGAGGAGGCAGCAATGATTTAAGTAAAGGCTCACCTGAAAAGGGGTACTATGGAGCAGAAAGGGAAGGATATCAGTGTGGGCAGGACAGCGGAGAAACAAGAAGCAACATAAATTACATGTACAGAAAGAAACTACCAATGCCAATTCAGTAAGATTACATAGAGATGTGAACGGACATTTATAACCATATAACAAATAGAGCAAGGAAACAGGCCATCTCGGCCCTTCTAGTCTGTGCCGGACGTATACTCTCACCTCGTCCCACCAACCTGCACTCAGCCCATAATCTTCCATTCCTTTCCTGTCCACATACCTATCCAATTTTACTTAAAATGACAATATCGAACCTGCCTCTACTACGTCTACTGGATGCTCGTTCCACACAGCTACCATTCTCTGAGTAAAGAAATTCCTCCTCGTGTTACCCCTGAACTTTTGCCCCCTAACTCTCAACTCATGTCCTCTTGTTTGATTCTCCCCTGCTCTCAATGGAAAAAAGTCTATCCACGTCAAATCTGTCTATCCCCCTCATAATTTTAAAGACCTCTATCAAGTCCCCCCTCAAGCTTCTACACTCTAAAGAAGAAAGACCTGACTTGTTCTACCTTTTTTTCTCTAACTTAGGTGCTGAAACCCAGGTACTAATCTAATAAATCTCCTCTGTACTCTCTCTATTTTGTTGACATCTTTCCTATAATTCGGTGATCAGAACAGTACACGATACTCCAAATTTGGCCATACCAATGCCATGTACAATTTTAACATTACATCCCAACTCCTATACTCAATTCTCTGATTTATAAAGTCCAGCATACCACAAACCTTTTTCACCACCCCATCCACATGAGATTACACCTTCAGGGAACTATACACCATTATTCCTAGATCACTCTCTTCTACTGCATTCCTCAATGCCCAACCATTTACCATGTATGTCCTATTTTGATTAGCCCTACCAAAATGTAGCACCCACACTTATCAGCATTAAACTCCATCTGCCGTCTTTCAGCCCACTCTTCTAACTGGCCTAAATCTGTCTGCAGGCTTTGAAAACCAATTTCATTATCCAGAACACCACCTGTCTTAGGATCATCTGCATACTTACTAATCCAATTTACCACCCCATCATCCAAATCATTAATGTATATGATAAACAACATTGGACCCAGTACAGATCCCTGAGGCACACCACTTGTAACCGGCCTCCAACCTGACAAACAGTTCTCTGCACCTACTCTCTGGCATCTCCCATCCAGCCACTGTTGAATCCATTTTACTACTTCAATATTAATACCTAAAGATTGAAACTTCCTAACTAACCTTCCGTGCGGAACCTTGCCAAAGGCCTTACTGAAGTCCATATAGACAACATCCACTGCATTACCCTCTTCAACTTTCCTAGTAACCTCTTGAAAAAATTCAATAAGATTTGTCAAACATGTCCTTCCACGCACTAATCAATGTTGACTGTTCCTAATTAGACTCTGTCTGACAAGATAATTATATATATATATATATATCTATTATATAATAATTATATCTCTGAGAATACTTTCCATTAATTTACCTATTAATTTTCCATTAAGTTCCATTAATTTACACATCATTAACGTCAAACCTACAGACCTATAATTGCTAGGTTTACTCTTAGAACCCTTTTTAAACAATGGATGACCATGAGCAATACGCCAATCCTCCTTCACCATCCCCGCTTCTAATGACATTTGAAATATTTCTGTCTGAGCCCCTGTTATTTCTACACTAACTTCCTTCAAGGTCCTAGGGATATCCTGTTAGGTCCCGGAGATTTATCCACTTTTATATTCCTTAAAAGCGCCATTGCTTCCTCCTCTTTAATCGTCATAGTTTCCATAACTTCCCTGCTTGTGTCCTTAGCTTACACAGTTCAATATCCTTCTCCTTAGTGAATACCCATGAAAATAAATGGTTCAAAATCTCCCCCATCGCTTTTGGCTCCACAAATAGCTGTCCGCTCTGATTCTCTAAGGGACCAATTTTGTCCCACACTATCATTTTGCTATTAATATAACTGTAGAAACCCTTTGGATGTATTTTCACCTTACTTGCCAAAGCAACCTCATATCTTCTTTTAGCTTTTCTAGTTTTTTTAAGATTCTTTTTTACATTCTTTATATTCCTCGAGCACCTCATTTACTCCATGCTGCCTATATTTGTTGTAGATCACTCTCTTTTTCCGAACCAAGTTTCCAATATCCCTTGAAAACCATGGCTCCCTCAAACTTTCAACCTTTCATTTCAACCTTACAAGAGCATAAAGATTCTGTGCCCTCAAAATTTCACCTTCAAATACCCCCATTTCTCTATTACATCCTTCCTATAAATCAAATTCTCCAAATATACTCCTTCGAAATCCTTTCGCTTCTCCTCAAGGTTAGCCTTTCTCCAATCAAAAATCGCAATCCTGGGTCCAGTCCTATCTTTCTCCATAATTATATTGAAACTAATGGCATTGTGATCCCTGGACCCGAAGTGCTCCCCAACACATAACTCTATCACCTAACATATCTTCCCTAACAGGAGATCCAACACTGCCCCTTCTCTAGTTGGTACCTCTATGTATTGCTGCAAAAAACTACCCTGCACACATTTTACAAACTCCAAACCATCCATCCCTTTTACAGTATGGGCTTCCCTGTCTCTGTGTGGAACTTAAAATCTCCCACAATCACAAACCTGTGCTTACTACAAATATCTGTCATCTCTTTACAAATTTGCCCTTCCAATTCCCGCTCGCCATTAGGTGGTCAATGATACACCACTAGGGGGGACGTCACGTGATGACGTAGTATCGAGACGCAGGAACCCAGCTCTCCCGTAAAAAGTTAATAAATTAATGTTTAAATGAAGAAAAGTTAGTCAATACTTTCTAAAAGTTACTTATAAACTACTCCGGACTGTGTCAAGCTATTCCTCAAGGAAGGAAGATGAAGAAAACTAATAGCGGGAAGACTACGCAAGTTGGAACAAGAACAAGGCCCACGTCTACCGAGGAACCGCGATCTCAGGTACATTATACAACCGGCGATACGGAACAGGAGACTGTGGCAACATTGGTCATTTCTAAAGGAAAAGACCATCGTGAACTGCGCAAACGCGAAGGATGGAGCATGCGCAAACGGGAGCAACAAGAACTACAAAGCCCAGCTACCACTGCAACTGAAAGTGATAGCGAATCGGAGGGAGAGTCAAATCTTCCGGAAAGATCAGATGAAGAAGGAGTTAAAAGTCCTTCTAGAAATATAGAAAAGACTTTGAGGCAAATAATGCGTAAATTAGACACATTAAAAGTAATTAAAAATAATTAAAAAATACTCGAAAAAAAATGACCAATATGGAGATTATATGACAAAGAGACAGGAAAAAATGGAAAAAAGAATTACGGACTTGGAAACTACAACGGAAGACATGGTTGAAAGAATGGACAAAATGGAAAACGAAAATACTGCTTGGACATCAGAAAGAAAACAATTTATGGAAAAAATTGATAAGCTTGAAAATCTCAGTAGACGAAATAATATTAAAATTGTTGGACTTAAAGAAGATATAGAAGGAGAAGATCCAATAAATTTTTTTCAAAAATGGATCCCTAAAAAATTGGAAATGGAAAGAGAAACTCCAATTGAGATTGAAAGGGCGCATAGATCTTTAAGGTCAAGACCGCGAGCTGATCAAAACCCACGATCAATTTTGATAAAATGCTTACGATACCAAGACAAAGAAAAGATCTGAAGGCCGCTGCCCAAAGTGCCAAAAATAGAAACGGGCCACTGATGATAGCAGGGAAACCAGTTCTTTTTTATCCTGATATAAGTTACAACCTGTTGAAGAGAAAGAAGGAATTTAACCCAGCGAAAAAAGCCTTATGGGAAAAGGGTTATAAATTTACAATGCGTCATCCAGCAACACTGATAATTTTTTTTGGAGGAGGGAAATTTTTTTTTTCTGATTATCGAAAAGCGGAGGAGTTTGTACAAGAACTTCCATCTATTCGCTAATTACACATAGAGGCTTCCAAACGTAATGGATTAAAGATGAAGATAGACTCAACGAACAGAAGTGATGGACATTTATCGATATTACAGAAGAGAAAAGCAAAATTTTAGAAATACTAAATGAGAATAGTATTTTTTTTCTTCTTATACATATACTTTTTTATGTTGCGGGGGGGGGGGGGGGGGGGGCTGGGGAGCTTTGGATCGGTTACTGCGGGATTCACGTGTGTAATCATGGCGGTTGCAAAGACCCGTACAGCAGAGGGGGGTAATGTTGTGTTTTTTTCCCCACAACATTAGTAGGGGGGTATTTTGTTTATTTTCTTTATATTTTAATTTTCTTCTATCTTTTTGCCTGGATGATTGGTGGGGACACACATAGCAACATGGAGATTTTTATAAAGATTTCCCAGGATACCACGAAAGTTGAAAGATTAGGTATTATTATAGATTGGAGTAATATAATGGGCTTAATGGGCCAGTAAAAAGAAAAAGAATTTTAACATATATTAAAAAAAATGAGAACTCTATGGAGCATGTGGGGATCTTCCAATATCCAGGCATTCCCTTTTTTTGTTCTTTCTTTCTTATTTTTTTAATAGGGATGTTAGGGGGGAGGGGTTCAGGGGAGGGGGGCTGGGTAACACATTTTTTTTCCATACACATTTATTCTGTAACTATTTGAAAACAATAAAAAAGTAAAAAAAATGATACACCCCTATAAGTGTTCCTACACCTTTCCCATTCCTCAATTCCACCCAAATAGCTTCCTAGACCAGCCCTCTAATCTATTTTGCCAGAGTACCACTGTAATATTTTCTCTGACAAGCAATGCAACAGCTCTCCCTCTTGTCCCTCCGATTCTATTACACCTGAACCAACGAAATCCAGGAACCCCTCCTGCAACCATGTTTCAGTAATAGCTCCAACAGCATATTTCCAGTTATCAATCCATGCTCTAAGCTCAACCACCTTTCCTACAATGCTCCTAGCATTAAAATAAATGTATTTAAGAAATTCTCCACCTCTTCCTCTCTGCTTATCTCTAACAGTGCAACCAACTTTACTATCTCCTTTTTCATCCTTCTCCCATACACCTACTCCTACACTCTGGTTCTCCTCCCCCTTGTAACTAGTTTACATCCACTGGAGCCTGCCTAACAAACCTACCTGCAAGAATATTTGTCCCCCTCCAATTCAGAAGTAAACCGCCCCGCAGGAACAGGTCCCATCATCCCTGGAAAACTGACCAATTACCTATAAATCTGAAGCCTTCCCTCCTGCACCATGTCATCAGCCACGTATTGATCTGCGCTATCTTACTATTTCTAAACCCACCTGCAGGTGGCACAGGTAGCAATTCTGAGATTACTATCCTGGATGTCCTGTCCTTTAACTTGGCGTTGAACTCCCTAAACTAACCTTTCAGGACCTCCTGAGTCTTTCTACCCACGTCATTGGCCCATACACGGACCACGACATCCGGCTGCTCACACTCATTCTTGGGAATACTGAGAATTCGAACCGAGATATCGCGGATCCTGGCACCAGAAAGTCAACACACTATCCGGGATTCTCGATCACTTCCACATAACCTCCGATCTGTCTCCCTAACTATCGAATCCCCTATCACTACTGCCCTCCTCTTTTCCCTCCTTCCCTTCAGAGCTGAGGGCCCAGTCTCGGTGCCAGAGACGCCACTTGTCCTCGGTACGTCTTCCCCACCAACAGTATACAAAACGGATTATTTTTGTTTACTAGGCAGAAGGCTGAAGAACAGGACCTCAAGGGTGGCGTTCTCAGGATTGCTGCCGGTACTACGTGATAGTGATGGTAAGAATTGGAGGAGATGACAGTTGAATGCGTGGCTGAGGAGTTGGTGCAGCGGCAGGGTTTTAGATTTTGGACCATTGAGATCTCTTCTGGGGAAGGTGGGACCTGTACAGATTGGATGGGTTGCACCTGAACTCGAGGGGGAGCAATATCCTTACTGGTAGGTTTGCTAGCATGGTTCGGAAGGGTTTTAAATAATTTTCAAGGGGGATAGGACCCGGAGCGATAGAGCAGTGAAAGAAGTTCATGGAGTAAAGCCAGATCTAACATATAGAGAGGCTTTGAGGAAAGAGCAGCAGAATGAAGGGTATAAAGGTAGTAAGGTAGAAGGACTAAAGTGTGTGTACTTCAATGCAAGAAGCATCAGGAACAAAGGTGTTGAACTGAGAGCTAGGATACATACATGGAATTATGATGTAGTGGTGAGGGATTACTGGTCAGGGATACTATTACAGCTGCAAAAAGGGTGGGTAATGTGGCAGGATCCTCTTTTGAGTCAGTATGGGTGGAAGTCAGGAACAGGAAGGGGGCAGTTACTCTACTAGGGGTATTCTATAGGGCCCCTGGTAGCAGCAGTGATACCGAGGAGCAGATTGGGAGGCAGATTTTGGAAAGGTGCACAAATAACAGGGTTGTTATTATGGGTGACTTTCACTTCCCAATATTGATTGGCACTTGATTAGTTCCGAGGGTTTAGATGGGGCAGAGTTTGTTAAGTGTGTCCAGGATGGATTCCTGTCACAGTGTGTTGACAGGCCGACTAGGGGGAATGCCATACTAGATCTAGTATTAGGTAACGAACCGGATCAGGTCACAGATCTGTCAGTGGGTGTGCATCTGGCTGACAGTGATCACCACTCCCTGACTTTTAGTATTATCATGGAAAAGGATAGAGTTGGAAAGGACAGGAAAAGTTTTAATTGGGGAAGGGCAAATTATGAGGTTATGAGGCTGGAACTTGCCGGTGTGAATTGGGATGATGTTTTTGCAGGGAAATGTACTATGGACATGTGTTCGATGTTTAAGGATCTCTTGCAGGATGTTAGGGATAAATTTGTCCCGGTGAGGAAGATAAAGAATGGTAGGGTGAAGGAACCATGGGTGACAAGTGAAGTGGAAAATCTAGTCAGGTGGAAGAAGGCAGCATACATGAGCTTTAGGAAGCAAGGATCAGATGGGTCTATTGAGGAATATAGGGTAGCAAGAAAGAAAGAAGCTTAAGAAGGGGCTGAGAAGAGCAAGAATGGGGCATGAGAAGGCCTTAGCGAGTAGGGTAAAGGAAAACCCCAAGGCATTCTTCAATTATGTGAGGAACAAAAGGATGACAGGAGTGAAGGTAGGACCGATTAGAGATAAAACTGGGAAGAAGTGCCTGGGGGCTGTGGAAGTGAACGAGGTCCTTAATTAATACTTCTCTTCGGTATTCACAACTGAGAGGAAACTTGATGACGGTGAGGACAATATGAATGAGGTTGATGTTCTGGAGCATGTTGATATTAAAGGAGAGGAGGAGTTGGAGTTGTTAAAATACATTAGGGTGGGTAAGTCCCCGGGGCCTGACGGAATATTCCCCAGGCTGCTCCACGAGGCAAGGGAAGAGATTACTGAACCTCTGGCTGGGATCTTTATGTCCTCGTTGTCCACGGGAATGGCACCGGAGGATTGGAGGGAGGCGAATGTTGTCCCCTTGTTCAAAAAAGGTAGTAGAGATAGTCCAGGTAATTATAGACCAGAGAGCCTTATGTCTGTGGTGGGAAAGCTGTTGGGAAAGATTCTTAGAGATAGGATCTATGGACATTTAGAGAATCATGGTCTGATCAGGGAAAGTCAGCATGGCTTTGTGAAGGGCAGATCGTGCCTAACGAGCATGATATAGTTCTTTGAGGAGGTGACCAGGCATACAGATGAAGGTAGTGCAGTGGATGTGATCTACATGGATTTTAGTAAGGCACTTGACAAGGTTCCACACGGTAGGCTTATTCAGAAAGTCAGAAGGCATGGGATCCAGGCACGTTTGGCCAGTTGGATTCAGAATTGGCATGCCTACAGAATGCAGAGAGTCATGGTGGAGGGAGTACATTCAGATTGGAGGGTTGTGGCTAGTGGTGTCCCACAAGGATCGGTTCTGGGATCTCTACTTGTTGTGATTTTTATTAACCTGGATGTGGGGGTAGAAGGGTGGGTTGGCAAGTTTGCAGACGACACAAAGGTCGGTGGTGTTGTAGATAGTGTAGAGGATTGTCGAAGATTGCAGAGAGACATTGATAGGATGCAGAAGTGGGCTGAGAAGTGGCAGATGGAGTTCAACCCGGAGAAGTGTGAGGTGGTACATTTTGGAAAGACAAACTCCAAGGCAGAGTACAAAGTAAATGGCAGGATACTTGGCAGTGTGGAGGAGCAGAGGGATCTGGGGGTACATGCCCACAGATCCCTGAATGTTGCCTCACAGGTAGATAGGGTAGTTAAGAAAGCTTATGGGGTGTTAGCTTTCATAAGTCGAGGGATAGAGTTTAAGAGACGCGATGTAATGATGCAGCTCTATAAAACTCTAGTTAGGCCACACTTAGAGTACTGTGTCCAGTTCTGGTCGCCTCAGTATATGAAGGATGTGGAAGCATTGGAAGGGTACAGAGGAGATTTACCGGGATGCTGCCTGGTTTAGAGAGTATGCATTATGATCAGAGATTAAGGGAGCTAGGGCTCTGCTCTTTGGAGAGAAGGAGGATGAGAGGAGACATGATAGAGGTGTACAAGAAATTAAGAGGAATAGACAGAGGGGACAGCCAGCGACTCTTCCCCAGGGCACCACTGCTCAGTACAAGAGGACATGGCTTAAAGGTAAGGAGAGTGAAGTTCAAGGGGGATATTAGAGGAAGGTTTTTCACTCAGAGAGAGTGGTTGGTGCGTGGAATGCACTGTGTGAGTCAGTGGTGGATGCAGGTACACTAGTGAAGTTTAAGAGACTACTAGACAGGTATATGGAGGAATTTAAGTTGGGGGTTTATATGGGAGGCAGGGTTTGAGGGTCGGCACAACATTATGGGCCGAAGGGCCTGTAATGTGCTATACTATTCTATGTTCTATTGTTGATGGGATCGGCCACAGGAGTGCTCTGCTCTTTCTAATCCCCTTCCCTCTCCTGACAGTCACTCAGCTACCTGTCTCCTGACTCTCAGGGGTGACTATCTCCTTGTAACTCATGCTTATTTCTGCCTCTACCTCCCGAAGTTCCTCCAACTCCAGTTCCAGTTCCCTAACACGGTTTGTCAGGAGCTGCAGCTGGATGCATTTTTTGCAGGTGTCGTCATCAGGGACATTTGTGCTCGCCCTGACTTCCCACATACTGCAAACGGAGCACTCAACTGCCCTAACTGCTGCCTCCATTACCTACTCCTGAGCTATTTAAATAAATTAAATGAACTTACCTGGCCTAACTTCACTTGGAATGAAGCTCGTCCTCAGCCTCTGCTCGTTTTTTAAATTCTCCCGCTGATCTCAGAGGCCGACTTTCACGTGCTTGCGCAGTCATGCCCATTTCAAACCTCGCCTCTGCCTGTTCACGCCTCTGCCTGTTGAGCCAAAGCCGTCTCACTCTGCCTCAGTCCACACCGAGGATGGCCGCTACGACGATGGCCGCTGTAAATGGCGGTCTTTTTTTTTTAAACATTTGGCGTGCTACGTCACGCGCCTGCGCAGTCTAGCTTCTTTTTCCCCGATCAGTTCAATAAAACGGCTTCTCTCCGAGATGCCTTTACTTCTTCCATCTCCACCTCTTGCTTAGATTTAAAATTTATGACCAGGGTAACACATTGAGGGACCGGGCAATACTACAGCAGCACAATCATAATTAAGAGAGAACTGCAGGGAAATGAGATGGTCGTCTCACAGCCGAGAAACCAGATTATAAGTAGTGTGCTGTCTGAACAGGCAGAGTTCTGTCCAAGATAGATATGATCACAAATAAATCTTTTGAGAAATTTACCTTGTGTTTGTGTACAGACTCGGCGAGGTTGTGAGTGGAAGCTCTGGACTCACGTTAACTACCGTAAATTCCGGTGTATAAACCGAAAATTTGGCCTTAGATTTTGGTCCTAAAATTAGGAGGTCGGCTTATACAGAGGGTGCCAACTTTGGAAGAACGAATACACGGAAGACAGGTCGTATTTATTGGTTGTTTTTGAGTCAAATTCTTTCCACTCTTGTCGCATGAATTCTTTGAATGATTTGTTTAAACTCCAATCCAATGGCTGAAGCAAGGAGATCAAACCACCGGGAACGACTAAAGTATCCGTATTTTCAGCTTTCAATGCTGCTTTTGTCTCAACTGACAAGTGCGCTTTGAACACGTCCCAGATAAGTCGCAACTTTTCCTACCTGGAACCTTCGGGATGTCGACGCCGCACCTCTTTAACCCACTTCAAGCAACCGGCTTCGTCCATCCAGCAGCGCTCTTGAAGTAAACAACATCACGCGGGAATTTTCTGAGCAATCTTTGTTTCTTGTCTCAACACAAGATCACGTCTATTCATAAATCTGATGCACCAACTTCGCGTATCATTGAAATTTTCGCTGAGCTCACGGTGTTTTTCGTCCCATTTTAACTCTAGAACTCTAGTAACAATGTATCCAGACAATCGCTGGTGATTCACCCGCTCTAGAATGTTTTCTTCCAGTTCTGGCCACAGGCATGTTTTCCCGCGGTTTGCACATTTCACCTTTGGCATTTCCCTCAGCGTGTCCTCTGCCTTTCTCCACTCTCTCACTTGTTTCTGGTTTACACTAAACTTCTTAGCAGCTGCAGAGTTGTTCATTCCTTTAGCAAAATCAACAACCTTCAGCTTGAAGCCAGTATCATAAGGCATTCGTTTTAATCTTTTGTACATGACGGTGGCAAACTCAATACTGAGTACACGTACTGATGCCGCCACCCCGTGTTATGTTTTAACGAGATTACGATGGGCACTAAATGGTTTCACGGGAGTTACATTTCTGAGGATTTTTTTCCATTGGAAACCTAATCAAAAATTTCCCTCCCTGATTTATTTATTAAAGAAATCGCTTATAACGCTCTACCGTGTACAGTCATGTTTTCTTAGCAGGTACTGGTTCACAAAATTTCCCGGTTCCGGATCTGGCAAAGCTGAGTAGCGGCGTGTGAGATCTTGTGATGTTTTCCGGTTAAATCAAAAACCTCTACAAAAGGGGTCGGTTTATACAAAGGCAACATGAAAAAGTCACTTTTTTAATCTTGAAATCCAGTTCCGCTTATACTCCGGAATAAACGGTAATACGACTCACTTTCTTGTCACCCATACAAACAGAGCAAGAGATCTAAATATAACCGGGAATAACATCACTGCAGAGAACCTAAACGATGTAAAGCAGGCTGCTGCATCTGGCACCTCATTGAAGTAGACCCACAGCACAAAAGAAGTCAGAGGACACTGAGAAATTGTAAGAACATACGTGAATAGCATGTCGAAGTATCACGTCAGAGGACTCTGCACTGAAGTCTGGTGGCTGAAGGTGCATGATTAGTTGTAAATCTCAGACATTTAAACTTTTGGGAAATATATACGGATATGCGTTACAGCAGAGACATCAGGCTCCACAAGTTGACGGACTGGCAGACCGAAAAAAAAAGAAAATGCACATAGCGTCTGAAGGTAGTCACCACAGCCTGAATGGCGAGTGAATAACAGTGTGCCAGTCCCTTTGTATGGTTGGGCTAGCGATCGAATAGACAGTCTAAAAGTGGGTGCCACCAGGGTGAGGCCCTTACTATCATTCAAACAGAGACAACCCCAACCCCTTCTGTACATCGATGTAAGGGCAGGTGAGGCTGATGTAAATTTAACTTACTGGTGCTCCTGACCAGAGAGGAACAATTGCAATCGCCGGGAAGGCGATCATCACTGTTTTTCAAATTTCTGGAACACTCTCTGGTTAGACCACTGTCGGTAGACATTAGGGTCGATAGCGGAGATGTAGATGCAGATGAGGATCTGACAGGGAATTGGAGAAGGCGTTGCGTCGTACCGGGCAGTCTTGCTGCTCCTTCTGATTGGATCCTCCTTAAAGATTAGCTTTTTCTCCAACATTTTTTTTGTTTAGTAGAGTCGAGTAGAGACTGTTAGTGTGTATCCTGTAGATAGGATACATGCAAATATTAAATGCACTGGCATCCAATCGACAGATATTAGCGTTGATTGTAGAGTGAATTTAAAACAAAAGTTTTCCTGGACCTGAGGACTGCAGATCATTGAAAACCAGGCAATGCTGACTAACATTAGTTTTGGGCGTCTGGAGAGTGCGTGTGAAGAAGCGGGTATGTGAAAACTACATGTAATTCAAAGGAAACATTGTATATGCATTGTTACTATAGAAGTTTCATGCTGTTAACTTTGATCTTTAATATATAAAATATTCTGTAATTTCTGGTTTGGAGGCCTCTTCCACCAAGTGTGTCCCAATATATTGCCTGCTGCTCGCTTCTTGTTGAATAAAACATTTGCATATCCACTGGCTTCATTGTCAGTCTGCTGACTATGTTCACGTTACTACCGAGGTATTATATATATATATATATATATATATATATATATATATATATATATATATATATATATATATATATATATTTGTTTTGCACAGCATAGATAAATCTATTCTAAGTGCGTGTTTTATAGTTCTTCGAATCAACAAACATGCATGTGGAGCGATGGGGTGGTATTCGGGAGTTGACTAAATATAAAACATATCATTGGGATTGACATTGTTGATCATGCCCCAAATGAATATTGACTGGCACTCTGTAAAATGATTTGCCGGACATGGGAGGTTCATGTCCTCAGACCTCGGTAGCTGCACAGTGAGCGAAGCCTATTGGCACGGTGTGTGGAGTTGATATTTTCCCAAGAATGAAACGGCAACGGCAGGGTTGGGGAGGGGCATGAATTTAAAGTGACTGAATGATGTCAGAGGTAGATTTAATTACTTTATTTTACACAGAGTTTGCAGGTTGCATGGAATGCGCTGCCAAGGGTGTTTATAGCGTCAGACACATAAGGGACATTAGGAAACCCTACGATAGGCGCATCGATCATAGAATAATACTTGTTAGCGAAGGGTTTGATTGATCTTGGACTGTGTTAAGAGTAAGCACAACTTCATGCGCCGAAGGGCTTCTACTGTTCGCTGGTCGACTCTGTATATTCCATGTGCGTGCGCGTCTGGGCACATACTGCGCGAGTATGTGTGGTGTCTGTTTTCATCGGATGCTGCGGTTTCTTCACACACATCCATTAAACAATAGACAATAGGTGCAGGAGAAGGCCATTCAGCCCTTCAAGCCAGCACCGCCATTCAATGTGATGATGGCTGATCATCCACAATCAGTACCATGTTCCTGCCCTCTCCCCATATCCCTTGACTCCACTATCTTTAAGAGCTCTATCGAACTCTTTCTTGAAAGCATCCAGAGAATTGGCCTCCAATGCCTTCTGAGGCAGAGCATTCCATAGATCCACAACTCTCTGGGTGAAAAAGTTTTCCCTCAACTCTGTTCTAAATGGCCTACCCCTTATTCTTAAACTTTGTCCACTGGTTCTGGACTCCCCCAACTCTGGGAACATTTTTCCTGCATTTAGCGAGTCCAATTCCTTAATAATCATGTATGTTTCAATCAGATCCCCTCTCATCCTTCTAAATTACAGTGTTTGCATTCGAACCACTTGCGATGTCAGTTGTTAATCGCCTGCTGTAAATTTCCCCGCAAGAGATTTTAGAGGGCGATGAAGAAACCTGAGAAGCAGGAGTATCAATCTCTGAATTGCTACTTGGCCACGCGTCAGTGAGGGTAGAATCAGAATAGTATGGCAGAAAACTATGTGGCTGAGGAACGAGTGGAAGAGCCAGGGCTTCGACTTCCTAGATCATTGTGATCTCATCAGTGGGAGGTATGATCTGCACAAAAGTTTGCATCTGAGCGGGCGGAAGACCAATATTCTTGCTGGGAGTTTTGTAGCAGCTATCGGGGAAGGTTTAAACAAATATCTTAGGATGGTTGGAAACGGAGTAAAGGGACTCTGAATGGAACGGATGATACAATGCAAATTGGAAGGAGATGCTGGGGTGTGATAATAGTGCAGAAATGCTTCTGGTTACTGGGGGGAAAATCAGCAACATGCAGTGTAGATACATTGCAATAACAAAGAATTATTCAAACGGAAAATATTAGAAACTTAAGTGACAAGCATGTACTAAGAGCTAATGTAAAATCAAAAAAGATGGCGTGCAACAAGACAGAGATTCACGGTAAGTTATACGGTTGGAAAGCTTTTAAAAACCTGCAGAAAGCAACTAAAATCATTAGGAGGATAAGATAAAATATGAAAACAAGCTAGCAAACAATATCATGTTGGATATAGAAATCAACATTGAAAAATAAAAGAGATGAGAGTGGATATAAGAGCGCTAGAAAAGAGGCCGGAGCAATAATAACGGGGGACAAGAAGCTGGCATGTGAACTAAAGGAGTATGCTGCTTCGGTGGAAGATACCATCAGTATGCCGGGTGTTGAAGGGAATGGGGAAAGAGGAGTGAGTACATTTGCTTTTATAAGGGAGATGATGCTGAAAAAGCGAAACTGCTCCTTAGAGATTGTGGAGGGATCAGTAATGGTCTTTCAAGAATCATTGGAATTTCTCGTATTTCCGGAGGAGTAGGAAACTGCAAATGTCACTCTACTCTTTCTCTAAGGAGGGAGGTGGCAGAAAGGAAATTATAGACCAGTTAGCCTGAAGTCAGCGATTGGGAAAGGTTAGACTCAATTGCTAAGGATGAGGTTACGTTGTTCCTTGTGGCACAGGACAATATTTGAGGGCAATACTAGCACGATAAACAAATAAAGCGAAGTGATTGAATGGTTGGATTTTTAGAAAGGCCGGTGACACTGCACGACACAGGAGGCTGCTTCTTCAGGTAAGAAACCATGGCTTACAGGAAAGCTACTGGCACGTTTAGAGCATTGGCTGATTGTTATGAGAAAACAAGTAGGAATAATATAATCCTGCTAGTGACTCATGGTGTTACAAAGGGGTTGCTATCGGAAACGTTTCATTCCAGGTGTATGTCACTGGTTTAGATTATGAAGTAGATAGATTATTGCCAAGTTTGCAGATGATACGAAGATTAGTGGAGGAGCAGGTAGTTTGAGGAAACCGGATGGCTTCAGAAAGACTTAAGCAGATTAGCAACTACTACTTAAGCATTAGGGAATCTTCCTTAAGACTGCTTAAGGAATTAGCCCAAGAAATAGTGGATGCATTAGAGATAATTTTTCAAAACTCCTTAGATTCTGGATTAGTTCCTGAGAATTGGAGGGTCGCTAATGTAACCACACTTTTTAAAAAAAGGAGGGAGAGAGAAACTGGGGAATTATAGACCGGTTAGCTAGACATCGGTGGTGGGGAAAATGCTAGAGTCAATTATCAAAGATGAGATAACAGCGCATTTGGAAAGAGGTGAAATCATCAGATAAATTCATCATGGATTGGTGAAAGGAAAATCATTTCTGACGAAACTTATAGAATTTTTTGAGGATGTAGCTAGTATAGTGGATAGGGGAGAACCAGTGGATGTGGTATGTTTGGATTTTCAAAAGGCTTTTGACAAGGTCCCACACAGGAGATTAGTGTGCAAACTTAAAGCGCACGGTATTGGGGGTATGGTATTGATGTGGATAGAGAATTGGTTGTCAAACAGGAAGCAAAGAGTGGGAATAACCGGCACCCTTTCAGATTGGCAGGCGGTGACTAATGAGGTACCGCAAGGCTCAGTGCTGGGACCTTAGTTGTTTACAATATATATTAATGATTTAGAAGAGTGAATTAAATGCAACATCTCCAAGTTTGCGGATGACACGAAGCTGGGCGGCGGTGTTAGCTGTGAGGAGGATGTTAAGAGAATACAGGGTGACTTGGATAGGTTAGGTGAGTGGGTAAATTCATGGCAGATGCAATTTAATGTGGATAAATGTGAGGTTATCCTCTTTGGTTGCAAGTACAGGAAAACAGATTATTATCTGAATAGTGGCCGATTAGGAAAAAGGGAGGTGCAACGAGACCTGGGTGTCATTGTACACCAGTCATTGAAAGTGGGCATGCAGGTACAGCAGGCGGTGAAAAAGGCAAATGGTACGTTGGCATTCATAGCAAGAGGATTCGAGTACAGGAGCAGGGGCGTTCTACTGCAGTTGTACAAGGCCTTGGTGAGACCACAGCTGGAATATTGTGTGCAGTTTTGGTCCCCTAATCTGAGGAAAGACATTCTTGCCATAGTGGGAGTACAAAGAAGGTTCACAAGATTGATTCCTGGGATGGCAGGACTTTCATATGAAGATAGACTGGCTTATACTCGCTGGAATGTAGAAGATTGACGGGGGATCTTATTGAAACGTATAAAATTCTAAAGGGATTGGACTGGCTAGATGCAGGAAGATTGTTTCCGATGTTGGGGAAGTCCAGAACGAGGGGTCAGAGTTTAAGAATAAAGGGGAAGCCTTTTAGGACCGAGATGAGGAAAAACTTCTTCAGACAGAGAGTGGCGAATCTGTGGAATTCTCTGCCACAGGAAACAGTTGAGGCCAGTTCATTGGCTATATTTAAGAGGGAGTTAGATATGGCCCTTGTGTCTAAAGGGATCAGGGGTTATGGAGAGAAATCAGGTACAGGTTTCTGAGGTGGACGATCAGCCATGATCACACTGAATGGCGGTACAGGCTCAAAGGGCCGAATGGCTTACTCCTGCACCTATTTTCTATGTTTCTATGTTTAGTGGAATGCGCAGGTAAGCGGTAAACGAAATTCGATGTTGGTAAATAACTGGTATGCACTTTGGTAGAATAAATAAATCTGCAGACCATTCGCTAAATGGGGAGAAAATAGAAGAAAACTGAGATGCAATATAAGTTGAAAGTGTTTAGCTTCCAGACTGTGTCGTTAGTAAGAAATTTAGTTGCAGTGTTACTACTTATTAGAAGCGATTTAAAATCTAAGAGCAAGGATGTAATGTTGAGCTTTTATGCTACTTGTGAGGACACACGTTGAGTATTGTGAACAGTTTTGGTCCCTAACCTTAGAAAAGGCCAGGGAGTTGGTCTGGGGGTGGGGTGGATGGAGAAACCATTTGAACCAGATATTTTTGTATTCCTGAGCAGTCTCGATGGGCCCAATGGCCTAATTCTGCTTCTTTGTCTCAATGAGCTTGTACGGACAACTAAGCCTAAAAGACAGATGAATGGCGGGCGAAGATGGGCAAATCTGGCACACGGATCTGAGGAACACACACAAAAGGCTGACGGAATAGAGCAGCTCAATCAGTATTCATTTGGAGGAATGAAGTGCAGAAGCTTCGAGTGGGGACATTAAGCAGGACTGAAAAGGAAGAGGGGAGACACCGGAGGAAGAAGATGGCTGGAGAAGAGGGATTACAAAATAACAGGCGGGGAATGATGGCGGGTGATGGGAGAAGGTGGGTTGATTGGAGAATAGGTAGAATTGAGAAGTTGGGAGATAATAGGTGGAAAAGATAAATAGTTGAAGTTGAAGCCGAATTGGAGGGAGGAGTGGGGAAGGGGTAGGAGCAGAGAGACTAGAGAGGCGTTGGGCAGGTGACGAGAAGAGTTGAGGCAAGAGGGAATTCAGGGTAGGAACTGGAAACAAAATAGAGGGAAGGAGAGGGGAAAATCGCTGGATACAATAAAAGAACAATGTTTATCCCGTCAGGTTTGCGACTAATCTGCTCTTCTAACTTGTGGTTTGAATTATCCTGGCATGAGAGGAGGGGTACATCGAAATGTAGGATTAAGAATATGTAATGCAATTCAACGGGTGACCGCTTGTAAAATCCTGCTTATTACGGATGGAGCAAAAGAGCTCGTCAAAGCGCTTGTCCGATCAATAACGGGTCACGAATGGACATCCGATTAGCCAATGCAATTTGGCATTAATTTCTGATGCGAAGTAGGATTTCAGTCTGTTAGTGGGATGCTTAATTCGTCTTGTGATCTTCCTTCGTGCATGCAACGAAAGAGACTTCCGGAAGGTCGATAACTTACCACGACCAGCTGGTGCAAAACCCAGGGTACTGAAGAAGTTGTTGAAGAAATGGTGGAAGCATTAGAAATGATCTTTTAAGAATCATTAGATTCTGCAAAGTTTCCGGAAGTCTGGAAAATTAGAAATGTCACTCCACTTTTTAGGAAAGAACAAAGGCAGCAGAAAGGAAACTATAGCCCAGTTAGTTAGTCTAACCTCAATGGTTGGAAGGAAAGTGGAATCGATTATGCAGTGTGAAGCCTCAGGTTAGACTCAATTGCTATGGATGAGGTTACGTTGTACTTTGTGGTACAGGGCAATATTTGTGGGAAATACAAGTACGATAAACAAATGGAGCGAAGTGATTGAATGGTTGGATTTTTAGAAAGGCCGGTGACACTGCACGACACAGGAGGCTGCTTCTTTAGGTAAGAGACCATGGCTTAGAAGAAAGCTACCAGTACGTTTATAATATTGAGAGCATTGGCTGATTGTTATGAGAAAACAAGTAGGAATAAAATAATCCTGCTAGTGTCTCACGGTGTTACAAAGGGGTTGCTATCGGAAACGTTTCATTCCAAGTGTATGTCACTGGTTTAGATTATGAAATAGATAGATTATTGCCAGGTTTGCAGATGATACGAAGATTAGTGGAGGAACAGGTAGTTTGAGGAAACCGGATGGCTTCAGAAAGACTTAAGCCGATTAGCAACTACTACTTAAGCATTAGGGAATCTTCCTTAAGACTGCTTAAGGAAGTAGCCCAAGAAATAGTGGATGCATTGGAGATAATTTTTCAAAACTCCTTAGATTCGGGATTAGTTCCTGAGGATTGGAGGGTCGCTAATATAACCCCACTTTTTAAAAAAAGGGAGAGAGAAACTGGGGAATTCTTGACCGTGTTAGCTAGACATCGGTGGTGGAGAAAATGCTAGAGTCAGTTATCAACGATGAGATAACAGCACATTTGGAAAGAGGAGAAATCATCAGATAAAGTCAGCACGGATTTGTGAACGGAAAATAATGTCTGACGAAACTTATAGAATTTTTTGAGGATATAACTAATATAGTGGATAGGGGAGAACCAGTGGATGTGGTATGTTTGGATTTTCAAAAGGCTTTTGACAAGGTCCCACACAGGAGATTAGTGTGCAAACTTAAAGCACACCGTATTGCGGGCATGGTATTGATGTGGATAGAGAATTGGTTGTCAAACAGGAAGCAAAGAGTGGGAATAACCGGCACCCTTTCAGATTGGCAGGCGGTGACTAATGAGGTACCGCAAGGCTCAGTGCTGGGACCTTAGTTGTTTACAATATATATTAATGATTTAGACGAGTGAATTAAATGCAGCATCTCCAAGTTTGTCGATGACACGACGTTGGGCGGCGGTGTTAGCTGTGAGGAGGATGCTAAGAGAATACAGGGTGACTTGGTTAGGTTAGGTGAGTGGGCAAATTCATGGCATATGCAATTTAATGTGAATAAATGTGAGGTTATCCACTTTGGTTGCAAGAACAGAAAAACAGATTATTATCTGAATAGTGGCCGATTAGGAAAAAGGGAGGTGCAACGAGACCTGGGTGTCATTGTACACCAGTCATTGAAAGTGGGCATGCAGGTACAGCAGGCGGTGAAAAGGGCAAATGGTATGTTGGCATTCATAGCAAGAGGATTCGAGTACAGGAGGAGGGAGGTTTTACTGCAGTTGTGCAAGGCCTTGGTGAGACCACAGCTGGAATATTGTGTGCAGTGTTTGTCCCCTAATCTGAGGAAATACATTCTTGCCATAGTGGGAGTACAAAGAAGGTTCACAAGATTGATTCCTGGGATGGCAGGACTTTCATATGAAGATAGACTGGCTTATACTCGCTGGAATGTAGAAGATTGACGGGGGATCTAATTGAAACGTATAAAATTCTAAAGGGATTGGACTGGCTAGGTGCAGGAAGATTGTTTCCGATGTTGGGGAAGTCCAGAACGAGGGGTCAGAGTTTAAGAATAAAGGGGAAGCCTTTTAGGACCGAGATGAGGAAAAACTTCTTCAGACAGAGAGTGGCGAATCTGTGGAATTCTCTGCCACAGGAAACAGTTGAGTTCAGTTCATTGACTATATTTAAGAGGGAGTTAGATATGGCCCTTGTGGCTAAAGTGATCAGGGGGTATGGAGAGAATACAGGTACAGGTTTCTGAGGTGGATGATCAGCCATGATCACACTGAATGGCGGCACAGGCTCGAAGGGCCGAACGGCTTACTCCTGCACCTATTTTCTATGTTTCTATGTTTCTATGTTTAGTGGAATGCGCAGGTAAGCGGTAAACGAATTCTGATGTTGGTAAATACCTTGTATGCTCTTTCGTAGAATAAATAAATCTGCAGACCTTTCGCTAAATGGGGAGAAAATTGAAGAAAACTGAGATGCAATGTGAGTTGAAAGTGTTTAGCTTCCACACTGTGTCGTTGGTAAGAAAGTTAGTTGCAGTGTTACTACGCATTAGAAGCTATCTAAAATCTAAGAGCAAGGATGTAATGTTGAGCTATTATGCTACTTGTGCGGCCTTACGTTGAGTATTGTGAACAGTTTTGGTCCCTAACCTTAGAAAAGGCCAGGGAGTTGGTCTGGGGGTGGGGTGGATGGAGAAACCATTTGAACCAGATATTTTTGAATTCCTGAGCAGTCTTGATGGGCCCAATGGCCTAATTCTGCTTCTTTGTCTCAATGAGCTTATACGGACAACTAAGCCTAAATGACAGATGAATGGCGGGCGAAGATGGGCAAATCTGGCACACGGATCTGAGGAACACACACAAAAGGCTGACGGAATAGAGCAGCTCAATCAGTATTCATTTGGAGGAATGAAGTGCAGAAGCTTCGAGTGGGGGCATTAAGCAGGACTGAAATGGAAGAGGGGAGACACCGGAGGAAGAAGATGGCTGGAGAAGAGGGATTACAAGATAACAGGCGGGGGATGATGGCGGGTGATGGGAGAAGTTGGGTTGATTGGAGAATAGGTAGAATTGAGAAGTTGGGAGATCATAGGTGGAAAATATAAATGGTTGAAGTTGAAGCCGAATTGTAGGGAGGAGTGGGGAAGGGGAAGGAGCAGAGAGACTAGAGAGGCGATGGGCAGGTGACGAGAAGAGATGAGGCAAGAGGGAATTCAGGGTAGGAACTGGAAACAAAATAGAGGGAAGGAGAGGGGAAAATCGCTGGATACAATAAAAGAACAACGCTTATCCCGTCAGGTTTGCGACTAATCGGATTGAATATGAGGCGCTGCTCTTCTAACGTGGTTTGAATGATCCTGGCATGAGAGGAGGGGGTACATCGAAATGTAGGATTAAGAATATGTAATGCAATTCAACGGGTGACCGCTTGTAAAATCCTGCTTATTACGGATGAAGCAAAGGGGCTCGTCAAAGCGCTTCCCCGATCAATAATGGGTAACAAATCGACATCCGATTAGCCAATGCAATTTGGCATTAATTTCTGATACGAAGTAGGGTTTCAGTCTGTTAGTGGGATGCTTAATTCGTCTAGTGATCTTCCTTCGTGCATGCAACGAAAGAGACTTCCGGAAGGTCGATAACTTACCACGATCACATGGTGCAAAACCCAGGGTACTGAAGAGGTTGTTGAAGAAATGGTGGAAGCATTAGAAATGATCTTTTAAGAATCATTAGATTCTGCAATGGTTCCGGAAGTCTGGAAAATTAGAAATGTTACTCCACTTTTCAGGAAAGAACAATTGCAGCAGAAAGGAAACTATAGCCCAGTTAGTTAGTCGAACCTCAGTGGTTGGAAGGAAGGTGAAATCGATTATGCAGTGTGAGGCCTCAGGTTACTTGAGGCACATGACAAGATAGGCCTTAGTCAGCATGGTTTCATCAAGAGAAGACCTTGCCTGACAAATCTTTTAGAATTCGCTGTAGAGTAGGGTAGGTAAAAAGGCTTATGGGGTTTTAACTTTCATAAGTCGAGGGATAGAGTTTAGGGGTTGCTGGGTAATGATGCAGCTCCCTAAAACTCTGGTTAGGGCACACTTGGAGTACTGTGCCCAGTTCTGGTCGCCTCACTATTTGAAGGTGCCAGGATTGGGGGCCAGATGGACCCAGACAGAGGACGAAGACACTGAAGTACTAGAGGGAGGACAGGATGGGGATGCCATGGCATGTAAGGGTTAATGCAGGCGGAGCTGGATCCAAGAGTTCAAATGAGGCAGGCAGGCAGGAGGATCCCAGAGTTCAGACGAGGCAGGCAGGTAGGAGGATCCCAGAGTTCAGATGAGGCAGGCAGGCAGGCGGATCCCAGAGTTCAGACGAGGTAGGCAGGCAGGCAGATCCCACAGTTCGGGGCAGGCAGGCAGGCAGGAAGATTCCACTGTTCGGGGTAGGTAGGCAGGCAGATTCCTCATGGCGGGCCGCAGGGATCCCGGGCAGAGTCGCCGCCCAGACGGAAAACACAGAGGCCTGGGCCAGACACGGACACCTGAGTAGGTGCGGGGCACAACCCTTAGGGAGCAATAGGTGGAAAAGGTAGAACCCCCGCCGGGTAGCGGCAGTCCGGCTGACCCGCCCGACTGAAGCAACGGGTAGGAAGGAAGCTGGGTCCAGGGTGAGCATCAGGACAACCGTGATACACTGGTAAATTGGGAAAGGCAACCGACAGCGTGGCAGCGCAAGCAAGGAGAATAAGGCGGAACAGCGGGACCAGCGCACAGGAGAGAAGCAGGGAACAAGATAAACCGGATAGAGCATATACAGAACAGTCCAGCAACCAGGGCAGAGCAGGTTTCCGAGCAGGGCGGCAACCAGGGCAGAATAGGATACAGAACAAAACGACTACCCGCCCGGTCTCCGTCCCACGGCCCCTTATAAACACCTACAGCCGAATTGGCCACAGATGTGCATCCATGATCCAGGGTGATCTTAACAGGCTCAAAGGGGCCGGGAGGGGAAGCTGCCAGAGCCGGAGTCCGGAGCACTTGGACAGGATCGAGACCCGAAACGCAGATTCCGGACCGGACCGGACCGGACCCTGACTGAATGATGTGAAAGCATTGGAAAGGGTACAGAGCAGATTTACCAGGATGCTGCCTGGTTTAGTGAGCATGCATTTATGATCAGAGGTTAAGTGAGCTAGGGATTTACTCTTTGGAGAGAAGGAGGATGAGAGGACATGACAGAGGAATACAAGATATTAAAAGGAATAAATAGAGTGGACAGCCAGGGCCTCTTTCCAAGGGCACCACTGCTCAATGCAAGAGGACATGGCATTAAGGTAAGGGGTGGGAAGTTCAAGGGCGATATTAGAGGAAGGTTTTTTTTACTCAGAGAGTGGTTGGTGCGCTGAATGCACTTCCTGAGTCAGTGGTGGAGACAGATACACGAGTGAATTTTAAGAGACTACTAGACAGGTGTATGGAGAAATTTAAGTTGGAGTGTTATATGGGAGGTAGAGTTTAAGAATCGGCACGATTGGCTTAAAGGAAGAAAGCAGAGAGTAGTTGTAGAAGGAAAGTATTCTGCCTGGAGGTCGGTGATCAGTGGAGTGCTGCAAGGATCTGTCCTGGGATCCGTGCTATTTGTGATGTTTATAAATGACCTGGATGTAGAGGCAGAAGGATCGGTGAGTAAGTTTGCGGATGACACGAAGCTTGGCGGTGTTGTGGATAGAACTGTAGGTTTTCGAAGGTTACAGAAGGATATAGTCAGGCTGCAGAGTTGGGCAGAAAAATGGCAGATGGAGTTCAATCCGGATAAGTGTGAGGTGATGCATTTTGGAAGGACAAACCAGAAGACCGAGCACAGGATTAATGGTCAGTTACTTAAGAGTGTGGATGAACAAAGGGACCTTGGGGTTCAAATCCACACATCCCTCAAGGTCGCAGCACAGGTTGATAGGGTAGTTAAGAAGGCCTCATTAACAGGGGGATTGAGTTCAAGAGTAGAGAGGTCATGTTGCAACTCTACAAACCTCTTTTGAGACCGCTCTTAGAGTATTGTGTTCAGTTCTAGTCACCTCATTATAGGAAGGATGTGGAAGCTATGGAGTGGGTGCCGATGAGATTTACCCGGATGTTGCCTGGTTTGGAGAACAAGTCATATGAAGCAAGGTTAGCAGAGATGGGAGTTTTCTCTTTGCAGCGTAGAAGAATGAGAGGCGACTTGATAGAGGTCTACAAGATTATGAGAGGTATAGATAGGGTGGATAGTCAGTACCAGTTTCCCAGGGCACCAATAGCAAACACCAGAGGGCATATGTACTAAATTAAGGGAGGGAAGTTTAGGGGAGACATCAGGGGTAGGTTTTTTCCACAGAGGGCTGTGAGTGCCTGGAGTGACTTGACAGGGATGGTGGTGGAGGCTAAAACATTAGAGGTATTTAAAGGTCTCTTGGACGTGTACATGGATGAAAGAAAAATGGAGGGTTATGGGGTTGTGTGGGTTTAGTACATTTTTTAAGGATTATATGGGTCGGTACAACATGGAGGGCTGAAGGGCATGTACTGTGCTGTAGTGTTCTATGGTTCTATCGTTCTACAACACTGTGGCCGAAGGGCCTGTACTGTGCTGTACTATTCTATATTCTACGTTCTATGAAATAACAGGCAGTATAATAAAATGTGAATAGAATGATGTCAGTTTGATTTTAAGAATGCATCTCGCCACATATGAGGCGACTTAACAAGTTACCCGATCATGTTATTGCGAAAGAGATTCGAGCAAGAATAAAGCATTGGCTGGTTGGCAGGAGATAAAGAGTGAGAATAAAGCGCACCTTTTCTATTTGGCTGCAAGTGACCAGAAGTGTTCAGCCGTGGTCTCTGATGTGCCGGTTCTTTTACGTTACGTGTCAATAATTTGGATCATGAGATTGATGGCTTCGTTGCAATGTTTGCAGACGACATGAAAATATATGGAGAGGTGGGTAGATTTGAAGGACTAAAGTAGCTGCAGAATGACTTAGATTTGGAGAATGGGAAAAGAAATGGCAGATGGAATACAGTATCAGGAAGTGGAAATTCATGCACTTTGATGAAAGCAATGAAAGGGTTGATATCTTCTAAATGTAGAGAAAATACAATAACGCTGACTCTCTTAGCGAGTTGCCAGCTCTTGTGCATGATTCTATAAAGGTTAATTTCTACGTTAAGTCTGTGGTGAAGTAGAAAAATGCGATGTTAGCCTTCATGTCTGGATGACTAAAATATAAAAACAAGAATGTAATGCTGAGACTTTAGAAAGCAAGCACTCATGAGGGCTCGCTTGGAGTATTGTGAGCAGCTTAGGGCGCATCCTCTTAAAAAGGATGTGCTGAAACTAGACAGAGTTCAACGGCGGTTCCCCGAAATGATTCCACTATTAAATGGCTTGTCAGATAAAAAAAAAAGCGCTTGATGTTTGAGAAGCTTATTCACTGGAATTGAGAAGTATGAGGGGTAACCGACTGAAAGCTCTCGAAAAGTGTATGGCCTTCATCGGGTGGAAGTGGTGCCCATGTTTCCTATGGTGGTAAAGTCTATGATCAAATGACACAAAGTCGCTATTAGTCATTCCACCAGAGAGCGGTGAATCTGTGTAATTATTTGCCACAGACAGCTGTGAGACCATGTCTTCATATATATTTCAGACATGAGAGATGAGAGATTTGGCACGGGTAAAGACATGAATGATGCGTCGGGGTTACCTAAGTGCAATGATCAAGTCCGAGCTGATTACCTCACATTCGTGACTGGTAGAACAAAGGATCCCTTGTAACTTCGGTACTCCTGACCATTCTAGAAGGATCAACTTACTGTGAGAGGTAGGGCATTCCAAATCATTCTACAATTTTTGTATTGACGTTAAGGTCCGATGTTGGCATTGAAAGATATTATTTTGTAAATGCCGTAAATCAAAGGCAAAAATGAAAATTTTCGGATTAAAAAATGATTTATTTTTTATGTGTTAAATCCCTTGCGATCAGCTATAGTAGACAGAAATTTCATTCTAGCCCAGTCAATATTTGTTTTCCTTGAAGATTATAAGAAATTAATCCCTATTGCTGAATTGCTGTTTATGAGTTGGAACGTGATATTCCAGAATAGCTATCACTTGTAGCTCAAGTCAAATAATCTTCCGAATAATTGTTTTGAGGTTGCAAAAGGGAGCAATCTTGTTTGCATTTTATTTGCAGATCTTGCCCACTGCAGCAAACAGGTATTTCATTCCATTTTTCAGCTCTTCCCTGAATTTTCTCTGTGTCAGTCCATAGATGACAACATAAACCCACACACCTGCAGGATATAGGTCGGTTTGCTGAAATATCTGTCTGTGTAGAAATAGTTTTCGACTTGCCAGCTGAAAGAATGTACAACATTGGGCATCCAGAATAATATAAAATTGACGGAATGAGCGAACAACAGAATCATGGACTTCCTCCGGTTTTCCACCTCGGGATCATCACGAATTTCACTGCTGTTCCAAAGTATCCGGCGAATTCTGTTTGTCGCGATAATCCGGTTGACGGTCAAAACATTAAAGAGGAGAACCAAACAGATTGGTAGCAACGATGAGGAGGTACTCTCCAATAACTGATAGCCTTTCCACAGGGGTGACGTGAAGTATTCAGCAACGGGAACACAACGCCATCGACCCACTGCGAAGTAAAATGGAATGGCCTTGGCACAACACTGTTGCTATCACCACAGTCGCTGTTCTCTCGGTGCAATAGCGGTTCCGCAGCTTCTCACAGCAGATGGCGACGCAGCGATCGAAAGTGAAAGCAACCGTCAATAAAATGGAGCTGTCCCAGGTGGCGAGACTCAGAAGTAGCACCGAACACTCCGGAGTTATAAGCAGAAAATTAGCAAACAAATAGATATGATTTATTCTCTGTAATAGAATAACAACGATGACCATTATCAGATCGGCTGCCGCCATGGACACCAGGTCGAGAGTGATGCATTTGGAAAGACCGCATTTCCCGCGGGACAGGATCACAATCGCCGTTAAATTAACCGAAATAATTTATTAAGAAGAAATTACCATCAGTTACCGTAGAGTGATCAGTGTGAATTTATTAGAGTAGTATGAGTAATAGTCGATCGGGATATTTTCTGGAGTCAGGTTAACAGTCCATTTGCGCTGACAGACATGGAGTGCGTATGACGCGATCACGCAGACTGTATAGTTTTAATGCACAATTTATATCTCGCCAGTGTCATGTCCAGAAGTTAACCAATGGAACAAAAGCCGGAAACTGGCAGCAAAGCGCCTTCAGGCTGCTCCATTAAGTAGTGAACTATGGTCCTGATAGCAGTCCCGCAAGTTGAAGTTAAAAAGCTGTATAAAAAGCTGTCCTGACAGGGAGGTGGTTACTGAGAACGGGATGTATGGTGGGGCGATTGGATTTAATTTCAGATCATATGGCGTAGTTCTTTAAAATGAATTGTTTAATTGCCATACATTGAAAGTCAAATTATTTAAAAATTACATTGACAACATGGTCACCAGTGAACTTCACTGGAAATCAGGAGGTATTTACAGACGGGGGCGAAAGCCTTCCGACCTCACAAGATGTGAAACGCTTAGGACGAACTGGTCACAGTCTGATAGTTAATCCAGTGCAAGGTCAGATGTCAAACTCCGTGCCCTCCGTCAAGAAGAACGGAGATACCAGCGAGGCGTCATGAATATATGGTGCCCGACGACGCGAAAGACGCCAGACTTGCGAATGGGTGTCTCGTGCAAGTCATTGAATGTCCATGGACCTTGACTAGTGTTTGTGCAACCTGTTCTGTTGAAATCCTCGCGAAGGGTCTAGACGCGAAACATCGAATATTTATTCCTCTTCGTAGATGCTACCTGACCGACGGAGTTCCGCCAAAAATGTGGATGTATAATATTCTCCTGTCTGCGCCTTTTGTAATCATGTTTAAACATTTCTGGCATATAGTTGTGTTAACAATAGTACGGCGTGGTAATCTATTCTGTTAAAATCGCATGTATGTATCAAACTCCTCAATCAAATACCCATGTATAATTAAACAATTAAATTAACGCGAATTACAATTAGAATATAAATCAGTGGCGAAAGTTTCTTTTCATCGTTCAATGACAGCACAAATGCATCAGACACCTTGGGCATCATGATATAGTTAATCTGCTATACCACCAGCGTAATACAAAGATATAACATTACCTGGAACACCGAGTGCTGCAAGCAAATTCTGACGATGTTGTAAATTGCGGAATATCCCATTTTCTAACAGAACTGAGGATCAGTTGTACCAAATGCCCAACTGTCTGCAAGCACTGCTTCCAAGATTTCTTATGTACCAGTCAGAACCACGCTTAAATCAATTAGTGCTCCCAATTGTGTCATTAGACACAATCTTAGAACAAACACGCAATGCGAACTATTTTTTAAACATTGTGTGATTCTTTATCATATTTCGTTTTTGAGAAAAATTAGAAAGGCATTCATTTGACATTAATTCGAAACATATTCAGTGAAGAACGTCAGTGCAATTTTGTTACGCAATGCTTGGAACATACATTTATCATTATACTCTTCAATTATATTATGATAACAAACGCTATCTCATTCAGTAACCGATCAATTATAACATTGTCAGTATCAGGTGTACCAATAAGATAAAACGAGTCCAATTTCAGTAAACGTGTTATCGACCGATCTTGGAGGGGCCAATTTAGTCGCCGTCTTGCCTTTCCAGTGTCGTCAGTGCATCAGGCGACAGCATCAGCCAGCTAAATTTTCAAAGAGAAATTTTATTGTGTGCCCGAATGCCTCATGATATCAGCAAGCCCAACCAAACGGAGTACCTGTTTGTGCCGATCACTACCACAGATTCACCACGCTTAGGGTAAATGAATTTCTCCTCATCTCTATTCTGAACGGTTGTCCCTCGTTTTTGTGCCGTGTAGACCAGACGGTGAAGGAAGTGGGTGGTAGCTTGCGGTCATCATAGAGCCATTGGAGATGTTGAAATACTATGTTATATTTGTACAAATTATTAGTTAGATCGATCGTGGATCAGCCTGTGCGATTTTGGTCACCACACAGTAGGAACAAAAGTAAATAAGCTGGGTATTGTGCAATTATTGTCTGGACAAGAGGGCTGGAGTGTGAAGGCATTATTAAAGCGCGTGGATTGTTCCCCTCGGCGGCGACGTCACTGAGGACACGCCTGACAGACTGATATAAAACATCACAGATATACATGGGGTAGGCAGTCTGCATAATTATTCCTTGTAAAAGAAGCCATTCACCAGAAGTCACTGTTTGAAGCTCGGAGAGAGGTTAAATGCAATGATGTGCTGGACGAGATTTTTTTTCACGTTGATAGTGGTCGGTACCTGGCACGGACTGCCATGGGGATTTGAGGAAGCATGTGTGATAGCGATATTTAAGAAGTTTCCGATAGGCACATGAATATGCAGGTAATTGAGAGATATGAATCATACAGAACAGAAGAGGTATATTTTTATTTGGCATTGTATTCACCAAAGGCATCGTGAGCAGAGGTGCTATAGTGTTCTGTGTCATCAATGAACAGTAATAATGTCTGCCAGGGGCATACGCGGTTTTATCTGTGGCCACTAGTGAGAATGCAGGATGATGTGCAACCTCAGTGGCGCCAGTGCTAAGCATGACGCCGAGCGGGAAGAGGAAGGATCAGCGCCAGATATTTCCGTGTTCCACGTGCAAGCGGGCTATGAAATAGGAAGACAGTACAGTAAAATGAGTGGCCAAGGGGTTGGTGCAGTGGAATCGATTCAAGTCTAAGGAGCATTGGGTTCTCTCCCACTGCAGTTGGGAACTGTGAAATGACGACAGGATACAGATAAGTTTAAGTGGAGCAAAATCCTTCTCCAGTGGGTTAGCTGACAAGACTTGCTATTGTTTACAGCTACGTGGCAAGATGATGGGAACAAATGCTGCAGGTCAACATATTCCATTCAGCGGACTGTAGAGCGGAGGTCGAGTAAGGAAGTCCAGGTCGGGCCAGGACAATGGCTGGACTGAGATACAGAAGTGTTTATTTATGAGTAGACCGATACATCACAGATAGGATTTGCAGTGCCAACCAGTCCGCTGTGCAGATAGGACAGAGACAACCCACTCTACACTATGAACTGCAAACCTCGCACAGACCACATTCAGCCCAATGTGGACAGGGAACTGTGCACCAGCATATTTCAACACGAGAAATACACTGACCTGACCTGAATAATCCAGGTTTTGATCTGCACTGAGTCGGCCCTGTACAATTCAAGCACTCCACAGTAAAGTGGTCAACAGGTAGAAACAAAACATGGTCCTACGGGAGCACAGACCTCTACACCTTCATTCAGGAGGGATGTTGAATGTTTATCCGACGTATAACCACCATCGCACACTCATCGCGGAAAATCATCTCCCGTCCATCGACCCTCCTTCCCCCCAAAACACACTACGCAGTACAGAATAGTCGGGAGTTTTCATTGAGGACAATGACTTCTGCAAAAGTCAAAATTCACACATACTGTGAACAACTCAACGCGCTGTGCAGTGAGCATTCTGCAGCAGCGCGCTCAGCACTGTTATCCACTGTTAGAACCGAGCATAACCACAACGCTTCAAGGGCAGAAATAAGCAAAACTCTGAAACGAGACAACAATTGATCGATACCAGCAATCACGTGCCTTCCTCTGTGTATAGTTAGGATATTCAGGAGAGAGCTCATAAACTAAATCCACATGACAGGATCTTAAATTCACAGAAGGTATATCTGAACTCTCCAAATATAGTGTTATAAAGAAAATACCATACAACTCATAGACTTGTATTTGCATTGACTGAAGGCTGTCCTACAGGCGAAAGAAAAAGTTGTCATACATTTTCCATCAGGAGAGGTGTAACTTGTGGATTGCAATAGGAATCCTTCATGGCCACCTGTGTGGTATTGAGAACAACTGGAATATGGGACTTAAATCTCACAAAGCATCTTGGAGGAATTCCGCAGATTCCGGCAGTACCTATTGGGAAGATGCAATAGAATCAGAATCAGGTTTATTATCAGCGGCACGCGTCCTGAATTTGCTAATTTAGCAGCGCAGTTCATTGCAAGACATAACATTCAAGAAAGCAAATCAAAAAGGAATAATAATAATAAATAAATAAGATAATCACTTACAGTATACGTATATTAAAAACATGAAAAGATACTTAAATAATATATATTAAATAAGTGAGGTAGTGTCCAAGGGTTCAATGTCCATTTAGGAATCAGATGGCAGGGGAGAAGAAGCTGCTGGTATATCACCGAATGTGCTACTTCACGCTTCTGTATCTCCAACCTGATGATGACAGTGAGAAAAGGGCACGACCTGGGTGATGGAGGTCCTTAACAATAGAACATAAATAGTACAGCACATTACAGGCCGTTCGGCCCACAAAATTGTGGACACTGCCTTTCTGAGATACCGCTCCTTGAAGATGTTCTGGGTATTTATTAAGCTATTAATCAAGATTAGTATTCCCATTCGACACAATCCACTGAACAAACACGCATTGTTAACTATTTTCACTTGTTGTGTCATTGTCTATCATATTTAACTCTTCAAGGAGAATTAATGCTACGAAATATTTTCAGTGGAGAGGGTCAGTGCAACTCTGTTTCACAATGCTGGTAACCTTTAAACATACTTTTTACCATTGTACTCACATTTTACTTGGAAAAGAAACGCTTGTTCCTTCAGCTACCTGTCATTGTAGCATTGATAGTAACAGGTGTTCCTATAAGATGACGAGCGTTCAATGTAGGTGAAGTGAGCAATAAGCAACCTGGGTCTGGACGGTTTAGTCGTCATTTTGCATTTCCAGTGCTGCTCTTGCTTCAGGTGAACGCGATAGGTCATTCAATTTTCAACGAAAAAAATTCTGAGCACCTGCCGGAGCAACCGTTCGTGACAACGAATAGCAGAGATTAACCAACCTCAGTTTCAAGAAATTAGACCATAAGACTATAAGATATAGGAGCAGAAGTAGTCCATTCGGCATATCGAGACTGCTCCGCCAGTCAATCGTGAGCTGATCCAGTTCTTGTCCTGTGCCTCCAGGTACTCCGTAATCTCATCCCAAACAATCGATGCCAACATGTTCACAACCACTGATAACAGACCAACAGGTCTACAGTGTCTGTTTAGCTGCATTCCAACATCCTTAGATAGTGTAGTAACATTTGCAATTTTCCAGTAATCCGGTGCAATGCCAGTGTCTATCGATACTGAAATATCATTGTTAATGCCTCCAGATACTTCATTCAGAACCCGAGGGTGCATTTCATCCGATCTAAGTGATTTCTCCAAACCCAGACCGTTAACCTTCCTGAGTACCTTCTCAGTCGTAATTTTCACTGCACATTCTTCACTTCCGTGACACTCTTGATTATGTGGTACACTGCAGTTGTCTTCCACAGTGAAGATTGATGCAAAATATACATTGATTGAGAAGATCCTGAGAGGCAGGATTTGTGAACACTTGGAGAGGCCTAATATGTTTCGGAATTGCCAACATGGCTTTGTCAAAGGCAGGTCGTGCCTTACTAGCCGGATTGAATTTGTTGAGGATGTGACTAAACACATTGTTGAAGGTTGATCAGTGGATGTAGTGTATTTTGATTTCAAAATGGCATTTGATAAGGTATTCCATGTAAGTCTTGTGGAAGAGGACAGCGAGGCATTGAGAAGAAGTACGGCGGCGGCCATTTTCAAATTGCTTCTCAGATCGGAGTTCTGAGAGGCGGGACTGCGCAGGCGCGTGAAGGAGGCCTGGGAAGGAGGGAAGAAATAAAAAGAACGCAGCCTTAAGCCGCGGGCAGCTTCGTTTGCGGGCAGCGGAGTGAGCCGGGAGCAGAGTGTAGGGCTTGGGCTCAGAGGGCTTAGGCTGAAGAGGGCACAGTAGGCTTATCTTTTAGTTCTTGTTATTTTCAGTTATTCGGGAAGTATGAGTGTGAGGGCAGCTTGTTGTTCTCGGTGTCGGATGTGGGAGGTCCTGGAGTCTCCGAGCCTCCCGGACGTCCACATCTGCGCCAGGTGTGTCGAAATGCAGCTCCTGAGGGACCGAGTTAGGGAAATGGAGCTGCAGCTCGATGACCTTCGCCTGGTCTGGGAGAGTGAGGAGGTGATAGAGAGGAGTTACAGGCAGGTGGTCACTCCGGGGCCACGGGAGGCAGATAGGTGGGTCACGGTCAGGAAGGGGAACGGGCAGGTACTAGAGAGTACCCCAGTGGCTGTACCCCTTGACAATAAGTACTCATGTTTGAGTACTGTTGGGGGGGAAAGCCTAGCTGGAGGAAGTGACAGTGGCCGGGCCTCCGGCACAGAGGACGGCCCTGTAGCTCAGAAGGGTAGGGATAGAAGAAAGAGGACCATAGTAATAGGGGACTCGATAGTCAGGGGTTCAGACAGGCGGTTCTGTGGAGGTGATCGGGATGGTAGTTTGCCTCCCTGGTGCCAGGGTCCGGGACGTTTCTGATCGCGTCCAAGATATCCTGAAGTGGGAGGGTGAGGAGCCAGAGGTTGTGGTACATGTAGGTACCAATGATATAGGTAGGAAAGGGGAAGAGGTCCTGAAACGAGAGTATAGGGAGTTAGGAAGGCAGTTAAGAAGAAGGACCGCAAAGGTAGTAATCTCGGGATTACTGCCTGTGCCACGCGACAGTGAAGAGTAGGAATGGAATTAGGTGGAGGATGAATGCATGGTTGAGGGATTGGAGCAGGGGGCAGGGATTCAAGTTTCTGGATCATTGGGACCTCTTCTGGGGCAGGCGTGACCTGTTCAAGAAGGACGGGTTACACTTGAATCCTGGGGGGACCAATATCCTAGCGGGGAGGTTTGCTAGGGCTACAGGGCAGACTTTAAACGAGTAAGATGGGGGGGGGGCGGAAATCAATTTGAGGAAACTATGAGAGAGGAGGTTAGTTCACCAGTAGAGCAAGTAAGTAGACAGTGTGTGAGGGAGGAAAGGCAGGTGATGGAGAAGGGATGTGCTCAGCCCGAAGTTGTAGGGGAGAAGAAAGAAAAGGATAATAAATTTGAATGCATTGCTGGGGATGAAAAGAGAGGAGGAGGTGGGGAGGATCTTAAATGTATCTATTTTAATGCTAGGAGCATTGTAAGAAAGGTGGATAAGCTTAAAGTGTGGATTGATACCTGGAATTATGATGTTGTAGCTATTAGTGAAACATGGTTGCAGGAAGGGTGTGATTGGCAACTAAATATTCCTGGATTTAGTTGCTTCAGGTGTGATAGAGTAGGAGGGGCCAGAGGAGGAGGTGTTGCATTGCTTGTCCGAGAAAATCTTATGGCGGTGCTTTGGAAGGATAAATTACAGAGCTCCTCTAGGGAGTCTATTTGGGTGGAATTGAGGAATGGGAAAGGTGTAGTAACACTGATAGGAGTGTATTATAGGCCACCTAATGGGGAGCGTGAGTTGGAAGAGCAAATGTGTAAGGAGATAGCAGATATTTGTAGTAAACACAAAGTGGTGATTGTGGGAGATTTTAATTTTCCTCACATAGATTGGGAAGCTCATTCTGTAAAAGGGCTGGATGGTTTAGAGTTTGTGAAATGTGTGCAGGATAGTTTTTTGCAACAATACATAGAAGTACCGACTAGAGATGGGGCAGTGTTGGATCTCCTGTTAGGGAATGCGATAGGTCAGCTGACAGATGTATGTGTTGGGGAGCACTTCGGGTCCAGTGATCACAATAGCATTAGCTTCAATATAATTACGGAGAAGGACAGGACTGGACCTAGAGTTGAGATTTTTGATTGGAGAAAGGCTAACTTTGAGGAGATGCGCAGGGATTTAGAGAGAGTGGATTGGGTCAAGTTGTCTTATGGGAAGGATGTAATAGAGAAATGGAGGTCATTTAAGGGTGAAATTATGAGGGTACAGAATCTTTATGTTCCTGTTCGGTTGAAAGGAAAGGTTAAAGGTTTGAAAGCGCCATGGTTTTCAAGGGATATTAGAAACTTGGTTCGAAAAAAGAGGGATGTCTACAATAGATATAGGCAGCATGGAGTAAAGGAATTGCTCGAGGAATATAAAGAATGTAAAAGGAAACTTAAGAAAGAGATTAGAAAAGCTAAAAGAAGTTACGAGTTTGGTTTGGCAAATAATGTGGAAGTAAATCCGAAAGGCTTCTACAGTTATATTAAAAGCAAGAGGATAGTGAGGGATAAAATTGGTCCCTTAGAGAATCAGGGTGGTCAGCTATGTGTGGAGCCGAGGGAGATGGGAGAGATTTTGAACGATTTCTTCTCTTCGGTATTCACTAAGGAGAAGGATATTGAATGGTGTAAGGTGTGGGAAACAAGTAAGGAAGTTATGGAATCTATGACAATTAAAGAGGTGGAAGTACTGGCGCTTTTAAGAAATTTAAAAGTGGATAAATCTCCGGGTCCTGACCGGATATTCCCCAGGACCTTGAGGGAAGTTTGTGTAGAGATAGCAGGAGCTCTGACGGAGATCCTTCAGATGTCATTAGAAACGGGGATTGTGCCGGAGGATTGGCGTATTGCTCATGTGGTTCCATTGTTTAAAAAGGGTTCTAGAAGTGAGCCTGGCAATTATAGACCTGTCAGTTTGACATCAGTGGTGGGTAAATTAACGGAAAGTATTCTTAGAGATTGTATTTATAATTATCTGGATAGACAGGATCTGATTAGGAGTAGCCAGCATGGATTTGTGCGTGGAAGGTCATGTTTGACAAACCTTATTGAATTTTTTGAAGTAGTTACGAGGAATGTTGACGAGGGTAAGGCAGTGGATGTAGTCTATATGGACTTCAGCAAGGCCTTTGACAAAGTTCCACATGGAAGGTTAGTTAAGAAGGTTCAGTCGTTAGGTATTAATGCTGGAGTAATAAAATGGATTCAACAGTGGCTAGATGGGAGATGCCAGAGAGTAGTGGTGGATAATTGTTTATCGGGATGGAGGCCGGTGACTAGCGGGGTGCCTCAGGGATCTGTTTTGGGCCCAATGTTGTTTGTAATATACATAAATGATCTGGATGATGGGGTGGTAAATTGGATTAGTAAGTATGCTGATGATACTAAGGTAGGAGGTGTTGTGGATTATGAGGTGGGTTTTCAAAGCTTGCAGGGAGATTTATGCCGGTTAGAAGAATGGGCTGAACGTTGGCAGATGGAGTTTAATGCTGAAAAGTTTGAGGTACTACATTTTGGCAGGAATAATCCAAATAGAACATACAGGGTAAATGGTAGGGCATTGAGGAATGCAGTGGAACAGAGAGATCTAGGAATAACAGTGCATAGTTCCCTGAAGGTGGAGTCTCATGTAGATAGGGTGGTGAAGAAGGCTTTTGGAACGCTGGCCTTTATAAATCAGAGCATTGAGTACAGAAGTTGGGATGTAATGTTAAAATTGTACAAGGCATTGGTAAGGCCAAATTTGGAATATTGTGTACAGTTCTGGTCACCGAATTATAGGAAAGATATCAATAAATTAGAGAGAGTGCAGAGACGATTTACTAGGATGTTACCTGGGTTTCAGCACTTAAGTTACAGAGAAAGGTTGAACAAGTTAGGTCTCTATTCATTGGAGCGTAGAAGGTTGAGGGGGGATTTGATCGAGGTATTTAAAATGTTGAGAGGGATAGATAGAGTTGACGTGAATAGGCTGTTTCCATTGAGAGTAGGGGAGATTCAAACGAGAGGACATGATTTGAGAGTTAGGGGGCAAAAGTTTAAGGGAAACACGAGGGGGTATTTCTTTACTCAGAGAGTGATAGCTGTGTGGAATGAGCTTCCTGTAGAAGTAGTAGAGGCCGGTTCAGTTGTGTCATTTAAGGTAAAATTGGATAGGTATATGGACAGGAAAGGAGTGGAGTGTTATGGGCTGAGTGCGGGTAGGTGGGACTAGGTGAGATTAAGAGTTCGGCATGGACTAGGAGGGCCGGAATGGCCTGTTTTCCGTGCTGTGTTATATGGTTATATGGTTATATAAGTCTTACTGGAAAAGTAAGGAGGCGTGGGATCCAAGGGTTCCTGGCTTTGTCGGTCCAGAATTGGCTTGCACACTGAAGGCAAAGAATGGTTGTACACGGGTCATATTCTGCATGGAAGTTGGTGAACATGATGAGCCTCAGGGATCTGTTCTAGGCCCCCTACTCTTCGTGATATCTATAAATGACGGTGAGGAAATGGAGGTTAATGCTAGTAAGTTCGCGGATAACGACAATATTGGGTGTGTTCTGAATAGTGTGGAGGGCTGTCACACGTTACAGCGGGGCATCAATAGCCTGCAAAAACTGGGCTGAGAATTAGCGGACGGAGTTCACCACAGATCAGTGTGCGGTAGTTCAGTTTCGTAGGTCAAATTTGATGGCAGAATATAGAAATAATGGTAAGACTCTTGACAGTGTGGAGGGTCAGAGGAATCTTTGGGTCCGTGTCCATAGGACAGTCAAAGCTGCTGAGCAACTTGACTAGGCGGTTAAGAAGGCATATGCAGTATTCACCTTCATCAACCGTGGGACTGGGTTCAAGAGCCGAGAGGTAATGTTGCAACTGCAGAGAACTCCATTTGGAGTACTCTGCTCATTTCTGGTCATTTCACTACAGGAATGATGTGGATACTCTAGAGAGAGTGCAAAGGAGATTTGCAAGGATGTTGCCTGTATTGGGGGGGGGGGGAGGGCATACATTATGAGGATAGGTTGATTGTACCCGGCCTTTTCTGCTTGGAGTGAAGTGGGATGAGTCATGGCCAGATAGAGGTCTATAAGGTGATGAGGTGCATTGGTCTTGTGGACAGTCAGATGGACATTAGTGTGTGGTGTGGTGGGACGAATATAAGTGTGGTGGGGGGATGAGATTGGTGGTCGGTTCCTATTGAAGACGGAGGGTGCTATGTAGAACAACGAGTTGGATGTGGAGGTTCATGGTGTGTTTGGTTAGGACAAGCGAAAATGTTTCCCTGTTAGGAAGACAGGAAGATGTGTTGAAGACGCATGGCCGTGAAATTGAGGAGATGCGAGTGAGGGCAACACTCGCTCGGGTAACGGAAAAGTAACCCCATTCTTTGAAGAAGGATCTGGATGGAGGTTGGAATTCACAGCACACTGCCCTGATTTATAACCTATAAATCCTTCCTTGCATCAATTACTCAGACAGTAAGTCCTGTTGGTCAATGTTCCTCTGGCTAACAGACACGGAGCGCAGAATAAAGGCGTCACCTCCGGCCAGTGCTTGACGTAATGAGTGCGGGAATTGATTCCTCCAGAACATATCAGTTCATGGAGGAGAAGTGTACGCCCATTAAGCGTCTGGCTCAGTCAATGTCCAGACAGCGGAGTTTTTCCGGACGCCCTCCTACACTCCGACATCCTATTAATAGCTGGCTCCTTCGTATTCGATACTGGTTGTTAACATGGTTAGTAACACCGCCTGCTACGGGGTGCTTAAGTAGTCTTGCGTTATTTTCCTTGACGGACTGAACATAGTAGAGTTTCCGGTAAGTTCAGAGGGACATAGTTGTATTTTATTAACCAAAACATGATAATAGACAATAAGTTCGCATGAAAATACAAAATTCAAAGTGCAAATTAAAATTTATTATCAGATCAGAGTACATACTTGCCACCATGTACAAAACTGAGATTTTTTTTTTTCTGGGAGCACACTTAGCAAATCTATAGAGTAGTAACTGTAAACAACATTTGTAAACGTTAAACATCAGGAACTATGAACTGTAAATAAATTATGCAAATACAGTTAATAAATAAATGACAATAAATAACAAGACAAGAGCGTCCTTAAATGAATGTCGATTTGTTCAAGAGACTGATGGTTGAGGTGTAGTAATTGTTCTTGAACCACGTGTTGCGAGTCCTGAGACTCTTGTACCTTTTATCAAATGTCAGCATCGAGAAAAGAGCATGGCCTACGTGCTAAGCTTCGTTGATGATGGATGCTGCTTTTCTACGACAAACTTTTAAGTGTTTTTTTTTAAATGGTCAGGAGTTATTTACGCGTGATGTACTGGACCGAATCCATTACCTTTTCTCGGATCTTCCGCCCAAAGGCATGGTGTTCTCATATGAGACCGTAATTCAACCAGTCAGCACAGTTTCCACCACGTATCCACACATGCTTGCCATGGTTTTTGAGACACCCCGAAACTCCACAGCCTACTGAGGAAGGAGCCGTCGTGCTTTCCTTGCAATTCTATTTATTTGAGTTCCAGGACATTTCCTCTGAGATATAGAGACTCAGGAATCTCCTCAGCATCAACGAAGGGGAATGATCAAGCCCCGGCTGATCATTTCACAATCGTGGCAGGTAAGTATGATGGAAGACTTGCTATTTCGGTATTCCCGTGCATTCTGGCACGAACATTTGCTGTGAGTGGTATAGTTACTAGGTAATTCTATAATTAGCTTATTGGCGTCACCGCCCAACGCTGACATTCAGCGACACTAAAATGAAACAAAAATGTTGTACAATGATAATTTTCAGCTGTTTTAATATCATTCAGAGGTTCTGTCAACAGTGTATTTACCGAAAAAATACAGTTTAATGCTTTTCTATATGCTGAAATACCACTTAATCAAAGATCGTGGACTGCAATTTCCTGTTATCCAAGCATAATTCTTTCTTGACACTATAGTTTTAATGCACAATTTATATCTGTCCAGTTTCACGTTCAGAATTTAACCAATGGAATGAAAGCCAGAGGCTGGCAGCAGAGCGCCTTCACGGCTCCGTTAAGCAGTGAACAATGGGCTGGATACCGGTCCAGGAAGGTGAAGTTATTAAGAGCTGTTCAGATAGCATAGCGTCTTGAGGACAACACAAATGGTGAAGCGACTGTCTTTAATTCCAGAAATCAGGGCGTTATTACACTTCTTTAAAATGAATTATTTAATTGGTTTTCATTTAAAATAAAATCATTTAATAATTACACCGACAAAATGGTCATGAGTTCATTTCACTGGAAGTCAGGAGTTATATAAAGGCGGTTGAGAAAGCCTTCTGCCAACACGCGATCTGAAACGGCTGTCAGGGCTAACTGAGGGTAACGTTAGATGGCAGGCTCTGTGCTATCCGTGAAGAGCGGAGATACCAGCGAGACGTCGGTACTCTGTGGTGCCCCACGACGAGAGAAACTTGCCAGTGGGTGTTTGCCTGCGAGTTATTGTGTGTTGCCATCCCTACAATAAACTTTCACCGTGTTTTCAGCTGAATTTTGCTGGGACTGCAGGGAGAGATATCACGCCGCAGAGCGGACTCGGCGGTGACCGGGCCTGATGAGTCATTGCTGTCATTATCAGAATGTTACGTGAAGTAGTGTCTTTGCAACCTGTTCTGATGAAGTCCTTGCGAAGGGCCCCACATGAAGCGTCGATTATTTATTCCTCTTCGTCGATGCTACCTGACCTATTGAGTTCCGGCAGCAATGAGTGTGCATGGTATTTTCCTGTCTGCGCGTTTTGTAAGTATGGTTAAGCATTTCTGGCATGCAGCCTTGTTAACAAAAGTACAACGTGGCAATGTATGCTTAGGTGATAATCTCATTAATATATACAAAAGTATCAAACACCTAAATCAAAATCGCATGTATAATTAAACAATTAAATGAATGTGAATTACAATTAGAATATAACTTAGCTGCGAAGCTTTCTTTTCATCGTCCAATGGCAGCACAAATGCACTGGCCATGTTGGGCATCAAGATGCAGTTAATCTACGATACCTCGAGCGTAATACAAGTGTATAGCATTACCTGGAACACTGAGTGCTGCAAGCACCGGGTAGTAGATTCTGACGATGTTGTAAATTGCGGAATATCCCATTTTCTATCTGAAGCGATGATCAATTGTACAACTTGTCCCAAAAGCGTGAACGCACTGTTTTAATGAGTCCTTATGAACCACACGCTTAAATCGATTAATGCTCCCATGATGTCATTAGACACAGTCCACTGAACAAACAACTATTTTCGTCACATTGTGTGCTTGTCTATCACATTCAGTTCTTCAAGGATAATCAGAAGGACATTCATTTGACGTTACTTCGAAATATATTCAATGGAGAGAGTCAGTGCAGTTCCGTTTCGCAATGATTACCTGTCGTAAAATTTGTTAACTTATCAGCATCAGTTGATTACAAGATATTATAGAAGAAAACAAAACAAAATTATAATAAATAAATAAATAAGTCAATCTCTTTCTGTATACGCATATTGAACATATTCATAGAAACAGAAATAACATATTTTAAAGAAGTGAGGTAGTGTTCAAGGGTTCAATGTCCTTTTAGGAATCAGATGGCAGAGGGGAAGAAGCTCCTCCTAAATCGCTGAGTGTGTGACTTCACGCTTCAGTATCTCCTACCTGATGATGACAGTGAGGAAAGGGCATGCCCTGGGTGCTGGAGATCCTTAACAACGGACGCTGCCTTTCTGAGATAACGCTCCTTGAAGATGTCCTGGGTATTTAGTAAGCTAGTACCCAAGATGGAGCCGACAACATTTACGACCTTCAGCAGCTTCTTCCGGTCCTGTGCAGTAGCCGCCACTCTCCCGCTCTCACCCTCTCCCAACCCATAACAGACAGTGATACAGCCTGCCAGAATGCTCTCCACGGTACATCTACAGAAGTTTTAGAGTGTATTTGTTTTGATACCAAATCTGTATAAACTCCTAATGAAGTAAAGATGCCGGCTTGCCTTCTTTATAACTGCATAGATATGTTGGGGCAAGGTTAGACCCGGGAACTTCAAGCTGCTCACACTCTCCACTTCTGATCCCACTATGAAGATCGGTATGTGTTTCTTCGTCTTATGCTTCCTGAAGTCCACAATGAGCTCTTTCGTCTTACTGTCGTTGAGTGCCATGTTGGTGCTGCGACACCACTTCAGCAGTTGGCATATCTCGCTCCTGATCGCCCTCTCGTCACCATCTGAGGTTAGAACATCTATAGTAGTATCATCAGCAATTTCACGGATGGAGTCTGAGCTGTGCCTAGCCACACAGACATCAGTATATAGATAGGAGAGCAGTGGGCTATACACACTACCCTGAGGATTACCTTTGCTGATCGTCAGCGAAGAGAATAGGTTATCACCAATCCGCCCAGATCGTGGTCTTCATGTTAGGAAGTAAAGGATGCAATTGTGGATGGAGATACAGAGGCCCAGGTTGTTCAGCTTCTCAATCAGGATTGTGAGAATGGTGGTATTACATGCTGAGCTATAGTCGATGAACGGCATCCTGATAGAAGTGTTTGTGTTGTCCAAATGGTCTAAAGCCGTGTGTCGAGCCATTGAGATTTCATCTGCCGTTGACCTATTATGGCGATAGGCAAATTGCAATGGGTACCGGTCCTGTCTGAGGCAGGAGTTCAGTCTAGTCATGACCAACCTCTCAAAACATTATGACAAGATCTGTAGGATTATTCTAAAGTGCACTGCTCCTTTAAGAAAGAGAGAGAGAGAGAGAGAGAGAGAGAGAGAGAGAAAGAGAGAGTGAGAGAGAGAGAGAGAGAGAGACAGAGAGAGACAGAGAGAGAGAGAGCGAAAGAGAGAGTGAGAGAGAGAGGAGCGAGAGAGAGAGAGAAGAGAGAGAGAGAGAGAGAGAGAGAGAGAGAGTGAGAGAGAGAGAGAGAGAGAGAGAGAGAGAGAGAGAGAGAGAGAGAGAGAGAGAGAGAGAGAGAGAGAGAGAGAGAGAGAGAGAGAGAGAGGGAGCGTACAGCTTGTGTCTTGGAAACTGAAAAGCGGAGTTATATGATGGACAGCTCGTGTTCAGCACTTGGAGATATATGCAAGGTATGTCGACGTTTTAATCAGACACACACAGAGACACACACAGAGACACACGACGCCAGAGGCAAGGTGGACACTGGTGAGCTTTGTGTGCCAACGACAAGGGTGGGGCTTTTCTCGCAGTGTGGACAAGGGAGTGGCCGGTGGAACGCTATCGGTGTTTTTAACCCTGGCCTGGGTCGATAGCGTTACCGTAGAAACGGTACCCTTTTCTGTGGTCACAAATTGGTGACTGTAAGTTTCAGGAGCAGGAGGACGACGTGGAGGATCGGCTTCGGTATTGGAAGATAAACCAACACTCTATCTCTCTCTCCAACTCTACTCAAACCAAATTGCAGAACTGAACTGATTACTTACCATCCCACCGTAAGGCTGGATCACCTGATCACCTGAGCTGGGGAAGCTTGGGAACCTAATTTACTCACCTATATATATATGCATATACTTTGCTAACCTGTTTATATTATCTTGTTTTATATTACTTTATTCACGTAGTTACTAATAACATAGAGTTTGTAAAGGAAGACCCAGACTACAGGTGTGTCCATTTCCGTTGCTTCTTTTACGGGGAACGTAACAACATTTAATAACTGTAGATGTAAGTGCTACCGTGCGATCCTCATTAAGGCAGCCCACATTATTCTTCTTAGGCATATGTATAATTGTTGGCTTTTTGAAGTTGGGAACGTCCGCCCGTAGCAGTGAGAGGTTGGAAATGTATTTGAATAATCGCCCTAGTTAGTTGGTTAGAAGGCGTTGAGTTAATCTGGTAGTGAAGCACCGCTGCCATTCATGCTATACTCAGGGAGTAGAATTACAGCCAGGTGATCAGACTTCCCGAAGCGAGGGCGTGGAAAAACACGGTAGCCATTCTTCATGGTGGTGGAACAATGGTCCAGTGTGTTGTTCCCTCTAGTTTTGCAAGTGATGTGTTGATGATAATTGCAGAGGGTTTTTTTTTCAGACAGGCCTGGTTAAAATCTCCCAAAACAATGGTGAAGGCGTTATGGTGCGCTGTTTCGCGCATGTTGATCCCATTATTCAGATTATCTAAAGTCTGATTGACATTGGCCGAATGTGAAATGTATACCGCTGACAAAGTGACCACGGAGAACTCCCGCGTTAGGGAAAAAGGAGGGCACTTAACTGGTAGACATTCCAGATCTGGTGAGCAGAATTGGGTCAGGACTGATATACTTGTGCACCAAGAAGTGTTGATCACGAGACATACTCCTCCACCTCTTTTTTGAGAGACTCTATATGTTTATCCTGACGGTATATAGTAAACCAGTCGATCAGAATCGCTGCTTGCGGGACGAAAGTGTTTAACCAGGATTCTCTGAAACAAATGCCCCACTATTCAGTACACTAGCTCTGTGCTCATCGATTTTATTCAACAGAGACTGCAAGTTTGCCAGCAAGATAGTCGGTGTCAATAGTTTAAAGCCCCGTTTCCTGAAAAGTACTTGTATCCCTGATCTGCAACCACGTTTCCCAAGTGTTATCCTACGTGGACACTTCCGTCCTAATGAGTACTGTTTCCGTCAGTTGTAAGCAGCCATAGTCCGTTAAATGCATTAACACATCGTTGATGACTGTACTGACCTTGGAAGCTGAAACGAGAATCTTTAATCCTGTCCTTTGATAGATCTACTGCTACTCCAGTCGCCCGTAGGCGCCCCGGAATAGTCGATGTTTCGGCGGAGACCCGCAGCAGGATATTTCAGCCCCGGTACTGGTCCCATGCCACTGAATCTCTTGTGATTTGAGATCTGGAAGTTGCAATTTCTGTGTTCCTCCAAGAGGACCACAGACTTGTCCGGTTTGGAGGCTTGCCCGCTTCAACGTTTTAGAGACCTGTGTTGTCTAAAATCAGGGACTACTGTTTTTCCTCTAGGTATAGTCACCCATCCTAAACCTGAAAACGGTAGTTGCCAGACTAAGAGTAATCCACCCGTCTTCAACATTTCGGGTTTCAGCTCAGTGCTAGGAAGCACGACAGGATAAAAAAAACTTATGAAGCAGCCATGAAGATAGTTTCTATATATGTGTTCAACGAAGGACAGACAGACATAACGGGGCAGTACTAGAGGTCTCCCGAATGCCAAGGAGAGACAGTGGAACAAACATGTTGAAACTGCATGGAAAGGCACAAAGTCAACAACGTAGCTACACTGGCGACTTTATGTTTCCATGGGGCTTCATTAGTGGCCCCTACATGTCCTTTGAACTTACCCCTCTGACCTTAAAATCGGGCAAAATACATGGACACTTCTGTGACACAGGTGACACCAGACGGATGAGGCAGGGAATTAAAGCTCTGACAGACTACAAGATCAAGCTGAAAACTGATGACAGGGACGCCTCTCTTCCAAACAGGCTTAACAAATTATTTGCACTTTTCGATGCATCAAACACTATAGCAAGGGGGAGAGCCAGTCCCTTCTTACCATCTGACCAGCCGGCTCCAATCATTGATTCAGAGCAAACACGGAGTACCCTTGCCAAGGTTAACCCACGAAAAGCGGGAGGTCCCGACAACATCCCTGGACGTGTGCTCAAGGAATGTGCTGATGTATTAGCAGATGTCCTGACAGACATTTTTCAACATTTCCCTTAGAAAAGCCATTGTCCCCATACGCTTCAAAACCTCCACAATCATCCCTGTAGCAAAACAAAATCAGTTATAGCCTGTCTGAATGATTACCGTCCCGTTGCCCTGACCACCACAGTGATGAAATGTTTTGAATGGCTTGTCAAGCCTCATATCACAGCCAGCCTCCCCTCATCGCTGGATCCTCTACAGTTTGCCTATCGTCCAAATCGCTCTACGGAGGACGCAATATCCACCACACTGCACATAGAACATAGGTGGGAAGAGATTGAACAAGGGGGGATAAGACAGTGTCAAGGTATGCAGAAATGAGTTCAGTGGGGCCGGAGCAAGCTGAGACAATAGGTCTATCTGGAGAGGCAGGGTTGTGGATCCTGGGTAAGAGGTAGTTACGGGAAGTTCGGGGTGTGGGAACTATGAGGTTGGTGGCAGTGGATAGGAGAACCCCAGAACTGATAAGGTTGGTGATGGTATAGGAGACAATGGCTCCTTATTGGGATCATGATCAAGGGGCAAATAAGTGGAAGTATCAGCTCCTGGGCCCTCAGAGGCTCCTTCTGACTCTCACCCCAACCCTTCTCTCTCCACTAACACTACCAGCCTCACTCCCCCCTCTGATCCCATCTCTCTTCCCGGCCGGGACTTTACCATTCCCTCCGACCTTTAACTCTCTAAGGCTGAGCGCTCTGTCCTCAGTAAGGGCCTCAGCTTTGACCCCCTTCGCCCACACATCAGCGAGTTCCGCGTACGCCATGACACTGAACTCTTCTTCCGCCGGGTCCGTCTCCGAGCTTACTTCTTTTACAAGGACTCTCCTAACCCCACCGATGACCCCTTCTCCCGTCTTCATCCCTCCTCCTGTTCATGGACACCCCGCTGTGGTTTTCTGCCTGCTCTGGATCTCTTTAGTGCTAATTGCCGACGGGACAGCAACCGTCTCGACTTCACTGCACCCTGTTCCAAATCCACCCTAACTCCTTCCGAACGCTCTGCTCTCTGCTCCCTCCGCACCAATCCCAACCTCACTATAAAACCTGCTGATAAGGGGGGAGCTGTTGTTGTCTGGCATACTGACCTCTACCTGGCCGAGGCACAGAGAGAACTTGCTGATACCTCCTCTTATTTACCCCTTGATCATGACCCCACTGCGGACCACCAGGCCATTGTCTCCTATACCATCACCAACCTTATCAGCTCTGGGGATCTCCCATCCACTGCCACCAACCTCATAGTTCCCACAACCCACGCTTCCCGTTTCTACCTCCTACCCAAGATCCACAACCCTGCCTGTCCAGGTAGACCTATTGTCTCAGCTTGCTCCTGCCCCTCTGAACTCATTTCTGCATACCTCGACACTGTCCTATCCGCCCTTGTTCAATCCCTTCCCTCCTATGTTCGTGACACTTCTCATGCTTTGAATTTTTTCAATGATTTTATGTTCCCTGGTCCCACCGCCTGATTTTCACCATGGACGTCCAGTCTCTATATACCTCCATTCCCCACCGAGATGGTCTCGAAACTCTTCGCTTCTTTTTGGATTCCAGACTTAACCAATTCCCCTCTGCCACCACTCTCCTCAGTCGAGCGGAATTAGTTCTTACTCTCAATAATTTCTCCTTTGGCTCCTCCCACTTGCTCCAAATCAAGGGTGTAGCCATGGGCACCCGTATGGGTCCCAGTTATGCCTGCCTTTTTGTTGGCTTTGTGGAACAGTCCATGTTCCAAGTCTATACGGGTATCCATCCCCCTCTTTTCCTTCGCTACATCGACGACTGCATTGGCGTTGCCTCCTGCACGCATGCTGAGCTCGTTGACTTCATTAACTTTGTCTTCAACTTTCACCCTGCCCTCATATTTACCTGGTCCATTTCCGACACCTCCCTCCCCTTTCTTGATCTTTCTGTCTCCATCTCTGGAGACGGCTTATCTGCTGATATCTACTTTAAGCCTACAGACTCTCACAGCTACCTGGACTATTCCTCTTCCCACCCTGTCTCTTGTGAAAATGCTATCCCCTTCTCACAATTCCTCCGTCTCCGCCGCATCTGCTCTCAGGATGAGGCTTTGCTTTCCAGGACGAATGTGATGCATCTCTCCCATTTCCCGCACATCTACCCCTCACCCCATCCACCTGCCACCGCACTCGGGATAGGGATCCCCTTGTTCTCACTTACCACCCCACCAGCCTCCAGGTCCAACGTATAATTCTCCGTAACTTCCGCCACCTCCAACGGGATCCCACTACCAAGCACAACTTTCCCTCCCCCCATCTTTCTGCTTTCCGCAGGGATCGCTCCCTACGCGACTCCCTTGACCACTCGTCTCCCTCCCTCCCTCCATCCCTTCCCACCGATCTCCCTCCGGGCACTTATCATAAGCGGAACAATTCCTGCACCTGCCATTACACTTCCTCCCTCACCACCATTCAGGGCCCCAGACAGTCCTTCCAGGTGAGGCGACACTTCACCTGTGAGTCGGCTGGTGTGGTATACTGCGTTCGGTGCTCCCGGTGTGGCCTTTTATATATTGGTGAAATCCGACGCAGACAGGGAGACCGTTTCGCCGAACACCTACGCCCGGTCCGCCAGAAAAAGCAGGATCTCCCAGTGGCCAGACATTTTAATTCCACGTCCCATTCCCATTCTGATATGTCTATCCATGGCCTCCTCTGCTGTCAAAATGAATCCAAACTCAGGTTGGAGGAACAACAGCTTATATACCGGCTGGGTAGCCGCCAACTTGATGGCATGAACATTGACTTCTCTAACTTCCGTTAATGCCCTTCCTTCCCTTCTTACCCCATCCCTGACATATTTTGCTGTTTCTCTATTCTCCATCTCCCTCTGGTGCCTCCCCGCCTTCCTTCTCCCGAGGCCTTCCGTCCCATGATCCTTTCTCTTCCCCAGTTCGGTATCACTTTCACCTATCTCCTTCCCAGCTCTTAGCTTCATCCCACCCTCTCCGGTCTTCTCCTATCATTTCGCATTTCCCCCTCCCCCCACTACTTTCAAATCTCTTACTATCTTTCCTTTCGGTTAGTCCTGACGAAGGGTCTCGGACCGAAACGTCGACAGTGCTTCTCCTTGTAGATGCTGCCTAGCCTGCTGTATTCCACCAGCATTTTGTGTGTGTTGTTGTTTGAATTTCGAGAAGCTGCAGATTTCCTCGTGTTTGCATAATTACTAATCCAATTTAACACCCCATCACTACTTTTTGTAGAATTTTCCGCTCAAAGGCATTGGTGTTCCCGTACGAGTCCATATTTGAAACAGTCTCCACGCACTCCACCACACATCCGCAGATGCTTGCCAAGGTTTTTGATGACAGGCCGAATCTCCGCAGTCTAACGAGGAAAGAGTGGCTCTGCCGTGATTTATTGGCATTATTTATATGTTGGTTTCTGGACTGGTCCTCTCAGCACAGAGACACATAGAAATTTCGTCAGCATCAACTGAGTGCAATCATCAAATCCATCTGATCAACTCACATTCGTGACCAGTAAGTATGATGGAAGCCTTGCTACTTCGATGTTCCTGAACATTCTGACAGAGACATGTTGCTGTGAGGTCTGGAGCTACTAGGTAATTCTATAATTATTATGTTAACATTAACGTCCGATGATGACACTAGGCGATAATAAAATGAAAGAAAATATACCCTAAAACAGAGCCAAAAATAATACTTTTTGGATTATACAAGATTTAAAAAATAATATTATGTATGTTTTAATACCACTAGGAGATTTTGTCAACAATTCATTTAGAGAAAGTAATCAAATTAATTCGCTTCATACACAGAGATACCACGTAAACAAACATAGTGGATTTCCATTTCATGATGTTCGATGTATAATTCTTCCGTGAACGTAATAATAAATAAATTCCAAATCGTTCATACAGAAAGATCCCAAAATAGCGGCCGCACGTAGCTCAAATCAACTACTCCACCTATTAATTGCTCTGACGTTGCAAAATAAATAATTCAGTTTGCATTTTATTTACAAACCTCTCCCGTTGCTACAAACAGGTACTTCACTCCATTTTTTAGCTCCTCTCTGAATTTTCTCTGTGTCAGTCCATAGATACACGTGTTGGTGCAGGTACTGAGAGACGACATCATAAACCCGCATTGCTGCAGGATATAGGTCGGGTTGCTGAGATATCTGTCTGTGTAGGAATAGTTTTCGGCTTGCCAGTTCATTGAATATACGACATTGGGCATCCAGAATAATATAAAATTGGCTGAAAGAGCGAACAACAGAATCATTGACTTCCTTCGGTTTGCCAACTCTGGATCATTACGATTTTCGCTGCTGTTCCGAAGCACCTGGCGAACTCTATTTGTCGCTCTAATCCGTTTGACGGTGGAAACATTAAAGAGCAGAATTAAACAGATTGGTAGTAACGGTGTTGTGATGCTGTCAAATACCTCGTAGGCTTTCCACAGGGGTGACGTGTAGTATTCAGCTGCGGGGACACAACGCCATCGATCGACTGCAAAGTATAATGGAATGGCTTTGGCACAACACGCTGCACTCACTGTTGCCACCACCACAGTCGCTGTTCTCTCGGTGCAATATCGGCTCCTCAGCTTCTGACAGCAGATGGCGACACAGCGATCGAAAGTGAAAGCAACCGTCAACCAAACGGAGCAGTCCCTGGTTGCGTGACTCAGGACAAGTAGCAGAGAACACGCCGGAGTTACGAGTAAGAAATTAGCAAACAAATGGATGTAATTTATCCTCTCTAACAAAATAACAACGATGACCACCATCAGATCAGCTGCCGCCATGGCCACAAGGTAGAGAGTGATGCATTTGGACAGACCGCATTTCCCGCGGGACAAGATCACAATCGCCGTTAAATTAACTGCAATAGTTATAAAAAATAAATTACAATCGGGTACCGCAGTATGATTAGCATAACTTGATTTGCGTTTTGTGAATAATAATCGATCCAACAATTGTATCGAATCTCTGCAAGTGTAACAGTCCCCCTGCGCTGACCGAGATGATATGCGGATGGCCCCATCAAGTTGATTCTAAGTTTTAATGCACAATTATGATCTCGCCTATTTCACGCCCTGACGTTAACCAACAGAGGAAGCTTCAGATGTGGACAGAAGAGCGCCTACAACTGGCTCTGTTGAATAGTGAACTAAGTGCCGGGTACCTGTCCTACAAGGAGAGGTTATCAAATGCTGTCCCGAATAGGATGGCGTCTTGCGGAGAATGGCACTGGAAGTGGAGAGACCCTATATCGTAATTATATTTCCTTAAAAGAGTATTTAATTAGATTTCATATAAAATAAAATTATTTTTAAAAAGTCATGAATTCATTTCACTGTAAATCTGGAGGTAGTTGGAGACTGCTGGCAGAGCCTTCTGATCTCAGAAGATGTGAAACGGCTCATAGGGCTAGCTGGTCACAGGGGGACAGGTCATCAAAGTTAAAAGTCAGACGTTACATTTTGTGCGCTCTGTGTGGAAGAACGAAAATATCAGCGAGGCCTCCTGAATATGAGGTAACACAGAAAGAGATAAACGACACTATTACAAACTGGTAACGCATGAGAGTTTTAATCCAAGCGCAGCCGAGGCAGGCTTAATCACTGAAACGTTCGTGGGAAATCATTATGCTTTTAGAAATATGAATATTAATTTGAAAACAATACACGGACATTAAGTTCTGCTGATTCAATAAATAGTTGGTTATATAGTTGTATCGAAAATGAAAAATGGAAAAGTGTGTTACCTAATGAACGAGACGGTTATTGTACGACACAATAAGGCCATAAGACAAAGAAGCATAATTTGGCTTTTTGGCCCATCGAGTCCCGACGGTCATTTTATCATGGATGATCCATATTCCCTCACTTTCGCAATCTCTTACCGACCCCCCCACCGCCCGTATCCCTTCATGTCCTGAGCAATCAGGAATGTAACAACTTCAGCCTTAAATATACATCAAGACGTAGCCTCCACAGCTGCCCTTGAAAACGAATACAACAAATTTACCATTTTCTCGCTAAAGGGTAACCCACAGCCTCATCTGCATTCTAAATTCTGAGACCATTTCCTCCAGTCATAGAATCCCCAAGCATGCGAAACATCCGCTCCTTGTCCACTCTATCAAGGGCATTCACGATTTGAAAGGTTTCAATTTGGATACCGCTCATTCTTCCGAATTCTAATGAATAGAGCCCGATCATTCTGTTTAAAATCTTTTAAACCATCTCCTGTTTCAGCACATCATTTCCAAGATAACGGGATCAAAACTGCTCAGAAATTCCAAATGAGTCCTTAACAGTGCTTTATGGAGTCATAGCATTGCAACATTGTTTCTAAATCATAATCCGCTCAAATTTACGCGAACATCGCATTTGACTCCTCACCACAGGCTCAATCTGCAAATTAACCTTTCGGGAAGCCTGCAGAAGGACCCCCAATTCCATTTGCTCGTCATACTTTTGTAGTTGCTCTCCATTTAGAAAATAGTCAACCCTTTCATTTCTTCTACCAAAATGAGTGACAATACAGTTCCCGGCACTAAATTCCATCTGCCACGTCTTTGCTCAATCACTAAGTCAATATAAGTTCTTTGATGGCCTCTCTTCTTTCTCAACACTACCTACCCCCCCCCAACCTTTCTTCTTATCGTCAGCAATCCTTGCAACAAAGCCATCAATTCCATTAACCTATTTATTTAAATTTAAAATTAAATCAATCAGTCACAACACATTCCATCTTGAATAGCACCAGTTACCGGCAGCTAACCAGAAAAGGATCCCTCTATTCCCACACTTTGCCTCCAGCCAAACAAACACTGTTTTATCTACGTTAGAGGATTCCCTGTAATGCCATGGTCTCGCAGCTTGTTGAGCAGACACATGTATGGCACACTGTTAAAGTGTTTCTGAACATCTAACTACACCCCAAATGGTTCTCATTTTTATATCCTGCTTGATATTTCTTTGAAGAATTACAACAGTTATGTCAGACATGATTTTCCCTTCTGTACACCATACTAACTACGGCCTATTTTATAATTCGCCTCCAAGTAACCTGAAACCATATCCAATACAACCGTCTCCATTAGCTTCTCAACCATTGTGTCCAGTCTAACTGGCCTAAAATTTCATTTTTGCTGCCTCTCGACTGACATTTGCAATATTCCAGTCTTCCAGAACCATTCCAGAACCTAGTGACTATTGACAGATCATTACTAACACCTCCACAATTGATTCACCCGTCTTTTCCGGACACTGGGGAGTACATCGTCTGGTCTACGTGACCTATCTACCTTTAGACTTTGCAGTATTTTAAAGAACTTTGTCCCGATTGATGGTAACTTCACAGATTTCATGAACCCTGACACTTCAGAACTTCCAGCATACAATGAAGACTGATGCATCAGTTCATACACCAATTCCTTTCCTCCCATTTCTAAATCTCCAGCATGGTTTTTCAGCGGACCGATATTCACTTTTGCCTCACTTTTTAACTTATTTGTGAATCAGAAGAAGCTCTTTAATATTATTGGTTAGCCTCCTTTTGAATTCCATCTTTACTTTCTTATCGGCCTTTGTAGTGCCTTCCCTTGCTTTTTTGAATTTTCATATCCTCTAATTTCTCACTAAGTTTTTTTTCTAATTTTTGTTCTGCTGTAATGTTGTCTTTGAATTCCCTATTTGGCTACGGCGGTGGCATCCTGCCTTTAGAATACTTCTCCCTTTATCAGATGCATTTATTTTCTGCCTTCCGAAGTGCTTCCAGAAATTCCAGCAATTGCTGCTTTGGTATCATCTCTGCCAGTGTTACTTTTAAAATCAATTCTGACAAACTGCTCATTCATGTCTCTGCAATCTCCCTTACTTCACCGTAACACTGATACACCTGTCTTCTTTTTCTCAAATTTGAGGGTGAATTCGTTCATATTGCAATCTCTTTTCCCTGAAGATATTTTTAACTTCACGTCTCTAATCAATATCTCCTTACCTTCCCATCACCTCCTTCTGGTGCTCCTCATATTTTTCTTTCGTCCATGGCAATCATCCTCTCATATCAGATTCGGACTTCGTCAGCCCTTTATCATTTTTGACAAATTGAAGTCCCAGATGTTTACCTCCCCCGAACCCTCCTAGTTTCACCCATCACCGTATTTTCTTTACACTCGTGCCCACACCGTCTTACCCTGTCTCCTGATCTTTTTCTCTCCAGTACTGACTGATGAAGCGTTCAGGCCTGTAATCTTTTTTTCCACCGAAGCTGACTGACCTGGTGAGTTAATCTAGGGTGTGTGTGTGTGTGTGTGTGTGTGTGTGTGTGTGTGTGTGTGTGTGTGTGTGTGTGTGTGTGTGTGTGTGTGTGTGTGTGTGTGTGTGTGTGTGTGTGTGTGTGTGTGTGTGTGTGTGTGTGTCTTAGCCACTTCCTTACTACTGTTTGGGGTCAGTATGCATCTACCATCAGGATCTTTTTCTTTTGCACTTGCTATTCCTTTGCTCTCCCCACTACGATTAAACAGCATCCAAACGTATGTAACTTATTTCTAGAAATTTGATTTGTTTTTTACCAACAGCCCCCGCCCCCTTGCTTTCCGATACGATGTGTATCTTTGGACATTAAGCTCGAGATAGTTTTTTCAGACATATTTCAGTGATGACTGCATCATCATACATTCCAATCAGTAAACGTGCTAAACGTTCATCTACCTTATTCCGTTTACAGCGCGCTTTCAAGTATAAGACCTTCAGTCCTGCATTTGCTCTGTTCGGTTTTCTCAACCTTTTACGTTTCAATTGATCCAGTTGACTGTAGTTTTGCCCTGCCATCAGAGTCTCGTTGCCTGGAGTCTCACTACTCATTGATTCTGTTTGTAAGCAAACGATCACTCTGGTTCCCATCCTCCGCTATCTTGTTATAATCAACCAAACAACTCCACTCAGCCTGTTCGCAAGGATATTGTACGCACTCGTGCTCAGGTATAACTTGTCTCTTTTGCTCAAGTCGTACGTTCACCAGAAGAAATCCCAATGATGCCTAAATCTGAACCTCTTCCCCGGCATCAGTTTCACCTGCAAACTCATCCTTTTCTTACACACACTGGTAAGTGATACAGCTGCTATTCAGAGACTACAACCCTGGAAGTATTGTTTCTAAAACTTTCAGCTAGCTTCCTAAACTCTCTCTTCAGTTCCTCCTCAACTGGTCCACCTATGCCATTGGTACTAATATGTACCTGGACTTCTAGTTGCTCACCCTCGCCCTTGAGAATGTCAAGGCGCAGATCCGACACATCCCTGATCCTGGCACCTGGAGGGCAACCATCGGGTTGTACCTATAACGCCCACAGAAAGTCCTCTCTGTTCCTCTAATTGTACAATATCCAATCAACACGATAGTCCTCTTCAACACTCTGCTCTTCAGAGCAACTGTACCAGAGACCCAGTGACTGTGGCTCACTGGAGTACCGAAAGTTGTAAATTTAGAACGGCATTGGCTGTGAATTTCCCCTTATTCTCATGACAGTCGCACAGTCACTCTCTCCAGTAATCCGGGGTGTCTTTCACGTCCTCATTCTCCCGTATGAGTCGGGGGCCACCGAGTGAGCGAGCCGAATAGATACACATCGTCTTCCTCCCTTCAACCGACAGTCGCGCTGGAAAGGACAAATTAATCAAGTCATGTCAAGCTAAGTCAAGTCATTTTTTATTGTTATTTCGACCATAACTGCTGGTACAGTACACAGTAAAAATGAGACAACGTTTTTTTCAGGACCATGGTGTTACATGACACAGTACAAAAACTAGACTGAACTAGATAAAAAAAACACAACACAGAGAAAAAAACACTGCACCAGACTACAGACCAACACAGGACTGCATAAAGTGCACAAAATAGTGCAGGCATTACAATAAATAATAAACAGGACAATAAAGCATAAGGAGTCAGTCCAGGCTCTGGGTATTGAGGAGTCCGATAGCATGGGGGAAGAAACTGTTACATAGTCTGGTCGTGAGAGCCGGAATGCTTCGGTGCCTTTTCCCAGACGGCAAGAGGAAGAAGAGTTTGTATGAGGGGTGCATGGGGTCCTTCATAATGTTGTTTGCTTTGCGGATGGAGCGTGTCGATGTCCGTAATGGCGGGAGAGAGACCCAGATGATCTTCTCAGCTCACCTCACTCTCCGCTGCAGTGTCTTGCGAACCGAAATGGTGCAATCTCCAAACCAGGCAGTGATGCAGCTGCTCAGAATACTCTCAATACAACCCCTGTAGAATGTGATGAGGATTTGGGATGGGAGATCGACTTTCCTCAGCCTTCGCAGAAAGTAGAGACCCTGCTGTGCTTTCTCTGCTATGGAGCTGGTGTTGAGGGACCAGGTAAGATTCTCCGCCAGGTGAGTACTAAGATATTTGTTGCTCTGAATGATTTCTACCGAGGAACCGTCGTTGTTCAGCGGGCAGTAGTCGCTCCGTGCCTTCCTGAAGTCAACAACCATCTCTTTTGTTTTGTCCACATTCAGAGACAGGTTGTTGGTTCTGCACTATTCCGTTAGCCACTGCACCTCCTCTCTGCAAGCTGACCAGTCGTTCTTGCTGATGAGACCCACCACAGTAGTGTCATCGGCGAACTTGATGATATGGTTCGAGCTGTGTGTTGCAGCACAGTCATGGATCAGCAGAGTGAACAGCAGTAGACTGAGCACGCAGCCCCGTGCTCAGTGTGATGGTTTTGGAGATAATTGAGCACCTGAGCACAGACCCTAGTTTTAGGACTAACGTACTCTTGTTTGGAGAAACAGGGGGAAATAATTCAGTACTCTTAGAACAAATATCTGATTTGTATGACTCTCCGGTATCGGGGAGAACCCAGGAGAAAGTGTCATGTTTGTTGATTGAACATCATACAATAGATACCAAGGTAACTCATCTGAAATATGTAGGATGGAGGTACCTCTGAAGGTTGGGCACATTTTTATGTAATTCAATTTCAATTACAAAACGGCGTGAAACGATATTACCCTTGATTCCCTTTGCTGTGTAACACTACACAACTTCGAAATGACATTGCACCAGAAATTTAATCCACATGGGCACGATATATTTTTAATTCACTCAGCTTGTGATGACGGCAGAAGAAGCTGCTTTACATGAGGGAGAGGGGAACAGCTGATTAAATTTTGGATAATGATTAATACCTGCCAAATATCGAATCTCCTCCGCCCTTCAGTAAGCTTTCAGGGTATTATGAGCGGAATTGTGCTGGGGCTGCCCGAGGTCGGAGAGAGATATCACGGCACAATGCGGTCTCAACGCTGACCGGACCTGATGAGTCATTACTAAACACAAAGTACACTGCAGATGCTGTGGTCAAATCAAGACGTACAAAAAAGCTGGATGAACTCAGCAGGTCGGGCAGCATCCGTTGAAAGAAGCAGTCAACGTTTCGGTTCGAGACCCTTCGTCAGGACAACAATGATGAGTCTTTGCTGTCACTGTCATTCTGCTACGTGAAGTAGTATCTTTGCCGCTTCACCGAGGAAGACCATGTGAAGGGTCTGGACGCAAAACATCAAAATTCCTCTCCATGGATGTTGCCTGACCTATTGAATTCTACCAGTATTTTGAGTGTGATATTTTCCTGCCTGCACATTTTGGTAAGCGTATGTCAACTTTACTGCATTTAGTTGTTTTAACAATAGTACAACGTGGATATGTAGGCTTAGATCGATATTATAATAAATATATCAAATACCTCAATCATATCCCATGTAAAATCAATCCAGTAAATTAGCGCACATTACATTTAGAATCTAACTTAACGGTGAAGATATTATTTTCATCGTTCAAGAACAAAAGAAAGTGCACTGGACAGCATATGCACCTTGAGCATCAAAATAACATTAATCACCGATCCCCCGAGCGGAAAACAAAGGCATGATATTACCTGGAACACCGAGTGCTACAAGCACCGGGCAGTAAATTCTGACGATGCTGTAAATTATGGAATATCCCATTTTCTAGCTGAAACAGCGATCAGTTTGCAATTTGTCCCAACTGTCTGCATGCACTAATTTGAGGAGTTTTTATACATCAGTCGAAAACACGATCAAATCAGTCAGGGCTCCCAATGGGCTCATTTGACACAATCCACAGAAAAAAACATCATGAAATGTCAACTATCTTTACTCGTTGCGTTATCGTCTATTATCTATAGTTTGTCAAGGAAAATTAGAAAGACATTCCATTGATGGTATCTTGAAGCATTTTCAGTGACGAGGGTTTTTGCAGTTCTGTTGTGTAATGTAGTTTCTAATCGTTATACTTGTCATTGAAAAGGAAAAGTAAAAGAACAACACCAAACACTATCTCCTTCAGTTATGGTTCAATTATAACATTGTTAGAAACATGTGAACCAAAAAGACGAAGCGAGTTCAATGTGGGTGAAATGTGCGGTGAGCACTTCCTGGGAGAGCCCAGCTTAGTCGCCTGTCTGGTCTTTCCCGTGCCTTTAACCCGCAGGCGACAGCCTCAGCGGGTTAAATTTGGAAAGAGAGTTTTGATTGCGTTCCTGAATATCTCATGACTTTACAAAGTCGAACAAATCCGAGCAGCTGCAGAAATTTTCACCACAGGCAATCGTTTGGACATAGATTCACCACTCGCACACCACAGAAATCCCACCTCAACTCTGTTCTAACAGACATTCCTCTGTTCTGTGCCATGTTTACCAGATGGTGAAGGATGAGCGCGGCATGTTTGCCTTTATCATGGAGGCTTTGGGAGAGTTGGAATATCCTGTTATATTTAGATAATGTATTAAGTAGGGCGCACCTGGATCACTGTGTGCCGTTCTGGTCACTACACTGTAGGAAGGACGTCATAAACTGGAGACTGAAAATCTTTCGCAAGGATATTGTCTGAAATGGAGGGCGTGAGTTAGAAGGAAAGATTAGATGGGCAGGCAGTGCTTCCCTCGGTGGTTAGCGGGCTGAGGGGAGGCCTGTCAGAATTTTATAAAACATGATTGACAAAGATGGGGTGGACAGACAGCTTGTTTTCCCGGGTTACAAAAGTGCGATGGTAGAATTCACAGTTTCAAGGTGAGAGGGATCAGTACTTTAAAAATGAACGGGGCGAGATTATTTCTTTACGTTCAGAGAAGTCAGCGCCCGGCAGGCTCTGCCGTGGGTTGTGGTGAAAGCATTTGCGATAGCGGCATTCAAATAGGCAAATCAATATGTAGGAGATAGAGGGTCCCAGATCACACACGAACATAAGTCATTTACTTTTACTTAGGATTGTGTTCAGCAGATACATTGTGAGCGGAGGTGCTCTTCATGTGATAGAACTTTCTGTGTTCTCGGAAAGCTCTAATGATGTTAGCCAGGGATGCATGTAGTTCACTGCTGCCAGTGCTAGCAGGCACAGACAGTGTGAGCAGTCATATCTCCTGATCCACAAGGGCTCGATAGGAGAAGGATAATGAGGGGCGGAGAAGAAGAGAGGGATTTGGTTTGGGGAAGTGAGAGACACGGGGAAGCGGAGAGGGAGGTGGGATGTGTGTAATAACGGTGGGGTAGTGTGAGGGGGATGAGTGAGGGGAGGGCGGGACAGGGAGAGTGAGAGAGGAAGATGAAGAGAGATAACGTTCGAACAAAGTACACAGGGAATTGTTTTATGTTAAGAAGAAGGTCTCTTATTGTGTCGATCCCAGGATTACTCCCAGTTCCAGGTACAAGCTGGCAAAGAACTGGCAAGGCAGCAGTGTTAAATGTGTGTGTAAGGAGTTGCTGCGGTGGGATAGATTCAGTTATAGGGATCAGAGGCCACTCTTCTAGGAGAAGGTAGGATCTGTGTAATGACAACAGGTTACTCTTAAGATGAAAGAGAGCAAACTCCCTCACTAGCGGGTTCGCAGGCAGCTCTTATGAGAGTTTACAATTCTTCGGCAATGTGGTGTGAGCTAATGCAGCAGGTCAGAAGATATCATGCAGCAGGCGGTAGAAAGGAGGTCCAGTAATGCTGAAAGGGAGTCCCGCTGTGGCCGGGAGAATGGAGACACTGAGGTAATGAAGTATTTATTTATTTATTTAAGTGCCCATACACAACAGAATGGATTTACAGCAACAATTACTCCGCTGTGCAGACAAGATTATCATGCTCCACACTACACAGTGAATTCTCTACCCAGCAAAGACCACACTCATCTCACTCTGTCCTCCCAGTATAGACAGGGAGCCTTATACCAGCATCTGATAACAGGAGGAGGACAGAGATGTGCATATAGATAGTCTTCGGACTGCAGAGTCGGTCCTTTACAATTCCAGCACGACCAGTACTAACCAGCAGGGAGGTTAACATTGAGAAACTTAACAAAATTCCGCGGCCTGTACATAAATAAACAGAAACATACACACACACACACAAAATGACACACACACACACAGAAAACAACAACAACAACAAAAAGCAGAGTGGCGCAGCAGAAGCGTTGTGGGTCAAAAATCCATGTGTTAATGGGTCTAAACTATCCGCTGCTCTATCTTCTGTGGGGATCAACAATTTACTGTCATTGTATTTTAAGATACGGACTGTCACATTATGCAAGTATAAATGTGGATAACTCCTCCTTGCAATTGAAACAAAATGTGTAAGTCAATATTTTTTTTACTTTCGCGGAGGTTTTTGTTCGGCTGAAACGAGTAACGCCTGTGTCCATAGTTTTACAGTAATGTTATCTATGCTCTGTGCAGTATAAAGTCCTGTTCCGGTATAAAAACCGGAAAGTGATAGAACACGCAGCAAATCAGCAACATTTGTAGAAAGGGGACGGATTTAATGTTTCGAGTGGATGCCCGTTCGTCACAGCTTTGAAAGAGAGAAATTCAGCTACTTTGCATTATCGGTCAAGGCGGGCGAAAGTACTCTTACACAGAAACATTCTAGTGGTTAGAATTGGGCCATTATTTCCTTTGTTAGGTGTTGTGAACAACAAAACTTCAGTATATGTCCTGTGCGGCAATCTGTAATAATGGGCCTTTGCAGAAAGCGAAGAGTATTTCCGGAGTTTTGACGGGTGGGTGTGCGGTGATAATGGCAAAGATGCGACAGATGATAAGATCCCGTTGAAGACGGCAGAAGATTTGGGAGAAGGACTTGCTGATGGGAGTCTCATGAATTGCTAAGTAAGCACAAGAGGAACTGTATCGCTATTAGAGTTGCGGGAAGATGTGTTGATGACGGATGGCCGTGAAATTGAGGATATGCGAGTGAGGGCACATGAATGTTGAAGGAAAGGTTTGAAGAAGTATCAGGAGGAAGGCTGGAATCAAAAGCACACTGCCCTGTATCATTCTCTGCATCATATTCTCAGACAATATGTCCTGCTGGTGAATGTTCCTCTCACGAGCAGACAACGAGGGAAGAATGTGAGCGTCTTCTCCGGCCAGTCTTGACGCATGGCGTGGAAGAATCTAAAAATAATCCGAGAACATCTCCGCTCACAGAGTAAAAGTGGACATCGTTTAAGCTTCGGAATCAGTGAACCAACAAACCTCATAGTGATCGAATTAGCCCTCCAGTATCTGGATATCCGATTAACAGCTCGCCTTTTCACATTGATTATTGGTTTATAATGTGGTTAGTACTCAAGCCTGTCACAGGGGTTACTTAACTAGTCATGTGTTATGTTCCATAGTGCATAGACCAAAAGAGAATTGTGGATAACTTAGGAACATAAGAATATAGTTATAGCTTTTCTTATCAAAGTAGAACAGCTGATGATTAGCTAGCATTAGAGTACAACGTACAAAGTTCAAAGTAACATTTATTATCGGAGTAGATACATGTCAATATATACACACAGAGATTCTTGTTCGGCGGGCATACTTAGTAAATCAAAAGAATAGTAACTCTATATGGATCTGTAAAGTGTTAACTTCAGAGACTGTAAACTGTTAACAAACTGTGCCACTGTAGATAATAAAAAAGCAATAAATAACAACAATACAATAACAATGTAATCCCATCTACCTGATGGCAGCAAAAGATAATGGCCTAGGTGCTCAGGACATTTCATGATGGAAATTGTTTTTCTACCGGAGCGTTTCATATAGATACCCTCAATGGTTGTGGGGATTTAGCCGTGATGTAGGGGACTGAATACAGGACATTTTGGAGGATTTTCAGTCCAGAGGAATTGGTGTTCCCATGCCCAGGTTGGAATACAACCATTCAGCTCCATTTTCAGCAAATATCGAAACTTCTTCCGAAGTTTTTGATGACACGTCGAATCTTCTGATCATCCTGTGGAAGTAGAGGAGTTGTCGTGTGTTTCTTGTTTTTTTGTTTGAAATTGTATCTGTATGATGGTCCCAGGAAAGTTCCTCTGAGTTAGGGACACACAGGAACTTCGTCAGTATCACCTGAATGCAATGGCAAAGCCGCAACTTATTACCTCTCATTCGTGACTAATAGATAGGATGCAATACCTGCTACTTCGTATTCTGGATCGCTCCGTCACGGACATGTGAGTGTGAGATGTTTAGAAACTGGGTAATTCTACAATGATCATATTGATCTTCCTGTCCAATACAGACATTCAGGGATAATAAAATGAAACGGGATGCCTTGGTAGCAGAGACAACAAATGATTCTTTTCAGATTATACAAGGATTCTGTTCATATCTTACGTATGTTTCTCAAAACACGCGAAGATTTTGTGAACAGTGCACTTACTGTATGAATCAGCTCAGGAGTTCTGCAAATGCAGAGATACCTTATAATCAAACATAGCCGAATGAAATTTCTAGATATCCAAGACTAATACCATTTCCTGAAGAGGTATGGGTTAATTTGATCAATATCATTCCCGAAATATCAGTGAGATATCAGTGAGATCCCCAAACTGCGGTCGTTTACAGAACGAATCAAATACGTACTCTCCAAAATAATTGTTTCGAAGAGTCAGGAAGCAATAATTGTCGTTTCATTCAACATGCAAATAACTCCGCTGCCTCAGACAGGAACTTCACTCTATTCTACAGTTCTGAGAGACCCCGACAGCAGGTCCCAGTTCGGCGAAGAACCGAAGTAAGTGTGTAACCCCAGATCACGGTCATCAAAAAACCTAAAAACTGGAAAATAGAGATATTAAAGATAAAAATAGAGCTGCTTCCGAAGTTACAAGCAGAGGAGTCGCCGTTACGGCCGGTCGTCCTCCTAAGCTCCATTTGATTTGTTATTGGGAAATGAACCTTGTCAGGTGTCAGATCGCTCAGCGGAAGAACATTTTGGAGCTGGTGAGCACAATTCTGTCTGCTTTGCCATAGATTTTGATAGCGCTGGAGAGGGATAGGGATTGACAATTTGGAAAAAGACATATTAATTGAGGGGTAGGGAAAACTAAGACGCTATTTTCAGGAACTTTGGAGCATTAATTGGGAGCAAATGTCCTCAGGGAAATGCACGGAAGTAATGTGCAAATTCGCAGAGAACATTTGCATGGTGTAATGCATAGTAATGTTCTATTGAGGCAGGGAGGTTGGTAGGGTAAAATATGTAGAAAACCTATTTAAGCAGAAAAGATAAGCTTACGAATGGTCAGGAAACTAGTTCCTGATAGAGCTGTAGAAAATTAGAGGTTAGCCTTGAGAGAGCTTAAGAATGAAAATAGGCGAGCTCGAAGTGGCCATGCCAAGTCCTTGGCGGCAAGATTAGGCAACAACGCAAGGCTTTCTACAAATGTTTATACTGAAATCTCTTTTGCCTCACTCCAATTAAATAACTTCGTTCTGAATGGCAGGACAACCGGATCTGTGTAAAGTACTACTGACCGTAGCTTGGCATACGTCATGAAGTCCGTTTGGTTTCTTTAAACGGAAATCGTCCCTGGATAACCCGTTGGGATTCTTTGCAGAAATAACAGAGTGGATAGATAAAGGGCAGTCAATGGGTGTTGTTCAATTTGTCTACTTGGAATTTCAGACTGGCGCTGCACACAAGGCTACCAAGAACGACTACGGAAAAATTACCAGCATGGACAGAAGGTTGGTTAACTGGCAAATAATGGGACGGAAGGTTTTATTTTACTGGTTGGCTGTTGTCGACTAGTCGTGTTCCAATCTGTTCATTGTAAGTCGTGCATAGTCCACGTAACGTAAACGATCCAGATGGCGGTATTAGCGACTTATAGCCAAAGCTTGCCGACAATCCAAAGGTAGCTGCAGGGCAACTAAGGCTGAAGAATCGAGACGTTTACAGATGTACAAGGGAGAGCAGCCAATGACTTGCAGATAGAGTAGAATGTCGGGCAGTTCAGATCATGAGATTTGATGAAGGGAGGAAAAGTGTAGGGCATTTTACACATGTGTACGGAATTCAAACATTGGAGACGCAAGGGTTCGTGAAAGTCCAAGTGTGTGATCACTAATGGCGTCGTTGCATGTTGTACCGGTAGTGAGTAGGGCAATGCAGTGTTATCAATCATTCCATAAAAATAGAATGGTACAGCACAGTACAGGCACTTTGGCCACAAATGACGTGTCGACCCTTAAAACCTGCCTCCCATATAATTCCCCACCTTAAATTCCTCCATACAACTGTCCAGTAGTCTCTTAAACTTCACTAGTGTATCTGCCTCCACCACTAGCTCAGGCAGTGCATTCCACGCACTAACCACTCTCCGAGTAAAAAAAAAACCTTCCTCTAATATCCCCCTTGAACATACTACAACTTACCTTAAAGCCATGTCCTCTTGTAGTGAGCAGTGGTGCACTGGGGAAGAAGCGCTGGTGTACTCTATCTATTCCTCTAAGTATATTTTACAACTCTATCATGTTTCCTCTCAATCTCCTTCTCTCCAAAGAGTAAAGCTCTAGCTCCCTTAATCTCTGATCATAATGCATACTCTCTAAACCAGGCAGCATCCTGGTAAATCTTCTCTGTACCCTTTCAAATGCTTCCACATCCTTCCTATAGTGAGGCGATTAAAACTGGACACGGTACTCCAAGTATGGCCTAACCGGAGTTTTAAAGAAGTGTATCATTGCCTCGCGACTCTATATTCAATCCCTCGAATTATGAAAGCTAACACCCCATAAGCTTTCTTAACTACCCTATCTACCCGTGAGCGCAATTTTCAGGGATCAGTACACATGCACCCCCTGATCCCTCTGCTCCTCCACACTGATAAGTATCTTGCTATTTACTTTGTACTCTACCTTGGAGTTTGCCCTTCCAAAGTCTACCACCTCACACTTCTCCGGATTGAACTCCATCTGCCACTTCTCAGCCCACTTCTGCATCCTATCAATGTCTCTCTGAAAGCTTCAACAATCCTCTACGCTATCCACATCAACACCAACCTTCGTGTCGACAGCAAACTTGCCAACCTCCCCCACTTCCAACCCCACATCCAGGTCGTTAATAAAAATCACGAAAAGTTGAGGTGTCAGTACCAATCCTTGTGGGACACCACTAGTCACAGAAAAATTCTGAATTCACCTGGCCAATTTTCAGTGGATTCCATGCCTTAAGACTTTTTGAATAAGCCCACCGTGTGGAATCTTGTCAAATGCCTTAATAAAATCCACGGAGATCACATCCCCTGCACTGCCCTCCTCTCCATTAATATCAACGTGCTCCAGAACATCAACCTCACTCATATTGTCCTCACTGTCATCAAGTTCCCTCTCATTGATGAATACCGATGGGATGTATTCATTGAGGACCTCGGTCACTTCCACAGCCTCCAGACACATCTTCCCACTTTTATCTCTAATCGGTCCTGCCTTCACTCCTGTCATCCTTTTGTTCTTCACTTAATTGAAGAATGCGTTGGAGTTTTCTTTTACCCTTCTCGCCGTGGCCTTCTCATGCCCACTTCTTGCTCACCTCAGCCCCTTCTTAAGCTCCTTTCTTGCTACCCTATAGAAGAGAAGTATATATCGGACAAGAAGTAATGGTCATATTTTAAAAACTTATTGCTTCAACCGCATTTGGAGTTGTATGAGCAATTTCAGGATGAGCAGAGAATATAGAACATACAATATAGAATAGCACCGCATGGTGCTATGAATTTTGCACACGATCTTGTGGCGACCCTTTACACATCCGAGTGCAAGTATCCTGTCAGGAATGTCGGGTCGGCTGAGGCAAAGGAATGTCAATATCGGTTTAGCTCCGTCCTGAAGTAGGAATTACAAGAATCGGATGCTTAAACTTCAATTATATCTTCAGGATCAGGTGTTTTCCTTCAGTGGATCATATCAGCGATTTGCTGTGTGTAGATGGCTGAATCAGATATCATCGTGTGGTTACGAGCCTTTGAAATGGAAGCATGAAAGGCATAGCATAGTAATGTATTTGCTAATGTGATTAGTGTGTTGTTGTCATGCAAACGGCTGACGGCTGTCTCTATTGCCAGTGGTGGTCGTTCACAGATGTGCTCCAGAGGTTTATTCGGCGTCCTGCAATGGGAAATGTTATTGGACGTCAGTATCGAGAAGAGATTGACCTTGCCTGCGGCTGGATTGCTGATTCACATTGCCAGTGCAATAGGTGAAACAATGGGGAGTGGGTGCGGCGAGAATTTAGTTTCACGTATTTCAGATTGAGGGAGTGCAACTTTCTGTAGATTTTTGGGTGTGGCCAAACAATGAAGTTACAATACTGGGGATAGACACACTGCGTAAAGTAAGTGCTATCATAGACTCGGGAAAAGGAGTAATAACATGGAAACGACGGAACGGCAAAACATGTGTGACCTGAAAAGCACTTAACATTGCACACAGAGAGACAGGAGCCCCAAACAGTGAAGAGTGTTGAATTCATTGGAGTAAGTCCCACGCATGGGGTCGAAGCTCAGTCAGGGACTGTTGGAAGTAATGCAGAGGAGGCAGCAACGATTTAAGTAAAGGCTCACCTGAAAAGGGGTACTATGGAGCAGAAAGGGAAGGATATCAGTGTGGGCAGGACAGCGGAGAAACAAGAAGCAACATAAATTACATGTACAGAAAGAAACTACCAATGCCAATTCAGTAAGATTACATAGAGATGTGAACGGACATTTATAACCATATAACAAATAGAGCAAGGAAACAGGCCATCTCGGCCCTTCTGGTCTGTGCCGGACGTATACTCTCACCTCGTCCCACCAACCTGCACTCAGCCCATAATCTTCCATTCCTTTCCTGTCCACATACCTATCCAATTTTACTTAAAATGACAATATCGAACCTGCCTCTACTACGTCTACTGGACGCTCGTTCCACACAGCTACCATTCTCTGAGTAAAGAAATTCCTCCTCGTGTTACCCCTGAACTTTTGCCCCCTAACTCTCAACTCATGTCCTCTTGTTTGATTCTCCCCTGCTCTCAATGGAAAAAAGTCTATCCACGTCAAATCTAGCTATCCCCCTCATAATTTTAAAGACCTCTATCAAGTCCCCCCTCAAGCTTCTACACTCTAAAGAAGAAAGACCTGACTTGTTCTACCTTTTTTCTCTAACTTAGGTGCTGAAACCCAGGTACTAATCTAATAAATCTCCTCTGTACTCTCTCTATTTTGTTGACATCTTTCCTATAATTCGGTGATCAGAACAGTACACGATACTCCAAATTTGGCCATACCAATGCCCTGTACAATTTTAACATTACATCCCAACTCCTATACTCAATTCTCTGATTTATAAAGTCCAGCATACCACAAACATTTTTCACCACCCCATCCACATGAGATTACACCTTCGGGGAACTATACACCATTATTCCTAGATCACTCTCTTCTACTGCATTCCTCAATGCCCAACCATTTACCATGTATGTCCTATTTTGATTAGCCCTACCAAAATGTAGCACCCACACTTATCAGCATTAAACTCCATCTGCCGTCTTTCAGCCCACTCTTCTTACTGGCCTAAATCTGTCTGCAGGCTTTGAAAACCAATTTCATTATCCAGAACACCACCTGTCTTAGGATCATCTGCATACTTACTAATCCAATTTACCACCCCATCATCCAAATCATTAATGTATATGATAAACAACATTGGACCCAGTACAGATCCCTGAGGCACACCACTTGTAACCGGCCTCCAACCTGACAAACAGTTCTCTGCACCTACTCTCTGGCATCTCCCATCCAGCCACTGTTGAATCCATTTTACTACTTCAATATTAATACCTAAAGATTGAAACTTCCTAACTAACCTTCCGTGCGGAACCTTGCCAAAGGCCTTACTGAAGTCCATATAGACAACATCCACTGCATTACCCTCTTCAACAGTCAATGTTGACTGTTCCTAATTAGTTCCTAATTAGACTCTGTCTGACAAGATAATTATATATACCATCTCTGAGAATACTTTCCATTAATTTACCTATTAATTTTCCATTAAGTTCCATTAATTTACACATCATTAACGTCAAACCTACAGACCTATAATTGCTAGGTTTACTCTTAGAACCCTTTTTAAACAATGGATGACCATGAACAATACGCCAATCCTCCTTCACCATCCCCGCTTATAATGACATTTGAAATATTTCTGTCTGAGCCCCTGTTATTTCCACACTAACTTCCTTCAAGGTCCTAGGGATATCCTGTTAGGTCCCGGAGATTTATCCACTTTTATATTCCTTAAAAGCGCCAGTGCTTCCTCCTCTTTAATCGTCATAGTTTCCATAACTTCCCTGCTTGTGTCCTTAGCTTACACAGTTCAATATCCTTCTCCTTAGTGAATACCCATGAAAATAAATGGTTCAAAATCTCCCCCATCGCTTTTGGCTCCACAAATAGCTGTCCGCTCTGATTCTCTAAGGGACCAATTTTGTCCCACACTATCATTTTGCTATTAATATAACTGTAGAAACCCTTTGGATGTATTTTCACCTTACTTGCCAAAGCAACCTCATATCTTCTTTTAGCTTTTCTAATTTTTTTAAGATTCTTTTTTACATTCTTTATATTCCTCGAGCACCTCATTTACTCCATGCTGCCTATATTTGTTGTAGATCACTCTCTTTTTCCGAACCAAGTTTCCAATATCCCTTGAAAACCATGGCTCCCTCAAACTTTCAACCTTTCATTTCAACCTTACAAGAGCATAAAGATTCTGTGCCCTCAAAATTTCACCTTCAAATACCCCCATTTCTCTATTACATCCTTCCTATAAATCAAATTCTCCAAATATACTCCTTCGAAATCCTTTCGCTTCTCCTCAAGGTTAGCCTTTCTCCAATCAAAAATCGCAATCCTGGGTCCAGTCCTATCTTTCTCCATAATTATATTGAAACTAATGGCATTGTGATCCCTGGACCCGAAGTGCTCCCCAACACATAACTCTATCACCTACCATATCTTCCCTAACAGGAGATCCAACACTGCCCCTTCTCTAGTTGGTACCTCTATGTATTGCTGCAAAAAACTACCCTGCACACATTTTACAAACTCCAAACCACCCATCCCTTTTACAGTATGGGCTTCCCTGTCTCTGTGTGGAACTTAAAATCTCCCACAATCACAAACCTGTGCTTACTACAAATATCTGTCATCTCTTTACAAATTTGCCCTTCCAATTCCCGCTCGCCATTAGGTGGTCAATGATACACCCCTAGGGGGGACGTCACGTGATGACGTAGTATCGAGACGCAGGAACCCAGCTCTCCCGTAAAAAGTTAATAAATTAATGTTTAAATGAAGAAAAGTTAGTCAATACTTTCTAAAAGTTACTTATAAACTACTCCGGACTGTGTCAAGCTATTCCTCAAGGAAGGAAGATGAAGAAAACTAATAGCGGGAAGACTACGCAAGTTGGAACAAGAACAAGGCCCACGTCTACCGAGGAACCGCGATCTCAGGTACATTATACCACCGGCGATACGGAACAGGAGACTGTGGCAACATTGGTCATTTATAAAGGAAAAGACCATCGTGAACTGCGCAAACGCGAAGGATGGAGCATGCGCAAACGGGAGCAACAAGAACTACAAAGCCCAGCTACCACTGCAACTGAAAGTGATAGCGAATCGGAGGGAGAGTCAAATCTTCCGGAAAGATCAGATGAAGAAGGAGTTAAAAGTCCTTCTAGAAATATAGAAAAGACTTTGAGGCAAATAATGCGTAAATTAGACACATTAAAAGTAATTAAAAATAATTAAAAAATACTCGAAAAAAAATGACCAATATGGAGATTATATGACAAAGAGACAGGAAAAAATGGAAAAAAGAATTACGGACTTGGAAACTACAACGGAAGACATGGTTGAAAGAATGGACAAAATGGAAAACGAAAATACTGCTTGGACATCAGAAAGAAAACAATTTATGGAAAAAATTGATAAGCTTGAAAATCTCAGTAGACGAAATAATATTAAAATTGTTGGACTTAAAGAAGATATAGAAGGAGAAGATCCAATAAATTTTTTTCAAAAATGGATCCCTAAAAAATTGGAAATGGAAAGAGAAACTCCAATTGAGATTGAAAGGGCGCATAGATCTTTAAGGTCAAGACCGCGAGCTGATCAAAACCCACGATCAATTTTGATAAAATGCTTACGATACCAAGACAAAGAAAAGATCTGAAGGCCGCTGCCCAAAGTGCCAAAAATAGAAACGGGCCACTGATGATAGCAGGGAAACCAGTTCTTTTTTATCCTGATATAAGTTACAACCTGTTGAAGAGAAAGAAGGAATTTAACCCAGCGAAAAAAGCCTTATGGGAAAAGGGTTATAAATTTACAATGCGTCATCCAGCAACACTGATAATTTTTTTGGAGGAGGGAAATTTTTTTTTTCTGATTATCGAAAAGCGGAGGAGTTTGTACAAGAACTTCCATCTATTCGCTAATTACACATAGAGGCTTCCAAACGTAATGGATTAAAGATGAAGATAGACCCAACGAACAGAAGTGATGGACATTTATCGATATTACAGAAGAGAAAAGCAAAATTTTAGAAATACTAAATGAGAATAGTATTTTTTTTCTTCTTATACATATACTTTTTTATGTTGCGGGGGGGGGGGGGCTGGGGAGCTTTGGATCGGTTACTGCGGGATTCACGTGTGTAATCATGGCGGTTGCAAAGACCCGTACAGCAGAGGGGGGTAATGTTGTGTTTTTTTCCCCACAACATTAGTAGGGGGGTATTTTGTTTATTTTCTTTATATTTTAATTTTCTTCTATCTTTTTGCCTGGATGATTGGTGGGGACACACATAGCAACATGGAGATTTTTATAAAGATTTCCCAGGATACCACGAAAGTTGAAAGATTAGGTATTATTATAGATTGGAGTAATATAATAATAAAAAAATAATAATGACTAATCTACTAAATTTTTTAAGTTTTAATGTTAATGGGCTTAATGGGCCAGTAAAAAGAAAAATAATTTTAACATATATTAAAAAAAAATGAGAACTCTATGGAGCATGTGGGGATCTTCCAATATCCAGGCATTCCCTTTTTTTGTTCTTTCTTTCTTATTTTTTTAATAGGGATGTTAGGGGGGAGGGGTTCAGGGGAGGGGAGCTGGGTAACACATTTTTTTTCCATACACATTTATTCTGTAACTATTTGAAAACAATAAAAAAGTAAAAAAAATGATACACCCCTATAAGTGTTCCTACACCTTTCCCATTCCTCAATTCCACCCAAATAGCTTCCTAGACCAGCCCTCTAATCTATTTTGCCAGAGTACCACAGTAATATTTTCTCTGACAAGCAATGTAACAGCTCTCCCTCTTGTCCCTCCGATTCTATTACACCTGAACCAACGAAATCCAGGAACCCCTTCTGCAACCATGTTTCAGTAATAGCTCCAACAGCATATTTCCAGGTATCAATCCATGCTCTAAGCTCAACCACCTTTCCTACAATGCTCCTAGCATTAAAATAAATGTATTTAAGAAATTCTCCACCTCTTCCTCTCTGCTTATCTCTAACAGTGCAACCAACTTTACTATCTCCTTTTTCATCCTTCTCCCATACACCTACTCCTACACTCTGGTTCTCCTCCCCCTTGTAACTAGTTTACATCCACTGGAGCCTGCCTAACAAACCTACCTGCAAGAATATTTGTCCCCCTCCAATTCAGAAGTAAACCGCCCCGCAGGAACAGGTCCCATCATCCCTGGAAAACTGACCAATTACCTATAAATCTGAAGCCTTCCCTCCTGCACCATGTCATCAGCCACGTATTGATCTGCGCTATCTTACTATTTCTAAACCCACCTGCAGGTGGCACAGGTAGCAATTCTGAGATTACTATCCCGGATGTCCTGTCCTTTAACTTGGCGTTGAACTCCCTAAACTAACCTTTCAGGACCTCCTGAGTCTTTCTACCCACGTCATTGGCCCATACACGGACCACGACATCCGGCTGCTCACACTCATTCTTGGGAATACTGAGAATTCGAACCGAGATATCGCGGATCCTGGCACCAGAAAGTCAACACACTATCCGGGATTCTCGATCACTTCCACATAACCTCCGATCTGTCTCCCTAACTATCGAATCCCCTATCACTACTGCCCTCCTCTTTTCCCTCCTTCCCTTCAGAGCTGAGGGCCCAGTCTCGGTGCCAGAGACGCCACTTGTCCTCGGTACGTCTTCCCCACCAACAGTATACAAAACGGATTATTTTTGTTTACTAGGCAGAAGGCTGAAGAACAGGACCTCAAGGGTGGCGATCTCAGGATTGCTGCCGGTACTACGTGATAGTGATGGTAAGAATTGGAGGAGATGACAGTTGAATGCGTGGCTGAGGAGTTGGTGCAGCGGCAGGGTTTTAGATTTTGGACCATTGGGATCTCTTCTGGGGAAGGTGGGACCTGTACAGATTGGATGGGTTGCACCTGAACTCGAGGGGGAGCAATATCCTTACTGGTAGGTTTGCTAGCATGGTTCGGAAGGGTTTTAAATAATTTTCAAGGGGGATAGGACCCGGAGAGATAGAGCAGTGAAAGAAGTTCATGGAGTAAAGCCAGATCTAACATATAGAGAGGCTTTGAGGAAAGAGCAGCAGAATGAAGGGTATAAAGGTAGTAAGGTAGAAGGGCTAAAGTGTGTGTACTTCAATGCAAGAAGCATCAGGAACAAAGGTGTTGAACTGAGAGCTAGGATACATACATGGAATTATGATGTAGTGGTGAGGGATTACTGGTCAGGGATACTATTACAGCTGCAAAAAGGGTGGGTAATGTGGCAGGATCCTCTTTTGAGTCAGTATGGGTGGAAGTCAGGAACAGGAAGGGGGCAGTTACTCTACTAGGGGTATTCTATAGGGCCCCTGGTAGCAGCAGTGATACCGAGGAGCAGATTGGGAGGCAGATTTTGGAAAGGTGCACAAATAACAGGGTTGTTATTATGGGTGACTTTCACTTCCCAATATTGATTGGCACTTGATTAGTTCCGAGGGTTTAGATGGGGCAGAGTTTGTTAAGTGTGTCCAGGATGGATTCCTGTCACAGTGTGTTAACAGGCCGACTAGGGGGAATGCCATACTAGATCTAGTATTAGGTAACGAACCGGATCAGGTCACAGATCTGTCAGTGGGTGTGCATCTGGCTGACAGTGATCACCACTCCCTGACTTTTAGTATTATCATGGAAAAGGATAGAGTTGGAAAGGACAGGAAAAGTTTTAATTGGGGAAGGGCAAATTATGAGGTTATGAGGCTGGAACTTGCCGGTGTGAATTGGGATGATGTTTTTGCAGGGAAATGTACTATGGACATGTGTTCGATGTTTAAGGATCTCTTGCAGGATGTTAGGGATAAATTTGTCCCGGTGAGGAAGATAAAGAATGGTAGGGTGAAGGAACCATGGGTGACAAGTGAAGTGGAAAATCTAGTCAGGTGGAAGAAGGCAGCATACATGAGCTTTAGGAAGCAAGGATCAGATGGGTCTATTGAGGAATATAGGGTAGCAAGAAAGAAAGAAGCTTAAGAAGGGGCTGAGAAGAGCAAGAATGGGGCATGAGAAGGCCTTAGCGAGTAGGGTAAAGGAAAACCCCAAGGCATTCTTCAATTATGTGAGGAACAAAAGGATGACAGGAGTGAAGGTAGGACCGATTAGAGATAAAAATGGGAAGATGTGCCTGGGGGCTGTGGAAGTGAACGAGGTCCTTAATTAATACTTCTCTTCGGTATTCACAACTGAGAGGAAACTTGATGACGGTGAGGACAATATGAATGAGGTTGATGTTCTGGAGCATGTTGATATTGATTCCCCAGGCTGCTCCACGAGGCAAGGGAAGAGATTACTGAACCTCTGGCTGGGATCTTTATGTCCTCGTTGTCCACGGGAATGGCACCGGAGGATTGGAGGGAGGCGAATGTTGTCCCCTTGTTCAAAAAAGGTAGTAGAGATAGTCCAGGTAATTATAGACCAGAGAGCCTTATGTCTGTGGTGGGAAAGCTGTTGGGAAAGATTCTTAGAGATAGGATCTATGGACATTTAGAGAATCATGGTCTGATCAGGGAAAGTCAGCATGGCTTTGTGAAGAGCAGATCGTGCCTAACGAGCATGATATAGTTCTTTGAGGAGGTGACCAGGCATACAGATGAAGGTAGTGCAGTGGATGTGATCTACATGGATTTTAGTAAGGCACTTGACAAGGTTCCACACGGTAGGCTTATTCAGAAAGTCAGAAGGCATGGGATCCAGGCACGTTTGGCCAGTTGGATTCAGAATTGGCATGCCTACAGAATGCAGAGAGTCATGGTGGAGGGAGTACATTCAGATTGGAGGGTTGTGGCTAGTGGTGTCCCACAAGGATCGGTTCTGGGATCTCTACTTGTTGTGATTTTTATTAACCTGGATGTGGGGGTAGAAGGGTGGGTTGGCAAGTTTGCAGACGACACAAAGGTCGGTGGTGTTGTAGATAGTGTAGAGGATTGTCGAAGATTGCAGAGAGACATTGATAGGATGCAGAAGTGGGCTGAGAAGTGGCAGATGGAGTTCAACCCGGAGAAGTGTGAGGTGGTACATTTTGGAAAGACAAACTCCAAGGCAGAGTACAAAGTAAATGGCAGGATACTTGGCAGTGTGGAGGAGCAGAGGGATCTGGGGGTACATGCCCACAGATCCCTGAATGTTGCCTCACAGGTAGATAGGGTAGTTAAGAAAGCTTATAGGGTGTTAGCTTTCATAAGTCGAGGGATAGAGTTTAAGAGACGCGATGTAATGATGCAGCTCTATAAAACTCTAGTTAGGCCACACTTAGAGTACTGTGTCCAGTTCTGGTCGCCTCAGTATATGAAGGATGTGGAAGCATTGGAAGGGTACAGAGGAGATTTACCGGGATGCTGCCTGGTTTAGAGAGTATGCATTATGATCAGAGATTAAGGGAGCTAGGGCTCTGCTCTTTGGAGAGAAGGAGGATGAGAGGAGACATGATAGAGGTGTACAAGAAATTAAGAGGAATAGACAGAGGGGACAGCCAGCGACTCTTCCCCAGGGCACCACTGCTCAGTACAAGAGGACATGGCTTAAAGGTAAGGACAGTGAAGTTCAAGGGGGATATTAGAGGAAGGCTTTTCACTCAGAGAGAGTGGTTGGTGCGTGGAATGCACTGTGTGAGTCAGTGGTGGATGCAGGTACACTAGTGAAGTTTAAGAGACTACTAGACAGGTATATGGAGGAATTTAAGTTGGGGGTTTATATGGGAGGCAGGGTTTGAGGGTCGGCACAACATTATGGGCCGAAGGGCCTGTAATGTGCTGTACTATTCTATGTTCTATTGTTGATGGGATCGGCCACAGGAGTGCTCTGCTCTTTCTAATCCCCTTCCCTCTCCTGACAGTCACTCAGCTACCTGTCTCCTGACTCTCAGGGGTGACTATCTCCTTGTATCTCATGCTTATTTCTGCCTCTACCTCCCGAAGTTCATCCAACTCCAGTTCCAGTTCCCTAACACGGTTTGTCAGGAGCTGCAGCTGGATGCATTTTTTGCAGGTGTCGTCATCAGGGACATTTGTGCTCGCCCTGACTTCCCACATACTGCAAACGGAGCACTCAACTGCCCTAACTGCTGCCTCCATTACCTACTCCTGAGCTATTTAAATAAATTAAATGAACTTACCTGGCCTAACTTCACTTGGAATGAAGCTCGTCCTCAGCCTCTGCTCGTTTTTTAAATTCTCCCGCTGATCTCAGAGGCCGACTTTCACGTGCTTGCGCAGTCATGCCCATTTCAAACCTCGCCTCTGCCTGTTCACGCCTCTGCCTGTTGAGCCAAAGCCGTCTCACTCTGCCTCAGTCCACACCGAGAATGGCCGCTACGACGATGGCCGCTGTAAATGGCGGTCTTTTTTTTAAACATTTGGCGTGCTACGTCACGCGCCTGCGCAGTCTAGCTTCTTTTTCCCCGATCAGTTCAATAAAACGGCTTCTCTCCGAGATGCCTTTACTTCTTCCATCTCCACCTCTTGCTTAGATTTAAAATTTATGACCAGGGTAACACATTGAGGGACCGGGCAATACTACAGCAGCACAATCATAATTAAGAGAGAACTGCAGGGAAATGAGATGGTCGTCTCACAGCCGAGAAACCAGATTATAAGTAGTGTGCTGTCTGAACAGGCAGAGTTCTGTCCAAGATAGATATGATCACAAATAAATCTTTTGAGAAATTTACCTTGTGTTTGAGTACAGACTCGGCGAGGTTGTGAGTGGAAGCTCTGGACTCACGTTAACTACCGTAAATTCCGGTGTATAAACCGAAAATTTGGCCTTAGATTTTGGTCCTAAAATTAGGAGGTCGGCTTATACAGAGGGTGCCAACTTTGGAAGAACGAATACACGGAAGACAGGTCGTATTTATTGGTTGTTTTTGAGTCAAATTCTTTCCACTCTTGTCGCATGAATTCTTTGAATGATTTGTTTAAACTCCAATCCAATGGCTGAAGCAAGGAGATCAAACCACCGGGAACGACTAAAGTATCCGTATTTTCAGCTTTCAATGCTGCTTTTGTCTCAACTGACAAGTGCGCTTTGAACACGTCCCAGATAAGTTGCAACTTTTCCTACCTGGAACCTTCGGGATGTCGACGCCGCACCTCTTTAACCCACTTCAAGCAACCGGCTTCGTCCATCCAGCAGCGCTCTTGAAGTAAACAACATCACACGGGAATTTTCTGAGCAATCTTTGTTTTTTGTCTCATTACAAGATCACGTCTATTCATAAATCGGGTGCACCAACTTCGCGTATCTATGAAATTTTCGTTGAGCTCACGGTGTTTTTCGTCCCATTTTAACGCTTGAACTCTGGTAACAATGTATCCAGACAATCGCTGGTGATTCACCCGCTCTAAAACGTTTTCTTCCAGTCCTGGCCACAGGCATGTTTTCCCGCGGTTTGCACATTTCACCTTTGGCATTTCCCTTAGCGTGTCCTCTGCCTTTCTCCACTCTCTCACTTGTTTCTGGTTTACACTAAACTTCTTAGCAGCTGCAGATTGTTCATTCCTTTAGCAAAATCAACAACCTTCAGCTTGAAGCCAGTATCATATCGCATTCGTTTTAATCTTTTGTACATGACGGTCGCAAACTCAATACTGAGTACACGTACTGATCCCACCACTCCGTGTTATGTTTTAACAGGAGTACAATGGGCGCTAAATGGTTTAACGGGGGTTACATTTCTGAGGATTATTTTCCATTTGGAAACCTAATCCAAAATTTCCCTCCCTGATTTATTTATTAAGAAAATCGCTTATTACGCTCTACAGTGTGTAGGCTGTTTTTTTGGCAGGTACTGGTTCACAAAATTTCCCTGTTCCGGATCCGGCAAAGCTGAGTACCGGCATGTGAGATCTTGCGATATTTTCTGGTTAAATCAGAAACCTCTACAAAAGGGGTCGGCTTATAGAAAGGTAACATGAAAAGGTCACTTTTTTAACCTAGAAATCCGGTTCGACTTATACTCCGGAATATACGACCCACTTTCTCGTCATCCATACAAACAGAGCAAGAGATCTAAATATAACCGGGAATAACATCGCTGCAGAGAACCTAAATGATGTAAAGCAGGCTGCTGCATCTGGCACCTCATTGAAGTAGACCCACAGCACAAGAGAAGTCAGAGGACACTGAGAAAGTGTAAGAACATACGTGAATAGCATGTCGAAGTATAACGTCAGAGGACTCTGCACTGAAGTCTGATTGCTGAAGGTGCATGATTAGTTGTATAGCTCAGAAAATAAAACTTTTGGGAAATATATACGGATATGCGTTACAGCAGAGACATCAGGCTCCACAAGTTGACGGACTGGCAGACCGAAAAAAAAAAAGAAAATGCACACAGCTTCTGAAGGTAGTCACCACAGCCTGAATGGCGAGTGAATAACAGTGTGCCAGTCCCTTTGTATGGTTGGGCTAGCGATCGAATAGACAGTCTGAAAGAGAGTGCCACCGGGGTCAGGCCCTTTCTATCATTCAAATAGAGACAACCCCAACCCCTTCTGTACATCGATGTAAGGGCAGGTGAGGCTGATGCAAATGTAAATTACTGGTGCTCCCGACCAGAGAGGAACCATTGCAATCTCCGGGAAGGCGATCATCACTGTTTTTCAAATCACTGTTATTCAAATTTCTGGAACACTCTCTGGTTAGACACCTGTCGGTAGACATTAGGGTCGATAGCGGAGATGTAGATGCAGATGAGGATCTGACAGGGAATTGGAGAAGGCGTTGCGTAGTACAGGGCAGTCTTGCTGCTCCTTCTGATTGGATCCTCCTTAAAGATTAGCTTTTTCTGCAACATTTTTTGTTCAGTAGGATCGAGTAGAGACTGTTAGTGGGTATCCTGTAGATAGGATACATGCAAATATTAAATGCACTGGCAACCAATCGTCAGACATTAGCGTCCATTGTAGAGTGAATTTAAAACAATAGTTTTCCTCGACCTGAGGACTGGAGTTCATTGCAAACCAGGCAATGCTGACTAACATTAGTTTTGGGCGTCTGGAGAGTGCGTGTGAAGAAGCGGGTATGTGAAAACTACATGTAATTCAAAGGAAACAATGTAGATGCATTGTTACTATAGAAGTTTCATGCTGTTAACTTTGATCTTTAATATATAAAATATTCTGTAATTTCTGGTCTGGAGGCCTCTTCCACCAAGTGTGTCCCAATATATTGCCTGCTGCTCGTTTCTTGTTGAATAAAACATTTGCATATCCACTGGCTTCAGTGTCAGTCTGCTGACTTTGTTCACGTTACTACCGAGATATTATATATATATATATATTTTTTTTTGTTTTCCGCAGTATAGCTAAATGTATTCTAAGTGTGTGTTTTATAGTTCTTGGAATCAACAAACATGCATGTGGAGCGATGGGGAGGCATTCGGGAGTTGACTAAATATAAAAAATTTCATTGGGATTGACATTGTTGATCAAGCCCCAAATTAATATTGACTGGCACTCTGTAAAATGATTTGCCGGACATGGGAGGTTCATGTCCTCAGACCTCGGTAGCTGCACAGTGAGCGAAACCAGTTGGCACTGTGTGTGGAGTTGATATTTTCCCAAGACTGAAACGGAAAAAGCGGGGTGGGGGTGGTGCCTGAATTTAAAGTGACTGGATGATGTCAGAGGTAGATTGAATTACTTTATATTACACAGAGTTTGCAGGTTGCATGGAATGCGCTGCCAAGGGTGTTTATAGCGTCAGACACATAAGGGACATTAGGAAACCCTACGATAGGCGCATCGATCATAGAATAATACTTGTGAGCGAAGGGTTTGATTGATCTTGGACTGTGTTAAGAGTAAGCACAACTTCATGCGTCGAAGAGCTTCTACTGTTCGCTGGTCGACTCTTTACATTCCATGTGCGTGCGCGTCTGGGCACATACTGCGCGAGTATGTGTGGTGTCTGTTTTCATCGGATTCTGCGGTTTCTACACACTTCCAATAATCAATAGACAATAGGTGCAGGAGAAGGCCATTCAGCCCTTCAAGCCAGCACCGCCATTCAATGTGATGATGGCTGATCATCCACAATCAGTTCCCCGTTCCTGCCCTCTCCCCATATCCCTTGACTCCGCTATCTTTAAGAGTTCTATCTAACTCTTTTTTGAAAGCATCCAGAGAATTGGCCTTCAATGCCTTCTGAGGCAGAGCATTCCATAGATCCACAACTCTCTGGTTGAAAAAGTTTTTCCTCAACTATGTTCTAAAAGGTTTACCCTTATTCTCAAACTGTGGCCTCTGGTTTTGGACTCCCCCAACACTGGGAACATTTTTCCTGCATCTAGCGAGTCCAATCCCTTAATAATCATATATGTTTCAATCAGATCCCCTCCCATCCTTCTAAATTCCAGTGTTTGCATCTGAACCACTTGTGATGTCAGTTGTTAATCGCCTGCTGTAAATTTTCCCGCAGAGATTTTAGAGGGCTATGCAGAAACCTGAGAAGCAGGAGTATCAATCTCTGAATTGCTACTTGGCCACGCGTCAGTGAGGGTAGAATCAGAATAGTATGGCAGAAAACTACGTGGCTGAAGAACGAGTGGAAGAGCCAGGGCTTCGGCTTCCTAGATCATTGTGACCTCTTCAGTGGGAGGTGTGATCTGCATAAAAGTTTGCATCTGAACAGGCGGAAGACCAATATTCTCGCTGGGAGTTTTGTAGTAGCTATCGGGGAAGGTTTAAACAAATATCCTAGGATGGTTGGAAACGGAATGAAGGGACTCTGAATGGAACGGATGATAAAATGCAAATTGGAAGGAGATGCTGGGGTGTGATAATAGTGCAGAAATGCTTCTGGTTACTGGGGGGAAAATCAGCAACATGCAGTATAGATGCATTCCAAAAACAAAGAAATATTCAAACGGGAAAATATTAGAAACTTAAGTAACAAGCATGTACTAAGAGCTACATTACTAAGAGCTAATGTAATATCAAAAAAGATGGCGTGCAACAAGGCAGAGATTCACGGTAAGATATACGGTTGGAAAGCTTTTAAAAACCTGCAGAAAGCAACTAAAATTATTAGGAGGATAAGATAAAATATGAAAACAAGCTAGCAAACAATATCATGTTGGATACAGAAATCAACATTGAAAAATAAAAGAGATGAGAGTGGAGAGAAGACCGCTAGAAAAGAGGCCGGAGCAATAATAACGGGGGACAAGAAGTTGGCATGTGAACTATAGGAGTATCCTGCTTCAGTGGAAGACACCAGCAGTATGCCGGGTGTTGAAGGGAATGGGGAAAGAGAAGTGAGTACATTAGCTTTTATAAGGGAGATGATGCTGAAAAAGCGAAACTGCTCCTTAGAGATTGTGGAGGGATCAGTAATGGTCTTTCAAGAATCAATGGAATTTCTCGTATTTCCGGATGAGTGGGAAACTGTAAATGTCACTCTACTCTTTATATAAGGAGGGAGGTGGCAGAAAGGAAATTATAGACCAGTTAGCCTGAAGTCAGTGATTGGGAAAGTTTAGACTCAATTGCTAAGGATGAGGTTACGTTGTACTTTGTGGCACAGGACAATATTTGTGGGCAATACCAGTATGATAAACAAATGGAGCGAAGTGATTGTTGAATGGTTGGATTTTTAGAAAGGCCGATGACAATGCAGGACACAGGAGGCTGCTTCTTTGGGTAAGAAACCATGGCTTACAGGAAAGCTGCTAGCACGTTTATAGCATTGAGAGCATTGGCTTATTGTTATGAGAAAACAAGTAGGAATAATATAATCCTGCTAGTGTCTCACGGTGTTACAAAGGGGTTGCTATCGGAAACGTTTCATTCCAAGTGTATGTCACTGGTTTAGATTATGAAGTGGATAGATTATTGCCAAGTTTGCAGATGATACGAAGATTAGTGGAGGAACAGGTAGTTTGAGGAAACCGGATGGCTTCAGAAAGATAGTGGGGTGTGGTGTCAGGAATGGACAGGAGGAGGAGTATAGGAAACTGATACAGGACTTTGTGATATGGTGCAACTCAAACTACCTGCGTCTCAATATCACCAAGACCAAGGAGATGGTGGTGGACTTTAGGAGATCTAGGCCTCATATGGAGCCAGTGATCATTAATGGAGAATGTGTGGAGCAGGTTAAGACCTACAAGTATCTGGGAGTACAGTTAGACGAGAAGCTAGACTGGACTGCCAACACAGATGCCTTGTGCAGGAAGGCACAGAGTCGACTGTACTTCCTAAGAAGGTTGGCGTCATTCAATGTCTGCAGTGAGATGCTGAAGATGTTTTATAGGTCAGTTGTGGAGAGCGCCCTCTTCTTTGTGGTGGCGTGTTGGGGAGGAAGCATTAAGAAGAGGGACGCCTCACGTCTTAATAAGCTGGTAAGGAAGGCGGGCTCTGTCGTGGGCAAAGTACTGGAGAGTTTAACATCGGTAGCTGAGCGAAGGGCGCTGAGTAGGCTACGGTCAATTATGGATAACTCTGAACATCCTCTACATAGCACCATCCAGAGACAGAGAAGCAGTTTCAGCGACAGGTTACTATCGATGCAATGCTCCTCAGACAGGATGAAGAGGTCAATACTCCCCAATGCCATTAGGCTTTACAATTCTACCGCCAGGACTTAAGAACTTTTTAAAAGCTGTTATTAATGCTTTTTGAGATAGTGATTTAGATGCATATCATATTTTTTACTGAGTTAAGTATTGTATGTAATTAGTTTTGCTACAACAAGTGTATGGGGCATTGGAAAAAAAGTTGAATTTCCCCATGGGGATGAATAAAGTATCTATCTATCTATCTATCTATCTATCTTAAGCAGATTAGCAACTACTACTTAAGCATTAGGGAATCTTCCTTAAGACTGCTTAAGGAAGTAGCCCAAGAAATAGTGGATGCATTAGAGATAATTTTTCAAAACTCCTCAGATTCTGGATTAATTCCTGAGGATTGGAGGGTCGCTAATGTAACCGCACTTTTTTAAAAAAAGGAGGGAGAGAGAAACTGGGGAATTATAGACCGGTTAGCTAGACATCGGTGGTGGGGAAAATGCTAGAGTCAGTTATAAAAGATGGGATAACAGCGCATTTGGAAAGAGGTGAAATCATCAGATAAAGTCAGCACGGATTTGTGAAAGGAAAATAATGTCTGACGAATCTTATAGAATTTTTTGAGGATGTAACTAATATAGTGGATAGGGGAGAACCAGTGGATGTGGTATGTTTGGATTTTCAAAATGCTTTTGACAAGGTCCCACACAGGAGATTAGTGTGCAAACTTAAAGCACACGGTATTGGGGGTATGGTACTGATGTGGATAGAGAATTGGTTGGCAAACAGGAAGCAAAGAGTGGGAATAACCGGCACCCTTTCAGATTGGCAGGCGGTGATTAGTGCAGTAACGCAAGGCTCAGTGCTGGGACCCCAGGTGTTTACAATATATATTAATGATTTAGGAGAGTGAATTAAATGCAGCATCTCCAAGTTTGCCGATGACACGAAGTTGGGCGGCGGTGTTAGCTGTGAGGAGGATGCTAAGATGCTAAGGGTGTCTTGGATAGGTTAGGTGAGTGGGCAAATTCATGGCATATGCAATTTAATGTTGATAAATGTGAGGTTATCCACTTTGGTTGCAAGAACAGGAAAACAGACTATTATCTGAATAGTGGCCGATTAGGAAAACGGGAGGTGCAACGAAACTTGAGTGTCGTTGTACACCAGTCATTGAAAGTGGGCATGCAAGTACAGCAGGCGGTGAAAAAGGCAGATGGTATGTTGGCATTCATAGCAAGAGGATTCGAGTACAGGAGCAGGGAGGTTTTACTGCAGTTGTACAAGGCCTTGGTGAGACCACAGCTGGAATATTGTGTGCAGTTTTGGTCCCCTAATCAAAGGAAATACATTCTTGCCATAGAGGGAGTACAACGAAGGCTCACCAGATTGATTCTTGGGATGGCAGGTCTTTCATATGAAGATAGACTGGCTTATACTCGCTGGAATGTAGAAGATTGACGGGGGATCTTATTGAAACGTATAAAATTCTAAAGTGATTGGACTGGCTAGATGCAGGAAGATTGTTTCCGATGTTGGGGAAGTCCAGAACGAGGGGTCAGAGTTTAAGAATAAAGGGGAAGCCTTTTAGGACCGAGATGAGGAAAAACCTCTTGACACAGAGAGTGGCGAATCTGTGGAATTCTCTGCCACAGGAAACAGTTGAGGCCAGTTCATTGGCTATATTTAAGAGGGAGTTAGATATGGCCCTTGTGGCTAAAGGGATCAGGGGGTATGGAGAGAAAGCAGGTACAGGTTTCTGAGGTGGATGATCAGCCATGATCACACTGAATGGCGGCACAGGCTCGAAGAGCCGAACGGCTTACTCCTGCACCTGTTTTCTATTTTTCTATGTTTAGTGGAATGCGCAGGTAAGCGGTAAACGAATTTTGATGTTGGTAAATACCTTGTATGCTCTTTCGTAGAATAAATAAATCTGCAGACCTTTCGCTAAATGGGGAGAAAATAGAAGAAAACTGAGATGCAATGTGAGTTGAAAGTGTTTAGCTTCCACACTGTGTCGTTGGTAAGAAAGTTAGTTGCAGTGTTACTACGTATTAGAAGCGATCTAAAATCTAAGAGCAAGGATGTAATGTTGAGCTATTCTGCTACTTGTGAGGCCTCACGTTGAGTATTGTGAACAGTTTTGGGTTCCTAAACTTAGAAAAGGCCAGGGAGTTGGGCTGGGGGTGGGGTGGGTGGAGAAACCATTTGAACCAGATATTTCTGTATTCCTGAGCAGTCTTGATGGGCCCAATGGCCTAATTCTGCTTCTTTGTCTCAATGAGCTTTTACGGACAACTAAGCCTAAATGACAGATGAATGGCGGGCGAAGATGGGCAAATCTGGCACACGGATCAGAGGAACACACATAAAAGGCTGAGGAAATAGAGCAGGTCAATCAGTATTCATGGGGAGGAATGAAGTGCAGAAGCTTCGAGTGGGGACATTAAGCAGGACTGAAAAGGAAGAGGGGAGACACCGGAGGAAGAAGATGGCTGGAGCAGAGGGATTACAAGATAACAGGCGGGGGATGATGGCGGGTGATGGGAGAAGTTGGGTTGATTGGAGAATAGGTAGAACTGAGAAGTTGGGAGATAATAGGTGGAAAAGATAAATGGTTGAAGTTGAAGCCGAATTGTAGGGAGGAGTGGGGAAGGGGAAGGAGCAGAGAAACTAGAGAGGCGGTGGGCAGGTGACGAGAAGAGATGAGGCAAGCGGGAATTCAGAGAACGAACTGGAAACAAAATAGTTGGGAAGGAAAGGGGAAAATCGCTGGATACAATAAAAGAACAATGTTTATCCCGTCAGGTTTGCTACTAATCGGATGGAATATGAGGCGCTGCTCTTTTAACTAGTGGTTTGAATTATCCTGGCATGAGAGGAGGGGGTACATCGAAATGTGGGATTAAGAATATGTAATGCAATTCAACGGGTGACCGCTTGTAAAATCCTGCTTATTACGGATGGAGCAAAGGAGCTCGTCAAAGCGCTTGTCCGATCAATAACGGGTCACAAATGGACATCCGATTAGCCAATGCAATTTGGCATTAATTTCTGATGCGAAGTAGGATTTCAGCCTGTTAGTGGGATGCTTAATTCGTCTTGTGATCTTCCTTCGTGCATGCAACGAAAGAGACTTCCGGAAGGTCGATAAATTACCACGACCAGATGGTGCAATCCCAGGGTACTGAAGAGGTTGTTGAAGAAATGGTGGAAGCATTAGAAATGATCTTTTAAGAATCATTAGATTCTGCAATGGTTCCGAAAGTCTGGAAAATTAGAAATGTCACACCACTTTTTCAGGAAAGAACAAAGGCAGCAGAAAGGAAACTATAGCCCAGTTAGTTAGTCTAACCTCAGTGGTTGGAAGGAAGGTGAAATCGATTATGCAGTGTTGGGCCTCAGGGTACTTGAGGCACATGACAAAATAGGCCTTAGTCAGCATGGTTTCATCAAGAGAAGACCTTGCCTGACAAATCTTTTGGAATTCGCTGTAGAGCAGGGTTGGTAAGAAAGCTTATGGGGTTTTAGCATTCATAAGTAGAGGGATAGAGTTTAAGAGTCGCGAGGTAATGATGCAGCTCCCTAAAACTCTGGTTAGGCCACACTTGGAGTACTGTGCCCAGTTCTGGTCGCCTCACTATATGAAAGTGTCAGGAATGGGGGCCGGATGGACCCAGACGGAGGACGAAGACACTGAAGTACTTGGGGGAGGACAGGATGGGGATGCCATGGCATGTAAGGGTTAATGCAGGCGGGGCTGGATCCAAGAGTTCAGACGAGGCAGGCAGGCAGAAGGATCCCAGAGTTCAGACGAGGCAGGCAGGCAGGAGGATCGCAGAGTTTAGACGGGGCAGGCAGGAGGATCGTGGAGTTCAGACGAGGCAGGCAGGCAGGCACATCCCACAGTTCGCGGCAGGCAGTCAGGCAGAACCCACAGTTCGGGGCAGGCAGGCAGGCAGTCAGGCAGAACCCACAGTTCGGGGCAGGCAGGCAGTCAGGCAGAACCCACAGTTCGGGGCAGGCAGGCAGGCAGTCAGGCAGATCCCACAGTTCGGGGCAGGCAGGCAGTCAGGCAGAACCCACAGTTCGCGGCAGGCAGTCAGGCAGATCCCACAGTTCGGGGCAGGCAGGCAGGCAGGCAGATCCCACAGTTCGGGGCAGGCTGGCAGGAAGATCCCACTGTTCGGGGTAGGTAGGCAGGCAGATTCCTCATGGCGGGCCGCAGGAATCCGGGGCAGGGCCGCCTGCCAGGCGGAAAACACAGAGGCCTGGGCCAGTCGCGGACACCTGGGCAGGTGCAGGGCATAACCCTTGGGAAACTAGGGGAGGAAAGGATAGGAGTCCCTAGGGCGGGCCGCATGGATCCCGGGTAGGGCCACCTTCCAGGCAGAAAACACAGAGGCCTGGGCCAGACGCAAACACCTGAGTAGGTGCGGGGCACAACCCCTTAGGGAGCAATAGGTGGAAAAGGTAGAACCCCCGCCGGGTAGCGGCAGTCCGCCGGAAGCAACGGGTAGGAGGAGGCAGAACCTCCGCCGGCAGTGGCAGTCCGGCCGGACCCGCCCGACGGTGGCAAGGGATCAGAAGGAAACTGGGTCCAGGGTGAGCAGGAGGACTACCGTGATACACCGGTAAATTGGGAAAGGCAACCGACAGCGTGGCAGCTCAAGCAAGGAGAATAAGGCGGAACAGCGGGACCAGCGCACAGGATTGAAGCAGGGAACAAGACCAACCGGATAGAACATATTCAGAACAGTCCAGCAACCAGGGCAGAGCATGTTTCCGAGCAGGGTAGCAACCAGGGTAGAACAGGGTTCCAAGCATGGCGGCAACCAGGGCAGAACAGGATACAGAACAAAACGACCACCCGCCCGGTCTCCGTCCCACGGCCCCTTATACACACCTGCAGCCGAATTGGCCACAGGTGTGCCTCCTTGGTTCAAGATGATCTTAGCAGGTCAAAGGGCCGGGAGGGGCAGCTGCCCGACCCGGAGTCTGGAGCACTCGGACCGGATCGAGACCCGGAACGCGGATTCTGGAATGGACCGGACCCTGACAGTACCCTCCCCTCTCTGAGGGAGCCTCCTGGCGAAGAAAGCGGGGCTGGTGGGGCTGGGACAGTATGGGAGGGGGGATATCCAGAGCAGAGAGGACCCCAGGGTAACGAGAACTTGCCTCCGGTGCCTGTGTTGCTGGTTCCATTCGTGGGGTGGTCGTTCTTTCAGGAACGGGAGCCGGATGGACCCAAACGCAGGGCGCAGACACTGAAGTACTTGGGGGAGGACAGGATGGGGATGCCATGGCATGTAAGGGTTAATGCAGGCGGGGCTGGATCCAAGAGTTCAAACGAGGCAGGCAGGCAGGAGGATCCCAGAGTTCAGACGAGGCAGGCAGGCAGGCAGATCCCACAGTTCGGGGCAGGGAGACTGGCAGATCCCACAGTTCGGGGCAGGGAGACAGGCAGATCCCACAGTTCGGGGCAGACAGGCAGGCAGATTCCTCATGGCAGGTGGCAGGGATCCGGGGCAGGGCCGCCTCCCAGGCGGGGACACAGAGGCCTGGGCCAGTCGCTGACACCTAGGCAGGTGCGGGGCACAATCCATGGGAAACGAGGGGAGGAAATGGTAGGCGGGCCGCATGGATCCCGGGCAGGGCCGCCTCCCAGGCGGAAAACAGAGGACTGGGCCAGTCGAGGACACCTGGACAGGTGCGGGGCACAACCCTTAGGGAGCAATAGCTGGAAAAGGTAGAACCTCCGCCAGGCAGCGGCATTCCGGCCAGATCTGCCTGACGGAGGCAAGGGATCAGAAGCAAACTGGGTCCAGGGTGAGCAACAGGACTACCGTGTTACACCGGTAAATTGGGAAAGGCAACCGACAGCGTGGCAGCGCAAGCAAGGAAAATAAGGCGGAACAGCGGGACCAGCGCACAGGAGAGAAGCAGGGAACAAGACCAACCGGATAGAGCATATACAGAACAGTCCAGCAACCAGGGCAGAGCAGGTTTCCGAGCAGGGCAGCAACCAGGGTAGAACAGGATTCCAAGCAGAGCGGCAACCAGGGCAGAACAGAATACAGAACAAAACGACCACCCGCCCAGTCTCCGTCCCACGGCCCCTTATAAACACCTGCAGCCGAATTGGCCACAGGTGTGCCTCCTTGATCCAAGATGACCTTAGCAGGTCAAAGGGCCGGGAGGGACAACTGCCAGACCCGGAGTCCGGAGCACTCGGACAGGATCGAGACCCGGAACGCAGATTCCGGACCGGACCGGACCCTGACAGAAGAATGTGAAAGTATTGGAAAGGGTACAGAGCAGATTTACCAGGATGCTGCCTGGTTTAGTGAGTATGCATTTATGATCAGAGGTTAAGTGAGCTAGGGATTTACTCTTTGGAGAGAAGGAGGATGAGAGGACATGATAGAGGAATACAAGCTATTAAAAGGAATAAATAGAGTGGACAGCCAGGGCCTCTTTCCAAGGGTACCAATGCTCAATGCAAGAGGACATGGCATTAAGGTAAGGGGTGGGAAGTTCAAGGGGGATATTAGAGGAAGGTGTTTTACTCAGAGAGAGTTTGGTGCGTGGAATGCACTGCCTGAGTCAGTGGTGGAGACAGTTACACTAGTGAAATTTAAGAGACTACTAGACAGCTATATGGAGAAATTTAAGTTGGAGTGTTATATGGGAGGCAGCGTTTAAGAATCGGTACGATTGGCTTAAAGGAAGAAAGCAGAGAGTAGTTGTAGAAGGAAAGTATTCTGCCTGGAGGTCGGTGATCAGTGGAGTGCCGCAGGGATCTGTCCTGGGATCCGTGCTATTTGTGATGTTTATAAATGACCTGGATGTAGAGGCAGAAGGATCGGTGAGTAAGTTTGTGGATGAGACGAAGCTTGGCGGTGTTGTGGATAGAACTGTAGGTTGTCGAAGGTTACAGGAGGATATAGTCAGGCTGCAGAGTTGGGCAGAAAAATGGCAGATGGAGTTCAATCCGGATAAGTGTGAGGTGATGCATTTTGGAAGGACAAACCAGAAGACCGAGTACAGGATTAATGGTCAGTTACTTAAGAGTGTGGATGAACAAAGGGACCATGTGGTTCAAATCCACACATCCCTCAAGGTCGCAGCACAGGTTGATAGGGTAGTTAAGAAGGCCTCATTAACAGGGGGATTGAGTTCAAGAGTAGAGAGGTCATGTTGCAACTCTAAAAACCTCTTTTGAGACTGCTCTTAGAGTATTGTGTTCAGTTCTGGTCACCTCATTATAGGAAGGATGTGGAAACTGTGGAGAGGGTGCAGATGAGATTTACCCGGATGTTGCCTGGTTTGGAGAACAAGTCATATGAAGCAAAGTTAGCAGAGCTGAGACTTTTCTCCTTGCAGCGTAGAAGAACGAGAGGGGACTTGATAGAGGTCTACAAGATTATGAGAGGCATAGATAGGGTGGACAGTCAGTACCTGTTGCCCAGGGCACCAATATCAAACACCAGAGGGCATATGCACAAAATTAAGGGAGGGAAGTTTAGGGGAGACATCAGGGTTAGGTTTTATTTCACAGAGGGTTGTGAGTGCCTGGAGTGACTTGCCAGGGATGATGGTGGAGGCTAAAACATTAGAGGTATTTAAAGGTTTTTTGGACGTGTACACGGATGACAGAAAAATGGAGGGTTATGGGGTAGTGTGAGTTTAGTACTTTTTTAAAGGATTATATGGGTCGGCACAACATGGAGGGCTGAAGGGCCTGTACTGTGCTGTAGTGTTCTATGGTTCTATCGTTCTACAACACTGTGGCCGAAGGGCCTGTACTGTGCTGTACTATTCTATGTTCTATGTTCTATGAAATAACAGGCAGTATAATCAAATGTGAATAGAATGATGTCAATCTGATTTTAAGAATGCATCTCGCCACATATGAGGCGACTTAACAAGTTACCCGATCATGTTATTGCAAAAGAGATTCGAGCAAGAATAAAGCATTGGCTGGTTGACAGGAGATAAAGAGTGAGAATAAAGCGCACCTTTTCTATTTGGCTGCAAGTGACCAAAAGTGTTCAGCAGTGGTCTCTGATATGCCTGTTCTTTTACGTTACGTGTCAATAATTTGGATCATGAGATTGATGGCTTCGTTGCAATGTTTGCAGACGACATGAAAATATATGGAGAGATGGGTAGATTTGAAGGACTAAAGTAGCTGCAGAAGGACTTAGATTTGGAGAATGGGAAAAGAAATGGCAGATGGAATACAGTGTCAGGAAGTGGAAAGTCATGCACTTTGGTGGAAGCAATGAAAGGGTTGATATCTTCTAAATGTAGAGAAAATACAATAATGCTAACTCTCTTAGAGAGTTGCCAGCTCTTGTGCATGATTCTATAACGGTTAATTTCTAAGTTAAGTCTGTGGTGAAGTAGAAAAATGCGATGTTAGCATTCATGTGTGGAGGACTTAAATATAAAAACAAGAATGTAATGCTGAGACTTTAGAAAGCAAGCACTCATGAGGGCTCACTTGGAGTATTGTGAGCGGCTTAGGGGGCATCCTCTTAAAAACGATGTGCTGAAACTAGAGAGGGTTCAACGGCAGTTCCCAGAAATGATTCCACTATTAAATGGCGTATCAGATTTTTAAAAAAGCGCTTGATGTTTCAGAAGCTTTATTCACTGGAATTGTGAAGTATGAGGAGTAACCGACTGAACGCTATCGAAAAGTTTATGGCCTTCATCGGGTGGAAGTGGTGACCATGTTTCCTATGGTGGTAAAGTCTATGATCAAATGACACAAAGTCGCTTTTAGTCATTCCACCAGAGAGCGTGAAACTGTGAAATTATTTGCTACAGACAGCTGTGAGGCCATGTCTTCATATATATTTAAGACAGAGGTTGAGAGATTTGGCACAGGTAAAGACATGAATGATACAATGAGAAGGCAGCAGATTGTGGCTGACAGAAAATTGGATCAGCTGTGGTGAAATGGCGAGGTAAGCATGCGTTAAATCGCTTACTTCTGCTGTTATATCTTAGGGCCCTATGGTCTTATGGATAAGGTCAGAAGAGCATAATTCTATCACCAAAATATTACTTTATTTCAAATGCGTCGGGGTTACCTAAGTGGAATGATCAAGTCCCAGCTGATTACCTCACATACGTGACTGGTAGAACAAAGGATCCCTTGTGACTTCGGTACTCCTGACCATTCTGGAAGGATCAATTTTTATATTGACGTTAAGGTCCGATGTTGGCATTGAAAGATATTATTTTGTAAATGCCGTAAATCAAAGGCAAAAATGAAAATGTTCAAATTAAACAATGATTTATTTTTTATGCGTTAAATTCTGTGCGATCAGCTATAGTAGACAGAAATTTCATTCTTGCCCAGTCAATATTTGTTTTCCGTGAAGATTATAAGAAATTAATCCCTGTTGCTGAATTGCTGTTTATTGGTTGGAACGTGAGATTCCAGAATAGCGATCACTTGTAGCTCAAATCAAATAATCTTCCGAATAATTGTTTTGAGGTTGCAAAAGGCAGCAATCATGTTTGCATTTTATTTGCAGATCTCACCCACTGCAGCAAACAGGTATTTCACTCCATCTTTCAGCTCTTCCCTGAATTTTCTCTGTGTCAGTCCATAGATGCACGTGTTGGTGCAGGTACTGAGAGAAGACAACATAAACCCACACACCTGCAGGATATAGGTCGGGTTGCTGAGATATCTGTCAGTGTAGAAATAGTTTTCCACTTGCCAGATCAAAGAATGTACAACATTGGGCATCCAAAATAATATAAAATTGACGGAAAGAGCGAACAACAGAATCATTGACTTCCTCCGGTTCGCCACCTCTGGATCATCACGATTTTCACTGCTGTTCCGAAGTATCCGGCGAATTCTGTTTGTCGCGATAATCCGGTTGACGGTTAAAACATTAAAGAGGAGAACCAAACAGATTGGTAGCAACGATGAGGAGGTACTCTCAAATACCTGGTAGCCTTTCCACAGAGGTGATGTGAAGTATTCAGCTACGGGAACACAACGCCACCGATCCACTGCGAAGTAAAACGGAATGGCCTTGGCACAACACGCTGCAGTCACTGTTGCCACCACCACAGTCGCTGTTCTCTTGGTGCAATATCGGTTCCGCAGCTTCTCACAGCAGATGGCGACGCAGCGATCGAAAGTAAAAGCAACCGTCAATAAAATGGAGCAGTCCCAGGTGGCGAAATTCAGGACAATTAGCACTGAACACGCCGGAGTTATAAGCAGAAAATTAGCAAACAAATAGATATAATTTATTCTCTGTAATATAATAACGACGATGACCACCATCAGATCGGCTGCCGCCATTGCCACGAGGTAGAGAGTAATACATTTGGATAGACCGCATTTCCCGCGGGACAGGATCACAATCGCCGTTAAATTAACTGAAATAAGTGATTGAGAAAAAGTTACTATTAGTTACCGTAGAGCGATCAGTGTGACTTTATTAGATTAATATGAGTAATAGTCGATCGGGATATTTTCTGGAGTCAGCTTAGCAGTTCATTTGCGCTGACAGACATGGGGTGCGTATGACGCGATCACGCAGACTCTATAGTTTTAATGCACAATTTATATCTCGCTAGTGTCATATCCAGAAGTTAACCAATGGAACAAAAGCCGGAAACTGGCAGCAAAGCGCCTTCATGCGGCTTCGTTAAGTGGTGAACAATGGTCGTGATAGCAGTCCCGGAAGGTGAAGTTAAAAAGCTGTATAAAAAGCTGTCCTGATAGAGTGGGGTTTTACTGAGAACAGGATGTATGGTGGAGCGATTCGATTTAATTTCAGACCACATAACGTAGTTCTTTAAAAGGAATTATTTAATTGCCATACATTGAAAATCAAATTATTTCATAATTACATTTACAACATGGTCACGAGTGCATTTCACTGGAAGTCAGGAGATAGTTACAGACGGGGGCGAAAGCCTTCCGACCTCACAAAATGGGAAACGCTCAGGACGAACTGGTCACAGTCTGACAGTTTATCCAGTGCAAGGTCAGATGTCAAACTCCGTGCGCTCCGTGAAGAAGAACGGAGATACCAGCGAGGCGTCATGAATATGTGGTGCCCGACGGCGAGAAAGACGCCAGACTTGCGAATGGGTGCCTCGTGCAAGTTATTGAATGTCCATGGACCTTGACTAAACTTTTAACGTATTTTGAGCGGAATTGAGCCAGGACTGCAGAGAGAGGTATCAAACCACACGGACTCGGCTGTGACCGAGCCTGGTTAGTCATTGCTATCACTATCAGAATGCTATGTGCGTTAGTGTTTTTGCAACCTGTTCTGTTGAAATCCTCGCGAAGGGTCTAGACCCGAAACGTCGAATATGTATTCCGCTTCGTAGATGCTGCCTGACCGACGGAGTTCCGCCAAAAATGTATATGTATGATATTCTTCTGTCTGCGCCTTTGTAAATCATGTTTAAACATTTCTGACATATAGTTGTGCTAACAATAGCACGGCGTGGTAATCTATTCTGAGATTAACATCGCATGTATGTATCAAACCCCTCAATCGAATACCCATGTATAATTGAACAATTAAATTAACGCGAATTAGAATTAGAATATAATTCAGTGGCGAAGGTTTCATTTCCTCGTCCAATGACAGCACAAATGCATCAGACACCATGGGCATCAAGATATAGTTAATCTGCTATACCACCAGCGTAATACAAAGATATAACATTACCTGGAACACCGAGTGCTGCAAGCACCGGGCAGTAAATTCTGACGATGTTGTAAATTGCGGAATATCCCATTTTCTAATTGAACTGAGGATCAGTTGTACCAAATGCCCAACTGTCTGCAAGCACTGCTTCCAAGATTTCTTATGTACCAGTCAGAACCACGCTTAAATCAATTAGTGCTCCCAGTGGTGTCATTAGACACAATCTTAGAATAAACACGCAGTGCCAACTTTTTTTAAAACATTGTGTGATTCTTTATCATATTCCGTTTTTTGAGGAAAAATTAGAAAGGCATTCATTTTACATTAATTCGAAACATATTCAGTGAAGAACGTCAGTGCAATTTTGTTACGCAATGCTTGGAACATACATTTATCATTATACTCTTCAATTATTTTATGATAACAAACGCTATCTCATTCAGTAGACGATCAATTATAACATTGCCAGTATCAGGTGTACCAATAAGTTGAAACGAGTCCAATTTGATTAAACGTGTTATCGACCGATCTTGGAGGGGCCAATTTAGTCGCCGTCCTGCCTTTCCAATGTCGTCCGTGCATTAGGCGACAGCATCAGCCAGTTAAAATATCAAAGAGAAATTTAATTGTGTACCCGAATGCCTCATGATATCAACAAGCCCAACCAAACGAAGTACCCGTTTGTGCCAATGACTACCACAGATTCACTACTCTCAGGGTGAATGAATTTCTCCTCATCTCTATTCTGAACGGTTGTCCCTCTGTTTTGTGCCATGTAGACCAGACAGTGAAGGAAGTGGGTGGTATCTTACCGTCATCATAGAGGCATTGGAGATGTTGGAATACTGTGTTGTAGTTGTACAAATTACTAATTAGATCGATCGTGGATCAGCGTGTGCGATTTTGGTCACCACACAGTAGGAAAAAAGTAAATAAGCTGGGTATTGTGCAATTATTATCTGGACAAGAGGGCTGGAGTGTGAAGGCATTATTAAAGCGCGGGGATTGTTTCCCTCGGTAGTGACGTGACTGAGGACAGGCCTGACAGACTGATATAAAACATCATAGATACATAGGGGGTAGGCAGTCTGCATAATTATTCCTTATAAAAATGCCATTCACTAGAAGTCACTGTTTGAAGTTCGGAGAGAGGGTAAATGCAATGATGTGCTGGACGAGTTTTTTTTTTCACGTTGATAGTGGCACGGACAGCCATGGGGAGTTGAGGAAGCATGTGTGATAGCGATATTTAAGAGGTTTCGGATAGGTACATGAATATGCAAATAATCGAGAGATATGGATCATGCAGAACAGAAGAGATTAATTTTTATTTGGTATTGTATTCACCAAAGGCATCGTGAACAGAGGTGCTATAATGTTCTGTGTCATCAATGAACAGTAATAATGTCTGCCAGGGTCATTCACGGCTTTATCTGTGGCCACTAGTGGGAATGCAGGATAATCTGCACCCTCAGTGGCGCCAGCGCTAAGCATGACGCCGAGTAGTAAGAGGAAGGAACAACGCCAGATATTTCCGTGTTCCACGCGCAAGCGGGCTATGAAATAGGAAGACAGTACAGTAAAATGAGTGGCCAAGGGGTTGATGCAATGGAATCGATTCAATTATAAGGATCATTGGGTTCTCTCCTCTCTGCAGTTGGGAACTGTGAAATGACGACAGGATACATGTAAGTTTAAGTGGAGCAAAATCCTTCTCCAGTGGGTTAGCTGACAAGACTTGCTATTGTTTACAGCGACGTGGCAAGATGCAGGAACTAATGCTGCAGGTCAACATATTCCATTCAGCGGACTGTAGAGCGGAGGTCGAGTAAGGAAGTCCAGGTCGGGCCAGGACAATGGCTGGACTGAGATACAGAAGTGTTTATTTATGAGTAGACCGATACATCGTAGATAGGATTTACAGTGCCAACCACTCCGCTGTGGAGATAGGACAGAGACAACCCACTCTACACTGTGAACTGCAAACCTCGCACAGACCACGCTCAGCCCAATGTGGACAGGGAACTGTGCACCAGCATATTTCAACACGAGAAATACACTGACCTGACCTGAATAATCCAGGTTTTGATCTGCACTGAGTCGGCCCTGTACAATTCAAGCACTCCACAGTAAAGTGGTCAACAGGTAGAAACAAAACATGGTCCTACGGGAGCACAGACCTCTACACCTTCATTCAGGAGGGATGTTGAATGTTTATCCGACGTATAACCACCATCGCACACTCATCGCGGAAAATCATCTCCCGTCCATCGACCCTCCTTCCCCCCAAAACACACTACACAGTACAGAATAGTCGGGAGTTTTCATTGAGGACAACGACTTCTGCAAAAGTCAAAATTCACACATACTGTGAACAACTCAACGCGCTGTGCAGTGAGCATTCTGCAGCAGCGCGCTCAGCACTGTTATCCACTGTTAGAACCGAGCATAATCACAACGCTTCAAGGGCAGAAATAAGCAAAACTCTGAAACGAGACAACAATTGATCGATACCAGCAATCACGTGCCTTCCTCTGTATATAGTTAGGATATTTAGGAGAGAGCTCATAAAATAAATCCACATGACAGGATCTTAAATTCGCAGAAGGTATATCTGAACTCTCCAAATATAGTGTTATAAAGAAAATACCATACAACTCATAGACTTGTATTTGCATTGACTGAAGGCTGTCCTACAGGCGAAAGAAAAAGTTGTCATACATTTTCCATCAGGAGAGGTGTAACTTGTGGATTGCAACAGGAATCCTTCATGGCCTCCTGTGTGGTACTGAGAACAGGCTGGAGGGCTCATAGAGTGTGGCAGTGCAAGGTGAATAACTGGAATAAGGAACAAATCTCACAAAGCATCTTGGAGGAATTCCGCAGATTCCGGCAGTACCTATTGCGAAGATGCAATGGAATCAGAATCAGGTTTATTATCAGCGGCACGTGTCGTGAATTTGCTAATTTAGCAGCGCAGTTCATTGCAAGACATAATATTGAAGAAAGCAAATCAAAACAGAATAATAATAATAAATAAATAAGACAATCACTTACAGTATACGTATATTGAAAAGATGAAAAGAAGCAGAAATAATATATATTAAAGAAGTGAGTTAGTATCCAAGGGTTCAATGTCCATTTAGGAATCAGATGGCAGAGGACAAGAAGCTGCTGGTATATCACCGAATGTGCGACTTCACGCTTCTGTATCTCCAACCTGATGATGACAGTGAGAAAAGGGCTTGCCTCGGGTGTTGGAGGTCCTTAATAATAGAACATAGAAGAGATTTATTTTTATTTGGCATTGTATTCAACAAAGGCATCGTGAGCAGAGGTGCTATAACGTTCTGTGTCATCAATGAACAGTAATACACTGACCTGCATAATCTATTTTCACTCCTTGTGTCATTGTCTATCATATTTAACTCTTCAACGAGAATTAATGCTACGAAACATTTTCAGTGGAGAGGGTCAGTGCAATTCTGTTTCACAATGCTGGAAACTTTAAACATACTTTCTATCATGGTACTCACATTTTACTTGGAAAAGAAACGCTCTTTCCTTCAGCTACGTGTCATTGTAACATTGATAGTAACAGGTGGGCCTATAAGATGACGTGCGTTCAATGTAGGTGAAATGAGCAATAAGCAACCTGGGTCGGGACGGTTTAGTCGTCATTTTGTATTTCCAGTGCTGTTCTTGCTTCAGATGAACGCAATAGGTTAGTCAATTTTCAACGAAAAAAATTGATTGCGTTCCCGAATATCTGAGGATTTGAGCAGGTCCAACATATCTGATTACCTACCGAAGCAACCGTTCGTGACAACGAATAGCAGAGATTCACCAACCTCAGTTTCAAGAAATTAGACCATAAGACTATAAGATATAGGAGCAGAATTAATCCATTCGGCCTATCGAGACTGCTCCGCCGGTCAATCGTGAGCTGATCCAGTTCTTGTCCTGTGCCTCCAGGTACTCAGTAATCTCATCCCAAACAATCCATGCCAACATGTTCACAACCACTGATATCAGACGAACAGGTCTACAGTGTCTTTTCAGCTGCGTCCCAACATCCTTAGATAGCGGAGTAACATTTGCCATTTTCCAGTCATCCGTTGTAATGCCAGTGTCTATCGATTACTGAAATATCATTGTTAATGCCTACACAATCTCTCCAGCTACTGCATTCAGAACCCGAGGGTGCATTGCATCCGATCCAAGTGATTTATCCAACCCCAGGCCGTTAGCCTACCAGAGGACCTTCTCAGTCGTAATTTTCACTGCACATTCTTCACTTCTGTGTCACTCTTGATTATGTGGTACACTGCAGATGTCTTCCACAGTGAAGATTGATGCAAAATTTACATTGATTGAGAAGATCCTGAGAGGCAGGATTTTTGAACATTTGGAGGGCATAATATGTTTCGGAATTGCCAACGTGGTTTCGTCAAACGCAGGTCGTGCCTTACTAGCCTGATTTAATTTTTTGAGGATGTGACTAAACACATAGATGAAGTTGGAGCAGTGGATGTAGTGTATTTGGAATTCAAAATGGCATTTGATAAGGTATTCCATGTATGACTTATTGGAAAAGTAGGAGGGGTGGGATCCAAGGGTTCCTGGCTTTGTCGGTCCAGAATTGGCTTGCACACTGAAGGCAAAGAATGGTTGTACACGGGTCCTATTCTGCATGGATGTTGGTGAACATGATGAGCCTCAGGGATCTGTTCTAGGCCCCCTACTCTCGTGATTTTTATAAATGACTTGGTGAGGAAATGGGGGGTAGTGCTAGTAAATTCGCGGATAACAGAAATATTGGGGGTGTCGTGAACAGTGTGGAGGGCTGTCACACGTTACAGCGGGGCATCAATAGCCTGCAAAAACTGGGCTGAGAATTAGCAGACGGAGTTCATTCCAGATCAGTGTGCGTTAGTTCATTTTCGAAGGTCACATTTGATTGCAGAATATAGTATTAATGGTAAGACTCTTGACAGTTGGAGGATAAGAGGGATCTTTGGGTCCGTGTCCATAGGACAATCAGAGCTGCTGCGCTAGTTGACTATGCGGTTAAGAAGGCATACGCAATGTTCACCTTCATCAACCGTGGGATTGAGTTCAAGAGACCAGAGGTAATGTTGCAGCTGTAGAGAACCCTGGTCCGACTCCACTTGGAGTACTCTGCTCAGTTCTGGTCATTTTACTACAGGAAGGATGTGGATACTCTAGAGAGAGTGCAAATGAGATTTGCAAGGATGTTGCCTGGATTGGGGGGCATACATTATAAGGATAGGTTGATTGTACCCGGCCTTTTCTGCTTGGAGTGAAGGAGGATGAGACATGGCCAGATAGAGGTCTATAAGATGATGGTCTTGTGGACTTGGTCTTGTGGACAGTCAGACGCTTTTTACCAGGGCTGAAACGGCTAACAAGAGAGGGCACATTTTTACGTTGCTTGGGAATAGGTATAGAGGGATTGTCAGGGGTAATTGTTTTGCACAGCGAGTGGTGAGTGAGTGGAATGGGTGCCGGAGACTGTGATGGAGGATGATACAATAGGGTATTTTAAGAGGCTCCTGGATAGGTACGTGGCGCTCAGAAAAATAGAGAGCTCAGCGCAAACCCAGGTAATTTCTAAATGAGTACATTTTCGACACAGTATTATGGGCCGTTGGGCCTGTATTGTGCTGTAGGTTTTCTAACGTTCTGTGTATCTATGATATTAGAGGCCAGTTTCCTCTTCGCCTCCGTTCTAAATACACATCCCTTTGTTCTGTGTCGTGAAGCCCAGATTGCGAAGGAGATGCGCGGTATGCTTGTATTCATAATAGAGGTATTGGAGGTGTTGGAACATCGTGTTATAATCGTACAAGCTCTTAATTAGATCGCATTTAGATCACTTTGTGCAGTTATAGAGGAAGGATGAAATTAATCTGGAGATGATGGACAAAAGTTTCACATGGACTCGAGGGATTGGGTTACAAGGAAAGCTTGGATTTGCGGGGTTTTGATTTCCTCGGTGGTTAGTGGCTGACGTGAAAATTCATAGAATTTTATAAATCACGGGAGACAGTGACGGGGAAGACAGACAACATCCTTTTCATGGTTTACAACGGTCTCTTACCATAAGTCACAGCTTTTAGGTGAAATAAAGTCCACATATGTGCAGGCCGAGATTACTTCCTTAAGTTGAGAGTTGTCAGTGTCTGAACATAGAACATAGAACGTGGAACAGTACAGCACCGTACTGGCCCTTCGGTCCACAATGTTGTGCCGACACTTAAAACGTACTTGCCATTAAACCCCCACCTTAAATTCCTCCATATAATTGTCTAGCAGTCTCGTAAATTTCACTGGTGTGTCTACCTCACTATTGACTCAGGCAGTGCATTCCATGCACCAAGCACTCTCTGAGTAAAACACCTTCCTCTAATATCCCTCTTGAACTTCCCGACCCTTACCTTAAAGCCATTTCCTCTTGTACTGAGCAGTGGTGCCCTGTGGAAGAGGCTATGTCTGTCCACTCCATCTATTCCTTTAATATCTTGTATACCTCTATCATGTCTCCTCTCATCTTCCTTCTCTCCAAAGAGTAAAACCTTAGCTCCCTGAATCTCTGATCATAATGCATACTCTCTAAACCAGGCAGCAGCCTGATAAATTTCCTTTGTACCCTGACCAATGCTTCCACATCCTTCCTATAGTGAGGCGAACAGAACTGGACACAGTATTCGAAGTGCCGCCTAACCAGTGTTTTACAGAGCTACATCATTATCCCGCGCCTCTTAAACTCTGTCGCTCGGCTTTTGAAAGCTAATACCCCATAAGCTTTCTTAACTACCCTATTTACCTCTGAGGCAACTTTCAGGGATCTATAGACATGCACCCCCAGGTCCTTCTGCTGCTTTACACGACCAAGTATCCTGGCATTCATTTTGCACTCTACCTTGGAGTTTGTCCTTCCAAGTGCACCACCTCACACTTCCCATGGTTGAACTCCATCTGCCACCTCAGCCCACTTCTGGACCCTATTAATGTCTCTCTGCAATCTTCGACAATCCTCTACAATATGCACAACACCCCCAACCTTTGTGTCATCTGCAACCTTGCCAACCCGTTCTTCTATCCCCACATCGAGATCGTTAATAAAATTCACGGAAAGCAGAGGTCCCAGATCGTTATCGGACACCACTAGACACAACCCTCCAATCCGAATGTACTCCATTCACCACGACGTTCTACGTTCTGCAGGACAGACAATTCTGAATCTACCTGGCCAAACTTCCCTGGATCCCATGCCTGCTTTCTTTCTGAATAAGCCTGCAGTGTGGAATGTTGCCAAATGCCTTACTAAAATCCATGTAAATCACATCTACTGCACTACCCTCGTCTACATGCCTGGTCACCTCCTCAAATAACTCTATCTGGTTTGTTAGACACGAACTGCCCATTACAAGGCCATGCTGACTGTCCCTGCTCAGACCATGATTATCTAAATGCCCATAAATACTATCTCTAAGGATCTTTTTCAACAGCTTTCCCACCACAGACGTAAGGCTCACCGGTCTAAAATTACCCAGACTATTCCTGCTAACATTTTTGTACAAGGAAACAACATTCACCTCCCTCCAATCACCATTAACGTGATTAATGGTTAATGGTTAACCATTAACGTGGAAAACGAGGACATGAAGATCATAGCCAGAAGCTCAGCAATCTCGTCCCTCGTTTGGTGGAGCACCCTGGGTAATATACCGTCAGGCCCCGGGGACATATTCGTCCTAATGTATTTTAATAACTCCAACTATCCTCTCCCATAATATCAACATGTTCTAGAACATCAACCTCACTCATATTGTCCTCACTTATATCAAGTTCCCCCTCATTGGTGAATACCGAAGAGAATTATTCAATGAGGACCTCTCTGACTTCCACAGCCTCCAGGCACATCTCCCACCTTTTTTCTCTAATTGGTCCTACCTTCAATCCTATCATCATTTTGTTAATCACATAATTGAAGAATGCCTTTTGGTTTCCCTTCACCCTACTAGCGAAGGCCTTCTCATGCCCCCTTCTTGCTCTCCTCAACCAATTATTTAGCTCCTTTCTTGCTGCCATATATTCCTCAATACACTCATCTGATCCTTGCTTCCGAAACCTCATGTATGCTGCCTTCTTCCACCTGACTAGATTTTCCACCTCACGAGTCACCTTGTGGTTCCTTCACCCTACCATTCTTTACATACCTCACTAGGACAAATTTATCCATAACATCCTGCAAGATATTCCTAGACAGCGACCACATATCCATAGTGCATTTCCCTGCAAAAACATCATCCCAATTCACACCCGAAAGTCATAGCCTCATAATTTGTCCTTCCCCAATTACAAAAAATCATGTCCAGTCTGATTCTACCCTTTTCCATGATAATGTTAACGGCCAGGGAGCGGTGGTCACTGTCCCCAGGATGCTCACCCACTGAGAGATCTGTGACCTGACTCCGTTCGTTACCTAATGCTAGACCGAGTATGGCATTCCCCCGAGTCGGCCTGTCAACATATTGTGACAGGAATCTGTCTTGGTCACACTTAACAAACTGTGCCCCGTCTAAACCATCGGAATTAATCAGGTGCCACTCATTATTAGGGAAGTTAAAGTCACCAATGATAACACCCCTGTTATTTTTGCAACGTTCCAAAATATGTCTCTTAATCTGTTCCTCGGTATCTCTGCTGCTTCCAGGCGGCCTATAGAATTCTCCCAATAGAGTAACTGCTCAATTCCTGTTCCTGACGTCTACCCATATTGACTCAAAAGACGATCCTGCTACATTACACAACCTTTCTGTAGCTGTAGTAGTATTCCTGGCCAGTACTGCCACACTTCCTCCCATCGCCCACCCCCTGCCCATAGCCATTTTAAAGAACAGAAATCCAGGAATACTGAGAATCCATTCCTACCCTGGTGCCAGCCAAGTCTCTGTCATGGCTACTACATCATAATTCCATGCATGTATCCAATCTCTGAGTTCATCACCTGGATTAGAAAGTTAAAAGAAGTTCATGAAGGCTATTGTAGAATACAGAGAGACGCTGATCATTTGTGGAAGAGGGCCACAGAGTGGCAAATGAATTACAATACAGATATTCACTTTCGGAGGAGGCTGAAGAGAGCTGGACTATGCACATCTATATTCACATCATTTTACAGGTACACAGTTGGGTGCATATTATTAAGAAAACGAATATTATTCACAAGAGAAGTTACTCGGATGAACCATACAATGCCTTTTTCATTCTTTTCCATTCAAAGTCAATGTTGAGTATTTTTCTAATACATTACTACACATCAATCAGTCGTACTGTTGCCACCCATGGCACTCTCTGGGAGAATTTACAACTGCAGAGGATTGAGAGGATTCCTCACCCAGCCAGCACATCCCTCTCCACTAGCAGAACAACACTATCATGTTGTCCTTCAGCACCCAGCCCTTGTCGTGTCTGCACCGAGTTTCATTGCGTCCTTCTGCATACACACCCTCAGCCTGAAATGTGCCAGTAGGAGCCAGACGGCAAATGGATGACTTGATGTTACCCTGGTTATTTGCAGAGAACACTTAATGGTGCTGCTCTACTATTTCCTAGTACCTTGCCTCATTTCTACTCCACCAAATATGATGCTTCTTCACTGAGGTCGCTGCTCAGTGACAAGCTGGTCGTTGCTCTTCCTTTTATAACAGCACCTCGAACTGAACTGCCCGAATAAGGTGCAGAGAAATAGACTTTGGAAGAGGTGAGTTAGAGTCAGAGTGACGGACTGCAGAGAGTAGGCCCTCACTTTCACACATCCACCAATTTCCAACTGTATATGAAAGGCAGCAGTTTAGACTAAGTCTCTCACACATCAGTTCCATACTGAAGGATTCCCTGGAGTTATTGTTCCCATCTCTGATCCAGAATTATAAGAAATGATTTTCCATTTTTGAAAGAAACACTTGAAGAACCATTGAAAGTGATGTCAGTCCTTCCTGGGAGCACGAACAGTGCAGCGCTCTCCTCACACACAGCAGCTGGTGGGCTAGGGTACAGTTGGTTTCAGTGTAAACTGTTGTGGCATCAGATAGTGAGGGAAAAATGAATATATGGTCACAGGAAGGAGATGCATATACAAGCAAATCTATTCAACTAGAGCCTTCTACAGCACAATTAGAGCGGTTCAGGAAGCTGTATCGGACTGTTTCCTTACTGAATAACAAATAGAGGATTTCTCAGACAGGTGCTTAGCAAAGTCCAAAAGGAGAACAGCAAGTGTCTTTGGCGAGCAAGATCAAGGATAATTTCAACGCAGGTTACCCTTATACCCTAGATTTTATTCCCTGGTCTGCAAAAGAATGGTGAGAGATTTGACAGAGTTATACAAAATTATGAAGTGCATGGATAAGGAGAATGAATGCAGGCATTGTATTGTGTGAGACGTGTTCAGCTTACAACTATTATAAGAAAATGGTTTCAGGCTGATCGGGAGTGGGACTACAGTATTCGAACATTGGCAATGTTTCAGCACTGTCCCATGGACAGTCAGAAATCCGGATGCAAATGGACAGTGGTCTGTATCCCATTGGGTATGATGTGCGAAACGGACAACTGTTTGACTGGAGGACATTGCCCGTCAGATTCCTATATAGATTTTTATTCAATTGTATCCTCTCACCATCGGGTGCCCCCTGGTTGCTGATTCCACATCCGTACCAAAACGTCTCTGTGCATTCACACTATCTGCTGCATTTGCTGTTTCACACACCTCTATAATATTGCCCCTTATTCACCAAAATTCTAAGGAAAACAGTCTTAACCTGCTCATAACTCTGTCAGTTGTGTCCCAATATTGACCTTGTAAGTTTCCCTGCCTTATTTCCACATTAACCGCATCTTTCCTGTAACAGTGTGATAAATACTGAACACAATATTTCAATGTCTCCCCACACCTTGTACAACTACAACAAAACACACCAGCGTCTATACTCAGTGCGTTGACTGATGAAGGCCAGTGTGCCAAAAAGTTTCATCACCAATATCTCCATCTTTGAGCCAATTTGAGACCCTGTCAGTTCACTAAGTGAAAGCATCTCAGGTTTAATTAACATGAAAAGAGTATTTCTACATGTTAGAAGGGAACCTGTGGATGTGATAGGCTTTGATTTTTAGAAGGCATCTAACAAGGTACCACACAGTTTGCTCCTTCCTAAGGAAGAAGCCATGGTATTCAGGAAAGCTGCTAGCATGTTTAGAGCATTGGCTGATTGGTACGAAGAAGGAAGTAGGAATGAAATGATCATGCTAGTGACTAATGTTGTTACACAGGGGTTGTTATTGCAATCGTTTCATTCTATGCTACATATCAATGGTTTGGATTATATAATAGATGGATTATTGCCAAGTTTTCAGTTGATACGAAGATTAGTGGAGGTGCTGGTAGCTTGAGGAAACCGGAAGGCTACAGAAGGACGATGTTGGTAAATACTTGGATTGAACGTTGGTGGAATAAATCAATGTGCAGACCATTCACTAAATAGGGAGAAAATACAAAAATCTTAGATGCAAAACGAGTTGAAAGTCGTAGTGCAAAACACTATAAAGGTTAACTTGCTGATTGTATCGTCGGTAAGAACGGCCGTTGCAGTGTTACTGATTATTTCTGGATATCTAGAATATAAGAGCAGGGATCAGCCTTGTGAGCAGCTTTGGGTCCCTTATCTTAGAAAAGGCCAAGGAGTCGGGTTGGGGATGGGAATAAAATGGGACCAGCTATGCCTGCCTTCCGGAGCTGCCTTGATGGGCCAAATGGCCTAATTCTGCTTCTTTGTCTTAATGATTTTATAAGGACAACTAAGCCTAAATAACAGATGAATAACAGGCGAATATGTGAAATTCTGGCATCCGGATCAGAGGAACACACACAAAATGCTGAGGGAACATAACAGGTCAATCAGTATCCATGTAGAGGAATAAAGTGTCGAAGCTTTGAGTCAGGGCCGTTTAACAGGACTGTAAAAGAAGGGGACGACACCGGAGGAAGAAGATGGCTGCAGAAGAGGGATTGTAAACTACCAGGGGAAGTTGGGTTGAATGGAGAGCGGATTGACGTGAGAAGTTGGGAGATATAGTTGGAAAAGTTAAAGGGATGAAGTTGAAGCCGAAAAGGAGCTGGGAGTGGTGAAAAGGAAGGAGCAGGAGACTAGAGAGGCGATGGGCAGCTGACGAGAATTGATGAGGAAAGAGAAAATTCAGAATGAGAAATGGAAACAAAATTGAGGGAAGGAGAGGGGAAAATCACTGGATTAAAAAAAAAGTATGTTTATCCCGTCAGGTTTGCGACTAATTAGATGTAATATGAGGCGTTGCTCTTCTAACCTGTGGTTTGCATCATCGTGGCATGAGAGGACGTCGTGCAGCGAAATGTCTGAATATGAATGTGTAATGGAATTAAAATGGTAGACCCTCATGTTACCCATGGAGCGAAGGAGCTCGTCAAAGCGCTCCCCCGATGTATAACGGGTCACATCTGGACATCTGATTAACCGATTGGCATTTCGCATTTTTTCTGGTGCAAATTAGGATTCCAGCAGTTAACGGGGATGCTTAATTAGTCGTGTGTTATTTTTCGCAGTGCATGCAACAGAAGAGCTTCGGAAGATAGATAACTTACCAGGACCAGATGGTGCAAACACTACGTAACTGAAGAGGTGGTTGAAAAGATCGTGGAGGCATTAGTAATGATCTTCTATGAATCAAAAGATTCTACAATATTTCCGTAAGTCTGGAAAATTACAAATATCAATCCAGTTTTTAGGAAAGAACAGAGGCAGAAGCAAGGAAACAATAGGCCAGTTAGTTAGTTTGACCTCAATGGTTGGAAGGAATTTGTCATCGATTATGCAGTGTGAGGCCTCAGGGTACTTGAGGCACCTGATGAAATATGCTTTAGTCAGCATGGTTTCCTCAAGGGAAGACCTTGACTGACAAATCTTTATGAATTCGCTGAAGAAATAACAAACATTATAGTCAAATGCGAATAGGTTGATGTGAACTTGATTTTAAGAAAGCATATCGCCACAAATGGGGCGACTTAGCAAGTTACCTGATCATGTTATTGAAAAAAAAAATCGAGCATGAATAAAGCATTGGCTGATTGGCAGGAGGTAAAGAGTGAGAATAAAACCAACCGTTTCCAGTTGGCTGCAAGTGACCAGCAGTGTTCGATAGTAGTCTCTGCTGGCGCCGATTCTTTTACGTTACGTGTCAATAATTTGGATAATGAGATTTATGGCTTCGTTGTAGACGACATGACACTGCTTGGGGTGTTAGGTCGTTTTGAAGAAGTACAGCAGCTGCAGAAGCACTTAGATATGGAGAATGGGCAAAGAAATGGCAGATGGAATAGAGTATCGGTAAGTGTATAGTCATGCACTTCAGTGTAACAATGAAACGGTTGATATCTTTTAAATGTGGAGAAAATATCATAATGTTGAGTCTCAAAGGGTCTTGCCAGCTCTTGTGCTTGATTCCGCAAAGGTTAACTTGCAGTTTGAGTTGTGGTGAAGTAGACAAATGCGATGTTAGCTTTCATTTCTGGAGGACTAAAGTATAAAAGCAAGAATGTAATGCTGAGACTTTAGAAAGAGTTGTGAGGCCTCACTTGGAGTATTGTGAGCTGTGTTATAGTTGTAAAAATTATTAATTGGATAGATCGTGGATCAGCGTGTGCGATTTTGGTCACCACACAGTCGGAAAAAAAGTAAATAAGCTGGGTATTGTGCAATTATTGGCTGGACAGGAGGGCTGGAGAGTGAAGGCATTATTAAATGGCGGGGATTGTTTCCCTCGGTAGTGACGTGACTGAGGACAGGCCTGATAGAATGATATAAAACATCATAGATACATAGGGGGTAGGCATTCTGCATAATTATTCCTTGTAAAAATGCCATTTACCAGAAGTCACTGTTTGAAGCTCGGAGAGGGGTAAATGCAATGATGTGCTGGACGAGATTTTTTTTCACGTTGATAGTGCTCGGTACCTGGCACGGACAGCCATGGGGAGTTGAGGAAGTATGTGTGATAGCGATATTTAAGAGGTTTCCGATAGGCACATGGATTTGCAGGTAATCGAGGGATATGAATCATACAGAACAGAAGAGATTTATTTTTATTTGGCATTGTATTCAACAAAGGCATCGTGAGCAGAGGTGCTATAACGTTCTGTGTCATCAATGAACAGTAATACACTGACCTGCATAATCTATTTTCACTCCTTGTGTCACTGTCTATCATATTTAACTCTTCAACGAGAATTAATGCTACGAAACATTTTCAGTGGAGAGGGTCAGTGCAATTCTGTTTCACAATCTGGAACCTTTAAACATACTTTCTATCATTGTACTCATATTTTACTTGGAAAAGAAACGCTCTTTCCTTCAGCTAACTTTCATTGAAACATTGATGGTAACAGGTGGGCCCACAAGATGACGGGCGTTCAATGTAGGTGAAGTGAGCTATAAGCGAACTGGGTCTGGACGGTTTCGTCGTCACTTTGCATTTTCAGTGCTGTTCTTGTTTCAGGTGAAAGCAATAGGTCATTAAATTTTCAAAGGAAAAAATTGATTGCGTTGCCTAATATCTGAGGATTTGAACAGGTCCAACATACCTGAGCACATGCTGAAGCAACCTTTCGTGACAATGAATAACAGAGATTCACCAATCTCAGTTTCAAGAAATTAGACCATAAGACTATAAGATATAGGAGCAGAAGTAGTTCATTCGGCCTATCGAGACTGCTCCGCCATTCAATCGTGAGCTGATCCAGTTCTTGTCCTGTGCCTCCAGGTACTCCGTAATCTCATCCCAAACAATCCATGCCAACATATTCCCAACCACTGCTATCAGACTAACAGATCTACAGCGTCCTTTGAGCTGCATCGCAACACCCTTAGATAGCGGAGTAACATTTGCAATTTTCCAGTCATCCGTTGTAGTGCCAGTGTCTATCGATTACTGAAATATCATTGTTAATGCCTACACAATCTCTCCAGCTACTGCATTCAGAACACGAGGGTGCATTGCATCCGATCCAAGTGATTTATCCAACCCCAGACCGTTAACCTACTAGAGGACCTTCTCAGTCGTAATTTTCACTGCACATTATTCACTTCCGTGACACTCTTGATTATGTCGTACACTGCAGTTGTCTTCCACAGTGAAGATTGATGTAAAATATACATTGATTGAGAAGATCCTGAGAGGCAGGATTTTTGAACATTTGGAGAGGCATAATATGTTTCGGAATTGCCAGCATGGCTTTGTCAAAGGAAGGTCGTACCTTACTAGCCGGATTGAATATTTTGAGGATGTGACTAAACACATTGATGAATGTAGCGCAGTGGATGTAGTAAATTTGGATTTCAAAAAGGCCTTTGATAAGGTATTCCATGTAAGGCTTATTGGGAAAGTAAGGAAACATGCGATCCAAGGGTTCCTGGCTTTGTCGGTACAGAATTGGCTTGCACACTGAAGGCAAAGAATGGTTGTATACGGGTCATATTCTGCATGGAAGTTGGAGAACATGATGAGCCTCGGGGATCTGTTATAGGCCCCCTGTTCTTCGTGATATTTATAAATGACTTGGTGAGGAAATGGAGGGATGTGTTAGTAAATTCGCGGATAACAGAAATATTCTGGGTTTTGTGAATAGTGTGGAGGGCTGATGGAGATGGAGTTCATTCCAGATCAGTGTGCGGTGGTTCATTTTCGTAGGTCGAATTTGATGGCAGAATATAGTATTAATGGTTAGACTCCTGACAGTGTGGATATCTTTTAAATGTGGAGAAAATATCATAATGCTGAGTCTCAAAGGGTCTTGCCAACTCTTGTGCATGATTCCGCAAAGGTTAACTTGCTGGTAAAGTTGTGGTGAAGTAGACAAAGGCGATGTTATCTTTCATTTCTGGAGGACTGAAGTATAAAAGCAAGAATGTAATGCTGAGACTTTAGAAAGACTCGTGAGGCCTCACTTGAAGTATTGTGAGCTGCTTAGGAAGCCTTATCTTAAAGATGATGTGCTGAAACTGGAGACGGCTCAACAGCGGTTCCCGTAAATAATTCCACTATTAAATTGATTGTCAGATAAAAAGCACTTGATTTTTCAGAAGCTGTGTTCACTGGAATTGAGCAGAATGAGGGGTGACCGAATTGAAAGCTATCGAAAAGTGTATGGCTTTCATAGGGTGGAAGTGGTGACCACGTGTCCTGTGGTGGTAGAGTCTATGAATAAACGACACAGTCTCAGAACAGAGAGATTTCCTTTTAGAATGGAGATGAGCGGGAATTGCTTTTTCCAGTGAGCGGTGAATCTGTGTAATTATGTTCCTCAGACAGCTATGAGGCCATGTCTTTATGGATATTTCAGGAAAAGGTTAAGAGATTCCACACGAAATATGACATGAATGATATGATGAGGAGGCAATAGATCATGGCTGACAGGAAAATTGGATCAGCTAAGTTGAAATGGTGAGGCACACTCGATGGGTAAAATACCTACTTATGCTCCTATATCTGAGGGCCTTATTGACTTATGGATAATGTCAGAGGAGCATATTTCTATCATCTATAACCAAAATATTAATTTATTTCAAAGGCGCCGGGATTACCTAAGTGCAATGACTATATCCCAGCTGATCACCTCACATTCGTGACTGGTAATATAAAGGATCCCTTGTGACTTCGGTATTCCCGACCATTCTGGAATGCACAAATTACTGTGAGGGGTAGAGCATTTCAAATCATTCTAAAATTACTATATTGACGTTAGTGCCCGATATTGACATTCAAAGGTAATAAAATTTAAAAAAATATAGACAATAGGTGCAGGTGTAGGCCATTCGGCCCTTCGAGCCAGCACCGCCATTCACTGAGATCATGGCTGATCATCCACAATCAGTACCACGTTCCTGCCTTCTCCCATATCCCTTGACTCCACTATCTTTATGAGCACTATCTAACTCTTTCTTGAAAGCATTCAGAGAATTGACCTCCGCTACCTTCTGAGGCAGAGCACTCCACAGATCCACAACACTCTGGGTGAAAAAGATTTTCCTCAACTTAGTCTAAATGGTCTACACCTGAGTCTTAAACTGTGGCCTATGGTTCTGGACTCACCCAACATCAGGAATATGTTTCCTGCCTGTAGCGTGTCCAACCCCTTAATAATCATATATGTTTCTATCAGATACTCTCCCATCCTTCAAAATTCCAGTGTATACAAGCCCTGTCGCTCCCGTTTTTCAACATATGACAGTCCCGCCATCCCAGTAATTAACCTTGTGAAGCTGCGCTGAACTTGCTCAATAGCAAGACTGTCCTTCCTCAAATTTGGAGGCCAAAACTGCACATAGTACTCCAGAAGTGGTCTCACTACAGAAGGATCTCTTTGCTTCTATACTCAACTTTCGTTGTTCTGAAAGCCAACATTCCGTTAGCTTTCTTCACTGCCTGCTGTACCTCCATACTTACTTTCAGTGACTGATGAACAGGGACACATAGATCGAGGACACCTAATGCCGTAAATCAGAGGTAAAAATGATAATTTTCGGATGAAACAATGATTTATTTTTATGTGTTATATTCCTTGCGATCAGCTATAGTAGACGTAAATTTCATTCTTGCCCAGTAAATATTTGTTTTCCGTGAAGATTATAAGAATTTAATCCCTGTTGCTGAGTTGCTGTTCATTGGCTGGAACGTGAGATTCCAAAATAACTGTCACTTGTAGCTGTAATCAAATAATTGACCAAATAATAGTTTTCAAGTTGTAAGAGGGAAAAATTATTTTTGCTTTTTATTTGCAGATCACACCCATTGCTACAAACAGATACGTCACTCCAGTCTTCAGCTCCTCCCTGAATTTTCTCTGTGTCAGTCCATAGATACACGTGTTGGTGCAGGTACTGAGAGAAGTCAACATAAACCCACATTGTTGCAGGACATAGGTCGGTTTGCTGAAATATCTGTCTGTATAGAAGTAGTTTTCGACTTGCCAGCTCAAAGCATGTACAACATTGGGCATCCAGAATAATATAAAATTGGCTGAAAGAGCGAACAACAGAATCATTGACTTTCTCCTGTTCGCCACCTCGGGATCATTACGATTTTCGGAGTTTTTCCGAAGTACCTGGCGAATTCTGTTTGTTGCTATAATCCGATTGACAGTTAAAACATTAAAGAGCATAATTAAACAGATTGGTAGTAAAGGTGTTGTGATGCTGTCGAACACCTGGTACGCTTTCCAGAGGGGTGACGTGCTGTATTCAGCTACGGAGACACAACGCCATCGATCCACTGCGAAGTAAAATGGAACGGCCTTGGCACAACACGCTGCACTCACTGTTGCTATCACCACAGTCGCTGTTCTCTCGGTGCAATATCGGTTCCGCAGCTTCTGACAGCAGATGGCGACGCAGCGATCGAAAGTGAAAGCAACCGTCAATAAAATGGAGCAGTCCCAGGTGGCGATACTTAGGACAAGTAGCACCGAACACGCAGGAGTTATTAGCAGAAAATTAGCAAACAAATAGATATAATTTATTCTCTGTAATATAATAACAACGATGACCATGATGAGATCGGCTGCCGCCATGGACACCAGATAGAGAGTGATGCATTTGGAAAGACCGCATTTCCCGCGGGACAGGATCACAATCGCCGTTAAGTTAACTGAAATAAGTAATTAAGAAGAAGTTACTATCAGTTACCGCAGAGTGATCAGTGTGACTATATTAGAGTAGTATGACTAATAGCCGATCGGAATATTTTCTGGAGTCTGGTTAACAGTTCATTTGCGCTGACAGACATGGGATGCGTATGATGCGATCACACAGACTCTATAGTTTTAATGCACAGTTTATATCTCGCCAGTGTCATGTCCAGAAGTTAACCAATGGATTAAAAGTCGGAAACTGGCAACAGAGCGCCTGCAGGCGGCTCCATTATATAGTGAACAATAGTCCTGATACCAGTCGCAGAAGGTAAGGTTATAAAGAGCTATCCTGATAGAATGGCGTTTTGCTGAGAACAGGATGTATGATGGACGATTGGATTTAATTTCAGATTACATGGCGTAGTTAAACTTCTTTAAAAGGTATTATTCATTTGCATTACATTGAAAATAAAATTATTTAATAATTACATTGACAACATAGTCACGAGTGCATTTCACTGGAAATTAATTACAGAAGGGGGCGAAAGCCTTCCGACCTCACAGAATGGGAAGCGCTCAGGACGAACTGGTCACAGTCTGACAGATTATCCAGTGCAAGGTCAGAGGTCAAACTCCGTGCACTCCGTGAAGAATAAGGGAGACACCTACGAGGCGTCATGAATGTATGGTGCCCGACCAAAGACCAAAGAGTCGCCAAACTTGCGAATGGGTGCCGTGTGCATGTTATTGCGTGTCCACGACCCTTGACTAAACTTTTACCGTATTTTGTGCGGAATTGAGCCGGGATTGCAGAGAGAGATATCAAGCCACACGGACTCGGCGGTGACCGGGTCTGGTTAGTCATTGCTGTCACTATCAGAATGCTATGTGCGTTAGTGTTTTTGCAACGTGTTCTGATGAAATTCTTGTGAAGGGCAAAGAAGCGAAACGTCAAATATTTATTCCTCTTCGTAGATGCTGCCCGACCGACTGACTTCCGCCAAAAATGTGTATATATGATACTGTCCTGTCTGTGCCTTTAGAATTGAATTGACATTCGATTTATTGTCATTTAGAAACCACAACTGCAATGCAGTTTAAAATGAAACAACGTTCCTCCACAATGATATCACAGAAGCACACGACAAAACAGACTACACCAGAAAATTCACATAACGTTTTGCAATCCCCAAATCCAGAGTCCGGAGGCTGCTGCATATTAATATTGTGCTACTGTCTTAGCGCGTTCCCCGGAAAGGAGCTCCAAATCCACCAGACAAAACTAGACTACCCAGAAACACCAAGCCAGGAGACTAACTCTACCACACAACAAACCAAAAACTAAAGCTACAAGACCTACACAAAACCAAATAGTTACAACATACTGTTACAACAGTGCAAACAATACCATAATTGATAAAAGAAGATCATGGGCTCAGTGGCAATAGTGCAAAGATGTTAAAAGACTATAAGTTCGAAAGAAACAACCATGCAGTTTCCACAAGTTCTCAGGATTCCGGTAAACTCATCACCCCACGCAGGGATTTCCACGGCGCCGCCGGACTCAGCCTCGCAGACGCAACACACAATGAAAGCGCCGCCGGACCCATCTCGCTGACGCAGCACACTGTGAAATCGTCCCAACCGCAGTGGAATCCGAGCCCGTCGAGCCTCCGAGCCGACGACCATCCCATCCGGCACAGCCTCTCCGAGCACCATCCTCTGCCGAGCTCACTACGACGCCCCCGCCACCGGCCACCGGCAATGCGACTCCGAGGACTGGGTGCCTGTTCTTCCCAGCAGAGATCCGGAGCTCACAACAGCAGCAGCAACGAAGAAGGCCTTCCTGAAGATTTCCAGATGTTCCTCCGTGCTCCCACGTCCGTTTTTTCATCAGCCTAGGATTGTGCACGGCACCTCGCTTGACAAATAACAGATATCAACTCCGGAGAAGCCGCTGCAAACGGCGTCGCGCCTCCATCATGTTTTTAATAAGAATGTTTAAACATTTCTGACATTTAATTGTGTTAACAATAGTACGGCGTGTTAATCTATGCTGAGGTTAAATCGCATGTATGTATCAATCAAATACCCATGTATAATTAAACAATTAAATTAACGCGAATGGCAAGAGAGTATTAATGAGTGGCGAAGGTTTCTTTTCATTGTCCAATGACAGCACAAATGCATCAGTCACCTTGGGCATCAAGATATAGTTAATCTGCTATACCACCAGCGTAATACAAAGATATAACATTACCTGGAACACCGAGTGCTGCAAGCACCGGGCAGTAAATTCTGACAATGTTGAAAATTGCGGAATATCCCATTTTCTAACTGAAGTGACGTTCAGTTGTACCAAATGCCAAAATCTCCGCCAGCACTGCTTCAAAGATTTCTTATGTACCAGTCAGAACCACGCTTAAATCAATTAGTATCCCAATGGTGTCATTAGACACAATCTACTGAACAAACACGCAGTGCCAACTATTTTTTTCAACATTGTTTGATTCTCTATCGTATTCAGTTTTCTTGAGAAGAATTTGAAAGACATTCATTTGACTTCACTTCGAAACATATTCAGTGAAGAAGGTCAGTGCAATTCTGTAACGCAAAGCTTGGAACATACATTTATCAGTATACTCCAATTATTTTATGATCACAAACGCTATCTCATTCAGTTACAGATCAATTATAACACTGCCAGGTGTACCAATAAGAGAAAACGAGTCAAATTTAATTAAATGTGTTATCGACCGATCTTGGAGGGGCCAATTTAGTCGCCGTCCTGCCTTTCCAGTGTCTTCGGTTCATCAGGCGACAAGATTAGCCAGTTAAATTTTCAAGGAGAAATTTAATTGTCTGTCCGAATGCCTCAAGATATCAACAAGCCCAACCTAACGTTGTACCTGTTTGTGCCAATGACTACCACAGATTCATCACTCTCAGGGTGAATGAATTTCTCCTCATCTCTATTCTGAACGATCGTCCCTCTTTTTTGTACCATGGAGACCAGACGGTGAAGGAAGTGGGTGGCATCTTGCGTCATCATGGAGGCATTGGTGATGTTGGAATACTGTGTTATAGTTGTACAAATTATTAATTAGATCGATCGTTGATCAGAGTGTGCGATTTTGGTCACCACACAGTAGGAAAAAAAGTAAATAAGCTGGGTATTGTGCAATTATTGTCCAGACAAGAGGGCTGGAGTGTGAAGGCATTATTAAAGCGCGGGGATTGCTTCCCTCGGTTAGTGACGTGACTGAGGACAGGCCTGATAGAATGATATAAAACATCATAGATACATAGGGGTTGGCAGCCTGCATAATTATTACTTGTAAAAATGTCATTCACCAGAAGTCACTGTTTGAAGCTCGGAGAGGGGTAAGTGCAATGATGTGCTGGACGAAATCTTTTTTCACGTTGATAATGGTCAGTACCTGGCACGGACAGCCATGGGGAGTTGAGGAAGCATGTGTGATAGCGATATTTAAGAGGTTTCCGATAGACACATGAATATGCATGTAATCGAGTGATATGGATCATACAGAACAGAAGAGATTTATTTTTATTTGGCATTGTATTCACTAAAGGTATCGTAAGCAGAGGTGCTATAACGTTCTATGTCATCAATGAACAGTAATAATGTCTGCCAGGGGCATACACGCCTTTATCTGTGGCCACCAGTGAGAATGCAGGATGATGTGCACCCTCAGTGGCGCCAGTGCTAAGCATGACGCCGAGCAGGAAGAGGAAGGATCAACGGCAGATATTTCCGTGTTCCACGTGCAAGCGGGCTATGAAATAGATAGACAGTACAGTAAAATGAGTGGCCAAGGGGTTGGTGCAGTGGAATCGATTCAAGTATAAGGATCATTGGGTTCTCTCCCACGGCAGTTGGGAACTGTGAAATGACGACAGGATACATGTAAATTTAAGTGGAGCAAAATCCTTCTCCAGCGGGCTATCTGACAAGGCCAGTGTGCCAAAAAGTTTCAATACCAATATGTCCATCTTTGAGCCAATTTGAGACCCTGTCAGTTCACTGAGTGGAAGCATCTCAGGTTTAATTAACATGAAAATAGTATTTTTGTATGTTAGAAGGGATCCTGTGTATGTGATAGACTTAGATTTTCAGAAGGCATCTAACAAGGTGCAACATTGAAGGCTGGTGCACATCACCAGAAATCACAAGACCGGGGAAATAGAGTTGTCAAGGATAAAAGTCTGGTTTTCACATAGAAGACAGAAACTCAATTAACGGATCTGTTTCAGGTTGTGAGAACGTGACTACTGGAGTATCGCCTGCATCATTTCTGGACCCTCAATTATTTACTACCAATATTAAAATCATGGTGAAGTGGGAGGGGTGGTAATGGGTTGTCCAAGAGAGTAAGGGTAAGTTCAGCATCGTCAGATATTTACGATCGATATAAATCCCCTGGAGAAGGGGACAAAGTGTGAGGGATCCAAAGCTGTCTGTCAATGACCGGGAATATGGTGGGGGTAATATTGCGATGGAACATGTGGTCACTGTATCAGGATACAGTGGCTGGGTGAGCGGGAGAATACTTGGGAAATGGAGCTTCATATGTTAAAAACAATGAGAGCGTGTGCAGTGGTAGGAAGAATCAAAAATAAGACCTTTTATTATTTTTATTGAGAGGAACTGCACATGAGTGAAGTACAAGCGGGTCTAGGTGTTGTCCTGTAAAAGGTATACACAAACAGCAGACAGGTGCAGTGAGGGGTGAATGGTTCGTTGGCAATTATTTCTGGGTTGCTGGTACGGAGAAACAGACAAGTGGAAATCTGGAAAACAACTTTTCAATGATATATTTTTGGAAGTTAAAGCAGGCCAGTACATAGACAGTAAATGCAAGTGTCATGGGGAGTTTTACTGAACAAAAAAACCTTTGGATACAGGTATATCTTTTCTTGAAAGTTGCAACACAAATAGTCAAGTTGGTGAAGAAAGTACACAGCATGCTGTTTCCATCGGCAAATACTCTGGGAGTAGTTGGAATATCACACTAGAGTTGCAGAAAACATTAAGTCTACCGCAGCAGCAGTATCCTGCGCAGTTCTGATCACCACAGTATAGGAAGAATGCGATAAAGCTGGAAATGTGCAGAAACGATTCACAGGAATGTTGCGGAGACTGGGATCTTGGATTAGAAGCAAAGGTTGGACAGGATAGCACTGTTTTCCCTGGAGTGAACGAGTTTGAGGGGAGACCTGACAAAAGTTTATAAAACTATTAATGGTGTAGATGAGGTAAACAGTCTGATTGATCTTCCCAGTTTGGAATTGTCAAGTGCAAGCAGATATGCCTTTACAATGACAGGGTGATAATTTAAGGATTACGATCAGGGGAGTAGTACATCAGTTTGATTTATACAATGGGGAGCGAAGGAAGCACATACGACAGTGATATTAATGAGACAGAGAAATTTAGTTTAATTTGTCATTGTTTTCAGCACAGACATCGTAGGAAGAGGGGCCTGTTCCTAAACTGTATTGTTCAATGTTCTTAGTGAGCCTCAGTGACAGAAAATTATTTAACCAGGGACACCACAGTCGGTCATCGAGGTTGCAGAGCACAGAGAGACCTGACATTAAGATGGTACCAGTTTATACTAGGGAAATTGGAACCAGTCCCACCCGCACCATTGCAACACACCGATTTATTTTACACAATTCCTTTGTCTGGTTGCATATCTGTTCCTCAATGTCACGGTGGCTATTTGGGTTCTGAAGTACAATACTATCAAAAAGATTACACTCGTTCTATTCCCGAGTTCCCCCAAATCGACTCAGTGCCTGACCCCTCCTTTATGTCTACCTAGAGCAGCTATGATATTATCCATGATGAGCAGTGAAACTCCTTTTCTTTTACCTCCTTTCTAACTTTTCTAAAACTTCAGAAATCTGGTACATTAATCACTCATTCTGCCCATCGCTCAAGCAAGTCTCTGTAATGGCTGCCACATTGTAGTTCCATTTACTGATCCATGCTCTAAGTTCGTCATATTTACCCATAATATCCCTAGTATTAAAATACACACACTTCAAACTCTCAGTCTAATCGTACCTGTTAATTTGATTTTCCCTTTCAATACCTTCACATGCTGATCTGATTTCCAGTTCCTTGCCACCTGCATCACAAGCTCAAAGTCACCCTCCCCCTAACACCTAGACCCCCCCACCCCCGCCCACCACAGCAAAGTAGCATTCGCAAACCTTCCAGCCAGGATATCGGTTCCATTCCAGTTCAGTGGCAACGTGTCCCTCTTGTACAGGTTTGCCATTCCCCAGAAAACTTCCCAAAGATTCAAGAAATTGCAACGCTGCCAACCTGCACCATCTCAGCAGCCACTCATTTACGCGTGCTATCATTCCATTCCTACCAGCACTAGTCCGTGGTTTCAGCAGTAATCTGCAGATTACTACCTTGGAGGTCCTGCTTTTCAGCCTCTTTTCTAAATCTATATATAACCATATAACCATATAACAATCACAGCACGGAAACAGGCCATTCCGGCCCTCCTAGTCCGTGCCGAACTCTTAATCTCACCTAGTCCCACCTACCCGCACTCAGCCCATAACCCTCCACTCCTTTCCTATCCATATACCTATCCAATTTTACCTTAAATGACACAACTGAACTGGCCTCTACTACTTCTACAGGAAGCTCATTCCACACAGCTATCACTCTCTGAGTAAAGAAATACCCCCTCGTGTTTCCCTTAAACTTTTGCCCCCTAACTCTCAAATCATGTCCTCTCGTTTGAATCTCCCCTACTCTCAATGGAAACAGCCTATTCACGTCAACTCTATCTATCCCTCTCAACATTTTAAATACCTCGATCAAATCCCCCCTCAACCTTCTACGCTCCAATGAATAGAGACCTAACTTGTTCAACCTTTCTCTGTAACTTAAGTGCTGAAACCCAGGTAACATCCTAGTAAATCGTCTCTGCACTCTCTCTAATTTATTGATATCTTTCCTATAACTCGGTGACCAGAACTGTACACAATACTCCAAATTTGGCCTTACCAATGCCTTGTACAATTTTAACATTACATCCCAACTTCTGTACTCAATGCTCTGATTTATAAAGGCCAGCGTTCCAAAAGCCTTCTTCACCACCCTATCTACATGAGACTCCACCCTCAGGGAACTATGCACTGTTATTCCTAGATCTCTCTGTTCCACTGCATTCCTCAATGCCCTACCATTTACCCTGTATGTTCTATTTGGATTATTCCTGCCAAAATGTAGAACCTCACACTTCTCAGCATTAAACTCCATCTGCCAACGTTCAGCCCATTCTTCTAACCGGCATAAATCTCCCTGCAAGCTTTGAAAACCCACCTCATTATCCACAACACCTCCTACCTTAGTATCATCAGCATACTTACTAATCCAATTTACCACCCCATCATCCAGATCATTTATGTATATTACAAACAACATTGGTCCCAAAACAGATCCCTGAGGCACCCCGCTAGTCACCGGCCTCCATCCCGATAAACAATTATCCACCACTACTCTCTGGCATCTCCCATCTAGCCACTGTTGAATCCATTTTATTACTCCAGCATTAATACCTAACGACTGAACCTTCTTAACTAACCTTCCATGTGGAACTTTGTCAAAGGCCTTGCTGAAGTCCATATAGACTACATCCACTGCCTTACCCTCGTCAACATTCCTCGTATCTTCCCGATTTTTGACAATGTCATTGGTGCCAATTTGCAACAGGGCCTCTGGCTGTTTACACTTCCTCTTGCCAATATCCTGCAGCTGCGCCGATACACCCTACATCCTTGCACCCGGGAGTCAACACACCATCCTGGTTTCTCCTTTGCAGCCACAGTATCTCTTGTCTGTCCCCAATAAATATTGAATTCCCTATTATAACCACACTTCTTGACTTTTTCTTTCTGCTGTGCCTCAGAGCCAGCCACAGTGCCACTGCTGTCTCTGTACCCAGATGGGTCATCACCCCCAATCAAAGAGGTAAACTTGCTGCTGCGGGGAATGGCCACAAAGGGACCATCAGGATTTATTAGACTCGTTTTGAACTTAAAGAATTTCGCAGAATGGGTACGGGTAAAATTCACTGATACTGTCCATGGACTCGGACTGACTGTCTGAGGATTTTGATTAAGGACTGTGATGCTCTGACATTCATGTACTCAGATAGCAGGTCATAGGTGTAGTGCTCGATGGTGAGAATAAAGGGTGGCGGCACAGGTTTTCCTTCCATAGACCAAAGGCAAGCTGCATTGATTGACCACTAGATACTGTCGTCTGTGTACATGGGTGACAACAGTTGGAAAGAGGCAATGGCATACAGGGAAATTACCGTAGTCAGGATCAGGGACTTATCCACGACAATTATGTCCTTCTGAGACTGTTCCCGAGTTCGCGGTTAGAATGCAGATTTTCTCCTGGATGACGAATAGCAAGAGTCAGTTCCAGATTTCAGGAACATCACTCACCGATTCCGGTACCAGTGCCGTTGTTCTACTGCAGCTGGGCGGCAATCTTTTACTGCAAACGCGATTTCACACACATAGTACCTTTGTGCCATTGTGTCCTGTCCTGGGGCTAAGGAGGAACGTTCGGTGGAAATGGAATTATACCTAACTCCTGATCAGTAGAACAGCACTTTGTTAGTGGAGAGTCCTGAGGGATCATGTTACTTTGGCACTAAATGTTTAGATCTCGCACACATGTGCAAGTGATCAGAACTCACTGCTTTGCTTCTCTCAGGGTCCCTTTACCCCCGGTCACTAGAACTCGCAACTTCTGCCTACTCCTCACGAACAAGGTCACCATTCATCACCCGTGCCACACAATCTTAAACGGCGTGATGGGAAGGGGCTGAATCACACTCTCAGATATTGACAGATCGTTCCTGTTAAGATTTGAAATAATATTGCAACAGTATTCGTCTTGTGTGACTTCATTTTCTTGGAGAATAGGAAGGTAAAAGTGATGTTTGAGATTTTAAAGTTTCATAAAGGTCATAGATGGATGATGGGCAACTCTTCTGTTTAAATCTAGAGGGTCATGTCTGCGGTGAATTCAGGCGATGCAGGCGGAGAATTAAGAATGGCCAGGGGATACATAACGAATGGCAGAATATGATGAAATACTGAGAGCCAGAGGGACAATGGAAAACATGAGGACAGATCTCGGAAGATCGCGGCTTAGTTCAGTCGGTCAGTTAAGAATCAATGGAGACTTGACGTCATTGGGCGAAGGTGCTAAATGCCAGAGCAGGGAGCTTAGCTGGAACTATGTAGACACAAGTCTGGTCAAATCTGAAGCACTGTGTATCGTCCTGGTCATTACTCCACAGGGAGATACAGACTCGTCGGCATTAAAATCTTTCTATTATTGCACGGGATATGGAAATGATCTGAACTCACAGTCTGCAAGTCCTTTTTCACTCTACCTCAGTACATTGTCTCTTTACCGACGTTCACGGAAGAATTAAATAAACTTGAATGTTGTAAATTAATAAATAGTTAAATGCACATACATTGTGGGTCGATGGTTCCATTTCCGACTCTATGACTTTTGAAGTACTAATCCAATATAACCAGCTTCATTCAACCTGTCACTCTGTAGAATAACTAAATCTCAGCTGGAGGTAGTTTAAGACATATGCGAAAAATGGAGTTTCAACAAAAATGCAACTAATTATATTTGACGATTCTATGCCAGAGTTATGGAAAAATGCAAAAAAAATGTATTAACCTCATACACTCACACTGTACAGGTGCAGAATGAACCCCAATAACTCATACTGTCTCAAAAGATTTACAGGTACAGAATGAACCCCACACTCTCACACTGTACCAAAGACTGACAAATACAGAATGAGCCCCACACTCTCACACTGTACCAGAGAATGACAGGTACAGATTTGAAGATATAGAACGAACCTTGTCCCTCTCCTTCTCTCTCCCCCCTCCCTCTCCTTCTCTCTTCCCCTCTTCCTCTTCTACTCCCTCCCCATCCCTGTGTGTGTTTGTGCGTGCGTGCGTGCGTGCGTGCGTGCGTGTGTGTGTGTGTGTGTGTGTGTGTGTATGTTTACCTGCGCAGCTAGTAAGGAGTTGAAGGAATCAATATCAATTCAAAATTAGAAACTGTTGGGACAGAAGTTAGGGATCAGTCAGTGTCGGTAGAATCCGTTTCTCGATGAATATTTAGCCAATATAAACGTGAAATCTGTAAATATAGCTGCTCGTGACAAAGCTCACTCATTGTCATTACAGTTCCGGTATTGTTTCTACGATGAGTCAGTCACTGCTGAGGTAATGCAGGAGAAATCATACTTGTCTTGAAACAGCTTAGCATTTGCATCAGAGAAAGACATACGAAACGCTGGAGGAACACAGAGGCCAGACAGCATCTAAGGCAAAGTGTACGGTCGACGTTTCAGGTCTACCGTTTTCCTCCAGCATTCTGTGTGTGTTTCTTGGATTTTCTGCATCCGCAGTTTTTCTCTTGTGTGATTTATATCAGGGACTACCATTAAATAAAGTGTTTATTCGAGTGAACGTAACTAATAAAGTTATTCAGGGGTATAATAGTATCACTGTAGACTGATCCTCTGTATAAAGCAGTGCTGCATTGAATCCAACAGCTGTCTGCCGGGGATGTGAATTCAGGAGAAACCAAAACCACAGATTCACACTGAAATGGCGTATCGAGTCATTTGGCGGATCGAAGCCGTTTACTATCCTTTTATTTCAGCCTTTGGTATTCCCGGTAAGCTGCAGGGCAGTTGCCATTGGTGTGATTAGAAGTTTAATTACAATGTTGTGATTGTTTCTGTCGCTGGCTTCCACTGTCATATGTCGAGTCCCAGTCTTCCGTATTTCAGAAATGGAGTGCAGACACCGAGTTTGTGAATTCTGTGACTTGGATCTAAATACAACCCGCCGCAAGAATTCAGAACATCCAGCAACTTCAATGGAACTGAACGCGTCAGACGGCGTTCTTCCAGCGGTTTGTTATCAATAATCGGACGTTCGGCTCTCGGTGCTTTTGGACCTGTCGCAGCTGCACTGCATTTGCAAAGATTGTGTTTACACAGCCCGCGGAGATTATAACAATTGCTATTTGTATGTGAGCGATTTCCTGAGTTCAGTGCAATAATCAAACTGTGAACTGGTAGTAACTCTGTAGCAAATGTGAAGAGTTCTGTGTTGTAACGCGGAACTGTTGTGGACTTTTAATAAATGTGCGCGATATGACTGAATATAAAGCAGTCTCGGACAACGCAACGAACTCGTTGCCGAGCTAATTAACACAACCGACATGTTGCTTCATAGTTATCAATACTGTGAAATGTATTCTGTTATATCTACATCTGATACTGTTACAGACATCTGACTGCGGCACTCACTCTGCTGCTGGACGTTGCATTCCTCTCCCTGGCTTCCCTGTGATGGATTTATTGGGAGGTGCCCTGTCTGTCTGTGAGGTTGTGCTGGACTGCGTTTTATCTCTTGGAATCAGTCGATGTTCTGTTGTAAAGTCAGTGAGGTGGCAAATGCTGGAATAGGAAACAAACTCGGGGAATGCTGGAAGCACCGAGCCCCAAGCAGCTTGCATGGAAAGAGAAACCAGTTAACACTCGTGTCAGGGGTCTCTCTGAGAACAGTTCTGAGGAGAGATACTTGATCTGTTTTTCCACATATTCTATTTTGCCTGGATGAGTGTTTTCAACATTCACAGTTTTTGTTTCGTCTTTCGCCTGTTCTGACGCTGACAGGAAACGACATGGAAGCAAATGATTACCTAAATCACGCCATCAGCGTCCGAATTTATTCATTTCATGCGGGCGAGACATGGAAGGGGCCTGACGAAAATGTTCCATCCAGCATTGACTCTGAGGATGATGTTACACAGTTTTAGATTTCCGCTGTCACTTCACATTTCGGTCATCATTGAGGACTCCGTATTCAGATCATATTGACTTTACTTTACTGTGTAAACTCCTTCTCTGTTTCCACCTGCTCTGCGCCCTCTCTCGAACCTCCCACCGCTAAATGCAACAATAAAGTGTAAATATTACAGGATCCCCTCCAGCTGCTGCCTTGGTGTCTGCTCAGTATTTTCTCAATTTGCTGTTCCCTGTCTCTCTTCCAGCGAACTTTGTGGCGATTGTGATCCTGTCCCGGGAAAAGTGCGGTCTCTCCAAATGTATCACTCGCTACCTGGTGGGAATGGCAGCGGCCGATCTCCTGGTCGTTATCTCGGATCCGCTGCTCAGGTGGACTGCTCGGTTGTATTTTCCCAGATCATTCCTGCGAATCACTCCTGTGTGCAGACTCGGTCAATGGTTGATTTGTGCGAGCACTGCGGCCTCAGTCTGGCTGACTGTCGCTTTCACCGTCGATCGATTTGTGGCTATTTGCTGTGAGAAGCTGAAAACAAAATATTGTACCGAGAAAACGGCGGCTGTGGTTATCGGGACAATGCGTGTGCTGGCCTGCTTAGAGAGTGCCCCCTGGGGCTTTGTACACGGGCCCGGAGAAGTAACTAATGGTATTCCCTGGGAATGTGTTTATACACCGAGCTACAAAAATTCTCCCGCGTGGTTGATATTTGCGATATTTCATTGCATTTTAAACCCCGGTGTCCCAATCTTTCTGATTTTGCTGTTCAATATTCTGACCGTCAGGCGGATCCTAGCGGCCAGTCGATCCCGCAGGAGGCTCTGGGGACAAAAGAGTGGAGAGAATGACAAGGACCGGGAGATGGAGAACCGACGCAAATCCATCGTTTTGCTCTTCAGCATAACCGGTAATTTCATATTGTTGTGGGGAACATACGTGGTATTTTTTATCTATAGACGGATTTCAATGAGCTTTGTTAATTCTGTCACGAATCCCCGTTACATCACACACCACATATCGGAAATGCTGCAGATTGCCAGTTCTTGCTCCAACACGTGCACTTATGCCCTGACTCAGAGCAAATTCCGAGAAGAACTGAAGAATGCGGTGAAATACCCACTGAACCGGATTTTGAAAAAATGAGAGAGAGAAGTGAATGAAACATCCTGAGGGAGACAGAGAGGGAGGGCGAGAGAGAGAGAGAGAGAGAGAGAGAGAGAGAGAGAGAGAGAGAGAGAGAGAGAGAGAGAGAGAGAGAGAGAGAGAGAGAGAGAGAGAGAGAGAGAGAAGCGAATGAGGCATCGTGATCGTGAGGGAGTCCGTGAGAGAGAAAGAGAGAAAGCATCCTGCGGGATATTGTCAGATCTCTGTTTTTCCTCCAACAGTCCAACATAGATCGGCTTGTTTAGAGGATGATAAAAAATATTTTGAATTGGGTACTGCTATTACTGCAGACATTTGTTTTTCTTTCTGTATTAAAATCATACGTGGTCTAACAAAGTGTTGTGTTTTCAAAATGTGGGCAACCTACATGGTTGACAAATGCATATGTAAATATCCTAAGCTGAATCAACTCAGAATACAGTGAATAAATTTTAAAACAATTTTCACTACATGTGGAGGTGACATGTGGAGGTGGTATTGGGAACCAGACCTATAGGTCAGTAAGTAGCATTGTGTGGAAGGTAAAGATGAGGTCGAAGGACCAAAAGGAAGTCAAATTTGTGCCACCTTAATGAGTAGATTTGTACCGAAGGGCAGAAGTGGGGGGTGTACAACAGTTAAGGCAGATGTACTTAGAGCCTGGGTTAGTACATGTCACGGGGATTCAGCAATTACAGAGATATGGTTGAGAGAAGGGCAGGACTGGTATCTGAACGTACGAGGATTCATATGATTCAGACAGTCCAGAGGGAGCTACTTTAGCTTAGAGGGCTGTTCTGCTGATGAGGCAGAATGTCACTAGGTTGAGTTTATCCTGGAAGCTCATCCAGTAAGACAATATGGTAAAACTCAGTAATAGGAAAGGTGAAATCACGGTGACGGGATTATACTGTGGGCCTCCCAATAGCCAGGATGAGAGATGAATAGATAGTTCAGCAGATTCTGAGATGAGATGATGTGAAAACAATAGAGTAGTTGTAGTGGGTCTACAGTAGCAGCCCTGGTTCAGGCTCCATGCCACTGAATCTCCTGTACTCAGTGATTGGGATGATAAAAGAGAACCCTAATCTTATCGTATGGAATGGACGCTCCGGTGTTTCAATGTCTCGGAGAGCTGTGTTGGCTGGAGTCCGGTACTTGTGCCGTAGCTCTTGGTATAGTGACCGTGAAACAGTAGAGGCCAGGCAAAGAGTGGTCCACTGATCCTCCAGGTTTGAGGTTCAGCTTACGAATTACAACTATGCCTGGTCAAAAACATTACTGAAATGAAGTATCTTTCTATATCCATGTGCGACCAAGGACAGACAGAGATGGAGGACGTTCATTGCTGTTATTAACACCACTAATGTAACAGAAAATTTGTCATGAAGATGATGAGGCATGTTACGTACCGTGTAACGGATTAAAAAGGACCAGCAGAAATGGACACACCTGGAGTCTGAGTCTTCAGTTATAGACTCTATTTAATTAATAACTACGTGATAAGGTAATATAAAACGAGATAAGGTGAACAGGTTAGCAAAGCATATGCATATATGTGAGTCTTACGATGGTATGGTAAGTAGTCAGTACAGTTTTAAAATTGATTTTAGAGTTGGAGAGAGAGAGGGAGAGGGAGAGAGAGGGGGAGAGAGAGAGAGATGGAGAGAGAGAGAGAGAAAGAGAGAGGGAGGGAGAGTTTTTTGTCTTCCCAGTGCCGATTTCGTTGATCCTCCACGTCGTCCTCCTGCTCCCAAAATTGATCAAAGTCACTGACTTGTGACCACAAAAAGAGGATGCGGTCTTCACGTGGTACCGCCATCAGCCCAGGCAAGGGTTAAACACATCGAAAGCGTTCCACCGGTCATCCCTTTGTTCACACTGTGAACAAAAACCCCAGCCTTGTCGTGGGCACAGAAAGCTCAGCCAATGTCTTCCTTGGTGTCTGGCGTGTCTCGTGTGTCTGATTATAGATCCAGTTGACCTGGAGTATATCCCATAAGTGCTGAACACTAGCAACCTATCATATAGCTCCGCCGTTCAGTTCCCAAGGCAACTCACAGGCTTTCTCTCTCTGTTGCTGAAATAGCACCCACGCAGTTCGCCCCCTCTCTCTCTTTTTAAAGGAAAAGTTCACTTAGGGTAATCCTTCAGATCTCGTTATAGGCTGTACTGGAGGCCTCCCAAGTGTCAACGAGAGACATTGGGAGAAGTATGTAGACAGTGTATGGAAAGACATAAAAGTAATAGAGTAGCTTCAGTGACGACTCCTCTTTCTTCTTGGACTCCATTAGTACAGAAACAGTAATGTTCCATTACTAAAACATATCCCTTTGACTTTAGCACACCGTCTCTGATGTTATACCTTTCATCCCGTTCGCTGCTCTATCTATGACTCACATAGTCTTATAAACTGGTATTAGGTGCATGCCTCAATCTCCCCTGCTCCGCAGAATACAAGTCAAATTTCGTCAGTGTGCATAGTACATGTTGCGATAATGAACCAGTTAAACGAAGGAGAATATGCCTCTCATCCCGCAGCATCCTGGCAAGCCAATACTGCACACTTTCCAAAGCCTGCAGATCTGTTCTCTATTGCGACGTCAAGAATCGATTGGAATATTTCACATGCAACCGAACCACAGATTTATAAAGCTGTAGGATGACTTTCTGATTGCTAAGCTCAGAGTGTCGATTGATATAGCCCCTCACAGGATATGCTTTCTTAACCACCCCATCATCCTGGCAGCTACTTTCAGCAAGCTACAGGCTGGACCATAGGATTCCTCTGTACTTCACCCTATCAGCAGGATAGCTGTGTCCCTTATTATTTGTCCTCTAAAGATGCAATAATAGAAACTTGTCTGTAGTAAACTCTATCTGGCGGTTATCTGCGCGCACCTCTAAAGGGAATATATCCTGCTATATCTTTTCTAAAATACCCACAACGCCACCAATCCTTGTGGCATAGAAACAATTGTGATTCCCTTCACAATCGCTCAAGAATGCAGTCCAATCAGTCAGCTTCCATTAATGCAAGAGTTATTGTTATACATATCCCGGGATTATCCGTATTACCTTTCTCAATCATGTAAAATATATAGAAACATAGAAAACCTACAGCACAATACAGGCCCTTCGGCTCACAAAGTTGTGCCGAACATGTCACTTCCTTACAATTTACTAGGCTTACCTATAGCACTATAATTTTCTAAGCTCCATGCCTCTACTCAAAGGTCTCTTAAAAGACCCTGTCGGATACGCCTCCGCCACCGTTGTCGGCAGCCCATACCACGCACTCACCACTCTTCGAGTAAAACACTTACCCCTGTCGTATCCTCTATACCAATCCCCAGCACCTTAAACCTATGTCCTCCTGTGGCAACCATTTCATCCCTGGGAAAAAGCCTCTGACTATCAACACGATCAATTCTTCTCATCATCATGGACACCTCTGTCAGGTCATCTCTCATCCTGCTTCGCTCCAAGGAAAAAAGACCGAGTTCACTCAACCTATTCTAATAAGGCATGCTCCCCAATCCAGGCAACATCCTTATAAATCTCCTCTGCACCCTATCTATGCCTACCACATACTTCTTGTAGTGAGGCGACCAGTACTGAGCACAATGCTCCAAGTGGGGTCTGGCCAAGGTTCTATATAGCTGCAACATTACCTCTCGGCTCCTAAATTCAGTTCCACATTTGATGAAGGCCAATACATCGTACGGCTTTTTAACGACAGAATCAACATGCGCAGCTGCTTTGAGCGCCTGTTGGACTCGGACCCCAAGCTCCCCTTAATCCTCCACACTGCCAGTTAATACTATATTCCACTACCATTAAGACCATATTCTGCCATCATATTTGACGTACCAAAATGAACCACCTCACACTTAACTGGGTTGAACTCCATCTGCTAATTCTCAGCCCACTATTGCATCCTATCAATGTCCCGCTGTAACCGCTGACAGCCCTCCAAACTACCACAGCACCTCCAACCTTTGTGACATCAGAAAACTTACTAACACATCTCCCCAGTTCCTCATCCAGGTCATCTATAAAAATCACGACGTGTAAGGATCCCAGAACAGATCGCTGAGGCACTCAACTGGTGACCGACCACCGTGCAGAATATGACCCTTCTACAACCACTCTTTGCCTTCTGTGGGCAATCCAGTTCAGGATCCACAAAGCAATACCCCATTGGATCCAATGGCTGCTTACGCTCTCAATAAACCTTGCAGGGGTAACTTATGAAATGCTTTGCTGAAATCCATATATACTACATCTGCTGCTCTTCCTTCATCAATGTGCTTAATCACATCCTCAAAAAATTGCATCCGGCTCGTAAGACACGACCTGCCCTTGACAAAGCGATGCTGACTATTCGTAATCATATTATACGTCTCAAAATGTTCTTAAATCCTGCCTCTCAGGATCTTCTCCATCGAATTACCAACCACTAAGTTAAGACTCACTGGTCTACATTTTCCTGGGCTATTTCTACTCCGTTTTTAGTAAAGGAAAACATCTGGAACCATCCAATCCTCCGGAACATCTCCATTCCCCATTGATTCAAAGATCATCGTCAGAGGCTTAGCAGTCTACTTCCTCAGTAGCCTGGGGTACATCTCATATGGACACCGGGACTTATCCAACCTGATGCTTTCCGAAAGGTCCATCACAGTCTCTTTCTTAATATCTACGTGTTCACGCTTTTCAGTTTGCTGCATGAAATCACTACAATTAGCAAGATCCTTTTCCATAGTGAATACTGAAGTAAAATATTCATTAACTACCTCTGCTATTTCCTACGGTTTCATACACACATTCCCACTGTACTGCTTAAACGATCCTAATCTTTCAATTTTATCCTCTTGCTCTTCACATACTTTGGGAATGCCTTGGGATTTTCCTTAATCCTGCCGGCCAAGGTCTTCTCATGGCCCCTTCTGGCTCTCCGACTTTCTTTTTTAAGCTCCTTCCAAGTAGCCTTATAATCATCTAGATCTCTAGCATTACCTGGCTCTCTGAACGTTTTGTAAGCTTTTCTTTTCTTCTTGACTAGATTTATTACAGCCTTTGTACACCAGTTTTCCTGTACCCTACCATAACTTCCCTGTCTCATTGGTACGTACCTATTCAGAACTGCAAGATTCAAGATTCAAGGTTCAAAAACGTTATTGTCATTCCAACCGTACATCAGCTCTGCAGGGCGAAAATGAGATATCGTTTCCCAGGGGCAAGTGCAATCATAACAAACGCAACAATAAATAGTAAACACGACAATAAATAGTAAATCACAACAGCCAAATGTCGGTTAAAATCAAGTTATAAGTGTGCAGTGCAAGTTAACAGTGTCCAAAACAGAGTCAGGCAGAGAAGCTATTTAGCAGTCTGACTGCCTGTGGGAGGAAGCTGTTTAGTAGCCTTGTGGTTTTAGTTTTGATGCTCCTGTAACGTTTGCCTGATGGCAGAAGAACAAACAGTTCATGGAGAGGGTGAGAGGGGTCTTTAATGATGTACCGTGTCTTATGGAGGCATCCACTCTGAAAGAGGTCTTGGATAGAAGGTGGGGAGACCCCAATAACCTTCTCTGCTCCCCTAAGCACCCTCTGCAAGCCTTTTTTGTCGGCAGCACTGCAGCTGGAGTACCAGGCTGTGATGCAAAAAGTCAGCACGCTCTCAACCACGGCTCTGTAGAAATCAGTTAAGGTGTTAGTGGGCAGTGATGCTAGTTTAAGTATCCTCAGAAAGTGTAATCTCCGCTGGGCCCGTTTCACAATCCCAGTGGTGTTCCTGGACCAGGTGAGATTGTCCGAGATCTGCACCCCAAGGAACTGGATGTTTTCCACTCTCTCCACTGTGGAGCCACTGATGCTGAGGGGTGTGTGCTCAGGCTGAAAACGTCTGAAATCGACGATCATCTCCTTGGTTTTGGTGACAATAAGCACAAGTCACAGCACCAGCTCTCTAGGTGTTTAACCTTCTCCCTGTACATGGCTTCATAATTTTTGCTGATGAGCCCCACCACTGTGGTATCATCAGCAAATTTAATAATCCGGTTCCCCTTGAATCTGGCTGCACAGTCATGTGTGAGCAGTGTAAACAGCAGTGGGCTGAGCACACAGCCTTGTGGGGATCCAGTGCTCAGTGTGATGGAGTCAGAGATGTTCCTGCCAACACGGACTGACTGGTCTCTCTCTCTCAAGAAATCAAGAATCCAGCGACACATGGCAGTGTTAAGGCCAACCAGCGACAGCTTCTCCACTAGTCTCTGCGGGATGATGGTATTGAACGCTGAACTGAAATCAATGTCCAGGATTCTGGCATAATTGTCTTTATTGTCCAAGTGAGAGAGAACTGTGTGCAGTGTGGCGGATATTGCGTCCTCCGTAGAGCGATTTGGACGATAAGCAGACTGTAGAGGATCCAGCGATGAGGGGAGGCTGGCTGTGATATGAGGCCTGACAAGCCGTACAAAACATTTCATCACTATGGGGGTCAGGACGACGGGGCGATATTCATTCAGACAGGTTACAACTGTTTTCTTTGCTACAGTGATGATTGTGGAGGTTTTGAAGCATCTGGGGACAATGGCTTGACTATGGGAGATGCTGAAAATGTCTGGCAGGACATCTGCTAATACATCAGCATATTCCTTGAGCACACTTCCAGGGATGTTGTCGGGACCTGCCGCTTTTCGTGGGTTGATCTTGGCAAGGACCACCGGTGTGTGCTCTGAATCAATGATTGGAGCCGTCTGGTCAGATGGTAAGAAGGGTCTGGCTCTCCCCCTTGCAGTAATGTTTGTTGTTTCGAAGTGTACAAAGTAATTGTGGAGCCTGTCTGGAAGAGAGGCGTTGCTGTCATCAGTTTTCTGCCTGATCTTGTAGTCTGTCAAAGCTTGAATTTCCTGCCACATCCGTCTGGTGTCACCTGTGTCACAGAAGTGTCGATGTATTTTTCTCGCGTAGGCCTTTTTCGCTCTCCTGATCCCTAGTGCACTTCTGTCGCCCGATCTGTAGGCTGTGTCACGGGCCCTTAACAGCGAACGCATCTTTGTTGTCATCCCTGGCTTTTGATTACCACGTGCGGTGATGGTTTTCATCACATTGACATCCTCTGTGCATTTGGCTATGTAGCTGATTACTGCCTCTGCATACTCCTCAATGTCTATATGGTCATCATAGGAGGCTGCTGTTTTGAATATGTCCCAGTCTGTGTGAAAAAAACAGTCTTGTAGTGCTGAGGCTGCTCCTTTTGGCCAGAACCTTATCTGTCTTTTCTCTGCTCTCACATGTTTAAGCAGTGGTTTATATGCTGGTGTTAACATGACAGATATGTGGTCAGAGTGGCCAAGATGGGGCGGGGGGCTGCTTTGTATGCCTGTGGGGTGTTGGTATAAACCAAGTCTAGTGTGTTGTCTGCCCTGATTTTGAAATCCACATATTGCAGGAAATTGGGGAACACAGTCTTTAAGCTGGTGTGGTTAAGATCCCCAGCAATCACCACAAAGCTGTCTGGATGTGTAGTCAGTAGCTCACTGATGGCGTCACGTAGGCCTCCCAGTGCTTCGTTAGCATTAGCCTTAGCATTTGCACTGGGAGCTACGTAAACCGCTGCTACAAGCACGATGGTGAATTCCCTCGGTAGATAGAACGGCCGGCATTTCACAATGAGAAATTCAGCCAGAGGTGAGCAGCTTTTAGCAGCAACAGTAGCGTTCGCACATCAGTCTTTGTTGATGTAGATACACAGTACCCGTCCCCGGCTCTTACGGGAGCTCGCTGTCCGTATGAAACGATGTCATTCCCTCTAGCTGTATCGCCGCGTCCGATATGTTGTCGCAGAGCCAGGATTCCGTGAAAACATACATACATCAGTCTTTAAATTCCTTATGTGTTTCTCTCAGCAGACGCAGCTCGTCCAGCTTGTCGATGGAGTGGACATTTGAGAGCAGGAGGGACAGTACCGCTGGCCTGGTGGGGTTAGCTTTTATCCTAGCATGGATGCCGGCCCTCTTGCCCCTCCTCCGTCTTTTTTCACACCGCTTTTGTTTCCGCCTCCCTAGGGAAGCATCCTGCTTGGTAGCAGATAGTAGTCCGTAGCGGCATAAACTGCCCATGTCACACCAGAACTCGTCAGTTTTACCGACATAGTTTACCTTGATGTTAACGAGCATATTCCGACTGTATGTTATGCGTCTAGGACAAAACAGAACAAACACTAGATACACTTATCGTTCCCCGAGGGGCCGCTGCGTCCATGCGCGCCGCCATCTTTGCACACAAATATCCGCTGAATATTTGCCACATTACTTCCGTGCTTTTCCCTGAGAACGTCTGTTTCTAATGTAGGCTTCCAATTTCCTGCCTAATAGCCTCATAATTCCCCTTACTCCAATTAAACGCTTTTCTGACTTGTCTGTTCATATCTCCCTCCAATGCTATTGTAAGGGAGATAAAATTATGATCACTATCTCCAAAATGCTCTCCCATTGAGAGATCTGACACCTGAACAGGTTTATTTCCCATTACCAATTCAGGAACCGCTTCTCTTCTTGTAGGCTTATCTGCATATTATTTCAAGAAGCCTTTCTGAAAACGCCTAACAAACTCCACACCATCCAAACCCCTTGATCTAGGGAGATGCCAATCGATATTTGGTAAAATAAAATATCCCGTCACGACATCTCTGTTATTATTAGACTTTTCCAGGATCTGTTTCCTTATCTGCTGCTCGATATCCCTGTTACTATTGGGCGGCCTGTAAAAAAAACCCACAGTAAGGTTACTATAAGGAAATCTGCAGAAGCTGGGAATTCAAGCAACACGCACAAAATGCTGTTGGAAAGCAGCAGGCCAGGCAGCAGCTTTAAGGAGAAGCACTGTCGACGTCTCGGGCCGAGACCCTTTGTCAGGACTAACTGAAAGGAAATGTCGACAGTGCTTCTCCCTATAGATGCTGCCTGGCCTGCTGCGTTCGACCAGCATTTTGTGCGTGTTGCAGTAAGGTTACTGACCACTTCCTGTTCATAACCTCCATCTACAGAGACTCCATAGATAATCCCTCCATGCAGTCCACCTTTCCTGCAGCCGCGACACTAACTGTGATCAACAGTTCCACGCCCCGACCTCTTTTGCTTCCTTCCCTGTACTTTCTGAAACATCTAAAATCCGGAATTTGAAGTAATCATTCCTGTCCCTGAGCCATCCAAGTCTCTGTAATGGCCTCCACAGCATATCTCCAAGTACCTCTCCACGCTCTAAACTCATCCGCTTTGTTCACATCACTCCTTGCGTTAAAATAGACACATCTCAAACTTTCGGTCTGAGCGCGTCCCTTCCCTATCACCTGCCTATCCTCCCTCTTGCGCTGTCTATTTGTGAGCCAACCTGCTCTTCCACAGTCTCTTTAGTTCGGTACACTTCCTTCAACAATTCTAGATTAAAGTCTCCCCAGTAGCGTTAGCAAACTTCCCCGCCAGGGTGTTTCTACCCCTGGGATTCATATGCAACCCGTCCTTTTTGTACAGGTCACACCTGCCCCAAAATAATTCTCAGTTATCTAGAAATATGATGTCCTGCCCCTTACTACAATCCCTCAGCCACGCACTTATCCTCCACCTCATTCTATTCCTATTCTCCCTGTCGCGTGGCATAGGCAGTAATCCCAAGATTACTACTTTTGCGGTCCTGCTTCTCAACTTCCTTCATAACAACCTGGTGTCTTTTTTTCAGAACCTCTTCCCTTTTCCTACCGATGTCATTGGCACCAATATGTACCACGACCTCTGGCTGCTCTCCCTCCCGCTGCAGGATATTTTGGATGCGATCTGAAACATTCTGCACCCTGGCAACTGGGAAGCAAACTACCATCGGAGTATATTTATCCGTCCGCAGAATCGCCTGTCTAACCCCCTAACTGCAGAGTCCCCTACTGCCTTCCTCTTCCATTCCCTACCTTTACGAGGCACAGGGTCAGATGCACCGCCAGTGTTGCTTACCACAGGTAGCCTGCCCCTCCTCCAAAACAGTAGTCAAACAGGAGTACTTATTGTCAAGGGGTACAGCCACAGGGGTACTCTCTAGTACCTGACTCTTCCCCTTCCCCCTCCTGACTGTGACCCACTTGTCTGTTCTCCGTGGCCCCAGTGTGACCAACTGCCTATAACTCCTTTCTGCAAATTCTCGCTCTCCCTGACGAGGCGAAGGTCATCGAGCTGCATCTCCAGTTCTCTAACTTGGTCCCTTAGCAGCTGCAGCTCGACACATCTGGTGCAGATATGGCCGTCCGGCAGGTTGGAACTCTCCAGGACCTACCACATCTGACACCGCGCACAGAAAACTGGCATCACATACATGCTTCCTCTTTTCCGCAAGTAACACAGATACACCTACCTCGCCTCGTCCCGTTACCGGCTAATCCCATTGAGCTAAAGTCCTCTCACTCCGCTGCCCGCTGGATATGGCGGTTTTCTGTTTTAAACTTTCATGCTTTACTGGCTGACGTCACGCGCCTGTGTTTATATTTATATTAAAATATAGAGCTTATATTTATACCCGCTCTAGATGAACTTGAATTGACTTGAAATGAAGAACAGCCCCTGACAGAAGGATTCATCAATTCAACCTTATTTTGAACGGATAATTCTGAATGCAAACTGCTGCTTATCTCCTCATCTACTTAATTATACAAATAATCTTTCTGTTCGTGTTTTAGACCCTCCAAAGATCCGCTTGCGTGATTTCAAAATTATCTGAACCATGGTTATGTTAGTAGCATGACCCTGATTCTAATTTTGCAATCTATCAGACTGATAGTTTAGAAAACGACATATTCAAAACCGTTCATTATTCTCCTGTTGTATGTCCCGGGTCGGCTCCGTATTGGCAGAGTCTAATGTTACGTTGACACTGGCCATATTTAGAGTATATCAACTCCTGGAAATGCGTTTTTGTTGGAAGTTCACAACAGCAACCTCTCTCTCCATGTCTTCGCCTCTCTCTCTCTCTCTCTCTCTCTCTCTCTCTCTCATCCTCCTCTCTCTCTCTCTCTCTCTCTCTCTCTCTCTCTCTCTCTCTCTCTCTCTCTCACACACACACACACACACACACTCACTCTCTCTCTATATCTTTCTCTCTACCTCGCTCTCCTTCTCTCACCATCTCTCACACTCTCTCTCTCCCTCTATCTCGCTCTTTCCGTCCTGCCGTTCTCTCTTCTGCTCTCTCTCGTTCTCTATCTCTCCTACCTCTCTATCTCTTCTCCCTCTCTCCCTATCTCGTCCTCTCTTCCATTCACGCCCTCCACCTCGCAACCACTCTCTCACGCACTCCCTCTCTTTTCCCTAACTCACTCCTTCTCCCTCTCTCCCACTCTCTCGATAGCTAATTCTCGCCTTCTCTCTCGCTCTCTCTTCGTTCTCTCGCACTCCCTCTCCCGCCTCTTCCCCTCCATCTATTCCTCTCTCGCTCTATCTGTCCACTCCCCAAGGACTGCATTGCGATCTCTTTCTCGTGATTTTTCGTTCACAAGCCCTTTCCCCACCCCCCCCTCTCTCTCTCTCTCCTCCTCTCTCTCTCTCTCTCTCTCTCCTCTCTCTCTCTCTCTCTCTCTCTCTCTCCTCTCTCTCTCTCTCTCTCTCTCTCTCTCTCACACACACACACACACACACACACTCTCTCTCTCCCTGCTTCATTAGATACTGCCCGGCCTCCAGCATTTACTATGTGGAAAAGAGTAAACAGTCGACGTTTCGTGTCAAGACCCTCTGATTTTCAGTGAGTTGCTTTGTATTTCGAATATCTGCAGATTTTCTCGTGTTTGCTCTGTAACTCGGTTCATCCCAGTATTTGGAGTATGGAGTACTCCATGAAGACAGCTGAAATGTAATACTTTACAACATTTATTTCTCACCTTTCAGGAGTATCAAAATGCGATTCAGTGGGTATTTGACCGCATTCTTTAATTCTTCTCGGAACTTGCTCTGAGTCAACACGTAAATGCACGTGTTGGTGCAGGAACTGAGAATCTGCAGCATTACCGATGTGTATTCTGTTATGTTACGGGGATTCGTGACAGAATCAAGAAAACTCATTGAAATCCGTCTGTAGATATAAAATACCACTTGTGTTCCCCACAACAATATGAAACTGCCGGTTATGCTGAAGAGCAAAACGATGGATTTGCGTCGGCTCTCCATCTCCCGGTCCTTGTCATTCTCTCCACTCTTTTCTCCCCGGAGGCCCCTGCGGGCTCGACTGGCCACTAGAATCCGCCTGACAGTCAGACTATTCAACAGTAAAATCAGAAAGAATGGGAGACAGGGGGATAAAATGAGATCAAACATCTCAAATGCCGCCCATGAGGGAGAGTTTTTAAAACTTGGTGTAAGAACACAACCCCAGGGAACACCATCAATTATTTTTGTAGGCCCGTATACAAAGTACGAGGGGACACTCTTCAAGCAGGCCAGCACACTCACTGTCCCGATAAACACAGCTGCCGTTCTCTCGGTGCAATACTTTGCTTTCAATTTCACACAGCAAATAGCCACAAATCGATCGACGGTGAAAGCGACAGTCAGCCAGACTGAGGTCGCAGTGCTCGCAAAAATCAACCATTCACCAAGTCTGCAGACAGGAGTGATGAACAGGAATTCTACGGAAAAATAAATCCGAGCAGTCCACTTCAGCAGTGGATCGGAGATAACGACCATGAGATCGGCCGCTGCCATTCCTATTAAGTAGCGAGTGACACATTTGGAGAGACCGCACTTTCCCCGGGAAAGGATTACAATCGCCACCAAGTTCGCTGGAAGAAAGGCAGGGAACAGAAAGTTGAGAATATACCGAGCAGAAGCCAATGTAACAGTTCGAGAGTATCCTGCTATGTTTACATTTTATTGTTGCATTTAGCAGTGGGAAGTCTGAGATAGGGCGCAGAGCTGGCGGAGACCGAGAAGGAGCTTACACTGTAAAATAAAGTCAATATGAATTGAGATCGGTTTCTTTACTGCTGAATGACAGGTGAAGTAGCAGCAGAAGGCTAAAAGTGAGTAACTACCTCGGCACAGTTTTTGGTGTACTGCAGCGCTGTGTCTTTACGGTGCTTTGCTGCACGCCTGATGCTGGGTAAAATGCGCTGATGTTCGCTGGCTTTCAGGTCGTTGTGTAAGGGGGAGCTGGGAGGAGCTTTGTGGTTCTAACGTTTTAACTTCTATTCATTTTCTGGGGCACTCCACTGTCTTCATGGATGTCTGCGAAGAAAAAGCAAGTTCAGGATATATATTGAATACATTACCCATTTGTTTTGTAAACGGATCCATTTAAACATCTATACACGATGGACCATTTTCTTCCGGCGCCTTACGCGTCTCGGCTGGATGAAATGGCCAAATCCGTACACTGATGGTGGGATTCTTCCAGACATAAATCGTTAGCTTCCATGACTGAATGGCCAAAGGATGGAACAGAAACTGTAAATGCTGGAAACGCTCATCCAGGCGAAACAGATATGTGGAAAAACAGTTGACGTATCTCTCCTCAGAACTGCTCTCAGGGAGACCCCTGACACGAGTGTTTCTCCTTGCCATAAAGGCTTCTTGGGGTTAGTGTTTCAAGCATTCCCTGAGTTTTCTTCCTATTCCAACATTTGCCATCTCATTGATTTTACAACAGAACATTGACTGATTCCAACAGATACAGCGCAGTCTGACACAACCTCACAGACAGACATGACGCCTCGCACTGAATCTATCACAGGGAAGCAGGGGAGAGGTGGTAAACGTCCATTAGAATACTCGGTGTCGTAGGCAGATGTCTGCAAATGTTTCAGATGTAGTTATAATAGAATACATTGCACAATATTGATATCTGTGAAACATCACTCGGTTGTTTTCATTGGCTTAGCAAGTATTTTCATTGTGTTGTCCATCAACTTAGAAATTTATAAAGATAGAAAACCAAAAACGCGATACAGGCCCTTCGCCCCGCAATGTTGTGCCGAACATATCCTTACCTTAAATATCAGGGTTACCCATAGGCCTCTATTTTTCAAAGTTCCAAGTACCTATCCTTGAAAGACCTTAACGTATCCATCTCCAACATTGTTCTTGGCGGCCTATTCCACGCAATCACCACTCTCTGCATAAAAGACCTACCCCTGACTTCTCCACTGTATCTTCTTCCTAGCACCTGAAGACTGTGCCCTCCGCTTCTCGCCAACTCATACCTGGGAAAAAAGCTTTTGACTATCCACACGATCAAAGCAACTCATCAAATTTTACACGTCGTATCAGATCACGTCTCATCCTCCATCGATCCAAGGAGAAAAGGGCGAGTTCACTGAGCCTATTCTCATATGGCATGTTCCCCATTCCAGGCAACATTATTGTCAATCTCCTGTGTAAACTATCGGTGGTTTCCACATCCTTCATGTAGTGAGGCGACATTATACCTCGGCTCTTAAACTCAATCCCACGATTGATGAAGGCCAATGAACCGTATGCCTTCCTAACCACTCGGACTCCAAAATCCCTCTAATCCTTCACACTGTCAAGGGTCTTACATATTAATACTATATTCTGCCATCATATTTGTCATTAACAAAATGAACCACCTCACACTTGTCTGGGTTGAACTCCTTCTGCCACTTCTCAGCCCAGTTTTGCATCCTATCAGGGTCCCGCTGTAACATCTGACAGCCCTCCACACTATCCACAACTCTCCCAAACATTGTGTCATCAGCAAATTTACTAACCTATCCCTCCACTTCCTCATCCAGGTTATTTACAAAACTCATGAACTGCAGGGATCCCAGAACAGATACCTGAGGCACATCACTGATCAGTGACCTCCATGCGGAATATGAGCCGTCTACAAACACTTTTTGCCTTCTGTGGGCAAGCCAGTTCTGGATCCACAAAGCAATGTCCCATTGGAACCCATGCTTCCTTAGATTCTCAGTAAGCCATGCATGAGGTACCTTATCAAATCCTTGCTGAAAGCAATATTCACTACATCTACTGCTCTACCTTCATCAATGTGTTCAGACACATCCTCAAAAAATTTAGTTAGGCTCGTAAGGCAGGACTTGCCTTTGGCAAAGCCATATCGACTATTCTTAATCATATTATGCCTCTCCAACTCCTCATAAATCCTGCCTTCAGGATCTTCTCCATCAGCAACCAACCACTGAAGTAAGGCTCACTGGTGTATAATTTCCTGGGCTATCTCTACTCCCTTTCTTGAATAAGGGAACCACCTCCGCAACCCTGCAATCCTCCGGAATCTTTCCCGTCCCCACTGATGACGTGCAGCTTATCACGAGATGATTAGTAAACTCCTCCCTCGTCTCCCACAGGAGCCTGAGGTACATCTCGTCCGGTCTCGGTGACCTACACAACTTGATTCTTTCCAAACCTCCAGCCCATTCTCTTCCTTAATATCTACCTGCTCAAGCTTTTCACTCCGCTGTAAGTCAACCCTATAATCGCCAAGGTCCTATTCCGTGATGAATACTGAATCGAAGTATTCATTAAGAATATCTGGCATCTCCTCCGGTTCCATGCACACATTTCCACTGTCACACTTGATTGTTCCTATTCTCTCACGCCTTATCCTCTTGCTTATTACATGCTTGTAGAAAGCCTTCGGGGATTTCCTTAATCCTGTCCGCTGGTTTCTCCTTGCCCCTTCTGTTTCTCCTAAATTCATTCAAATCAAGTCAAGTCACTTTGATTGTCATTTCGACTATAAATGCTGATACAGTACATAGTAAAAATGAGACAACGTTTTTTTAGGACTAGTGTGTTACATGACACGGTACAAAAACTAGACTGAACTACGTAAAATAACTACTCTAGATTACAGACCTGCTCAGGACTGCATATGTAAATTGCACAAAACAGAGCAGCCATTACAATAAATAATGAACAAGACAATAGGGCAGTAAGGTGTCAGTCCAGGCTCTGGGTATTGAGGAGTCTTATAGATTGCCTTATAATCTGCTAGATCTCTGTCATTACCTAGTTTTATGAACATTTCATAAACTTTTTTTTCTTGACTAGATTTACAACAGCTTGGTACACTACGGTTCCTGTACTTTACCATCCCTTCCCTGTCTCATTGGAACATACCTAAGCAGAGCCACACGCAAATATACCCTGAACAATTGCCACATTTCTTCTATACGTTTCCCTGAGAACATCTTTTTCCAATTTACGCTTCGGAATTCCTGCCTGATAGCCTCATATTTCCCCTTACTCCAATTAAAAGATTTCCCAACTTGTCTGTTCCTGTCACTTTCCAATGCTATGGTAACGAAGATAGAATTGTGATCACTATCTCCAAAATGCTCTGCCACTGAGAGAGCTGACACCTGAACAGGCTCCTCTCCCAATACCAGATCAAGTGCAGCCTCTCCTCTTGTAGGCTCATCTACATATTGTGATCAACAGTGCCATTCCCCACCTCCTGTGCCTCCTTCCTTTCCCTTTCTGAAGCCTCTGAAGTCTGACACTCGAAGTAACCAGTCCTGCACCTGACCCATCAAGGTGCCTGTAATGGCTACAACAACATAACTCCAGGCACGGATACACATTCTAAGCTCAACCGCTTTGTTCATAAATCTGCTTGCATTAAAATCTCAAACCATCAGTCTGAGAGCGTGTCTTCTCTATCACCAGCCAATCCTCCCCCTCGCACTGCCACCAAGTTCTTTCTATTTGTGAGCCAACTGCCTCTTCCTCCGCCTCTTCAGTTCTGTTCTCACCTCCCCCAGCAATACTAGTTTAAATGTTCCCCAATAGTCTTTGCAAACCTGCCCGCAAACCTTTTGGTCGCGATATGATCCAAGTGCAACCCATCCTTTTTTTGCAAGTCACGTCTCCCCCAAAAGAGTTCCCAATGATCCAGAATTCTGAATCTCTGCCCTCTGCTCTAGTCACTCAGCTACGCATTTAACTTCCACCTCATTCTGTTACTATACTCACTGCCGCGTGGCACAGGCAGTACTTCCGAGATCGCTACCTTTGAGGACCTCCTTTTCAACTTCTTTGCAAACTCCCTGTAGTCTGCTTTCAGGGCCTATCCCTTTTCCTACCTATGTCGTTGGTACTAACATGTACTACGACCTCTGGCTGTTCTCCTTCCAACTTCAGGATATTGTGGACGTGGTCAGAAACATCCGGACCCTGACACCTGGGAGGCAAACAACCAACTTCTGTGTATTCAAACAAATCGAACACATTTATTAAAATTTCCAAACAGTTTCCTGTTACAAATAGAAACTCCTCAGAATTGCTAATGTGTTGCATGCAGTCGATGGTTTGACTGTTATTTCTTACTCTGACAGCCGATCACACATAAATGCAGGCTATCAATTCGTGTAACCTCCCCCGGCTGTTTCAACACAAGACCAAAACCACAGAGACCCGAGCGTCCCGTTGTGGATCACAAACCGCTGGAAGATGGCTGCCTGGCCCGTTCATAATCACTGAAACCAGAGGACTCGCTAAACTCCTGCAGCTGCTTGATTTTTGATCCATATCCCAGAATGCACAACCCTGGTGATTCCATTCCATTCCGGAAATACGGAATTCTGGGACGGGGCATGTGACAGTAGAAACCAGCGAGAGAAAGGATCACATTGCAATTAAACTTAATTTCCTACCAATGCCAGCTGACGCAACAACTTACCAGGAATTCCAAAGGCTGAAGTAAAAGGATAGTAAACGTCCTCTATCCGCCAGATGACCGGATACGCCATTTCAGTGAGAATCTGTGATTTCTGTTACTCCTAAATTCACTGCTCCGGCAGGCAGTCTGAGCTGATGCTTTCAAAGTATCCCATATTTATACAGAGGATCAGTCTCAAGGGATAAGGTTATACACCTCACTAACAGTTACAGTTGCTTGAACAAACTCTTTAATTCAACACCTTTGTCTTTAATCTAAATCTTGTGTTGATTGAAGAAAAACACATCAAATGTCTTGGGTGTTACCGCAGGAAAACAAGGTTTTACAAAGACTTACCCAAAGACTGAGGAGCTACATTTACAGATTTCATGCTGTTATGAAAATATTTTGGCCAAATATTTTTTTCTCAACACAGACTAGCGAGACTAACCGGACCTTGCAATTCTCAATGCAATTCTATTTAACAATGCTTGAATCGTTGAACATACCTTTTAACAATATCATCTTCTATTTTATTGAAAGCAAACGCCATCTCCTACAGCTACAGATCAATTATACCATTGTTAGCAACAGGTTAACTCCGGAAAGCCATTAAGGGCGCCAAGAGGCAATATCGAGCCAAGATGGAAGCCCAGGCTAACCAGAGGGATGCCAGTAGACTATGGAAGGGTCAAAATGAGATTACTGGGCGCAAAGAAAAGGCTGGGAACATCAATAACAGTAGCGCATCTCTTCCTGATGAACTTAACGTATTCTCCGCAAGATTCGAACAGAGGAGGGAGCGTCCCGCCCCCTCCGGATGAACCGGACCTGGTGGTAGCAAGATTCATCGTCACCGAGGAAGACGTTAGAAAAGCCTTCCTGAAGATAAATCCAAGGACGGCGACAGGCCCAGATGGCATCAGGGACGGGTTCTCCGGGCCTGTGCAAGCGTGCTAGCTGGAGTTTTTGCTGACATCTTCAACTGCTCTCTGCTTCAAAGATCCCCTCGTATTTTAAGAAGGCAACGATAATCCTGATGCCGAAGAAAAGCAAGGTGGCATGCCTGAATGACTATCGACCTGTGGCTCTAACATCAATTGCTATGAAGTGCTTCGAGCGATTGGTTATGGCACACATCAACCATAGGTCAAGCTCGACACTTTGCAATTTGCCTACCGGAGCAACAGGTCAACGGCAGATGCCATCTCTCTGGCACTACATTCCTCCTTAGAACACCCGGAGTATAAAGACGCATATGTTAGGCTCCTTTTCATTGACTACAGCTCTGCCTGCAATACCATCATTCCAAATAAACTGATTCCTAAGCTCCGGAAATTGGGTCTTAGCACTCAGATCTGCAGCTGGATCTTCAACTTCCTCACAGACATGATCCTACAATAGGGGACAGGCTCTCCTCTACAATCACTCTGAGGACCGGTGCCCCACACGGCTGTGTACTCAGCCCTCTGCTGTACTCACTCTACACCCATGATTGTGTAGCCAAGTTTCCAGCGAACTCAATATATAAGTTTGCTGATGACACCACAATTGCAGGCCGTATCTTGGGTAATGATGAGTCTGAGTACAGAGAGGAAATTAAGAACCTGGTGGCATGGTGCAAAGACAATAACCTATCCCTCAACGTCAGCAAGATGAAGGAATTGGTTGTTGACTTCAGAAGGAGTAGCGGACCGCACGACGCCATCTACATCGGTGGTGCGCAGGTGGACCAGGCCAAAAGCTTTAAGTTCCTCGGAGTGAATATCACAAATGACGTGACTTGGTCTAACCAAGCAGAGTCCACTGCCAAGAAGTCCCATCAGCGCCTTTACTTCCTGAGAAAGCTGAGGAAATTTGGCCTGTCCCCTAAAACCATCACTAATTTTTATAGATGCACTGTAGAAAGCATTCTTCTAGGGTGCATCACAACCTGGTATGGAAGTTGTCCTGTCCAAGACCAGAAGAATCTGCAGAAGATCGTGAACATAGCCCAACACATCACACAAACCAATCTTCCATCCTTGTATTCACTTTACACCGGACCCCGTCGGAGCAGTGCTGCCAGGATAATCAAGGACACGACCCACCCAGCCAACACACATTTTGTCCCACTTCCCTCTGGGAGAAGTATCAGGAGCATGAAGATTCGTACGGTCAGATTTGGGAACAGCTTCTTTCCAACTGCGATAAGACTGCTGAACAGATCCTGACCCGGATCTGGATCGTAACTTCCAAATATCCGGACCTGTCTCTCGGTTTCTTTTAGCACTACCTTACTTTCCATTTTCTATTTTCTAATTATGATTGATAATTTATTTTTTTATTATATTTACTTCGATTTGTACTCCAGGGAGCGCGAAGCACAGAATCAAACGTCACTGTAATGATTGTACGGTATAGTATCAATTGTTTGATGACGATAAAGTAAAGTAAAGGTGTACCAATACGATGAAGCAAATTCAATGTGGGTGAAATGTGGTATGAGACTTCCAAAAGGTCTCAGTTTCGTCGCCGACTTGTCTTTCCAATGACTCTGTTTCCAATGGCTTCATTCATTTTCAAAGAAAGGAAAAATGATTGCGAACCAGAATACCTTATGATTTCAACAACCCCAATAAAATCGGGTCGCTTTTGGATCACCGTGCTTCTGTATAGTCACCACATCGCCGGAGGATGTAAGTAATCTAGAATTCACAGATTTAATGTGAGAATGAGAGGGTAATTTTAAAAGTGTGCGGGGTCAGAATATTTCTTGACATTGAGAGTGGTCGATGCCTGGCTGATGCCTGGCAGAGTGTGTTGAAAGCATTTACGCTGGTGGCAATTGAGCGTTTTCAAATGGGCACACTGATATGTAGGAAATAGAGGGACATAGAATACACACACAGAAAATAAATTCAATTTTATTTGTCATTGTGTTCAGCAAGGCCATCTTGAGCAGAGTTGCTATAATGTCCTGAGTTCTCACTGAGCAGAAATGATGTTAGCCCAAGAGCACACATAGTTTTATTTGGGAAATGTGTGAGACTGCTGGATGGCGTGTCACTTTATCGGTGCCAGTGCTGAGCATGATCCAGAGCAGTCACTGGCACAGTTAGCAGCTGGAGGAGAGAGAAGGGAAGAGAAAAGGAGGGGGAAGTGGGTGAGAGAGGAAGAGAAGGAGACAGTGAGAAGGAGATGGAGAGAAACGACGTTCAACAAAAGAAATACGCGGAATTAACTTGTAACTTCAGAAGAATGACCCTTGTTATGTCGATCCAGGAGCATTTTTCGTACACGTGCAAACAGGCTAAGAAATGAGAATGTAGTGCACATAAAAGTGTACTAAGGAGTTAATGTAGAAGGATAGTTTCGGTTATTGGGGTCATAGAGCTCTCTCTTCCAGGCCTGTGGGACCGGTGCAATGACTACAGATTACATTCACAGGAGCAAACTCCACCACCAGTATGTTTTCTGGAAGCACTTGGAAGAGCTTTAAATGTGTGGCAACGTGGTGGGAAATAAATTCTGCAGGTAGGCAGATTCCATTCAGCAGACGGTGAAGGCGCGGTCGTGTATTGTTGAAAGGATGCCCCGTGGGGCTAAGATGATGGTGGTACTATAGTGCAGAGGTGTTTATTTGTGTTTGTAGCGATAGGTCATAGAATAGATTTACAGCAACAGCTATTTGCAGAGCAGATAAGACATTACCGGTCAATCCTACACTATGAAATCTTGACCCAATAAAGGTCACACTCGGCCCAATGTAAACATGGAGCACTACACTACACTATCTCAAATTGAGGAGTCCAAACATACAGACACAAACAATGCCCAGAAAAACTCCCTCTGTCTCTGTCTCTGTCTCTCTCTCTCTCTCTCTCTCTCTCTCTCTCTCTCTCTCTCTCTCTCTCTCTCTCTCTCTCTCTCTCTCTCTCTCTCTCTCTCTCTCTCTCTCTCTCTCTCTCTCTCTCTCTCTCTCTCTCTCTCTCTCTCTCTCATGAGTGACAAAGTCTTATGGTTTCATGAAGGGAAGATGCTGCCTCACCAACCTATTGGAATTTTTTCAGGTAATCTCAAGTAAGTTTGACATGGGAGTGGCTGTGGGTATTGTGTATATGGATTTTCAAAGGACCTATGATAAGGTGCCACATAAGAGGCTGCTTAATAAGATGAGAGCCCATGGAATTACAGGAAAGATATTGGAGTGGGTGGAGCATTGGATGATAGGCAGAAAGCAAAAGGTAGGAATAAAGGGTTCCTATACTGGTTGGTTGCCGGTTACTAGTGGTGTTCCGGAGGGGTCGGTGTTGGGGCCGCTTCTTTTTACACTGTGCATTGATTATTTAGATTATGGATTAAATAGTTTTCTGGCTAAATTTGCAGATGACACCAAGATAGGTGGAGGAGCAAGAAACTGGAAGGATACAGAGAGACTTGGTCAGTTTAGGAGATTGGGCAAAAAAAATGGCAGATGAGATAGAATGTTGAGAAATGTACAGTTGTACAAGAAACGATCGGGCAGACTGTTATTTAGATGGGGAGAAAATTCAAAACATCAGAGTGCAACGGGATTTGGGAGTCCTCGTGCAAAATACCCTAAAGGTTAACACCAGGTTGGATCGGCAGTAAGGAAAGCGAATGTTCTGTTGGCATTTATTTCAAGAGGAATAGTATATAAGAGTAAGGAAGTGTTCATGATGCTCTATGGGGCACTGGTGAGACCTCATTTGGAATACTGTGTGCAGTTTTGGGCCCCCTATCTTATAAGGGATGCACTGATGTTGCAGAGAGTTGAAAGAAGATTAATGAAAATGATTCCTGGAATGCAGGGGCTAACATATGAGTGTTGTTTGTCGGCCTTTGGACTGTATTGATTAGAGTATAGAAGAATAAAATGGGATTTAATAGATACATTTCTAAAGTTGAAACTGTTGGACAGAGTAGATGTGGAAAATCTGTTTCTATTGGTGTATGAGTCCAGTACAAGGGGCCACAGTCTTAGAATTAGAGGGTACCCATTTAAAACAGAGATGAGGAGATTTTTTTTTAGCCAGAGTGTTGTGGATTTGTGGAATTCGTTGCCACATGCAGCTGCGGAGTTCCGATCATTGAGGGTGTTTAAGGAGGAGATTGATAGGTATATAATTAGGCAGGGTATCAAGGGATATGGGGAAAAACCAGAAATGGAAACTAGATCGGAGAATAGTTTAGCTCATGGTGGAGTGGCGAGCAGAGTCGATGGGCCGAATGCCTCCTTTGTCTTGTGATCTTGCGATCAAGTACATCCTGTCCTCTTGCAGGCTTATCTACATATTGAGTCAAGAAACCTTCCTGAACACACATAAGAAACTCGACCCCATCTGAACCCCTCACTCTAGGGAGATGCCAATAAATATTTGGGAAATTTGAACCCTGCTATTACACCTTTCCAGAATCCGTCTCCCTATTTTCTCCTTGATGTTCCCTGTTACTATTGGCTGGTCAATAAGAAAGCAGTAATGATCACTTCCTATTCCTAACTTCCAACCACAGAGATTCCATCGACAACCCCTCCATGACATTCTCCTTTCCTGCAGCCGTGACGCTATCCCTGATCAACAGTGCCACGTCCCCACCTCTTTAGCCTCCCTCCCTGACCTTTCTGAAACATCCAAACACTGACACATGATGCAGCCATTCCTGCTGCTGCACCATCCAGACTCTGTAAAGGCCACAACATTATGACGTCATAGCTCATAGTATCATAACATCATAGATCATTAATGGCGTCCTATGTGGGACTGACGGCAGGCTGGTGGATTCCTAACAATGTAGCTCTGTAAAGTGGAATCCGGAACGAATCACTCACAAAAAGTTGGAGGAATTCCCCCGGTTCAGGTAATTTCTATAATGAGGAGGAATGAGTGGATTTTGCATCTGGAACCCGTATCAGGGTGATCCAGCCCTGGTTCAGATTCCATATCACGGAATTTCTTGTGTTTAAGGATAGGGAATGTCCCCCTTTAGGACGACCCCAACCTGGTGTCGGGTTTGGATGCTTGCGTGCTTCAATGTCCGGAGAGTTCTGTTGTCTTGAGTCAGAGATTTATGCTTTGTCTCTTGGCATGGATATCCACAGCAAACATATCAAACAGTAGAGGCCAGACTAAGAATGGTCCACCGGTCCTCCAGGTTCAGCATAGGGCAAATAACCATAGCAGGTTGAAATATACGGACACAGCAGTCCACAATCCTTCTATATCTGTATGCACCAAGAACAGACGGATATGGGGAACCTTCCTTGCTGCGCCAAACGCCAGGTGTACAACAGGAAGAAATTATTACTGCGATGGGGCTGTACTGGAGCAACACAAATGACAGCGAGAGACAGGGGAGGAAATATGTAGACAGTGCATGGAAAGACATCAAAATTATAGATACAGTGGCATGTAAATGTCTGGGCACCCCGGTCAAAATCCAAAGGGGATAAGGTCAAAGCTGACATATTTCTTTAATAGTTTCAGCATGATTTTTTTTTTTAAATTTCCATCTTTTACAGTTTCAAAATAACAAGAAATGAAAAAAGAGCCGGACAAAACGTTTGAGCACCCTACGTGGTCAGTACTTAGTAATACCCCCCCCCCCCCCACTTGGCAAGTATCGAAGCTTTTAAACGCTTTCCGCAACTAGCTAAGAGTCTTTCAATTGTTATTTGGGGGATTTTCATCTATTCGTCCTTGCAAAAATCTTCTAGTTCTGTGAGTTTCTTGGGCCGCCTTGTCTGCACTGATCTTCTGGGGTCTATCCACAGATGTTTGGGTCAGCGGACTGTGAGGTCCATGGCAAAACCTTCAGCTTGCGCCTCTTGAAGTAGTCCATTGTGAATTTTGAGGTGTGCTTAGGATCACTATCCTGTTCTAGAAGCCATCCTCTTTTCATCTTTAGCTTCTTGTTTTTTTTTTTACAGACGATGTGATGTTTGCTTCTAGAATTTGCTGGTAATTAATTGAATTCATTCTTCCCTGTACCAGTGAAAGGTTCCCCGTGCCACTGGCTGCAACACAAGCCGAATGCATGATCGATTCACACCAGTGCTCAACAGTTGGAGAGATATTATTTTCATGAAATTCTGCACCCTTTATTCTCCAAACATACCTTTGCTCATGAGGCCAAAAAGTTCTATTTTAACTTCATCAGTCCACAGGATATGTTTCCAAAATGCATCAGGCTTGTTTGCATGTTCCTTTGCAAACTTCCGACACTGAATTTTGTGGAGAGGACGCAGGAATGGTTTTAGCCTAATGACTCTACCATTAAGGTCATATTCGTGCAGGTGTCGCTGCACAGTAGAAGAGTGCACCATCACTCAAGAGTCTGCTAAATCTTCCTGAAGCTCTTTTGCAGTCAAATGGGGTTTTTTAATTTGCCTTGCTAGCAGTCCTACGAACAATTCTCCCCGAATGATTTCTTGGTCTTCCGGAGCTCAACTGGACTTCCACCGAGCCTGGTAACTGCCACCACTTAATTACATCACGAACTGTGGAAACGGCTACCTGAAAACGCTTTGCTATCTTCTTATAGCCTTCTACTGCTTTTCGGGCATCATTTATTTTAATTTTCAGAGTGCCAGGCAGCTGCTCAGAGGAGCCAATGGCTGCTGATTGTTGGGACAAGGATTGAAGAGTCAGGGTATTTATAAAGCTTTGAAATTTGCATCACCTGGTCTTTCCTAACGATAATTGTGAACAAGCATAGCCCTAATAAGCTAATTAAAGTCTGAGACTTTGGTAAAAGTTATCTGAGAGCTTAAATATCTTGGGGCACCCAAACTTTTGCACGGTGCTCCTTTCCTTTTTTCTCTCTAAAATTGTACAAAACAAAAATAATACACCAATCTTGCTTAAAATGCTGAAAAGAATGCCTCATCTTTAACTTTATGACTTTTGGCTTTATGACTTTTGGAGCTCAGTTCATCTTCTAATCACTTAACAATTCACAATAATAGAAATTTTGACCAGGGGTGCCAAAACCTTTGCATGCCACTGTAGCTGCAGTGGTGAATTTAATTTTCTTCTGGACGCTACCCGTGCCCCACAAATGTCCCTTGAATATACCACCCGGATCCTAAGCACAGAGTGTCTACTATATATCCCTTAGCCACGGGACACCGTTCGCTACATTATCTATGAACAAATAGACTTATGAACATGTACTAGGTCTTCTCCTCAGTTTTCCCTGCTCAGCCGCCCCCCGCCTCCCGTCGTGGCATATGGTTTTTTACACGTTGTATATTGTGTACCGTCTGGTCTGACTAACTCCCATCAACCTGGGAAGCGACTATCAGAAAGCTACAGACCTAGATCCTTATATTCCTCTGTTCGTCAAATTGTTAGACGTTGTGGCATTAGTAGAATAGCATTTCTTATCAATTGTTCTCTAAAGATGCAATTACACAGTTCCAGAATAAACTCCATCTGCCTATTACCCAAAGGAAATATAACCTTTCTAGATCATCCACAAATGTCACTAATGTTTGTATCATTCGCAAAACCTGAATTACAAACAGACACATTGCAGAAGAACTTCTGCAGATGCTGGAGATCGAAGACAACACTGATAAAATGCTTAACGAACTCAGCGGAAACCCTTCGTCAGGACAGATTTGCACCTACCCTGTCTTCATGCAATTCACAGACTTTCAGAAAGAACATGTCCAATCAAACAATTTTCTTTGCGTTCAATGGTAAAGCCACTACTGAAACCTAGAATCGAATTGTAAGGCTTTTTATTAACTGATTATTCGTGTGTCCTTCAAAATTCTCCCAATAATTATATCAGTGCCATGATTTTATCTGTTCTCTCGTGTAACATTAACACCGTTACAGCAGCATTTCAATCCTCGAGCACCACATGTGTCGCAGGGGAGACCGTCCTACTTTTTGTACAAGTCCGAGCTTGTTTTCGGGCCTGCTGATTTATGGCTTGTAAAGATGCACTACAAGAATTTCTTCCCTCTGATACGTAACTTTCATCTACTCCTCCCGTTTCCTATGCTGCAAATCAGTCCCCTCAACACTACAGCACATTATAATGAAGTTTGGTTGCTGAAGGTAGATCATTATTTGTATAGCTTAGAAAATAAAAACATTCGTAAAATAGATAGGGATACGAGTTACAACAAATAAAAACACACCAAATTATACAATTTTAATGGTTTGGCACACCGGAACGTGGGAAATAAAACACAAAGCATCTTAGGGCCTTCACCACAGCCTGAATGGGGAGTAAATACAAGTGATCCTGGCCCTTACTGTGGTTGGCCAGCGATCAAATGGACTGCCTGAATGTGGTTCCACCAGGATGACCTCGATGTCATTATAAGACAGACCACTCCAGCACCCTCTATAAATCGATATGCGGTCCGATTAGCCTGATTGGTTTTGACCTTGCTGGTGTCCCTGACTTGATTGCCTCTGCAGTGTTTCAGGTATCAGAAAATGAAGGACTGAAGTTTTAATAAAACTGAAATCTGTCAGATCAGAAGGAAGCAACAGGCATACGAATGACAAAGCTAGATTTTAATAACTGCTAGATAAATTTCGAGTTTTGCAGGCTGCCATTAGGGTTGACAGGGGAGATGTGCATGAACCTAAGCATATAATCGTTAATTCGGGAAGGGTTTCCGGAGTATAGGGCAGTAATTTTGCCATGTTGGATTAGATTCGCTTAAAGTTTTACCCTTGCAGGAACTATTTTGTTTTTTGTTCAGTAGGGCTGATGAGGGACATTTAGAGTAATTTATGTACATGGGGCATATTGAAAGTATTAATTGCACTAGCAACCAAACTTCAGACATGAGCGTGGATTGTAGAATGAGTTAAAATGCAGCCCGGAAGTGTCGGTGTGCAGAAGGAGCTAACCGAATTCTACATGCAATTCAAAGGAAGCATTGTAGATGTATTTTAACTATAGAATGCTCATGCTGTAACAGATCATTAACAGATAAAATGTCATGTAATATTGGGTCACGACGCATCCTCCTCGAAGTGTGTCTCTGTATGACTGCTGCTTCCCATTTTTATTGTAGAAAGCAATTTTATAGCCACTGGATTTTGAGTCTTTTTGGTGAATTTGTTCAGGTACAAAAACGTGTATAGTTTTTTGTGCTTTAAACAACATAGTTTATTTGGATAAACCTATTCTAACTGTACTTCTTAATAGTTCTTTGATTCAACATCGAGATGGGTCGCTAAACACGCTACGAGAAACGATGGGTATGGAATCGTTTAGTTTTCGGACAGCCTAGCCACTTGTTTCGATGATTCTATGAGCGCCAAGGCAACTCTGGTAACAATAAGCTTCCACAGGCTCCCATAGACTACGTAGCCTACTTTGAATAAGCATTTCACAACGAACGTGTAGAATTATATTTCAGTCTATGCAAAATGTCATCTGATGTAAATTCCGGTCACGTTTTTATTCAAGGTTTACATTCCAACGTGATTCTGTTGCTTATGCGGTAATTTCACCTCAGCATGGGGCGGCAGATTGTCTCCCTCTTGTTGTGCTCAAACAACGCAACATGCCTGCTTGCTCAAAATATTTCTTCTTTGTACCTGGTGATGTACGAATATTTACACAGAATCCTGTTATGGCTCAGATAGCATAAGTAATGATGGAGACACAATAACTACGCGGGTTGCTCACCTCTTCGGGAAACCGAAAAACACCCAAAAAATAACACAATGATGAATTAATTCCAATTTGTCATGCAAATCCGTTACCTACTGCAATTGCTATTATAATGTGTACAGCTAATTCAATTGGGATGATCAAATAACAAACAGCAGCTACACCAGAACTTTATTAATAGGTATTCTACCTGAGTGTAATCAGGCTTTCGATTTCATTTCAAATTCTACCGATGAACTAAATACATGTTATTGGGCCTATGTTTTCTCTGTGTAGAAACTGACTCATGTCGTAGAAATGAAGTCGTAAGTGTTGATAAGCTCTTATAATGGGAAATTAATATTTGGTTTAGAATCCCTGAAATGATATCAAGTGATATTGGACTATTCCTCACATACAACGTCGTAAAGGAATTGTCAAAGACTGGGAGAAAGCAGGATCTCCCAGTGGCCACACATTTTAATTCCACGTCCCATTCCCATTCTGATATGTCTATCCACGGCCTCCTTACTGTCAAGATGAAGCCACACTCAGATTGGAGGAACAACAACTTATGTACCGGCTGGGTAGCATCCAACCTGATGGCATGAACATTGACTTCTCTAACTTCCGTTAATGCCCCTCCTCCCCTTCTTACCCCATCCCTGAAATATTTAGTTGTTTGTTCTTTTCTCTATCTCTGACTATCACTCTGCCTGTTCTCCATCTCCCACTGGTGCTCCCCTCCCCCTTTCTTTCTCCCTAGGCCTCCCGTCCCATGATCCTTTCCCTTCTGCAGATCTGTATCACTTTCGCCAATCACCTTTCCAGATCTTAGCTTCATCCCACCTCCTCCGGTCTTCTCCTATCGTTTCCCTCTCCCCCTCCCCCCACTACTTTCAAATCTCTTAGCATCTTTCCTTTCAGTTGGTCCTGACGAAGGGTCTCGGCCCGAAACTTCGACAGTGCTTCTTCTCATAGATGCTTCCTGGTCTGCTGTGTTCCACTAGCATTTTGTGTGTGTTGTTTGAGTTTCACAGCATCTGCAGATTTTCTCGTGTGTCAACTGTCTTGCTGTTTAAGTATCGGTTCATAAATTTCCTTACCTTCATAAATCTAAAGGGGCTGTTGAAAAATGGAAAAGGGCTCTAAAAGGTAAGCTGGTGATCGTGACTGGTACAATCAGGCTTCTGTTGTGAGATTTGCTTCCAGTGGATCTCGTGACAATGAACTGCACACTAAGCAACAAAATAGGTTTACATCGCATAAAATAGGATTGGAATGTCCTCTGAATTAGACAGCCTGTAAGCTCCTTCCTTTTTAATTAAACAGATGGACATCAATATTACGAATGAAACCATGTAACAGTATTGTGTAGCACAAATACAATCTTCTAATTGTTTCCATGAAAGGAAACTGAATCCCAAAAGAATGCAAGGGCTAGAGAATGTAGATCTGTCAGAGAGAGGTTACTGCTGAGATACTACTGACAAAAGAATTGCTTTGAGCTCCAATGGCAAAGTCTCTCTCAATTACTGCTCTGAAGTTCCGAGGGAAGTCGATAAGTGTTCACGCATCACACACGGCGGAATCAGCTCATTCTGCTCTTCATGGGCACTCGTATGATTGTTGACCTTTCAGAGCAGTTGGGAAAAACAAATTACAGCAGTAAGAATTGAAGATGTCCTTGAACTTCCCGGCCGGTTGGTTGATCATGGACGGATATGCCTTTTCCCCCAAGAGTAGAGCAACCTAAAACCAGAGAGCACAAATGTAGATCAAAGGTTAGAAGGGAAATACCTGAAGGATCAATGCTCATCCTTATTCGCTGTAGGTATCCACATTCATTAGGAATTGGCAATAGTATGTTGACACGACATGCAACAAAAGCAACATTCAACAATACTGCAGAACAAAGAACTGTAATAAATTGAAGTTAGTTTCAATTTGTGGTAAGGAAAATTGCGCACAGATACATAAACATCAGCAAGTATTTACAATATAAAAACATTACAAATTGATGGAGGAAGTGGGGAGTGTTGATGTTTTCCTACTTATTGTGCGTGTGAGGAGAGCGGGATTTGCGGTGCTACAGTTTTCTGCCATTTTTTTCATTAGGGTTTAGGGGTTTCCTGCCTCGAAGATAACTGAAGAGTAAAAAAATTCAGGCTAAGTAATGAATGCATTGTCTGATGTTAAATGAAACCTTTCATTGCAGTACTGAACAAAAGGTGGTTAAAAGTATTTAAAATGCAGTGAAGAGACTGGGATAAGAGATACGATTATTTCGGTTAAAGATGCAGGTTTTCCCACAATGAACTGCTGCTACAGTCTGGGGGCACACTTTTATGGACTCAGCAACTCATGCTCTCAGTGATGTTTATTTGCTGTTTGTTTATTTGTTGTTTCCAATTTTGTCTTATTTTGTACATTGTATGTTTGGTCACCGTTATTTATGTATAGTTTCTCGTTGAAACCATTGTCCTTAATAGATTAACATAGAAACATAGAAAACCTACAGCACAATACAGGCATTTAAGCCCACAAAGTTGTGCCGAGCATTTCCCTACCTTAGAAATTACTGGGCTTACATATAGCCCTCTGTTTTACTAAGCTCTAGGTACCTATCTAAAAACCTCTTAAAAAACCCTACCATATCCGCCTCCACCACCGTTGCCGGCAGTCCATTCAACGTACTCCAACTCTGATTACAAAAAAAACTTACCCCGATATCTCTTCCGTACCTACTCCTCAGCACCTTAAACATGTGTCCTCTTGTGGAAACCATTTCAGCCCCGGGAAAAAAGCCTCTGACTATCCATAGGATCAATGCATCTCATCACCTTGTACACCTCTATCAGGTCAACTCTCATCCTCCTGCGCTCCAAGGAGCAAAGGCTGTATTTACTCAACCTATTCTCTTAAGGCCTGCTCCCCAATCCAGGCAACATCCTTGTATATCTCCTCTAGATCCTTTCTATGGTTTCAACATCCCTTCCTGTAGTGAGGCTACCAGAACTGAGCACAGTACTCCAAGTCGGGTCTGACCAGGGACCTATATAACTGCAACATTACCTCTCGGCTCCTAAATCCAATTCCACGGTTGATAAATGCCAATACACCACATGAGTTCTTAACCAAAGAGTCAACCTTCCCAGCTGCTTTGAGCGTCCCATGGACTCGGACACCAAGATCCCTCTGATCATCCACACTGCCAAGAGTCTTACAATTAATGCTATATTCTGCCATCATATTCCCCCACCTACCAGAATGAACCACTTCACACTTATCTGGGTTGCACTCCCATTGCTAGTTCTCAGCCCAGTTTTGCATCTTATCAATTACCGCTGTAACCTCTGACAGCCCTCCACACTATCCACAGCACATCCAAACTTTATGTCATCAGCAAACTTACAAACCCATCCCTCCACTTCCTCATCCAGGTCACTTAAAAAATTCACCAAGAGTAAGGGTCCCAGAACATATCCCTGAGACACTCCACTGGTGACCGACCACTATGCAGAATATAACCCGTCTGCAAAGACTCTTTGCCTTCTGTGGGCAAGCCAGTTCTGAATCCACTAAGCAATATCCGCTTGGATCCCATGCAAGGCTTACTGAGAATGTAAGGAGGTAATCAGATGCCTTGCTGCAATGACAAAGCCATGCTGACTACTCCTAATCATATTATAACTAGACCATAAAACAAAGGAGCAGAAGCCAGGTATTCGGCCCATCGAGTCGACTCCGCCATTTTATCATGAGCTTATCCATTCCCCCTTTTCGTCCCACTCCTCCACCTTCTCACCATAACCTTTCAGGTCTTGTCTATCAGACACCAATCAATCTCTGCCTTAAGTACACCCAATGACTTGGCCTCCGCTGCCGTCCGTGGAAACAAATTGCACAGATTCACCGGCCTTTGGCTAAAAAAAAGTTTTTCGCATCTGTGTTCTGAATGGGCGCCTTTCAGTCCTCTGGGTACTCGTCTGTGTCCAGGAAAGACATGAAGCGACTGGTCAAGGTCAAAACAAACTTGTCTCTTGCTTCATTGAAAAAAACCTGGCGTAAACCCCAACAGGCCCCAGGATGTTGCTAACCTTAATACTCATTAGGATACCCAAAACTTCCTCCTCCTTGACCTCCAACCTCCCTAACGTATTTATGCATGCAGCACTGTCTACAAGTCCACATCTTTTCCCTTTGGTAAATACTGAAGCAAAGTACTTATTATGTTTTTCCCGTATATTCTTCGATCCGTCAAATGTTTCCCTCTGTATACTTCGGGGGGGGGGGTCCTACCCTCTCTCCAATTATTCTCTTGTCTCGATATATGTTTCGAGTGCCTTGGGATTCACCTTCATTCTACTTGCTAAGGACATTGCATGGCCCCTTTTGGCTTTCGTAAATTACTTCTTTACTCCCTTTCTTGATTCTGAATAACCTTCAACTAACTTCTAAAACTTGACGTACTTTGTGCAATTAATCGTTAAACCCTCTAGCCATGTCTGATGTGGACTTACCATAATAAAAGTTATTTCCTCTTCACCCTTCTTAGTTCCTGCCTAATGCCCTCCTAAATTGCCCTTCTCCTATTTAAAGTCATCCCATCCTTATCTATAGCTATTTTGAAAGTGAGGGAGTTATGGTCTTAGTCACCTAGCTGCTCACCCACTGAGTGGGTAGTTACCTGAAATGACTCATTACCTAACACCAGGTAGTAATAAAATCCCGTTCGCTTGATAGCACAATTCCTGTTCTTCGGTTCTCTTCAATTGGACTCAGTGTTTGAACGCTCCACTTTGTCTCCCTTGTATTGGACTGTGAAATTGTACCTTGTCAGTCGTCCAACTCACCCCTCTTTTAACTCCTCTAGCTTTTCAAAAACTTCAAAAAAAGGGTAGATTAATCACGCGTCGCTGCCCATTTTTCAACCAAGTCTCTGTAATGGACACAGCATTACAGTTCCATGTACTGATCTATGTTCTGTGTTCATCAACTTTATCCATAATATTCCTGACATTCAAGTTCACACCATTCAAACTATATGTCTCATCATACCAGAAAAATTGATTTTGCCTGTCCATACTGATATCTACCTGCGTGTCTTATCCGGCACTTACTGGCCTGGTGTTCTGATACCCCGCCCCATGTAAGACTAGTTTAAACGCTCCTGAGTAGCATTAGCATACACTCCAGCCACCATATTACTTCCGCTTCAGTTCAGATACAACAAGGCCCTCTTCGAAAGGTCACTCCTTGCCCAGAAAATGGTTCCAATGTTCCAAGCTTGAAACACAGCCCCTGCACCATGTCCTCTGTCACTGATTCATTTGTGCTTTCATCCTATTCCTACACGCACAAGCCCATGGCACTGGAGTAATCCAGAAATTACTGCCTATGAGGCCCTTCCCTTTATCCTATATCCTATCTCCATATACTCAGTCTATAGAAACTTTTGCACTTTATTGACAATGACATCGGTGTTCATATGCACCACGAACTCTGGCTGCTCGCACTTCCCTTTGGGAATATTCTGCAGACGCTCTGATGCATCTGGACCCAAGCACCCGTGAGGCAACAGAGCATCCTGGAGTCTCTGTTGCGGCCACTGTATCTCCTGTGTGTACCTCTAACTATCAAGTCCCCTATCACTCACGCACTGCCTGACTTTACCGTTCTCTGCCACGGGGGAACCACCAGGGCTTCTTCATCTCATTTTGAACTTAAAGAAATTAACGGAATCAGGTGCAGGTAAAACTTATAAAAGTGTCTGTGGACTCCATCTGACTGCCGAATAGAAAGTGACCAAACCCGTTTCCTTCCAGCCACCAAAGGCGAGCTGGATGGTGCTTTCCCTGACGTGAGATAGTCCTTAGTGTACATGGGAGACAGGAAGAAAGAGGCGACAGAGGCAGAGGAGTTGCTCTGGGTAGGGTCAGGGCAATATCCTTTGACAGATGTGTCCTGAAGAGTGAGTACAAGTTTGATCTAGGACAGGGAGCAGCTAGAACCAGTGTCTGATACCGGGAGCAACTCTCAGCGATTCCAGGAACCGTGGAGTTGTCAAGTTGTGGCTGGATGTGAATATTTTACTGGAAACGTGATTATAGTCAGAGATTGCGATACTGCCATTGTGTCCTGTCCTGGGAGGAGCTCTGATTGGAACTGGAATAGATCATAGAATAATACAGCACAGTACAGGACATTCGGCCCACTATCTTGTGCCAACCCTTCTACCCTGTCTCGGATATAATCCGCCCCCAACATAAATTCCTCCAGATACCTGTCTAGTAGTATTTTAAATTTCACGAGTGTATCTGTCACAGGCCGTGCATTCCACGCAACAACCACTGTCTGAGTAAAAAACCTTCATCTAATATCCCCCTTGAACTTCCCATTCCTTACCTTAAAGCCATGACCCTCTTGTACTGAGCAGTGGTGCCCTGGGAAAGAGGTGCTGGCAGTCCACCCTATCTATTCCTCTTAATATCTTGTACACCTCTATCATGTCTCCTCTCATCTTCTCTCCAAAGAGTAAAACCCTAGCTCCCTTAATCTCTGATTATAATGCTGTTACATACTCGTGACACGTGACAGTAGTACCCTTGTCACGTGACTGGGGCAGAAGCTATAAAGGACTTGAGGTAATGGTCTTGTTATGGTGGAGTGACCTAATTTTTTTCGCCAGTTGAGGTCATGTGACAGGTTTTTTTTTACAGGGTATAAAAGTAGGACCCCTCCGTGTGAGGAGGGGCAGTTCGTGGCTGGATTTGCCATGTTGACTTCATGCCACTGCGTGATTTAATGTTATGACGCAGTTTAGTTGAAAGATGAAGTTTTATCTAATGCCTAAAGCTTAAAAAGTCATTGCCAGCAGTTTCTTTACAATACTGCTAGTTGAGAATCAGTGGAGAGTGAAGATCGGAGTTCGGGAGTTAAAGGATCGAGGAGAATCGATTTCGACGGTGAAATAGGTTCGACCTTGTTTGATCCTTATTCGGAAGGAATTCGTTGACTGTTCTCGTGTTAGTCCCTATGAAATATCAGAAAGGATTGAGAACAGTGTTGTAAAGGAAAGGTCAGTGCCTTTAAGCCGTTTCGTTTCGTTACGTAAATTCTTCGTGGGAAAAAGTTCGATCTTGGGAACCGAAACAACAAGACGTGAAAGAGAATTTAAATCGCCGTTAAAAGTCTCTCCCTTAAATGGACTGTGAGCATTTTGAACTTTTGGCAATACTACTTTGAAGAACTGTTTTTGCAACATCGCTTAAAGAACTGTTTAAGCTTCAATGCTTTAAGAACTGTTCAAGCTGCCGCATAACAGCTGATTTACCGGTTACGTTAGTGATTTGTTCACTTTTGGGGGGTTTGTTTTCAGTGTTTAATAAACATGTTATATGCTATAAAAACACCTGCCTAACTCATATATTTATTGTTGCCTGAATCCGTAACAATGCATACTCTCTAAACCAGGCAGCATCTTTGCAAATCTCCTATGGACCCTTTCCGATACTTCCACATCCTTCCTGTAGTGAGGCGAACAGAACTGGAAACATAATCCCAGTGTGACCTAATCAGACTTTTACAGAGCTGCAATATTATCTCGTGCCTCTTGAACTCTATTCCTCGACTTATGAATGCTAACACCCAATAAACTTTCTTAACTAACCTATCTACCCGTGAGGCAATTTCAGTGATCTATGGACATGTACCCCCAGATACCTCTGCTCCTTCATACTACCAAGTCTCCTGCCATATGCGTTGTACTCTGCAATTGAGTTTGTCATTCCAAACTGTACAATCTCACACTTCCCTGGATTGACCTCCATCAGTTACTTCTCAGCCCACTTCTGCATCCTATCGATGTCTCTCTGCAATCTTCGACAATCCTCTACAATCTTCTACACTATCCACAACACCACTAACCAATGTGTCGTCTGCAACCTTGCCAACCCACCCTTCTACCACGCGTCCAGATCGTTAATAAAAATCACGAAAAGAAGGGGTCCCAGAAACAATCCTTATAGGACAGCACTAGTCAAAACCTTTCAATCCGAATGTACTCCCTCCATAACGACCTCTGCTTTCTGCAGGCAAGCCAATTCTGAATCCACCTGGCCAGACTTCCCTGAATCCCATGTCTTCTGACCTTCTGAATGAGACTACCGCGTGGAACATTATCAAATGCCAGACTAAAATACATGTAGATCACATCCATTGCACTACCCTCATGTATATGCCCGGTCACATCTTCAAGGAACTCTGACAGGCCTGTGAGGTACGATCTGCGCTTCCCAAGGCCACGGCGACTGTCCCTGTAAGGCATTCCATATCAGGAATTTTACCTTATTTCTAACTGCACTGGTTTCCTTTCAGTGACCAAAGGCAATTTGGACGGTGTGTTCATTGACCTTAACATATAGTCCGATGTGTACATGGTTGATAGAAGGGAACAGGTCTCTTTCCTAACCCTTTACACTCAATATGTAGGATCTCATCTCATTTTGTGACAATGAATTTGTTGCCAATTTGCAGCAGTAGACTTTCACTCTTCTCCTTAACAATACCCTACAGTCCACCAATACACCCTGAATGCGAGCACCCATGAGGCAACAGACCATCCTTGTGTCTCTCTTGTGGCCATAGTACCTCCTGCCTGTCTCCACAAACTAGTGAGTAAACTGTCACTATCACACTGTCTGAATTTACCCTTCACTGCCACATGGGGACCACCAGGGTTTCCTCAGTTGTTATCAAATTCGTAGAATCAGGTACAGGCAAACGTTTCCAAAAAGTGTACGTGGAGTCAGACTGATTGTCTGAGAACTTCACTTTAAAACTGCTACGCTCTATACATTGAGAATCACAGAGATCAGGCACAGAAGCCAAGTCTTGTCTTGTGTAAATAGAAGGTTACTGCACCGGTTTCATTTCAGAGACCAAAGGCGAGCTTGTTGCTGCGTTCACTGGCTTTAAGATACTGTCATTCGTGTACATGAGGAACCGAAGAAAAGTGTCGATGTGAGACAGGAGAGTTACCGTGGTCAGGGTCAGGGCTATATCAATTACAGTTCTGTCCTTCCCGGAGAAAGCCCGAGTTCATGGCCATGTTCTGAATTACATTGCAAAGATACCGGAACATTTAGAAATCACACTCAAACCATGTACCACGGGGCTTATTGACAACATTGATCGCATTCACAAGCTGCCACATAATGTGCGTGCACCTTATGATTTACATTTCTCTGCAGCTGTTATATTTTCTTCTGCATTTTGTTAGTGTTTCAACTTGTAATACCTCAATATACTGTATTGCCTTTAACCTAGTATGCTAATACACCAACAAAATTGGAGGCCAGTCTATATCTGATATTCTTTAACATTGAAGGAACAATTTTGAGTACGGAAGATGTTGATCAAAGGACAATAGACAATAAGTGCAGGAGTAGGCGATTATGTCCTTCGAGCCAACACAGCCATTCAATGTGATCATGGCTGATCATCCACAATCAGTACCTCGTTCTTGCTTTCTCTCCATATCCCTTTACTCCGATATCCTTAAGAGTTCTCTCTAACTCTTTCTTGAAAGCATCCAGAGAATTGGCCTGCACTGCCTTCTGACGCAGAGCAATTCATAGATCCACAACTCTCCGGGTGAAAAAATTATTTTTCCTCAACTCTGTTCTAAATGGCCTACCTCTTTTTCTTAAACTGTGGCCTCTGGTTCTGGACTCCCCCAACATCGGGAACATTTTTACTGCCTCTAGCGTGTTCAATCCCTTCATAATCTAATATGTTTCAATCAGATCCCCTCTCAGCCTTTTAAATTCCAGTGTATACGAGCCCAGTCGCTCCAATCTTTCAACATATGATAGTCCTGCCATCTCGGGAATTAACCTCGTGAACCTACGCTTCACTCCCTCAATAGCAAGAATGTCCTTCTTCAAATTTGGAGATCAAAACTGAACACAGTACTCCAGGTGTGGTCTCACCAGGGCCCTGTACAACTGCAGAAGGACCTCTTTGCTCCTATACTCAACTCCCCTTGTTATGAAGGCCAACATGCCATTAGCTTTCTTCACTGCCTGCTGTACCTGCATGGTTACTTTCAGTGACTGATGGACAATGACACTAAGATCTCGTTGTACTTCCCTTTTTCCTAACTCGACACCATTCAGATAGTTATCTGTCTTCCTGTTCTTGCCACCAAAGCGGATAACCTCACGCTTATCCACATTAAACTGCATCTGCAATACATCTGCCGTCTCACCCAACCTGTGCAAGTCACCCTGCAATCTCCTGACATCCTCCTCATTTTTCACACTACGACCCAGCTTTGTGTCATCTGCAAATTTACTAATGTTACTTGTAATCCCTTCATCTAAATCATTGATGTATATTATAAATAGCTGCGGCCCCAGCACCGAGCCTTGCGGTACCCAACTATCACTGCCTGCCATTCTGAAAAGGGCCCATTAATCCCTACACTTTGTTTCCTGTAAGCCAACCAATTTTCTATCCATGTGAGTACCCTTCCCCCAATACGATGTGCTTTAATTTTGCCCACTAATCTCCTATGTGGAACCTTATCAAAGGCTTTCTGAAAGTCCTGGTACACTACATCCACTGGCTCTCCCTTGTCCATTCACATGTTTACATCCTCAAAAAATTCGGGAAGATTAGTTAAGCATGATTTCCCCTTCGTACATCCATGCTGACTCGGACGGATCGTGTTACTGCTATCCAACTGTGCCGTTATTTCACCTTTTATAATTGACTCCAGCATCTTCCCCACCAGTGATGTCAGGCTAACTGGTCTATAATTCCATGTTTCCTATCTCCTTTCTTAAAAAGTGGGATACAGTTAGCCATCGTACAATCCTCAGGAACTGATCGTGAATCTATAGAACATTGGAAAATGATTACCAATGCTTCCACGATTTCTAGAGCCACCTCCTTAAGTACCCTGGGAAGCAGACCATCAGGGCCTGGGGATTTATCGGCCTTCAGTCCCATCACTTTACCCAACACCATTTTCTGCCTAATGTGAGTTTCCTTCAGTTCCTCCATTACCCTAGGTCCTCTAGCCACTATTACATGAGGGAGATTGTCTGTGTCCTCCCTAGTGAAGACAGATCCAAAGTACCTGTTCAAACCGTCTGCCATTTTCTTGTTTCCCATAGTAAATTCACCCGTTTCTGCCTTCAAAGACACAACTTTGGTCTTAAATAATTTTTACTCTTCACATACCTGAAGAAGCTTTTACTATCCTCCTTTATATTCTTGGCTACCTTACCTTCGTACCTTATCTTTTCTTCCCGTATTGCCATTTCAGTTATCTTCTGTTGCTCTTTAAAAGTTTCCCCGTCCTCTGGCTTCCCGCTCATCTTTGTTATGTTATACTTCTTCTCTTTTATTTCTATATTGTCCTTGACTTCCCTTGTCAGCCACGGTCGCCCCCTACTCCCTTTAGAATCTTTATTCCTCTTTGGAATGAACTGATCCTGCACCTTCTGAATAATTCCCATAAATAACTGCCATTGTTGTTCCACTGGAATCCCTGCGAGAGTATCCTTCCAGTCAACTTTGGCCAGCTGCTCTCTCATGGCTCCATAGTCCCCTTTGTTCAACTGTAATACTGACACTTCCGATTTTCTCTTCTCCCTCTCAAATTTTAGATTAAAACTTATCATAATATTGTCACTATCTCCTAATGGCTCCTTTACCTTGAGCTCCCTTATCAAATCCGGTTTATTACATAATACTAGATCCAGAATTGCCTTCTCCCTGGTAGGCTCCAGTACAAGCTGCTCTAAGAATCTATCTCGGAGGCTATCCACAAACTCCCTTTCTTGGGGTCCAGTACCAACTTGATTTTCCCAGTCTCCCTGCATGTTGAAATCCCCCATTACAACCGTAGTATTAACTGTGCGACATGCTAATTTTAGCTCTTGATTCAACTTGCGCCCTATATCCAGGCTACTATTAGAGGCCTGTAGATAACACCCTTTAGTGTCTTCTTATCCTTACAATTTCTTAGTTCTATCCATACTGAATCTACATCTCCAAATTCTATGTCACCCCTCGCAAGGGATTGAATTTCATTCCTCACCAGCAGAGCCACCCAACCCCTCTGTCCACCTGTCTGTCCCATCGATAGGATGTATATCCTTCAATATTCATTTTCCAGCCCTGGTCCTCTTGGAGCCATGTTTCTGTTATTCCTACAACATCATACTTACCAAATTCCTGCTGAACTTCAAACTCATCCACTTTATTTCTTATACTTCGTGTAATCATATATAATACTTTTAAGCCACTACTCCTCTCGCTTCTAAAATCGGTCCCTATTGCACTTGGCCAAACTCTTCGACCCCTTCCTGAGATTTCTGCCTTGTCAATTCTGATGTCTTCCTTAAAATTTCTTATTCTCTCTTTCCCTTTTACTCCATCCTTATATTTCCAATTCGTCACCTCTCCCCCCACCCCCACTTATTAGCTTAAACACACCCGTGTAGCAGTGGCAAACCTGCCTGCCGGAATGCTGGCCCCCGACTGTTAAAGTGCATGTGGTCCCTTTTGGGGTCATCCTTACCCCAAAACAGATCCCAGTGCTCCATGAATCTAAAACCCTGCTTGCCGCTCCAGCTCCTCGGCCACACATTGAGATCCCATATCTCCCTGTTCCTACCCTCAACAGCATCACGAACTGGAAGCAAACCGGAGATAACTATCCCGGAGGTCCTGCTTTTCAGCCTTCTTCCGAGTTCTTTGAAGTCACACTACAGAATATATTTCCTCTTCTTCCCGATGTCATTTGTGCCGACATGCACTACCACTTCCGGCTGTTCACCTTCACCCTTGAGGATGCTCTGCAATCGATTCGTGACATCATGGATCCTAGCTCCAGGGAGGCAACACACCACCCTTAAATCCTCCCTGTTGCCGCAGAAACCCCTTTCTCTACCTCTCACTATGGAGTCCCCTACTACCACAGCTCTCACCGTCGTCTGACTCTTCGGTTTGGCTTCAGTGCCAATTTTTGACTTGCAGACCTGTCCGCCACTATGACTGGCAGTGTCTTCTGTCCCAACAGCTTCCAAGAGAGTAAACCTGTTTTCAAGTGGCATATCCCCCGCGGTCTACTCTACTTCAAGCATCCATCCCTTCTTATTCGTCGTTCCCGTTCTCTCCTCCGGTATCTTCGGTGTAACAATCTCACTGCAGGTCCTGACCAGAAAACTCTCATTTTCCCGGATGAACCTGAGGTCATCCAGTTGCCTCTCGAGTGCCTCAACACCGTCCTTCAGGAGTTGAACTTGGACACACTTATCACAGTTGTAGCAGCCAGAGGCACCATCAGTTTACCTGTCATCACCTCACCACCTCTCACCCTCTCCAACTGTGGCGTAGTCTCCTTCCTCAGCCTCATCGCCGAGGACTCTCGATCCAAAGACTCGCACTTTCCTCACAACTCACTTCGCTCTACAAGGCCGCTCCCCGAGTCAAAGCCGCAAAGATCCATTCCTTTACTAGCCGCTTTCCACTGGCCGCTCCGCTTGAGCTACTCCTCTAATTATTAGTCCTTCAGGAACAAGTGATCATAACCTTTTTGGTCTCGACGTTCTTTGGGGGAGTATATCTGAAAAATGAACGCACATAGATTGAATTTTACAAAGACAATAGTTTTTGCAGATGTGGCTAAGACCTCAGAAGGCAAACTGGAAGAAGACGCTTGACATTCTGTAAGTTGACAGACAATTGCAACAATTTAAATAGGCAATACATCTAGTACAGGAAATGTTCATACCCAAGGTCAGGAGATGCAAATACCAGCAAAAGATCAACGACATGGATGAGCAAACATATATACAAAATATTGAAAAATTGACAGCTATGTAAGGAATACAGAAACAAAAATAGTAATATATTTTAACCATGGGCACATGAACATATGAGAGCTATAGTCAAGAGTAAAATTCAAATAGCCATAGGCAGGTCTAGAAGGGTATTGCTGATAATATTACGATTGACCCTAAAAGATTTTGGCAATACTTTAGTCGAAAAAAATGTTAAGTCGAAAGTTAAGGGCATTACTTATAAGAGTGTTGCTAAATTATGCAGAGAAGGACATAGCAGATACTCTTAATTCTTATTTTGCTAAAGTTTTCACTTGCAAAGATGTTAAAAATAAATTTGCTTAAGCTGATACAGAGATCTTGGTAAGTAAGGTCCTGCTTCAGCTGAAAAGGTTGAAAGTTAATAAACCTCAGTGACGGACAACATATATCGAAGGTTACTTAAGGAAGACTATGATTAAAAATACAAATACATAATAAGAAGTTTTCAGAATTCTGTGAAGATTGATGAAGTCTTTAAGGACTTGAAATGGGCTAAAGTTTTTTAAGAGGGGTGACGGTACTGACCCTTTTAATTACTTACCTGTAAGCTTACCAGTAAGCTTAACATGTATCGTGGGTAAGATAAGAGAAACATTAATAAACACCGAGTTGGAAAAGCATCTGATAAGAACAGGGTTGCAGAAACTGAGAGTAAAATGATCCTTGTCTGGATGACTGCCAGTGACTAGCGGTGTTCCAGAGGGATTGTTGTTGGGACCACTACATTTTGCTGTATATAAATGATTTAGATAATGAAATAGATGTATTTGTTTCAAGTTTGCATATGTTATGAAGATTGGTGGAGGGGCAAGTAGTGTTGAGGAAACAGGTAGGAATAGAAGCTCTTAGAAAGAGCAAGAAGTGGCAAATTAAATGTAATATTGGAAAATGCATTCCCATGCGTTTTGATGATGGTGATAAATGTGCAGACTATTTTCAAAAAGGGGAGAAAATCCAAGAATATGAGAGCCAAAGGAACTTCAGAGTCATTGTGCGCAACACCCTAACTTGGTGGTTGAGTTGGTGGTGAGGAAAACAAGTTCAATGTGAGCAATCATTTCAGAGGTCTAGAAGACTGGATGTGATGCTGAGGTCTCACCTTGAGTATTGTGTACCGTTTTGTGCTCCTCATCTCAAGCGATATGCTGGCAGTGGAGGGGATCCAGATGAGGCTAACAAGGGTGATTCCAGGAATGAAAACTTATCATACGATGAACATTTGATGACTCCGGGGCTGCACTCACATGAATTTTGAAGGACGAGGGGCGTTATGATTGAAACCTTTCGAAGGTTGAATGGCCGAGACAGAGTAGATGTGGAAAGGATGTGACCCATTGTGGCAGAGACCAGGACAAGAGGGCACAGTCTCAGGTGAGAGTGGTGTCAATGCAAAACAGAGAAGATATTTTGCCACGTGCAGCTGCGGAGGCCAGGTCGTTGAGTGTATTTAAGGGAGAGATTGATAGGTTCTTGTTTGGTAATGGCATCGAAGCAAATGAGGAAAAAGGCCTGGAAATGGGTTTGAGCAGGAGAATGAAAATATCAGTTATAATTAAATTTTGGAGCCGACTAGATGGGCCAAATGACGTAGTTCTGCTCCTATGTCTTATATTTTTTATTCTCTTCTGTAGCAGAAAGGCAGCATGGGTTCAAAAAGGGTAAATCATGTTTTACTAATATGTTGCAGGTCTCTGAAGGGGAAAGTAACAAGTTAATATTCAAATTACAGGAGGTTGGGATTCAGGGTATGGGGAGCGAATGTGTGCAAAATTAGCTTAAAAACGGAAAGGCAGGAGTTATGGAGAGAAGATCATTTTTACACCTGGAATATGTTAAAAACTGGGTTCCACGAGAATCAGTTTTGGGGCTGCTGTTGTTTTTATTTACATTAATGATTTGGATAAGCACAGAACTAATAGACTATTTAACTTTGCAGATGACACAAAGTTAGATAGATGAGCTAATAATATTCATGCAGCAGAATGAACACAGGTAGGTCTAAACAAAATCCTGATGTGGGCAGAGAAATGACAGGTGAAATGTAAAGTAAGTAAATGTAAAATATTACATTTAGGAAGCAGAAGTATTAGACATAAATATACAATTGGGGTCTTGAATAAGAAAGTGCATTGTATGAAAATGATTTGAGTCTCCTGGAAGACATCAGTATCAACATCTTGGCAATTCACTGAAGCAATTAGGAAGGCTAATATAATGTTGGGCTATAGAATGCGCTCAGAGAAGTTCAGAGCTAGATACATCTCCTTCATCAGTTTCCTGCGCTTGTGAGGGCACGCCTTGAGAACTGTGTACAATTCTGATCTCCATATTTTGTAAGGGATGTGAAGGTACTGGAAAGAGATCAGAGAAGGGCAACTACTCTCAATTAGCACTGCAGTGTGTGAACTATGCAGAAAGATTGAGTGAATTAAATCCATTTGGCCTAAGTTGACATATGATGAGACTAGATATAATAGAACTGTTCAGAACTGCTAAGGGTAGAGGACAGTAGGATGCCAATTGCTACATCAAAATTAATCCATCGACAAGAAAACGTGTAGACTGGTTGAAGGGACATTTCAGACTAACATCAGAAAGCAATTCATTACAGATGCATAATGAACTCAACACTCTCACACTGTAGCATAAACAGGGAGGTACAGAATGAACCCCATATCTCTGAGAATCAGAATTAGAGTCAGGGTTATTTTCACCGGCATGTGACGTGAAATTTGTTAACTTAGTTCAATGCAATACATAATCCAGAAGAGAAAGAAATGTAATAGATAAAACAAAAATAAAAAGGATACAAAATAAAATGTAAATCAATAACAGTATCAGTGCATTGAATGATTAAAATAAACGTCCAAATTCAGAAATGCAGTATATTAAAATAAAGTCAGTTATTGTCCAAAGATTCAATGTCCATTTAGGTATCGAATTGCAAAGGGGAAGAAGCTGTCCCGCAATCACTGAATATGTGACTTCAGACGGCTGTACCGCCTACCTGATGGGAACAGTGAGAAATGGGCATGCCCTGGGTGCTGGAGATCCTGAAGCATGGACGCTGCCTTTCTGATCAACGCTCCCTAAAGATCTCCTAGGTATTTTGTGGGCTAGTACTAAAGATAGAGCTGACAATATCCACAACTTCTGCACTTCTTTCAGCCCTGTGCAGTAATACAATGTATCATAGACAGACAGGTACAGAATGAACCCCACACTCTCACACCGTATCACAGACTAGGAGGTACAGGTGGAACGCCACTATCCTGCAATCTGTGCATCGGTTTCTGGCTGACCTTCCGCCTGCTGAACCTATCTATTTGTCAGTTTGACTATCGGTCTCTCTCTCTCTCTCTCTCTCTCTCTCTCTCTCTCTCTCTCTCTCTCTCTCTCTCTCTCTCTCTCTCTCTCTCTCTCTCTCTCTCTCTCTCTCTCTCTCTCTCTCTCTCTCTCTCTCTCTCTCTCTCTCTCTCTCTTACTTCTAACAATTTACCTCACGACTATCTTTCTCTCGGTCATTTCCAGCTGCCATGCACCTATTCATCTGCCAATTTCCAGTATTTTCATCTATTATTTAATGTCTGCCCATTCCTTTGCAGAATGAAATATTTATTCTCGATTTCTTTTGACCTTTGACAGATTTAAAATACCCATTAAGGAGTGTAACATCTGCAACATGACACAGAAATTGCTGGAGGAAGTCAGCAGAGTTCCTTGCGTTGCCCTGGATTGCCAACATCTTCTGATTTTCTCGTGTTTGCACATGAGCAACATGTTCATTTTACCCTGATTTCGGTTTCTCTACTATATCATTGTTCGAATCTAAGTTTGTGTATTGATTTTTTTTTTACTTACATCCTTCATATCACACATGAGAAGTAAAAATCTTTACGTTATGTCTTTGTCTAAATGTGCAATGTTAATTTATAGTAAATTATAATAAACAGTATGTACAACAGGACAGTCACTATAACATGGAAATACATTTGTGCAATTGTTTGTGTGTGTGTGTCAACAGGAAGAATCTGAAGGACGGAAAAACAATGGGGAACTGCAGGGACAGGGGTAGAGAGAGGTCTGTCAGTGCCGCTGCTCTCCGTTCAGAGATGAATAATTAGCCAACAAAAAGATGAAGTATGTAAGTGTACAGGCAACACGAGGGAATCTGCAGATGCTGGAAATAAATAAAAACACAAAATGCTGGCAGAACTCAGCAGGCAAAAACAGCATCTATGGGAGGAGGTAGTGACGACGTTTCGGGACCTGGTTTATATTAAAAAAAAAACATCCCCGACGCGTACCGGGCAGTGCCTCGACCCCATCTCGGTTACTCAGACCACATTTCTGTTATGCTAATCCAAGCATACAGACTTTGCGCTCCAGACCAGTTCAGAAGCAGGTGAAAACCTGGCCAGCAGGAGCCATCTCTGCTCCTCAAGAATGCTTTGAGCACACTGACTGACACTTTCTCGCCCCGAAACGTGGTCACTACCTCCTTCCATAGATGCTGTCTGGCCTGCTGAGTTTTGCCAGCATTTTGTGTTTTTAAATATCTAAGTGGAGCTGTTTTGTGACAAAGTTCTACCGGCCTATTTCCACTAGAGAAGCTGCTGAGGTAATGCCAAAGAGTTTTGATGTATTTGTCTCCAATCGCCACAAAATTTACAACAGAAACAATGGTATTGAATTAAAGTGTTCGTTCAAGCAACTGTAACTAAGAAAGTTAGTGAGGTGTATAACCGTATCTCTGGAGACAGATCATCTGTATAAATCAGGGCTGTTTGGAATGCATCGGCTATCTGCCGGGCTGTGAATAGAGGAGCATCAGAAATCAGAGATTCACAATGAAATGGTGTATCCACTCATCCGGCGGATTCGAGATGTTTACTCCCCTTGTATTTCAGCCTTTGGAATTCCCGGTAAGCCGCAGTGTCAGCTGCCGTGGGTGGATGTTGAAGTTTAATTCCAATGTTATGATTGATTCTGCCGCTGCCTTAAATTCTCACGTTCCAATGCCGGTATTCCGCATTTCAGGAATGGAGTGGAATCACCGGGACTATAGATACTGAGACTTCTATCTAAAAACAAACCGCCTCAGGAAATCAGCGAATCGGCCAATTTCTGTGGGACTAAATGGGCCAGGCAGCGTTCTTCCCGCGGGTGGTGATTAATAATGAGATGTTCGACTCTCTGCTTTTGGTCTTGAAGTAGCTGCAAAGCGTTATCAAATATTTTGTTCAAATATAGCCTATGCCAATTGATCGTCTGCATTTGAATGTGAGTGATTTTCTCCTTAGGAGCAACAATCAAACCATCGACTTCAGTAACACTTTAGCAAATGTGAGGAGTTCCGTGTTGTAACACGAAAGTGTTGTGGATTTTTAGTAAATGTCTGCGATATGACTGAATATAAAGCAGATGATGGACAACACAATGAAGTCGATGCTGAGTCAATTAACACAACTGACGTGGTGATTCATAGTTATCAATACTTGAAATGTTTTATATAACATCTACATCTTACATCGTTACAGACATCTGACGACGTCACCGAGGTGGAATTCCTCTCCCCTGCTTCACTGAGATGGATTCAGTGGCAGGCTGTGTGGTTGTGTCAGATTCCGCTGTACCTGTTGGAATCAGTCAATGTTCTGTTGTAACGTCAGTGAGGTGGCAAATGCTGGAAAAGGAACCGAACTCGGGGAATGCTGGAAACACTGAGACCCAAGCAGTTTGTATGGAAAGAGAAACCAGTTAACACCAGAGTCAGGGGACTCTTTCAGGTCAATTCTGAGGAGAGATACTTCAATTGTTTTTCCACATATTCTGTTTTGCCTGGATAAGAATTTTGAGCATTTCCTGTTTTTGTTCCGTCCATCCGTTTTTCTGTCACTGACAGGGATCGCCATGAAAGTTGATGATTGTTTAATGGAAAAAATCCTGCCATCTTTTCCATATTTATTCATTTCATCCAGACGAGACTCGGAAGGTGCCACTAGAAAATGTTACATCCAGTATTGACTCTGAGGAGGTAGTTACCCAGTTTTTGCTTTCAGCTGCCACTTCATATTTTGCTCAACCGTACGGAATCCGAATTCAGATCATATTGACGTTATTTTACTGTGTAAATTCCTTCTCTGTCTCTGCGAGCTCTGCACCCACTCTCGACCCTCCCACCGCTAAATGCAACAATAAATGGAAATATTACAGGAAATATCCCCTCAAACTGCTGCATTGATGTCTGCTCGGTATTTTCTCAATTTAGTGTTCCCTGTCTCTCTCCCAGCGAACTTGGTGGCGATTGTGATCCTGTCCCGGGGAAAGTGCGGTCTCTCCAAATGTGTCACTCGCTACCTGGTGGGAATGGCAGCGGCCGATCTCCTGGTCGTTGTCTTGGATCCGCTGCTGTGGTGGACTTTTCGGATATATTTTCCCAGATCATTCCTGAGAATTACTCCTGTCTGCAGACTCGTTTTATGGTTGATTTCTGCGAGCACTGCGGCCTCAGTCTGGCTGACTGTCGCTTTCACCGTCGATCGATTTGTGGCTATTTGCTGTGAGAAGCTGAAAGAAAAGTATTGCACCGAGAGAATGGCGGCTGTGGTTATGGGGACAGTTAGTGTTCTGGCCTGTTTGGTGTCTGTCCCCTGGGTCTTTGTATACAAGCCTGGGAGAATAATTGATGGTGTTCCCTGGTATTGTTATCTTACACGGAGCTTCAGAAACTCTGCCTCATGGGCGGCATTTCACATAATTGACCGCATTTTAACCCCTTGTGTCCCATTCATTCTGATGTTGTTGTTCAATATTCTGACTGTCAGGCGGATTCTAGCAGCCAATCGAGCCTGCAGGGGACTCCGGGGACAAAAGAGTGGAGAGAATGACAAGAACCGGGAGATGGAGAGCCGACACAAATCCATCGTTTTGCTTTTCAGCATAACCGGTAGTTTCATACTATTGTGGGGAACAGAGGTGTCATTTACTATCCATACACGGATTTTAAAGAGTTTTGGTTATTCTGTCAGGAATCCCGTTCACGTCACAGGTCACACAGCACGCATGCTGACGGCTCTCAGTTCCTGCACCAACACGTGTATTTATGCCCTAATTCAGAGCAAATTCCGAAAGGAACTGAAGAATGCGGTGAAATACCCAATGAATCTGATTCTGAAACTCATGAAACGTTAGATAAAAATGCTGTAAATATTATAACTCAGCTGCCTTCATGCTCCCTATTCTATCCCCCCACTTGTGGGTAAATGGAAACAATGTGCTGAACACAGGAACAATACAAACATGAGAGAATCTGCATTCGCTCGAAATACTTAACAACAAACATAGTCAGATCCTGATGAAGAGACTCACCACGAAACGTCGAATGATTACACTTTTCCTCATGCAAAATGTTCGAGGAACTCAGCAGGCCAGGCAGCGTCTATGGAAACGTTTAAACTGTCGACGTTTTGGGCTGAGTCCCTTCATCAGCGTCCTGTCAACTGTTTACTCTTTTCCGTTCTGTGTGTGTTGCCTCAGAGTTACTGTCTGGGATGGTGAGGCATCACTGGCCTCATCATCCCAGATAAATCACCTTTGCACCTCATGTCCCGCCCTGATAAATTGAAGCTTGTTTCGAATCTGTTGCACTGCTTCCCGGTTCTGACGAAACTGCCTGATCTTGGAGTATATCTTGGTCTGATTCAAGCACTCCTGCTCCCGTCAAAATTCGTCGTTTCCTTTATTTTTTTTTCTATCATCCTTCTCTATCTGTAGGTTTTTCTTCTCACTGCCAACATGAAATATCTTTCTATAAGAGAATTTCCCTGTTTTACAATTAAGACTTTGACGAGATCTGAAGGATTATTCTAAAGTGAACCGTTCCTTTAAAAAAAGAGAGAGAGGGAGCGGACAGAGTGTGTGCTATTTCAGCAACAGAGAGAGAGTTGTTCTCTGAGTAATGCGGAGCTATATAATGGACAGCTCATGTTCCGCATGTGTGATATATACAAGGTCAGCTGGCTATTTAATCAGACACACACGACACACGGCGACAGAGGCAAGGAGGACATTGTTGAGCTTTGTGTGCCCACGACAAGGGTGGGGCTTTTGCTCACAGCGTGGACAAAGGAGAGAGCGGTGGAGAGCTATCGGTTCGTTTAGCCCTGGCCTGGGTTGATAACTGCACCACAGAAGACGGTCCCTTCTTTTGTGGTCACAAGTCAGTGACGTCGATAAGTTTTGGGAGCAGGTGGACGACGTGGAAGATCGGCATCTGCATCGGCACTGGAAAAGCAAAACCAATCTCTCTCTCTCTCTCTCTCTCTCTCTCTCTCTCTCTCTCTCTCTCTCTCTCTCTCTCTCTCTCTCTCTCTCTCTCTCTCTCTCTCTCTCTCTCTCTCTCTCTCTCTCTCTCTCTCTCTCTCTCTCTCTCTCTCTCTCTCTCTCTCTCTCTCTCTCATCAAATCAAATCAAATTCCAGAACTGAACTGACTACTTATCATACCACTGTAAGACTGTCTCACCTAATCTCCTGAACTGGGGAAGCTTGCAAGCTGTATTTACTCACTTATATATGCATGTACTCTGCTAACCTGTTTACCTTATCTTGTTTTATATCACTTGATCACGTAGTTACTAATAAAATGGAGTTTATAATGGCAGATTACAGGAGTGTCCATTTCTGCCGGTTCTATTTATCCCTTTACGGGGTATATAACAAGACAAAGTACTGTTAACTTCACTTGTCTCTCTGTGCGCGAAAGTGAACGCGATTGAGACATCACGAGGAAAGGACACGCGGGAGAGCACGTGAGGGATCGGGTGCATGGAAAGGACAGTATAGTGAGCATGACGTAGAAGGCGTGAGGGAAAGGGTGCGAGTTGACGTGAGGGAGAGTGCACGTAGGAGAACACGTGAGGGAGAGCGCGCGAGGGACAGGGCACGAGGAAGATGTCGCGAGAGTGAGCGCGTGGGACTGAGCGTGTGGAAGAGCAGATAAGATAGAATGAGCAAGGGGAGCGAGAGAGTGAAGCGACTAAGACATCGTGAGGGAGACAGACAGAGGGAGAGGATGATAGAGAGCAAGAAAGAGAGAGACGGGGGGGAGACGAAAAGGGAGAGAGGGATAGATAGATAGATAGATAGATAGATAGATAGATAGATAGATAGATAGATAGATAGATAGATAGATAGATAGATGATAGAAAGAACGCAGGGTGTGTAATATTGCCGAATCTGTGGTTCCACTCTTTCACAGAGATCGGCTTGCTTAGTGGATGATAAGTATTACTTTGAATTATGTACAGCTACTACTGTAGACATTTGTGTTTTTTTTGCTCTATGTTATAATCGTACATTCTAACAAATTGTGAGATTTCAACACGTTTGCAGACTCCTTTGTTTGTGAATGCATAAGAAAATTGCCTGAGCTGAATCAAAGGAGAATACAATGAATGAATTTTCAAACAATGTTCGTTACAGACAGGCGACAAGAAAGCACAAAAATACACAGGGATGGAAAGATATGAATCACATGTAGCTCGCACTTCAGCGGGTGCTGGGGCAGGTGTGTGTGTGTAAATGGGTGAGATTGCAGAATGATGCGTTATCCAATCATGTCATGGCTAACGATGTCTCAAAGAAGGTACGGGCCATTCTGAAAGGGTAGGGAGAACAGCCAGATGTCACATTCGTTATTAGTTCTAACAACAGAGAGACAAGTCCCTGCAAAGGTTATTTAAGGAGTAGGGCAGAAAGTTAGGGAATTATAAACTCTCGGGTGGTGATTTCAGGATTATTTCAGGTGCTAGGTTCATGCGAGGTAAGAAATGCTAAGCTGGTACACTTCAATGTGTGGCTAACAATTTGGTGCAGGGGGAGGGCATCAGGAACACAGACCATTGAGCTCTGTTCCAGGATAAGTGGAACTGGTGTACCAGCGACTAATTATAGTGAATGGGAGGTAATATTCCCACAGTGAAGCTTGCTGGAGCCACCTTGACGATGTTTTAACTTTTGGTATGTGGAGTGGGTGCTGGGATCCTGAGCTACAGGTCAGTAAGGAGCATTGAGCAGATGGGGCATTACTTGTTTGGTGTGTTCAGGAAGTTTTTCAGAAACAGTATGTACATTGTCCACCAGGGAGGGAGCCATACTTGGTATGGTATTGGGAAATTAACCTAGCAAGATGATTGGAGTTTAATTGGTTAGACTTATGGATCTTAATTCTGGAGAGTTTCAGATGGTTATTAATAAGAATACTTTGGGATCTGCAAGTCGATGATTGTAAATTTGTTCAAGACTTGGGCAGCTGTCATAGAGAGTTGTCTGGGAGCTGATGTTACTTGTTGTCACTGGATGGAACTGATCACTGATGATGTCGGACATGTGAGAGTCAGATACAGACCAGCCGGTCAAAAATTAGTATTTCCCTCTCCCTATGAGGTGGGTAGAGAAGGATAGGGATGCTCAGGAACTTAGGATGATGAGAAATATTGCATTTGTTTAAAAATGTAAGAGGAGTCATAGGAAAGGATGAAGTAGATGAAATTGGACAGGGTCATGGCGGAACATGCAGGAAGCAAGAAACACGTAACACAGTAAATCAGGAGAGTGAAGAGTTACCAGGAAATGTCCTCATTCAGGACAATCGCTGAGAATCCAAAGGAATCTTCTGCATACACAGAAAACAAGACTATAGTGGGGAGAGGACAGGACCGACCACCCGAGCACAAATGTGTGAGTTTATGCACGGAACCAGAGTTAGCATGCGAGGAAGAAAATTAATGCTAGTGTTCACTAAGGTAAAAGACAAGGAGGAAAGCTTGATGAGAAAGATGGTATGGTGATGTTCTCTTGAGTGTTGATACTAAAGAAGAAGTGGTGTTGGTTCTCTCTAGCCATTTTTATGGGTAAGTACTTTTGGGGAATATAGTACATTGGGAGACACAGACCACGTGCATTTAAATATGATGTTTACACAGCCGGCACCGTACTGTAAGAACAGAGGCATTAACAGCATCTTGCCAACACTTCAAGGGAAGGGAATGGTCTATCTCTGGTGTAACGTGCCCTGCATATGTGTCTACTCAAGCGAAGTCAACATTTGAGTACAGGGACAGTGAACTTTACAATATCTAGATCTTCACTACCAGGACATAGAACAATAAAACTCACAGCACTGCGCAGTGAGCATACCGTCTTGTACACACACGGTCCTGTACACCACCGTACACAAGAAAAACCAAAACACTTGAAGGAGAGTGAACAATCGAGAAATTGTGGATGCAGTCAGTCCTTTCACAGGTAACGCCCTGCACGCCACTAAGAACATCTACAAGGGGACCTGTTATAGGAAAGCAGCATCCATCATCAGAGACTCCACCATCCAGGCGATGCTCTCTTCTCCATGCTGCCATCAAGAAGGAGTTACAGAAGCTTCATGTCACACAGCACCAGATTCAGGAATAGTTATTACCCCTGAACGATTAGGCTTTGGAAGCAGATGGGATAATGTCACTCAAAGCAACAAGAATCCACAGCTTATGTACTTGATATTTACTGCATATTTATTCTCACTTTACTTTGCTTTTTGTTTACTTACACGATTTATTCTCTTTGTTCTCTTTTCTACATTGGTGTTGTGTCTTTGATGTATGCATTTTTTCATGATTTCCTTGTGTTTCTTTGTATTTACAGTGCATGTCCGCATCAATATATATGGTAACATTTGTACTTTTTTGTAATTTTTTTTTATTTAATTTCATCATCAAACAAACATTACATAAGATTTATTTCATACATTGTACATATATATCATATAATAATATTTATCAAAAATCTCCACAAAGTATTTATCTGAGGTATGCATTTATAGAAAAGAGTGGAAAGAAAATTCAAGCTAAAGGGAAAAAAACTATGTACAAGTAGAGAGTGATTTTTTACAACATATTCATTGATCTGTTAGAATAAAATCAGACCTATGAGGCATTATGTAGTTAAACCATTTCTCCCAGTATGAATCAAATTGTTCCAGCTTATGATTAACAGATGCTGTTATCTTCTCCATTTTGTAAATATCCATTGTAATTTCCATCCATGCATTTAAAGTTGGGCTCTCCTGTGATAAGCATTTCCTTGCAGCTTCTTTTTAACAGCCATCAACAGTATATTCATTAAATATTTATCCCTTTTCAACCATTCTTGAGGTATATATCCAACATATATGGTTTTACTCTCTAAGGGTATTTCACATTTAAGGATGTCTTGCAGGGCATTGTGTATCCCCCTCGAATAGTTTTTTGATAACAGAGCAGTCCCAAAAAATATGATAATGATTTGCTTATTGTTTCCACAATTTCTCCAGCTAACTGGGTGGTTATAATTATAATGGGACTTCTGAGAGGGTGTTATAAAATATCTTATCAAGTTTTTCCATCCAAACTCCTTCCACTTCTATGAACTGGCACACTTCCATGGACACGTACATATTATTGTCCATTCTTCCTCAGATATAATTGGGATAGTCTAGACAGTATTTTTTAAAAAACTTATATTCTGTGTCTGTAAAAGAGCTCCCAGGATAATGTGTTGCCTCTAGAATACCGGGATCCGGAAGGAGTCAGAGCGTCTGCAGAAAATTCTCAATTGCTCGTGCTGCATATTACTCGCACACATTGAACAGAGGGAATTAGGAAAGGACTTAAAATGCACATCTTCAGAAATAGTAATTTTCAAATTACATCCTGTGCCAAATATTTATGAATATATAAATAGAATGATGATTCAGTTGAGTATTTCACTGTGGAGCTAGGGCAGGGGCAAGATTGAAGTTTTTGGATCACTAAAATTTCTTCTGCGGTAGGGAGAACTGCACAAAAGAGATGGGTTACCTCTGAACTGGAGGGGGGCCCAATATCCTGTAGTTTTGCGAGTGATGCTCAGAATAGAGAAAATGTGAGTGACGGTCAGTGTGACCCTGCGCAGGAGATAATACTTATGCCAATAAAGCTATTTTAGTCAACAGGATTAGACCGGAGCACAGACAAAGGAAAGGAAAGACACTTGGGTTAAAATGTATTTGCTTCAGGGTAAGAGGCTTGGCAGGTGAAGTGGATGAACTCCAGTGTGACTGACTCTGGGGACTGCTGGATCACTTCCTTTTACGTATAGGTCAATGATTCGGGTGACAGAATTGACAGCATTGTGGTGAACTTTGCAGTCAATTCTAATATGAATGGAGGACAGGCAGTGTGGAGGAAACGGGGAATCTGCTGAAGGGCGAACAGTTTGGGAGAATTTGGAAAGAATTGGAAGATGGAATATAGTGCAGGGAACTGTATGGTCATGCATATATGTAGTAATGATGAAGACTACTTTATAAGCCCTTTTAAAAATAAAAATGATCCAAAAAAAACAGAAGTGCAAAGAGAATTGGGAGTCCTCCTGAAGGAAGTGTAACTTGCAGTATGAGTCGGTGATAAGGAAGACAAATCAATCATTAGCATTCATCTCAAGACGACAAGTATACCAATGCAAAATGTTACATTCAGGTTTCCAAATCATTGATCAGACCACACTTGCACACTTGCAGAACTATGAGCGGTTGTGTGCCACTTATCCAAAAAAAAAACTGATTTCCTGGCCTTGGAGAGGGCCCAAATGAGATTTATGAGCTTGAGTGGAGAAACTAAAGTCTTGATGTTTGAGGAGTGATTAGTGGCTCTTGTCCTGTACTCAGGGGAGTTCACAAGAATTCGGTAGGTCTCATTGACACCTATTGAATATTGGAAGGGTTATACAGAGTCGATGTGGAGAGAATGTTTCCCATAGTAGAGCTGTCGAGGACTAGAGTGTGATTTGTAGAATAGACGGATATCCATTTAGAACGCAAGTGAAAAGGAATTGCTTACAAAATTGGCAGTGAGACTTGAATTAATCGCCACAGATAAGTGTGGAGTCGAAGCCATTCAGTATAAAACGAAGGTTGATAGGTTTTTCATTAGTCAGTGGATCAACAGATTGTGGGGAAAAGGCAAGAGATTGGTGTGAGGGGAGATAAAGGAATGAGCCATCACAGAATGGTGTAATAACCTGCATTTCGCTGAATGGCCTAATTTTGCCCCTATTTCTTATGGTCTTATCACAGACACAACAGAATCATGTCTGAGGGAGGGCAGGATGGACAGCTGAATGTTCCAGGATATAAAGATTCAGGCAAGAAAGGAGAATGAGCAAAGTAGTTCGAAGTGGGAGTCCTTCAAATGTGTGATGTCAGCTGTTCAGAACCTATATGATTCTTGTAGGGTAAAGCAAAAGGCCGGCAGGTTTCAGGAACCCTGGTTGATGCTGAGGTCGCAGTTGGCAACGTGTAAACAACCTTCTTGCATTTACCTTTGAGCCAAAGCAGTCAGATTCACTCGACTTCTCTTGTCCCATCATTGGAAAATTTCCCATAACCAATGAACTTACTTTCAAGGACACTTCATCTCATATCCTCAATATTTATTGTTTGTTTAATTATTGTTTCTTTTTGCATTCGCACAGTTTGCTGCCTTCTTCACTCTGTTTGAGCGCGCTAGTTGGTCTATTTAACATTGATTCTGTTATAGTTATTATCTATGTAATAGATAACAGTTAATATTCTATAGATTTGTTGAGTAGACAAGAAAATTAATCTCAGGATTCTATATGGTGATATATATCTACGTTGAACTCCTGTCTACTGCCTACACCTCTTCCTTGCTTTTGTAAAGATTATCGTTATTTCTTACATTTACTTTGAAACGTAGTGAAAGGCATCTTTCCGGCTTTCATTTAAATTCCGTCTATTCCGTCTATGGACAGTAAACCACTAGAATCGTCAATTCCGAGATAAAGGTTATTGTAAAGCTAAAGTCAGGAGATGGACACAAGAATATTTCCAAGTCACAGTACAGTTAATTCAATCATCAAAACATGTAAATAGTAAGGCACAGCTCTAAAACTGCCAAGAGCAGGCTGTCCTTAAAAACAGGGAAATTGTGCAAGAAGAGGAGAGAGATGGAGGCCACCAAGAGACCTATAATAACACAAAATGATTTACAAACTTCAGTGCCGAGATGGGAGAGACTGCACATACAACGGTTGTCTGGGTGGTTCATCATTTTTTTTTTTTTTTTGCATTTCAATAACCTTCACACCGAGTTACTTGGAGTGTTTTTTTTTTGTCTTCATGGTGTAGTTTTTGCTAGGACACTGATGCAGCAGCAATTGGTCCTGGTGTATTTTTACGACAGTCAGTTGAAACATCAACTCCATGTAAGTAATTATATGAATTCTAAAAATCAATTCACTGTACCAGTGATGATTCGGTGTGTTATAGTAAAGGGGTGAATAGACATACAATGGATTATTTTCGTTTTATCACTTTGTAGATATCATTTTCATTGTGACACGAAATAGTCTTTCTGTTATTCAGTGTCAAAACAATCCAGGTTTAAACACAGTGATTAATGTTATAAAATAAAACATGAAAACTTCAAAGGTGGGTATGAATACTGTTTTAGGAACTGTAAAAGTAGGACCGATGTTGTCCTTGATCCTGTTGTTGTGTGTTCTTACTCCATTCTGTCTGTTACCCAATGGAATGTGTAAGAAGAGAAAATGACAGGGGTGGGAAGGGTTTCTGTTCATGTTGACTGCTTTCCCTGGGAAACATTCAATGCAGCCGGAGTCAATGGAGGGGAGGAACGTTTCTGTGACAGACCAGGCTGTGTTCTGTCTGGACTTAGAACCATTTACTCTTCCTCAGCCTACTCACCAGACTGATCAAGAGTCCCTTGTATCAAAACCAGGTGCGATTTATTATTACCAGCATGTGTTGTGAAATTTGAAAACTGTTACCATCAGGTAGGAGGAATAGAAGTCTGAAGGCAAACACTCAGCGATTCAGGAACAGCTTCTTACCCTCTGTCATCCGATTCCGAAATGGGCATTGAAACCTTGGACACTACCTCACTTTATCAATATATATTGTTTCTGTTTTTGTACGATCTTTATCTGTTCTATATACGTATACTGTAATTGATTTAGTCAGTTATTATTTTTGTGATTATTATTTTCATTTTTTTCTCTACTATATGATGTATTGTATTGAACTGCTGCTGCTCAGTTAACACATTCCACGATACATGCCAGTGACAATAAACCTGATTCTGATTCGGATTTGTTTACTTAGCAGCAGCAGTTCAATCCAATGCATGATAACATAGAAATGAAAAAAGTAAAACAATAACATTAAGTATGTATGCATATTTAAACGATGAAATACAGCGCGAATACAAAAAAAATATGTATTAAGAACGTGAGGTAGTGTTCATGGATTCAAGAGAGGAAAAAACAGTTCCTGAATTACTGAGTGTGCGCCTTCAGGTTTCTGCACCTCCTTCCGGCCCCTAATAGAGTGAAAAGGGCATGTCCTGGGGGATGGAAGTCCTTTACTATTGACGTCGCCTTTCTGATACACTGCTACTTGACGATATCTTGGATACTACGGAAACTAGTACTCAAGATGGAGCTGAATAATTTTACAACTTCTGGAAGCTTCATTTGGTCCTGTTCAGTAACAGCCCCCTTCCCCAGCAAAGAGTGATGTAGCCTGTCAGAATACGCTGCACTGTACAATGAGAGGTTTTTGAGTGTTTTAATTGAGAAACCACTTCTCTTCAAACTCCAATTAAATATAGCCGCTGTCTTGCCTTCTTCATAGTAGCATTATTATTTTGGGACAATGATAGATCCTCAGTGATCTTGACTCCCAGGAATATGAAATTAATCTCTTTCTCCTATTCTGATCCCTCTATGAGAATTGTTTCGTGTTCCCATGTCTTACCTCTGTAATTGTTAATATCTTATTCATTCCTTCTATTAATTTGAAGATAGTGATGGGAACGTACGGTCACGTTTACAATTTAGGGATTTGACGGGATCTCGCAGCAGTGGCGTGAGAGAATCTGTATGACAGAACGTGATCAAATGGCAGCTGGCAGTTTGCTTTTATTTATGAGCGTGTTTGCCGCTGTCCAGAGAAGCATGTTCCTTTTTGGGGTGAAGGTTAACCCTTCAAGTTTAGGGAACATTGGTCAATGAGAGATTTAAGCTTCGTTCAAGAAATAAAGGAAGCATGCACTGTGTGCAAGAGGACTGAATCGGGCAAATGAGTTGATCAGAATAAAAATTATTCAAAATACACTTAAGAGGTAAACCAGAAAGGATAGACCAATGTTATGTGATTGATCAGGCCGCTCAGGAAAATAACAACAGGTTCTATAGTTATGTTAGGAGCAATACTGTTGCTTGGGAGAGAGGGGCCACTTAGAGATCAGCAGGTTCTCCACGTCTTGAGCCACAGGGAATGGTTGGGATCACGAATCAATCAATGATATATTCTACTTTGTGTTTACTGAGTACAATATCATGGTTGCTCAAAATAGTGGAGTTGCTTTGGAAGACAGTCTTATTACCAACGAACAGTTATTAGCAGCCTACCGTGCTTTAAGTTGGATGAATCCAACTGCACTGTGGAAGAGGGCAAAAAATTATGGAGGTCCACTGAGGGTTGCCCCAATTACTGAAGAGTGGATAATGTTGTTCCCTTGTTTAAAAGAGCTGTCAAGGTCAAGCCTGGGAACTGCAGGTCTGTCAGCCTGACCTCCATAGTTCGCAAGATACGGAGGGGATTCTCAGGGACGGGAATCACCTATATTTGGTTGGATATGCAGTATCTGAGTAACAGGAATCAGCACGGCTTTGTTTGCAGGAAGTTGTGGTTGGTCAATCTTCAGAGGTAAATTAAACGGTTTCTCAGAATGTAACACGAGTGAATCTACAGATTCTGGAAATAAATAAAAACACAGAATGCTGGCAGAACTCAGCAGGCCAGACAGCATCTATGGGAGGAGGTAGTGACGGCGTTTCGGGCCGAAACCCTTCACCAGGAGTAAAGTAACATGGGATGGTCGAGGGAGGGGGGAGGCTAAGAAGTGTGGGGAGGGATGATGTAGTGAGCTGGGAAGTGACAGGCTGAAGGGAAATGGGCTGGGGGAAGATGGAGCATTTTGGGAAATGAAAGAGAAAGAAAGGTAGGGCTGGGGGAGATTATAGTGAGGGGGGAAAAGAGAGAGAAACAGAACCAGACTAAAATTATAGATGGGGATGGGGTAAGGGGGGCAGGGGTATCAACGGAGATCTGTGAGTTGAATGTTCATGCCGGCAGGTAGGAGGCTACCTAGGCGGGATATAAGGTATTGCTCCATCAACCTGCGTGTAGCATCATCTTGACGGTAGAGGAGGCCATGGACAGACATATCGGAGTAGGAGTGGTCTGTGGAATAGAAGTGTGTGGCCACGGGGAGAACCCGCCACGGCTGGAGGACTGAGCGCCGGTGTTCGGCGGAACGGTCTCCCAGTCTGCGGCGGTCCTCCCCAGTGTATAAATGGCCACATCAGGAGTACCGGATACAGTATATCACCCCAGTTGACTCGTAGATGAAGTGGTGCCTCACCTGAAAGGACTGTCTGGGGCCTAGGATGGTGGTGAGGGAGGAAATGTGGGGGCAGGAGTAGCTACTGTTCCGTTTGCAGGGAGGTCTGTGGCGAGGGATGAGGGCGATGAATGGACAAGGGATTCGCGTAGGGAGCGATCCCTGCGGAAAGTCGTGAGTGGAGGGGAGGGGAAGATGTGTCAGGTGGTGGGTTTCCGTAGGCGGTGGCGAAATTTACGGAGAATTATACGTTGGTTCTGTCGGCTGGTAGATGAGGACAAGGAGGACTCTATCCCTGGTGACCAGGCGGGGGGATGAGGTGAGGGCAGAGGTGCGTGTAATATGGGAGATGCGATGGACGGTAAAGTTGATAGTGGACTAAGGGATGCCCCTTTCTTTAAAAAAAATAAGACATCTCCTTTGTCCTAGAATGGAAGGCTTCATCCTGAGATCAGAAGCGGCGGAGGCGGAGGAATTCTGAGAAAGGGATAGGATTTTTGCAGGAGACACGGTAGGAGAGGAATAGTTTAGGTAGCTGTGAGAGTCTGTAGGTTTGTAGTAGACATCGGAGATAGGCTGTCTGCAGAGACAGAAACAGAAAGATCTAGAATGGGGAAGGAGGTGTCGGAAATAGACCAGGTGAATTTGAGGGCGGGGTGAAAGTTGGAGGCGAAGTTCATGAAGTCGACGAGCTCAGCATGTGTGTAGAAAGCAGCGCCGATGCAATCGTCGATATAACGTAAGAAAAGAGGAGGAGAGATACCGGTGTAGGTTTGGAACATAGATTGCTCCACATTGCCGACAAAAAGGTAAGCGTCACTCGGAACCATTCGGGTGCCCATGGCTACACCTTTAGTTTGGGGTAAGTGGGAGGAACCAAAGGAGAAATTGTTAAGGGTGAGGACTAATTCCGCAACGCGGAGAAGAGTGCTGGTAGAGGGTGACTGGCTGGTTCTGGAATCTTAGAATGTAGGCTGATGACTACTGATGTCGAGCGGGCAGAGCTGTGAGTCTTCCTGTTTATTTGTGAACCCTGTAGAATTTTTTTCTAATTCTGCATAAATATGATTAATATGTGATCAGATCTTCACGTCAGTCCTAAACTAGATAAAGAGAAGCCAATTAAATAAATAATACCGAAACATTATACTTTTTGATTTCTTTATTGAGATAAATGACCCATGAGTCTGTGATTCATTGAAAATGATGACAGTCTAAACCGGGTGGTGAAGAAATCCTCTTACATGAAACCTTCATCAGTCAGGGTACTGAATACAGGAGTTAGGATGCATTGTTGCAACTCTATAATATGTTGATGAAAGTGTAGTTGGATTGTTGCCCAGCAGCAGAAAGGATGTGATTCAGCTGGAGACGGTGCACTGAAGATTCACAAGGAGCGACTAGGACAGAGTTACAAGTCGAGACTGGAAAGACTCGGTCTGTGTTCCCGGAATGTAGAAAGCTAAGTGTTGAATGGACAAAGGTGCATAAACTCCAGAGGGACATGGCTGATGAAGTGAATGGCTGCAATCTTGTTCACAACATAGCAATCTGAAACTAAATGGAGTAGATTTGTTGTGAGACGAGAATAATTTAAAGGACATGTGGGGAAAAACATTTTTGCCCATTCCTCTTCCCACCTTTTACATACCCCCCAGTCATATACACCAGGACCGAGGAGTCTCGAGTGCTGTCCATCTTTCACTCAGTTACAGAAATGTACAGGACAAAATCGCGGCCATGCTAAACAAGGGATGTATCCTAGAGATCCATTTACCTGTGTTTAGCCCATAAATCCTCTAAATCTCTCTCATCCATGTATCTGTCCCAATGTCTGCAAAGCATTGTGATTGTATCTTTTCTGCAGCTTCTTCTGGCAGCTCGTCCCATACACCCACCACTCCCTGTGTGGAAGAAGTTGCCCGAGAGTCCCTTTTCATCTTTCCCCTTTCATATTATCAAAACATTCTGCCCTTTCCCAGCTTAGTGATTTTTATCCTATAAATGAGAGACCAGAACTGCACACAATACATCGTTGTCAGCATAGATTTACGAAGGGGAAATCATGCTTCCCTAATCTTCCGGAATTTTTGAGGATGAAACAATGAAAATGGACAAGGGAGATCCAGTGGATGTAGTGTACCTGGACATTCAGAAAGCCTTTGATAAGGTCCCACATACGAAATTAGTGGGCAAAATTAAATCACATGGTATTGGGGGTAGGGTACTCACATGGATAGAAAATTGGTTGACAGGCAGGAAACAAAGAGTAGGGATCAATGGGTGTTTTTCACAATGGCAGGCAGTTACCAGTGGGGTACCACAAGTCTCGGTGCTGGGACCGCTACTACTTACAGTATACATTAATGCTTTAGATGAAGGGATTAGAAGTAACATTAGCAAATTTGCAGATGACACAAAGCTGGGTACTAATGTAAAATATGAGGAGGATGTAAGAAAATAAAGGGTGACTTGGACAGGTTGGGTGAGTGGGCAGCTGCATGGCAGATGCAGTTTAGTGTGGATAAATGTGAGGTTATCCACTTCGTTGGCAAGAACAGGAAAGCAGATTACTATCTGAATGGTATCAAGTTAAGAAAAGGGGAAGTACAACGAGATCTAGGCGTCCTTGTACTTCAGTCACTGAAAGTAAGCATGCAGGTACAGCAAGCAGTGAAGAAAGCTAATGGCATTTTGGCCTTCATAACAAAGGGAGTTGAGATTAGGAGCAAAGAGCTCCTCTGCAGTTGTACAGGGCCTTGTTGAGACCACACATGGAATATTCTGTTCAGTTTTGGTCTCCAAATTTGAGGAAGAACATTCTTGCTACTGAGGGAGTGCAGCGTAGGTTCAAGCGATTAATTCCCGGGATGGTGGGACTGCCACATGTTGAAAGATTGGTGCGGCTGGGCTTGTATACATTCGAATTTAGAAGGATAAGAGGGGATCTAATTGAAACATATAAGATTATTAAGGGATTGGACTCCATAGAGGCAGGAAAAATGTTCCCAGTGTTGAGGGATTCCAGAACCAGAGGCCACAGTTTAAGAAAAAAGGGTAGACCATTTAGAACTAAATTGAGGGAAATCTTTTTCACCCAGAGAGTTGTGGATCTATGGAATGCCTTGCCTCAGAAGACTGTGGTGGCCAGTTCTCCGTATGCTTTTAAGAAATAGTCAGATAGAGCTCGTAAATGTAGCGGAGTCAAGGGATATGGGGAGGAGACAGGAAAGGGGTACTGATGTGGATGATCAGCCATGATCATATTGAATGGCGATGCTGGCTCGAAGGGCGGAATGGCCTACTCCTGCACCAATTATCTATTGTCTATTGTCTCACCTATGGCCCTGCTGTCACAGCATTAAATCCCATCTCCTGTACGCCAAACTCTAACCTATGAATGTCTTCTTCATCACCCTACTACACCTTCAGAGAAGTATGTACTTGTAATCCCTAGTATCTCTTTTAATAACACTCATGAGGACCCGATATTCCTGTTGGTGCCCCCAGTTAAATAGTTCTTTTGTCACTGAGGCTCACTCAGAACATTGAACAGTATTGGAACAGGTCCTTCTTCCCGCGATGTCTGTGCTGAACAAAATGCCACATTAAACTAAATCTCTTCTCTCCCTTCAATGTCACTATCATTTCAGCTTCCATCAATCCCTATGGCAGCACATACCAGCCCCACACTCTGTAAATGAAACTGATATACCACTTGCCCTGCACACCATATTTAAATTATCACCCTGTAACTTTAAAGGCAGTCCACGTGAATTTGGCATTTCCACGGTGTGAACATGAGTCTGACTGCTTACCCTATCTACAACTGTCAGAGTTTTCTAATCTTCTGTCAGGTATCCCCGCAGCCTCCTTTATTCCAGCGAAAACAGTCCCAGTGTGTCTGCTGCTTACTGGTAACACAAGGCCTTAGTCCAGGCAACATTTCTGTGAATCTTCTCTTCACCTTTCCAGCTTAATCACTTCCTTCCTTATTGTGTTGACCAGAACTGCACAGGACACTGCTGCTGTGGTTTAATTAATATTTTGTACAGCTGCAATGTGATGTTGCAAATCCTCTGCTGCCAAAGGAAAGCCTGCTGTTCACCAACTTCACAACCTTGTCTACAGGTGTTGTGACTTTCAGGGAAACTATGTACCTGTATCCCAAGGTCTCTCTGGTCACTAACACTCCCCATGACACTGCCCATGCACTGTTTATGTCCTGACCTGCCTTCTTTCCAGAATCCATCATTATACATTTGTCTGACACTGTAACAACACTTTTCCATTTCACAGCAACAACCACACAGAAATTTATGTCTATCAACAATTCACTGCACATGTCGGCTGTTTGTGTGTAAATTGTACAAGACAACACCTGGGCCCCTCTGCAATACACTCATGAGCGTTTTCACTCCACATAAATAATAATCTGCCTTTTGCTTCTTTCCACCCCTGAACACGCCATCACTGTTTACCACATTAAACTCCATTTTCTGAGTATTCTCTCTTTTACGCATCCTCTGTATAACCGGTTGCAGATACCAAATGTCCCATCACAACATTGCCCCCACCACATTCTGTTTCAGTGACAGACAGCCTTGGAGCCCTTACACTCTGCCCCCTCTTCCGGGTGATTAATGCGGATTGTGAATAATTTACACAGTACATTACCACGCCAACCTCTGCCCACTGCACAATGATTTAAATTTTGGTAGTATATAATTGAGGGTCCAGAACTGATCCGGGGATATACCCCTGAACTGTACATTCAGTTTCTCTCTTCTGTGCGAAAACCAGCCTTTTTATCCTTGTGAACTCGTCTTGTGATTTCTGGTGTCATGCATCAGCCTTTCATGTGGCATCTTGTTGGATGCATTCTGAAAATCTATGTCTCCCAAATCTGCAGGTTTCCTTCTGACATCCAGTCATGTTAATCAAACACGAGTTGCCTTTCACTCAATAAGCTGACAGGGTCAGAGATTGGGTCAGAGATAGACACGTAGTTGATGAAACCTTGTGGCACACTGGCCTCAATCAGTAAATGCACTGAGGTTAGAGGTTGCGTGTTATGTTGCATTTGTATAATCTGTCCGGTCACATCGAAATATCGTGTTTTTATTTTTCGTCACACTGTGACATGAAACATGCCATTAAGCTGGAAATAAAGAAGCGGTGTTCTTGTCTGGAAGAAGGGTCAGAGCCGTCTCTATTTCCTGAGGAGAGTGAAGTCTTTTAACATCTGCCGGACGATGCTGAGGATGTTCTACGAGTCTGTGGTGGCCAGTGCTATCATGTTTGCTGTTGTGTGCTGGGGCAGCGGGCTGAGGGTAGCAGACACCAATAGAATCAACAAACTCATTCGTTAAGCCAGTGATGTTGTGGGGGTGGAACTGGACTCCTTGACTGTGGTGTCTGAAAAGAGGATGCTGTCCAAGTTACATGCCATCTTGGACAACGACTCCCATTCACTAAATAATGTACTGGTTAGGCACAGGAGTACATCCAGCCAAAGACTCATTACACCGAGATGTAACACTGAGCGTCAAAGGAAGTCATTCCTACCTGTGGCTATCAAGCTTTACAACTCCTCCCTCGGAGTGTCAGACACCCTGAGCCAATATGTGGGTCCAGGACTGATGTTTTCCACTTGGCATGATTAACTTATTTATTATTTAATCATCTATGGTTTTATATTGCTATATTTCTTCACTATTCTTGGTGGTGCGGCTGTAACGAAACCCAATTTCACTTTGGATCAATAAAGAATGTCTGTCTGTCTGTCTGTGTTTTACAAGGTTAATATTGGGACACAAATGTCTGAGCTATGAGCAGTTTAGCATTGTTTTCCTTGGAATGTGGGAGAATGAGGGGCAATACAATAGAGGTGTATGAAACAATGAAGGTCACCGATAGAGTGAAAGCACAGAGACTTTTTTTTAACAGTAATGTGGAATTTGAAACTAGAGGGCACCAGATGGTGAGAGGGCAGAAAACGAATAGGAATCTGTTGCTCTGTATCTTTCAAACAGACGGCGGTCAGTTTCGCACATAATGCCCACTGGGGAACATACCACTGACCCGAGTTCTGTGTGCTGTACCAGTCTTTCAAGCTCTTCCCAGGTGCTGCCAGTCTTCGGGGTGGATACAGTCTTTCACAGGGAGAAGTCTTTGGAGTTTCTGTAGCTCTTAGTACTTGTGAGATTGGGTTGCTGGAGTTAGGATGTCCAATTCTACTCCATTTGCATCCGGGTTTCGGACAGTGATGGAACATTGAATATGTACGAATTCTGAGGTCCCTCTCCCGGTCAGCCTGCAATCATCTCCCTGCAATAACTGTAGGATCAAACACATTTCTCACAATACAATGCATTAATTCACCCTGTCTATACCCTTCATATATACCTCTGTCAAATCTCCCCTCACTCTCATAAGCTCCAGGAAATAAGGGTTAAATGGATTGAGATTATTCCTGATCCTGCTCAACTAGGACTGTTTATGTCCGCTTTTTGCATTTTCTAATCACCTGTTTGAGCAATATTCTGCCATCCTTGTATTCTGTGTGGCTCCAGACCGATTTAGTTTCCTGAATCCCTTTAATTGTGCTGTAGAAGTCTCCAGTAGCACAGATCTGCTTGTATATGCAACTCCTTCCTGTGACCATATTTCATTTTATCCTCACAATCTGCTTTTCCACTGAGACCAACTGTCCCATCACAATCCAGCTGCTGTTTGTGAGGAGGGCGGGCTGCACTGTTCTGGGTCACGGGGAAGGATTGACATCACTTTCAGCGACTCCTCAAGTGTTTATTTGTAGAGTGGAAAATTATTCCTTATAATTCTGGAGCAGAGCTGGGAGCAGTAAAACCACTGAATCCTTTAGTGTGGACTGGGTGTGTTCGAGAGTTTGACTAGAGTGGTGTCATTTAGTTCTGTTGTGCATTTACCATTGGAAATTGGTGGATATGTTAAAGTTCAGGTGGAGCTTATCCCCCCGGCTCCTAATGGCTCATTTCAGGCTGCAGCAGTACATGCTGAGAGACACACTGAGGTTTGGTGCAGCCATGGCAAGAGCTTAGTGCTGAAGGATCAGAGGGTAGTGTTGTTCCGTTACCAGCGAATGAGAGGCTGGTTTTGGTGAGGAACCTCCTCCATGACTGCAGTGGAAATCCATCCCTGAGTGTTACATGAGTGGCAGCAGTGTTACTGATTGACGTGTACCAATGTAATAGAACGCTACTCATAGCATTGAATTCCAATGGAAAGAATAAAAGGTCTATTCTTGTAACTTTTATTATGAATAAAGTTTGTTTTGTTAATGATCTGCACACGACTGTTTACATGCAGAATGATCTGAAAATCGATGTGCATAGTACAACTCTCCTCAGAAAGTGCACGACTGTATTATAAGCCATTTGTCACTCAGTAGCCCTCTTCCCCAAATGATCATGTAATCTATAATAACCTACATGAACTGGCGTTTAACTCGCTAATCTTCCTGACCCGATGCCGATTTTCACGTGGCTCAGGTAGTAATGCAAACATTACCACCTTTGCTCTACATTTTACTTTTGTCCCTTGCTGCTCAAATTCCCTTAGCAGATCATCTTTCCTCGTTCTATCTTTGTCGTGGGTACCCACATGCAACACCACAACTGGATTTTTCCCCTCCCACTGCAATTTCCTGTACAGGGCAGATAGGATATCCCGAAACCGGGCACCTGGCAGTCAATACAGCCAATCTGTGCTACAAGTTCTTCGACCACATCCAGTATACATCAGTAAGCAAGGTTTACAGCATGTTCAGGTTTAACTTGCAGCCTATTGCCGGGAAGGACCGCCTTACATCTACTATATTTGTTGTATCTGCGCAAAAATAATCCCGGACATTGATTAGTGGTGTAGTGGATGAAGAATTTAAATTATGGAAAGAGGTGCAGCTTGTATTCAGTGATACAGGTAATGGAATACACCAGGGACCATAAAACGTATCGAGTCTCCATCACTTACAGTTTTTTACAGCTGTTTCTTTTTTCTGATCTTGCATAGTGGCAATAATTGTGAAAGTATAACTGTTAAAATATCGCGCGTGCATGCAAACATATATTTAATGTAGTTAAACACGCAAACATATTGTGAAGAGTGTTGCAAATAAACGTTCAGGTTAATGCTGTTCCAAGCATGCTGTGCACAACAACAAAGAGAATTATTGCGCGTCACATATCAGATTAATTACAGTCAGAAATAGATGTAGTTAACCCGTTGTGGTTCAGCACATGCAGAAATATGGATGCGCCACATGTTGGTATAAAATGAAAGAGGTCACGCTATTATTAAAGATTTTGCAATAACTTTAATTGTTTCTCCAATAGGAGAAAACATTCCAAGGAAGATTTCTCTGCAGATGGGGACGGATGCGAAACACAGACTTGATGTATCTGCCCGAAATCTCTACCAATCACAGTCAGACTCATCTCACTGACTTCCTGGAGATCCATAACCTTGGAATGGAACTGTAAAACTGAGTGTTATTCTGCAATATCAGAATGGTTACGGGTTCTTAAATTCAATACGCCGAATTGTCTGCACTTTCAAAGCACGTCACTGAACATTACGATGTTGTCATTGCTTCTCTGGATCTCAGCTCACCGAACTGAGATGATGATAACACTGCAGACCAAGCTACCGACGTCATTATTATTCCATGCACACCGTTGACGGTGATGATAATGTTGTTGTCTCTGGAGCCTCAACGCTCACCAGAGTGGTAATGTAACAGCGTGTCCTGGTCATACCCAAGACACCCATGTTTTAAATTACTCATCTCTGCGTAGAGATCAATGTGACGATTATCAAATTAGAATCCCTTCCAGTCAGCTGATTGCGATTATCTAGCTCAAAGGCACCTATAACTGTTCCATTGATTGCGTAACTAACAACCCAGGAGGAGAATTGTTCCAGATGCTACTGTCCTGCCGCTTCACTGCTAACCTCAAGTAGAGGATCACCGCCTATCCCGTACATCGGCTTTTAGCTTTTTATGTGCAACCGATGAGTCGTTGTTCTAATGCCAATCATTCAGGTGTCTGGCCGTTCGGAGAGTGAATGAATGAATGAGTTAACCTATTGGCTTTAGAACATTGACCCATCGGTTGCACATATAAGATCATGTCTCTCCATCTATCACGGTCCCTGACCCTCAGATTTGTAGTTGTTGTCTCCCCTGTTTCTAACCATGATGTTAATCCATCTATCATTTTCACTCTCTGTCTGCCTCCGCTTCTTTTTCCTTCCAGCTTTCCAGCTGTAACTGAATGTTCTAATGTCGCTCTTCGCAATAAGTGTTCAAAGAATTTTGATTGCTGATTTCTGATTTTTTTTTAAGTACTGTACGTTTTGTTTTCGTTCTCTGTAGAACATCTTCGTTGTTTATCCTGTCCGTGCATGATATGCAAAGGATTCTTCTGAGAAACCACATCTCTGCTGCACTGATTTTTTTTTTATCCATTGAATTTGTGATGGTTCATGATATGCAGCCATACATCAATATAGGAAGAATGTAGCAGCTGAGAGTTCCTAGGCGGATCTCAATTGCTATTTTCTTGTTCGTTAAGATGTTTCTCAATTCTGTAAATGCTCTTCTTGCCATTGCTATACTTGTTTTTTTTATGTCCGTTTCGCTTTTGCCATCAGATGTTACTCATGATTCAAGGTACTTGATGTTATGAACTTGTTTCAGGATTTCATTTCCCAATCCGATCCTACAGTTTTATATCAGGTTTCTTTGATAGTACCATTACTTCAGTTTTTGTTTTTTTTTAAGGTTAGGCCAAGTCGTTCGCTCTCTGCGTTGATGGTAGATAGTGGTTTCTGGAAATTCACTTCACTGTTTGCTATCAGTACGGTATCATCCGCATAGCGGAGGTTGGTGAAATTGTACCCTCCAATACTTATTCCAGACAGGTCTTGTATGGTTCTCATGATGTTTTCACTGCACAGGGAGAACAGGTCAGGTGATAGAACACAATCCTTTCTGGCTCTTCACTTTATTGGCTGATATTCACCAATCTCGTCTATCCGTATGTCTGCGCCATGTTGCCATTAGAAATTCCTGATGATTCTTAGATCTTTCCTGTCGATAATAATATATTTAAGCATTTTCATGATGACCTGGTGTTTCATTGTGTCAAAGGCTTTTGTATGGTCAATGACACAGAAGTATAGGTCTTGTTGTACTTCTATTGACGTATTGATAATATTCCTGAGAATATCGGTGGTGTTTGATGTTCCTTTTCCTTCGACAAAGCCGCACTGTCCTTCACTGATCTCTGGTTTAATTCCGTTTCTTATTCTGAGCATGATGATTCTAAGTAGAATTTTTGTGCGGTAGCTCATTAAACTAATTATTATGTGTAGTCCGCACTCTGTTGCAGTTGGTTTCTTTGGCAGTGCAATGAATAATGTCTTTAAAAGCTCTTCTGGTACTTTGCCACTGTTGTATATTCTATTCGATAATATTGTTAATTTCTCGACACCAGAATCTCCTAGCGGTTCATTCAGTTCAACCGGAAACTTATCTGGTCCTGATGATTTCCCCTTTCGCATTTTCTTCATAGCATGTTTCAATTCTTCGTTCAATATTGTTGGGACCTCGTTGTTGCCGATATCAAAGTTGTCCTCTCGGTCTTTGTCGTCGTTTGGGTCTTTGATGTATTCTGACCATCTTTGCATTATTTTTTCCTTTCTCCAAAATTATAAAGCCTTCTTTTGCTTTTATACATCCTGTTTTTGCCCCACTTTTCTTTCGATTTGTGACCTCTTTGAACTCATCGTGCATACGTTTGCTGTTGTTGGTTTTCTGCAATTGTTCTATTAACTCACATCTGTCCTTAAGCCACTTTTCTTTTGCTTCCTTGCACTTGGTTGTTATCTGTGCATGCAAGGACATGTAGGCTTTTTCGTTTTCATTACATTTTCTTAATGGTTCCATAAGATACATAATTTCTTCTGTCATCCATTTCTTTTTATCTTGTTTCTGTTCTTTGTGAATCACCTCTTGTACTGCTTGTGTTATGCTGTTTCTGAGGTTTTCCCATTGCTGGTCTGTAATAGTGATATCTTGTGGAGCATCGAATTTGTTCTTCACTGTTATTTGGAGTTCATTTTTGATATCACTATTTTTTTTCTCAAATGTCCCCAGGCAATATATGGTAAGTTGGTACACTGAAATGTGTGGCTAACACTTTGGTGCAAGAGGGAGGGCATCAGGAACACAGATCATTGGACTCTCTTCCAGGATCAGTGGGACTGGTTTAACAGGGATTGGGTACAGTGAAGGAGAAGTACAATTCTCACAGGGAAGCTTGCTGGAGCCACCTTGACGATTTTTATCGTGTGACATGAGGAGGGGATGTTGGCATCCAGAGCTACAGGTCAGTAAGAAGCCTTGAGAGGATGGGCCATTATTTGTTTGGTGTGTTCAGGAAGGTCAGTGATGGTCAGGAAGTGAGGCTGATGAAAAATATTGTTTTTGTTTAAAAATGTAAGGGGAGTCATATGTAAGGAAGAAAAAGTTGAAATTGGACAGGAACATTGAGGAAGATAAAGGAAGCAATAAATAAGTCACACAGTGAATCAGGAAATGTCCTCATTCAGGAAGATCAGATGTCTACACAGTAAACAACAGTATAGCGGGGAGAGGACAGGACCACCCTAGGAGAATGTTGGGGGTTTGAGCAGGGTGCCAGAGTAGGAAATGAATACCGGTGCTCCCTAAGGAAAAGGAGAAGGAGGAAAGTGTGATGAGAAAAGCGATATGGTAATATACTCTGGTGTGTTGATACTAAAGGGGAAGTGCTGTTGGGTCTTCAAAACATTTTGATGGGTAAGTCCTTTGGGGAAAAGTAGTACATTTGGAGACACAGGCCACATGCAGTTAAATATGATGTATAAACTGCCAGCACCATACTGTAAGAACAGAGACTTTAACAACATTTGGCCCATGCCGAAAGGGAGAGAATGGTCAACCTCTGGTATAAACATGCCCTACATATGTACCTACTCAAGAAAAGTCAACATTCGACTGCAGGGACAGTGAACTTTACAATATCTAGACCTTCATTACCAGGACACAGAAGCAGAAATCCCACAGCACTGTGCAGTGAGCACACGGTCCTGTGCGCATACAGAACTGTACAACACCTTGAAACACTGGAACAACCACACCACTTCAAGGACAGAGAATTGTACAACTCTGATAATGGAATTCAATTCATGGACACTATCTATCAACTCAGTCCCAATGGACAGCTCTCAGGATGTAACAGAGAGTTGACAAAGGTGAACCTTGAATGATGTGTGTTTCAATTTCCAAAGATTTTTGAAATGCCAACAGTAGAAAGAGAAACAGAAATGTAGTCAGGTTCTGGAAAGTAGTAAAATCAACACTGTAGTGTGTGACTGTAATTTCCCCAACATTGGCTGAAATTGCCTTCGTGTAGAGGCTCCGAGAAGCGGAATTTGTTTTATTGTGGAAATAATTCTCATCATTTACAGCATATAGTACGTCAGTTTGTGCATATTTGGCATGTCATTTAAGACTTTGTTAATGATCTCTAGATCTATAGTGGAGAATAGCCTGACCGGTCTGATTTGGAAACACCACTGCCCTTGAATGCAATAACAATTGAAAAATTCTTGATGGAGCCAATCCATCACAGGTAAAGCCGTCCTCCCCACTGAACACATCTGCAAGGACACCTGGTACTGAAAAACAGCATCCATCATCAAGGAACCCATTAGGCGATGCTGTCTTCTCCATGATGCCACCGAGAGGGATTAACATGAGCCTCAGGTCCCACAGCACCAGATTCAGAAATAGTTATTACCCCTCAACGCTAAGGTTTGGAAGCAGAGGGGATAATGTCACTTAACGCAACACGAATCCACAGTTCATAGTTGCTGCATATTTATTATCACTTTACTTTGCTTGTTGTTTACTTACACAATTTATTCTCTTTGTTCTCTTTTCTACATTGGTGTTTGCCAGTCTTTGATATGTGCAGTTTTTCATTGATTCCTTTGTGTTTCTTTGTATTTACTGTGCATGTTGGCAGCAAGATATACCTGACAACATTTGTACTTTGACAAAAAGAATTACTTTGATCTTTGAACTTCACAGCAATTATCTTGTGAGAATAGGAGGAGCAAGATAGGTATTTCCTCTTTAGCAGTAAACAGAATGAGATGTGACTTGATGTGACAAAATGATAGGAGGGATCGCATGAGGGGATATCCAGGGAACGTTTCCCAAAGTGGAAGTCGCAAAAACAAGGACACATAATTCTATGGTGATTGGAACAAAGTGTAGGGGGGTAGGGATGCCTGAGGTTAACTTTTAAACATAGAAAATACGTGGCGTTTACTGCTAGGGATGGTGGTAAAGGCAGATGCTTTGGGGACTATTAAGAGACCTAGCACTGCGGCATAACCCTTGCAATTAATGAATTTCGGTGGGAAGCAATTGTGATAACAGTCACACAAAAAGATGGACACGATCCTGGGGGATTTTGCTTAACTAAGAGCAAGTTAATGATCACCTATCACCTTGTACTTCATACTCACCTTCCACCATCTTCTTATCCTGACCTCGCATCTATTTTTTTTCCAGTCTTGTTAAAGGGCCTTTGGCAGAAATGCATACTGCTTACTGATATCCATGCAGAATTTCTCCGGCATTTTGTCTGTGTTGCAAGCTAATGAGAACAATGTTAGGCAGAACCTGGGGACAGCAGAGACCGGAGGCAGCTGTAACTCACAACTGACCTGTGAGAGTTATTTAAAACTGAGTGGTTCAAAAACATTTTTTTTGTGAGTGGGTAAGACAAGAACTCAGATCTAAGAACATTGCACGAGCCAAGATGTTGTAAATGGAGTCAAAAAGGAAAAGGAACGATAAGGAAAGATTGGAACGTGGAAATTGGACAATATATTTGATGAATATGCAGGAATATACGAATTAAACAGATAATCTGCAGTGCTGAATGATGGTAGGGGAGACAGAATAATTTTGCTGAGCAAGCCTGGAGAGTATATATTGTAGATGCATTAAAAACAAAAGGGGCACTACTGCGAAAGCAGGAACGTAGACAAGTCAGTGGTGGAGGAGTGAAATTATGACTGGAGTCGGAATGAGAGTCTAAATCACTCGAATGAATATTTCACGTCAGAAAGTGATGGGGAAATAAGCATCAGGAAGGATACGCTGATATTCCGCGAAAATTGCTAACAAGTTGCTGTGATCACTGGGACTCTCAAAGAACACGAAGTGTGTTAACTTAGCAGGAATACATAGAATTAATTCCAGGTTATTGAGGCAACGTTGCAGATTGCTGGTCTTTCACAGCAATCTTTATAGTCTATTTTTAATTGCACATGTCGCGACAGAGAACTGTAGATGAGCCAATATCGTTTGCCCATTTAACAAATGATATAGTGACAAACCAGAAAACTACATAAGTGACACAAAAGATGGTGCTGTTGTCTACAGTCAGGAAGATTGCTAAAGGATTCACAGAGTATATACCAGCTGGAAATGTGAGGAGAGGAATGGCATATGAGGTGTCGTATAGGACAAATTTTAGAGTTTTTTTTTTCTTCAGAATCTCTCTCCCTGTTGGAGTAGCAAGAATGTCAGTGTTGCCAGTGACATACTCTGCCTCAGGATGTGATATATCAGGAAGACTGTAGTGTCCCCAGTAAATTCACATGAGGGACATGAACCAGCTGAAGCTCCGCTCATCTAGAGCACTGAGACCAGATGTTTTACTGAGATTGTGACACCTAAGGTGAAGGATGCTGAGAAGTTTTGTGACCTCCAGGAGAGACAAGAGAAAGTGTCGCACAGCGCAGGGTCGGCAGTGACTCGTCCCTTCACCACACGGACACATTTTGAATACTGATGAGGGAATGAACTCTCACGGCACACCTGGAGCAGCCAGGCTCCTGGTACTGACAGTGTCTCTGATGCCCAGTAGGGGGAGGATGAGATCAGTCTGGACAATATTTGAGAGAAGACTCAATATTCTGTGACTGTAAAAGAGATCCCAGGATGGTGTGTTGTCGCTTGAATACCAGGTTCAGGAATGAGTCAGAGAGGCTGTAAAAAATTCTCAAGTGCTCAAGATGCACATAACTTGGAAAAAAGGGTTTGAGTTTGTACACAGTGAATACAGGTCATTAGGAAAGAACTTTAATAAAGCACATCTTCAAAAATAGTAATCTGTGGGTTACACCACGTGACAAATATTTTTGAGAATAGAAATAGAATGGTGATTCAGATGAATATTTTACTGAGAGGCTAAGGCAGGGGAGCAAGATTGAAGTCCTTGGATCACTGCAATTTGTTCTGTGGTAGGGACACTTGTACACAAGTGATGAATTGCTCCTGAACTGGAGGGGGCCCAATATCCTGTAGATTTGCGAGTGACTCACATAATTGCGTAAATGGGAGCGGCGGTCAGTGTGACCCTGAGCAGGAGATAACACTTTGCCAATGACAGCAAATTTAGTCAAAAGGATAGACAGGAGCGCTTGTCGCCTTCTCTGAAGGCGGATTCACGGGTCCTCAGCAGCGCACGCACCTCCGCGGTCATCCATGGCTTCCGGTTAGCGCGTATATTGTTGGTCTTAGACAGAGTAACATCATCAATGCACTTGCTGATGTAGCTGGTCACTGATGCTGTGTACTCCTATAAGTTGGCAGAGTTGCCATCAGTTGCAGCCTCCCTGAACATGTGCCAGTCAGCGTGCTCAAAGCAGTCTTGAAGAGCTGAGATGGTTCCTTCTGGCCAGGTTTTCACCTGCTTCTGAACTGGTCTGGCGCGCTGACGAGCGGTCTGTATGCTGGGATTAGCATAACAGAGATGTAGTTTGAGTAACCGAGGAGGGGGCGGGGCTCTGCCCGGTGCGCGTCGGGGATGTTTGTATAAGCAAGGTCTGAGCCCCCCCCCCTCCCCTACAGTTACAAAGTCCACATACTGATGGCATTTGGGGAGCACTGACTGAAGGTTCACGTGTTTAAAGTCACTGGAGTGAATAAACAGTCCATCGAGGTGTGCGTTCTGCAGTTCGCTAAATTCCCCGTACAGATCACAGAGCACATCCTTCGTATTAGCGTTGTGGGAATGTAGACACCGAATATCAGGACAGAGGTGAATTCCCGTGGCAAATAAAATGGTCTGCATCTAACAGCCACAAACTCCACTTGCGATGAGCAGTGTGTGGAAACCATCACAAAGTTCTTAAACCATTCCCTGTTGATATAAATACTCACACCACCACCGCGAGTCTTACCGAAGAGAACTGCAGCTCTGTACACACGAAACAAGGCGAGCCCGTCTAGCTGAATGGCAGCGTCCGAAATTCCATGACAGACATGTCTCTGTGAAAACATACGCAGAGCAGACTCTGTACTCCCGCCGATTATTTCGTTGGAGTCGGATGTAGTCCAATTTATTATCCAGAGTGCGACATTAGAAAACAGAATGGACGGGAGAGCCGGGCGGCTCGGGTTCGCTTTTTGCCTGGCACTGAGCCCTGCCCACTTGCTTCGCTTCCGCTTTCTCGCACATCGCTTACGATGTCTGCATCTCCGGCTGCGAGCATCAGGCGAGTCGGAGGAATATAGGCCCGTTCCCCTCTGCAAGCTGAGGTCGCGTAATTCAACCAGCTGATCTTTGTGAAGGTTTGTTTTTGGGCGATCTCTGTATTGTAGTATTATCTGGCGATGGTAGATAGCCGCTCTGTTAGCCATGTGCCTTAATCGAAAATTGTGTATTAAACTTAAATTAGAAAATTAAATTAAAGTAACACCAGGTCTGAAAGACCGCTGCTGCCATGCCGCGCCCGTTACAAGCTTCAGTGCCGAGACAGCAGAGACTGCACACACAACAACTGTTGTCTGGGTGCTTTATCTTGTTTTCCTTTTCAATAACCTTTTCACCGATTTGCTTGGAGTGTTCTTTTGCCTTCATGGTGCAGCTTTTGCCAGGACATGGGTATTCCGTATCTAGGTATTCTTTCTTTCCACAATATTTTCACCACCATCCTCTTTTCGAGTAGGGTAGGCTTCCACCCATCGGGTGATCATGTCCACTATTACTAGCCTATACTTATATCCCGAGGCCGGGGCATGTACACGAAATCAATTTGCAGATTTAGATATCGGAAGGTGATCATACGTGCCCTCACCCCTTTCCAGGGTTAGGATTAGTGTTAGGGTTAGGCAAGATCGCACAATTTGTTGTATGACTGGGGTTCTACCAGGTGCATACCACCGCTGATCAATTGCATGCTGCATCCCTACTTTGCCCATGTATGGCTGTGCACGTACTAGGCGACACAGGGGCAAAAACAGGGTTATTGGACGTACTACACGCCCATCTGTGTGAAACCAACATCCATCCCTACAGTAGCATCGTACTTTTTCCCATGTTCGTTTTTCTTATGAGCTGGAGTTTTGTTGCGCAACCTGCAAATCAAAGGCTCCAAGACTGTGATAGGGCGTTCGTTGGAAGTACGGAAAGCTTGGAAGACTGGCTTCTGGCTGGCTGCTACCCTCTTGGCAACTTCGTCAGCGCGAGCATTTCCCTGGGAAATTGCATCTGTGGCTCTAGTGTGAGTTTCACTTTTAATAATTGCTAGTTGCTTTGGTAGTTGAATACCTTCCAGCAAATTCAGTACCAGCTGAGAATGTTTGATGGATTTCCCCGCCGATGTAAAGAATCCGCTGTTTTTCCATATTTATCCGAAATCATGTACCACTTCAAGGGCGCAGCGAGAGTCCCTATATACATTAAGCGTCTGACCCTTAGCCAGTATGCTGGCTCGGGTTAGGGCGAAAAGTTCTGCCGCCTGTGCTGAAGTTTTCTGGGGCAACGCGTCGGCTTCCACTGTCTGGTGTGGATCCACTATAGCATATCCGGCCAGGTGTACATCGTCTCTGGGCTTTTGTGAAGATCCAGCAGTAAAAAGGATCACGTCCGGAATCAGCAAATGGTCTGCTCGCAGATCCACTCTGGGGGTGGTAGAGCATTGTACCACAGCCATGCAGTCATGTTTATTTTCCTCAGAATTTTCCGGGACAAAAGTGGCAGGATTGACTGCCGGCGATCGTTGATAGGTGTAATTCGGGTGCGATAGCAGAATTACTTCATACCCTGTACGTCTGGAGGCGGTACGCTTACCTCGCAAGGGTGATCGAGGACCAGTGCTAAGTACGTTTCGACCATTATTTCTATAGCGGCCACGGCGCGAAGGCAGTCAGGCATTCCCAGGATCACAGCGGGTAAGGCCATAGATTCTCACCCCCATGATTCTGGGTAAGGACTTCAGTGGTGATCCCCTGTTTCTCACAGATATGTAATTGAAAGGGACATAATTAGGGCGTTCCAAAGGCTGCCTTCAAGGCTGGGAATGCGTTTTCTCTCTCTGGGGTCCATTGCACCTGCATAGGCGCCTCTTTTGAAGTGGCAACACGGAGGACTGAATTGTACAGGTGATATTCGAATATCCATCGTCGACAAGAGCTGATCATCCCCAGAAAGGAAAGGACCACTTTCTTTTTTTTTAGGCAGCGGTATCCGAAGGATGTCTTGGATCCGGTCTGGTCCTATCTCCAGAGTTCCAGCCTTCAAGGTAAACACAAGATACTGTATGTGGGGCTGACAAAATTATAACTTAGTTCTGGATACTCTGTGATCCCGGGCGGCTAAGAACTGAGGCAGAGCCAACGAGTCTTTTACACAGTCTGTCAGGGTAGATGACGCCTATCGTCATAGCGTATCGTATCAATATATAAATTCCGTCCACGTGGCATTCATCCAAGTCATGTTTGATAGCAGCGGCGTACACGGCTGGACTTTCAGCATATCGCTGGGGCCGCTGAGTCCAGGTGTACTGCTGCCCTTGTAAAGGCAAACAGATATTGGCTGTCCGGGTGGAGGGGAATAGAAAAGAAGGCGGAACACAAGTCGACAACAGAGTAGACAATAGCATCAGATGGAATAGATGAAAGAACCATGTTAACGTTAGGTATCACCGGGGCTATGGAAATTACAATATTGTTTACAACTCGTAGAACTTGCACAAAGCGCCACTCGTTAGGCCGTCCAACCTTGGGTATAGGCAGTATCGGTGTGGTACAGGGCTGAGAGTAGATCTGAGAACCCCTTGTTGTAGCAGAGAGTCTATGACAGGGGCTATACCTTCTTCTGCCTCGTTGGCAAACGGTGTTGCCTGACGCATGTTAATAGAACTTTATTTTTTAGCTTGACACACTGGTCTTTTGCAGTGAGCACTCGGCCTACATGTGTCTTGTGAAGGGCCCACAGGTCTGCGTTTACTGTTTCCAGTGCTAAAGGACCTGCAGAACCTGGCGGCTCAAGCTCCTGCTGTCGCTGGAACACTGTTAGAGGGTCTTCCAACTGACGGGAAATTCCTGGCAGATATACCCTTCCTTCTTCAGGCCCGCACCACTAGAAATACCCAATACAGTCGATAATGGGGGCAGATTGTAACTGCTTGATAGGGCCCATCTGCTTTGCTTGAATGGGGGGGGGGGGGGACGCACGGCAAGGGTCAAACGAGGTACTGAGTCAAGGCGGAACAGGGATTGTTGCTCAGCAGAGGGACCTACCGCGATACCCAATCCTTCTTTCCCAAAGTAGTGATAAGGTTCTGGGTATATTATAGTTTTCTGCCCCTCATGAGTGTTTGTCTTTTCCCGATATTCAGGGTTATCTTCCGTTGTATAACGCACCACGCAGTGCAGGCGGCGTGATACTGTACCACTTGCAATAGGCCCCACAAAGATTCAGTGTGAGCCGATGGTGTCAGTTTGTCAAGTTGTTGCCTTAGGCGACACAGCTTAACAGTACAAGGGTTGCCCCTGAGCTGCCAGCAGTATAATATTTGCTCGGAATTAGTTTTAGTGGTGAGGAGCTGGGACGTTGACTGGTGTGTCCGGGGTGAGTGTACGTCCATGTACATGCCCTGAGGGTTGCAGTAAATAGTGGCTCCTAGTTTGCAAAGAGCCTGGCGTCCTAACAGGGGCAATGGAGTAGTTGTGGATACTATCAGAGTTTCTTCTATACGATTGTCTCCCAGAGACAAAGAAACCTTCATTGATAGGGGTTCTGACAGGAGAATGCCGGCTACTCCCACGGTTGCTATCCAGTTTTGGCTTAGGTGTAGTCCCAGGGAGTGGGTACAGAGGACTGGGTAGCGCCAGTGTCCACCAAGGCTCGCAAATGAGTGTCTCCTATTCTAAGAGTTACCATGGGTTGCGTTTCGGTGTCTTGGGAAAGTGATATAACCGCTCCCTGCACAACCACCTCTCCTGGGCCCCGCTAGTCTGATGGAAAAGGGTGATTATAAGTAAACGAAGGACTTCCCGTTCATTTGACTCGGCGGGATGCGTAGGTTCTCTGTAAGGGATGCATCGAACTCCCCAGCCCAGTGCTCCTTCTTCCCACACTTTCAACATATATCCCGGACTTATCCCTTATCTGTCCCCTTCTACTTTCTCTTTCATTTCCTTCTCCCCGTCCTGCTTATAGAAATGTGTTTTATGGGCCTTGGGGCCATCTCTTGGCCCTACAAAATGTCCCTGCCTATCCATGTTTACCAGTGTGGTAACTATCTCAGGCCAGGGCATAGTCTGCCATTCAAATTTGGTATTATAAAAGTCTGAGCCTGCTGTGCAGCATGCAATTGAGGAGTGTCTGAATGGCCAGTGGTCCGTTTCCTTCCAACGGGACCCCGGCATACTCCTCCCAAGTATTCCTGAATGCAGACGTCTAGTATCTTCTCCTTGATCCTCGTGCCGCCGCGCTGCCCTCATACTGGCTTCTTCTCCTCTATGTTGCAACCAGTGTGCGAGAGATACATTGTACTCCTGATCATCATTAAGTCGCCAATCCCTATTTTGTCCAAGTGGAACCTGAACTGTATCCTTCAACACAGCCCGGGAACAGCCATAGGCGAACTTCAGGAGGGTTCGCAAATCACACGGGAGAGGTTTATAAATCTCACACATTTGTTCCAGCCAATGAAGAAATGGAGCGGGTCTTTTGACTGGGTTAGGTACCTCCGCTACCATGGCCCGCGCCTCCGCAGGTGTCCACGGATATAATATTGCTGTCTCCCCGATCATTATTTTTAGAGCTTGCTGAACTGGGTCAGAGAACGAATCGGAAAGGACAGGGGAGGGTGAGTGATGTCGGGCTTGGCTTCTAGTTCGCACAGCAGTTCCTAATCGTTCTTCTACTTGAGCTCTACTCACTGTCCCCTCCAGTGCTTCGGGAGGTTGTTCCTTCACCGAGGCGGGCGGCGCTGCTCGTCCCGGTGCACAATTATTCTGCTGACGCCAGATAGCGACCATTTCTATTACCTCGTCCATCATTACGTCCGGTCCTATATTGGGAACATAATCCTTCCTGGCCTGGGACAACATTTTGCGTATCAAAGGATGTGACGGCACAGGAGCGGACGTGGTGGGATAGGGTGGTGGAGCGGTAGGTGCCGCGGGGCGCCAATTTTTAGGAGAGCCCGGTGTTTCGGGAGACTTCTTCCTTTTTAGTTCCGGGGTTTGATGTCTTTTAGCTACCTTCACCCATTTTTCAAAGCACCCCATTATATACCCAAGACCCCAATTTGTGTTTCAATTTCCGTTCGCCACCTCGTCCACCAGCTTTGTGTTAATGGAATTTTAAAAGCTCCCCCGTATGGGCAGTCTCCCTGTGACCAGCCGCAGAGATCACTGCTAAAAGTTACAGCATATCGGTCGTCCCCGTTTTCCCGGATCTGCAGACGATCCCGGGGGCACCAGAGATTCTCCTACTTTCTGGCGAGACTTCTTCACAGTTCTCATTCGCTTCTCCATTTCCGTACCTACTTTCAAGTCCCCTTTCGATCTTGTTCGTCGGGATGGGGTTGCAGGAGCAGCGGAAGCAGCTGGACTGCTTGAATTTCTCATTGTCTTCAAAAGAGCACAGTTACGCCGCGCGTTTTCTGGTAATCTATTTACAACGCTCAACGGTGTTAGAATTTCGTCAGCGGCCCCTTCGTTTCTTTATCTTCAGTTCGATAGCTACCCTTTCTTGCTTTTCAGTCCCCCTGTCAGCTAGGACCTCTATCCTTTCACCTTGGGCGTCAGAAAAATTATGGCAGTACCCTTTTTCAGCTGGGACGCCAGTACCTTTCCTAACTTGGAAAGTCTCCTCTTTCCATTCGGATTCTTTTTTCGTATTAATCCTGCAAGTTGCTCGTTTCCCTAATTCCCTTCAAACGTGAAGGTTGGTAGAGCACTACGAGGATCCCATCCTCGTCGCCAGATTGTTGCGGAAAAGGTATTACTCGGATACGAAGGGAGATCACTTTTGAAAGTCTTTATTATAACATATCATGGAGAGCTCAACCTCTTAAAACAGAGTTCTTGAGACTCTCCCCAAGTCCAAAGACTTTTCTCATTATATAGATATAGTGTATATTAGGGAAAGCTTCCAAGAACGTTTGTGAAATACGAAATACAGCAAGCAAGCAGATAATTCCTTTGCTCTATAATCATGTCTTCGCACAGTAAATATATATATGTATATAATCAGGTTACTGTTATCTTTATCTATTCAAAGTTACTTCGGCCTACAACCTTGAAGCCAGGAGAATCACACAGTTCAGCTACAAACGTATTAAAAAAATACAAAACATCACGTGATTATGCTTTGATTACTCCCTCTCCAGCTAGTTAGCACTTCACAACAGTCTTGCAAAAGAAGTTTAAGGGTGCTTTGAAAAAAAAACCTCTTTAACCCCTTAGTATCTACCTAGTAACAACATTTCTTACACACACACACACACACATATATATATATATATATATCATTGCTAACCTCTTGAATATATTTGCACTTATATTACTGTATTGCTTAGTTACTAATAAACACTATTATTTATACCAATACCAGACTCCAGTGCGTTCTCCATTTCTGCTGGTTCTTTAACCCGGTCACGGGGTACGTGACACATCATACATTTGAAAGTGGGATTGCAGTTAACTCGGAGAGAGCATGCGTCTGGATCAATCACCGGCAACTCCACGCTGATTGCGGAATTTTCAGTAATTGTTGGTAAACGCTTTGGATTCAACGTTTGGTCTTTCATTTCCGTTTTTCTAAATGCGGGAATAAGCCCTTAACACCTGGGAGAGTTAAAAACGAGCTATTATTGTATCGGTTGATAAAGTAAAAGAACATTTGCATGACACTCTAGCATAACAATTACATTTTCCCTTTGTCGGAGACTGGCGCAGAGGAGCCGTGTTGGGTCTATTACTTGCAGTACAATGGATCGAAACCGCCCTCCACTATATTTCTGTTAGCAGCTGGAATTTTCCATCAGTGTGCCTTAAAACCGCGACGCTGCCACATCATGTATAGAAATCCATCGGATATCAATTGAAATGTTCTTTTTATGACATTCTTATCTTTACTTTCGCAGATTCTGTTTGACCGGAATGGTTACCCACATGTGCACAACTTTATATTCATATAATCCATTCTCGGAAAGATAAAACTGTGCTCTTACATTAAAAAAAACAGAAAAAATGCTGGAAAATCGCAGCGTAGAAAGCAGAACAGATGTATTGTTGAATGGACGATCTGTTAGTCGCACCTGAAAAAGAGAAAATAAGTTGCTTCTGAGTTTTACACTACGTTGGGCAAAGGTGGTCGAACGAGGAAAGGTCTGGCAATGCAATGGGAATCTGTTCGGAATCCACATGCAGCGCCTAATAATGATAAGTATCTGTTTCCAGCGTTTTCTGTTTTATATTGTCCGTCAATTGTAGACGCAAACCAGTCATGCAGATTTTGAAAAGCCGGGTCTTTCAACTGATACTGTTAAGGATTCAAGCAACAATAAATATATGAGTTAGGCAGGGGTTTATATAATAAGACGTTTATTAAACACTGAAAACAAACCCCCCAAAAGTAAACAAATCACTAACGTAAACGGAAATCAGCTGCAGTGCGGCAGCTTAAACAGTTCTTAAAGCAAGGAAGCTTAAACAGTTCTTAAAGCGATGTTGCAAAAAACAGTTCTTCAAATTAGTATTGCAAAAGTTCAAAACACTTACAGTCCATTTAAGGGAGAGACTTTTTAAGACAATTTAAATTCTCTTTCACGCCGTGATGTTGCAGTTCCCAGTCGAACTACTTTTCCCACGATGAATTTTACAAAGATGGACAAATGAAACGGCTTAAAGGCACTGACCTTTCCATAACAAAACTGTTCCCAATCCTTTCTGCTATTCACAGGGACTAACACGAGAACAGTCAACGAATTCTTTCCGAATGAGGATCAAGAAAGGTCGAACCCGTTTCACCGTCGAAATCGACTTCCCTCGATCTTTTAACTCCGGAACTCCGATCTTCACTCACCACTGATTCTCAACTCGCAGTATTATAAAGAAACTGCTGTCAATGAACTTTTAAACTTTAGGCTTTACATAAAACTTCATCTTTCAACTAAAGTGCGTCATAACTTTAAATCACGCAGTGACATGAAGTCAACATGGCAAATCCAGCCACGAAGTGCCCCTCCTCACAGGGAGGGGTCCTCCTTTTATACCCTGTAAAAAAATCTGTCACATGACCTCTACTGGCGGGAAAATGACGTCACTCCACCATCACAAGACCATTACCTCTAGTCCACTATAGCTTCAACCACAGTCACGTCACAAGGGTACGTAACACCTCACTCCAAAAAAAAAGGTTGTCTGTCAAGAACAAAAATTTTAACATTTACAAGAAAAACAAATGTATAAATTTTATAACATACACAATATACAATACAGTATAATCATATAACATCTTACAATGCAGTAGGAGTGTTACAATTGTAAAAAATACTCCATAAAAAATTACATTTTACATTCAACATCCAGATAGACAATCAGCAACCAGATTATTTTTACCTTTAATATGAGTTATCACAATATTGTACTCTTGTAACATCAAACTCCAATTTAATAATCTTCTGTTTTTAATCTATCTCAGAGAGACTAACGGATTATGATCAGTGTAAACAATAAGTGGATTTTGAGTTATACCAACATATACCTCAAAATATGCTAAAGCTATAACAAGAGATAACAACTCCTTCTCTATTGTCGAATAGTTTCTTTGATGCTTATTAAATTTCTTAGAAAAGTAAGCTACTGGATGATCATCCTCATCACCCTCATTCATTTGCATTAATACTGCTCCTGGAGCTACATCACTAGCATCTAAAGCTAATGAAAATTAATGACATTTTCAAAGTCAGGTGCCTTAAGCACAGGTTGTTGACATATCATTGTTTTCAATTTTTCAAATGCTTTCTGACAAGGCACTGCCACAAAAACTTCACATTATTCTGCATAAGTTTAGTTAATGGAAGGGTAACATTAGCAAATTCTTACAAAATTTTCGATAATATCCTACCATTCCCAAGAATCTTCTGAGAGTTTTTTTCCCCAGGAGCTACCTTACCTTGATCCACAACATAACCAAGGTAAGTCACAGTGGCATGTCCAAATTCACTCTTAGCTAAATTAATAGTTAAGTTCGCTTTTGAAAGCCTTTCAAACAATTTCTCCACCGCAATAATGTGTGCTTCCCAAGTATCACTTCCTGTCACTAAATCTTAAATATAAGCATCAGTATCTTTCAGTCCCTGAATCACAGAGTTAATCATCCGCTGGAAAGTACCTGGGGCATACTTCATCCCAAATGGAAGAGCAGTATATTCATATAACCCGGATGGAGTAACAAATGCAGAAATCTCTCTACCTCTGTCTGTTAATGAAACACACCAATACCCTTTCAATAAATCAATCTTTGTAAGGAACATTGCTTTTCCAACTTTATCTACACAATCATTTACTCTAGGAATTGGATATGCATCTGATTTCGTTACAGCATTCACCTTCCTATAGTCCGTACAAAACCTAATACTACCATCTTGTTTTGGCACCATAACACAGGGTGAACTCCAATTCGAGTTAGAAGGTGTAATAATATTATTCTCTAACATATATTCAAATTCTTTCTCAGCAAATTCACGTTTTTCTATGTTCATCCTATATAGGTGTTGTTTAATTAGTTTGGCATCTCCAACATCTACATCATGTTAAGCTATAGTAGTCCTTCTCGGAACATCTGGAAACAAATCCTTATATTTAAAAATTAATCCCTTCATCTGTTGTTTCTGCTCTAGCTGTAAATGTGCTAGTTTCTCATCAATATTTTCCAGAATGGTTGAATTTGTTAAACTAGCAGAAACAATGTTGGATTTAGAATGAAATTCAGATGAGTCATCTATCCTGTTCCTAGTTAAATCAAACTCATTCTCGCTAACCACAACAGTCACAGTGTCAGATTGTTTCCCAAAATATGGTTCTATCATATTTATATGGCAAAGTTGTGTTGACCTTCTACGATCTGGAGTTTCTATCACGTAATCCACATCATTGACTTTAGACACAATTTCATAAGGACCATGAAATCTAGCTTGTAAAGGATTCGTTTGCACTGGGAAAAGAACCAACACCTTATCTCCAGGCTTAAACATCCTCATCTTAGCTTCTTTATCATACCAAGTTTTCATTTTCCCCTGAGACAATTTTAGATTTTCCTTGGCGAAGCTACAAGCTTTATGTAACCTGTCCTTAAATTTCAAAACATAATCCAACAAATTAGTGTGTATTTCCTTACTAATCCACTGTTCTGTTAATAAAGCTAAAGGTCCTCTAACTCTATGCCCAAATACAAGTTCAAATGGACTAAAATCTAAAGATCTTGTACCGATTTCCTTACTGCAAATAATATTAAGTTTATACCCTCATCCCAATAACTTTCATTTTCCACACAATACGTCCTAATCATATTCTGGAGGGTAGAATGAAACCTATCCAAGGCACCTTGCGACTCTGGATGGTATGCAGACGAAGTGATTTGCTTAACTCCCAATTTATAAACTATCTGTTGAAACAATCCAGACATAAAATTCCTGCCTTGATCAGTTTGTACTTCCCTAGGTAATCCAAAATAAGTAAAGAATTTTATAAGGGCCTTTGTCACATTTTTAGCTGTTATATTCCTAAGAGGTACTGCCTCTGGAAGCCTAGACGAAGTACACATGATAGTTAAAAAGTACTGATAACCAGTTTTTGTCTTTGGTAATGGACCAACACAATCTACAATAACATTAGAATACGGTTCACCAAATGCTGGAATAGGTTGTAATGGAGCCACTGGTGTAACTTGATTTGGTTTATCCACAATTTGACAAGTATGGCACGTTTTACAAAACATCGCCACATTTTTTCTTAAACCAGGACAGTAAAAATGTTTTAAAATTTTGTCCACAGTTTTACTTACCCCTTGATGTTGAGCTAAAGGCACACTATGAGCTAAAGTCAAAATCTAATTTCGATAAACTTTAGGGACAACTACCTGGTAAACAATATTCCATTCCTCACATGCAGGAATTGTAGGTGATCTCAACTTCCTCATCAACACTCCTTTTTCCAAGTAATATCCGACTGGCACCTTCTCCATTTCACTGTCTAGTAGAGCTTGTTCTCTTAATTTTATAATCTCAGTGTCCCTATTCTGCTCTGCTATCATCTCCTTCCGAGACAAAAATAAATCTTCATAGTCAGACTTACTCCAAGAATCTTGTTCAAACAACGAAGGTAAGAAAGTCTCTAACACATCCTCAAAACTCGAATCCTGAGTTGAACAGTAATGATTAACAACCTCATTCTACACATCAATCTTTTTAGCCATAGCTCTAGTCACAACACAGGAAGAACCTGTGTTAGAATTCATCTCTGGTTCCTCTGACTCCATTGTCAAATACACTTCAGGAAAAACTTGTCCACCTGCCAAGTCATTACCTAACAATAAATAAATACCCTTCACTGGTAAGCTATGCTGTAATCCTACTTTAACAAATCCTGTAACTAACCCTGACTTTAAATTTACTTTATGCAAATGTACAGGCATAAAATCACTCCCAACATCTCTTATATAATTTACCTCACCAGTATCAGACTTTTCATTAAACTTCAATACACTGTCTAACATCAGTGATTCAGAAGCTCCAGTATTCCTATGAATTTTTATTGGCATCAGAGTTGATCCTTCTTTCAAGGATACAAACCCTTCAATTATAAAATGATCATATCCCTTTCTAACTTGGTCAGACTCTAACAAAACCTCATTTTTGTTTATCGAACCCTGTAATTTTACAGGCGTTTCAGTGTTTTGAACACAAGCATCTGGAACTGCTTTCTTCTCTTTCTTTTTCAGTCTGAAACAGTTAGCTATTACATAGCCAGGCTTCCTACAATAGTTACAAATAAGACCAAACTGTTTTTCCTTCACAGGTTTTCCTTCCTCCTGACCTTTCTCATTAACTTCTGAATTCATTTCTTATTTACCTTGAGTCTTCGTGTTGTTTTTCCTCTTAAAAATTCTGCGCTGAGGAAATTTATTCTTATGGATTAAAACAAACTCATCAACTAGTCTAGCACATTCCTGCAATCTATCAGTATCCCTCTCATTTAAGTAGGTCCTTACTTCAACAGGGATGCTTCTTTTAAATTCCTCCATTAAAATCATTTGTTTTAACGTATCATAGTCCTCATTTACATTTTTAGAAGAAACCCATCTCTCAAAACACACAGCTTTATCATAGGCAAATTCCACATAAGTTTTTTTTTCCACAGACTTCTTCAAACTTCTGAATCTTTCTCTACACGCTTCTGGGAGCAATTGATATGATTTTAAAATATGCATTTTAACAATATCATAATCAAGTGCTTGCGCAGCAGTTAAAGCTGTATAAACGTGTTGTACTTTCCCATTTAATTACGCTCTGTAACAACACTGACCATTTATTTTTCGGCCACTCTGAAATTTGAGCAATCGTTTCAAAATGTTGGAAATATCGTTCCACATCTGTTTCACTAAATGGAGGGACCAATTTCATTTCATGACTAGCAACAAACGGTTTTCTAGAACAAGAAGACTGATTCCCAGACCTTAATTCCATCATTGCATATTCAAAATCCCTTTGTTTCTGATCAGATTTTAACCTACAACGCTCCAACTTCATTTGTTCGATTTGCAACTGCATCTCCAGATTACTTATTGGAAACGACTCTAAAGTCGATTCATCAAAATCACCCGAATCCACATAGTGTGATGCGATTTTTCTCTGTATTACGGCTTTAGATGTAGTCTTCAAAATACCTCTAAGTTGCAATCTACTAGCTATCTCAGACACCTCAGATTTTTTCGCATTCGATAACAACTCCGCTCCTGGCGAAGCCAGAAACTCATTAATATTCATTGTTGCCGAATACCACTCACAAGCCAATCATACAAAAGAACGAAGTATTCCCCTTTTCCAAAACACCGATTCAGAAGTTAACAAGCATTTACTCAATTGATCCGATCCGGACGCAGCCCCGATATTTATGTTACGGATTCAAGCAACAATAAATATACGAGTTAGGCAGGAGTTTATATAACAAATAACACGTTTATTAAACACTGAAAACACCCCCCCAAAAAAAAAGTAAACTAATCACTAACGTAAACGGAAATCAGCTGCTGTGCGGCAGCTTAAACAGTTCTTGAAGCGAAATTGCAAAAACAGTTCTTCAAAGTAGTATTGCAAAAGTTCAAAATGCTTACAGTCCATTTAAGGGAGAGATATTTTAAGACGATTTAAATTCTCTTTCACGTCGTGTTGTTGCAGTTCCCCGACGAACTACTTTTCCCACGATTAATTTTACAAAGATGGACAAATTAAACGGCTTAAAGGCACTGACCTTTCCTTTATAAAACTGTTCCCAATCCTTTCTGCTATTCACAGTGATTAACACGAGAATAGTCAACGAAATCCTTCCGAATGAGGATCAAAAAAGGTCGAACCTATTTCACCGTCGAAATCGAAATCCCTTGATCTTTTAACTCCCGAACTCCGATCTTCACTCTCCACTGATTCTCAGCTAGCAGTATTATAAAAAAAAACTGCTGTCAATGACCTTTTAAACTTTAGGCATTACATAAAATTTCATATTTCAACTAAACTGCGTCATAACATTAAATCACGCAGTGGCATGAAGTCAACATGGCAAATCCAGCCACGAACTGCTGCTCCTCACAGGGAGGGGTCCTCTTTTATAAACTGTAAAAAAAACCTGTCACATGACCACAACTGGCGGGGAAATGACGTCACTCCACCATCACAAGACCATTACCTCAAGTCCAGTATAGTTTCAACCCCAGTCACGTGACAAGGGTACGTAACAATACACACTCCTTAATCTCCATACACTCTCCGTCCTGAAGAAGGGCTTCTGTCTTCAGTGCCCTTTGCTTAACGCATGCTTCTTATAATTTCATAAACCCTTTTATGCCTTCACAACGTGGTGTTTCTGGACCTGTCGTTCTTGCCCTTACAGGAATGCAGTGTCCTTGCAGAGCAGTAGATGTAGTGTACATGGACTTTAGCAACGAATTTGATAAGGTACCCAATGCGATGCTTATTCAGAAAGTAAGAAGGCATGGGATCCGAGGGGATATTGCTTTGTGCATCCAGAAGGCAAAGTATCGTTGTAAACTGGACATATTCATCATGGACGTGGGTGACCATTGGTTTGCCTCAGAGATATGTTCTTGGACACCGACTCTTCTTGATTTTCATAACTAACCTGAATGACGAAGTCGAGGGATTGGTTGGTGAATTTGATGATGACCCGAATGTTGGGGGTGTGTTCGATAGTTTGGAGGTATGCCAAAGGTTACAGCGGGACATTGATACGATGTAAAACTGGGATGAAAGTGGCAGATGGATTTCAACCCAGATAAGTCTGAGGTAGTTCATTTTGGTAGATCAAATATGATGGCAGAATATAGTATTAACGGTCAGACTATTGGCAGTGTGGAGGATCAGAGGGATCTTGGGGTAGAAATTCTTAGGACACTCAACGCTACAGCACATGTTGCCTCTGTGGTTAAGCAGACATAAGGTGCATTGGCCCTTATCAATCGTGGGATTTCATCGCGAGGTAATGTTCCAGCTATATAGAACCCTGAGTCAGACACCACTTGGGGTACTGTACTCAGTTCTGGTCGCGTCAATACAGGAAGGATGTCGAAAACATAGGAGTACAGAGGAGATTTACAAGGATGTTACCAGGATTGGGAAGCATGCCGTATGAGAATGCATTCAGTGAACTCGGCCTTTTCTCTTTGAAGCGACTGAGGATGAGAGGTGATCTGATAGAGGAATACAAGACATTGATCTTGTGGATAGTCAGAGGCTTTATATTCCCAGGGCTAAAATGGCAAGCACGAGAGGCCACAGTTATAAGGTGCTTGGAAGTATTTACAGAGGAAATGTCAACGATAACATTTTTTTTTATATGCAGAGAGTAGTAAGTGCGTGGAATGGGCTGCCGGCGATGGTAGTGGAAGCGGATATGATAGGGTCTTTTAAGAGACTCCTGGATAGGTACATGGAGTTTAGAAAAATAGATGGCTATTTGTAACTCTAGATAGTTTATAAGGTAAGCGCATGTTAGGCAGAGCTTTGTGAGCCGACGGGTTTGTATTGTGCTGTAGGTTTTCTATGCTCTATATTCTTTAATACTCCAAGAGACGTCTCACTCATGTGTTGCATAACGGCAGCAAACTATTCCAATTCCTATACTCACTCCAGTCCCTAACTGAAGAAGCTGTTAGGCCAATCATCATTAATTCATCACTCTGTCTACCTACGATGCTGCTTTCAGTAACCTGTACACCCGTACACCGAGTCCCTTCTGTTCCAGAACATTCCCGAGGCGTTCAGTCCTCACTGTATAAATCCTACACTCATTTAATCACACAGCATTCAACTCTTGATATTTAACTGGTTTTGAACACGAGTTCTCAGTCTTCAGCCCACATTCCTGGATGAGCCACTTGCAAATGTTCACAGTCATCTAAACTATATGCAACACCACCTAGATTCATACAATTTGCAAACTAGATGGATATTGTAAATTCAACTCCAAATCATACATATCATGTTCAAACTACTCATCTCCTAGAACTGACCCCAGTGACACATCACTAAACCCAAGCCTCCTGTCAAAGAAATAACATTCAAGTGTAATCCTCTGCTTCCCACCTCTGAGGTAATTAGGAATCTAATCATGTCTCTCCTTTTCAATCCCATGCATTTCACCTGCTAGACTAATTTGCCATGAGGGACTTTATCAAAGGCTTTGCTAAAATCTTAACAGGCAAAGTTCATTGAGATACCTTCATTTACAGTTACCTCCTGAATATAATACATCATTCATCGGGTGCGAGAACCTACAGAAAGCATCGACACTATCTCATGGAAAATATATCACGAGGCGAGCCAGCGGCGTTTAGCCAAGAATGGAAAAGGTATTACAAGTTTGCAGGTTTTTAAAGTAACTGGAGAAAAATACGGGACCGGAAGTTTAGATGTCATAGAGGTAGGTTCTTTTTTTCTACAGATTGGTAAGTGCCAGTAATGGTGGTGGATATTTAATAAGCTCTTTGATAGGCTTATGCATGATAGGAAAATGAAGGGTTATGTCGGGGATGCTCGGTTGACCTTGGAGGGTCGTCGGCCAAAGATCCAGTCCCCTGCTGTAATGTACTATTATCTGGTAGGGGTAAGTACGAGGAGGAGTCGGAAAGCTGCAGTTTGGCCAAGTAATGAAGGGGTCCATCCGCCAGACTAATATGGCAAAATAGTACTGCGAAAGGTGGGAAGACACCTGAATGAAAGGAAAGCAGAGGGCAAAGAGGCGAGTTAGAAGGTGATATGTGAAGCCGGGGGAGGGGGATGGGGGCGCGGGGCAGGTCACGGTCTGGTGAAGGAAAATCAAATAGGATAGAAGAATGGAGAATTGGAGAAAGGGAAAACGTAAGGGAGCCGGTGTATACAGCAGGCAGGCGAGAAATAGCGAGTGCTGAAAAGACGAACGGGGTGGGAAATTTTTCACTGAAAGGTGAAACTGATATTCCTATAATCAGATTGTAGGGTACCCAAAAAGAAAGAGAATTCTATGATTACCAGGGAATAAAGAAAGGGAATACAGTGAGTATTTTTTGGTTGGCTGCACTGACAAGAGGTGTTCCACAGGGGTCTATGTTGAGACAGCTTCTTTCTATATTGTATGCAAATCATTTCGGTGATGGAATAAATAGTTCTGTGATGAAGTTTGCGGGCTACACGTAGATCGATGGAGGGGTAAGTAGTGTTCAGGAAGCAGGGTGTCTGCAGAGGTGCTTGGTCAGATTTAGATAATGGGCAAAAGAACAGCATATAGAATATGGAATGAGGAAGGGTTTTATCATGCACTTTAGTAGAAGATATAATGCATGCATGATTTTCTAAATGGAGAAAAGATTCAGAAATCAGAGCTGCAAATGGACGTGAGACTCCTTGTGCAGGAATCCCTGAAGATTATCTTTGTGTTCGACAGTCATATAGAGGTTGGTCAGCGGCACTTAGATACGCAAATGAATTTGTGGAGACAGCAGCGTGACTGACACTCTGTTGACAAAAGGAATTAGCTTAGCTGAGCCTTTAAATTGTACCTTAATTAATTCAGCACAACATTGTGGCCTGAAGGGTCTGTTACCAAGTCGTACTTTCGTATATTCTGAGTCATCATCACAACAGAAAATCTAATGAGACCAAAAGCATATTTCATCTGTTCCCAACATACTGCACTCGGTACAAGTGCAGGGTGGGACGATGTGCTGTTGAAAGGAACTGAGTGAATCAGAAGTAAAGTCATTGAATTCAAAATGCGCCATGTTCCAGTCAGGTCCCAATGGATTGGGAAATCTCAGAATTCGCTTCATTTTTCAGGACTGAAGACAAAATACAGTCAATTGTCATCCTCATCATTTCACATCTGCAGCTGGCAAGATGTTGCAATCTACGATCAGTACTGAAATAACAAGTCATTTAGCAAAGAATAAAGACATACAATCAAATCAACATAGTTTGTTGAAGATGTTTGTCACAATTAATGGAGTTCTTCCAGGATGTCCTTCCACGGTGTTGATTGAGGGAACCTGTAGCTTTGGTGTTTGGATGTTCAGAAAGCATTTGACAAGGTGTCCCAGGAAAGGCTAGTGCACAAGTCAAGAAGTTACATTAGTGGAGGAGGTGTGCTAATATCATATTGAAGACTGACTTTCATGTAAAAAACAACAATCAAACTGTCTCCGCACTTTACTTGTGCTAGGAAACTGGTCCCAGAATCTCTCTGCTCAGCAACACTGTTAAGGATCCTACACTTAACAGAGTACTGTCTCCTTGCATATGCCCCCTCAAGAAGCAACATCTCACATTTATCTGAGTAACTGTATTATCAGCCATTTCTCTGCTCATATCTGCAACTAAACTATAACTAAACTAAAACATTCTGTACTATTTGTCAGCCTTCTACTCTATATACAACTCCATCCGTCATGGTAACATTGATAAATGTACTAAGCACGGCATCTACATTTTCATTTATATACATTACAAACAACAGATGTTGCAGCACAAATCCCTGCGAACCACCACTAATTGCAGACTTGCAACTTGAATGTCCCTTCAGCCAATACACTCTGCCTACTGTGCACAAACCAGTTTTGAATCCAAGCAGCTAATTAGCCACAGACATCTTGCATCCTACTTTTCTGGATTAGCCTACCATGAGTGGCTTTGTCAAACGCCTGAATTAAATCCATGTAGACACCATCCGTTGGTCTACCCTCATCAATCTCTCTCATTCCCATGCCAATAAACACAATCAACTTGTTAAGGCACGACCTGTCATGCAAAAAAGAAAAACTATACTTGTTCCCCTTAATTGTTTCCATGGGTTTCCAAATTTTCATATATCCTATCCTTCAGAATATTCCCCAGCAATTTCCCTACAACTGACGTGAGACTGACCCGTCTATAGTTCCTAAGATATTTCTGTGTTCCTTTCTTAAACGGAATTACATTATCCATTCGCCAGCTCAACGGGACCTCGCCTGTGGCTGGAGAGGACGCAGATATCCTGGTCAAGGGCACTGCAAATTTGTCACTAGTTCCTTTAATAAACTGGGGTAAATTTCATCAGGCAGCGGGGAGTTATCCATCTTAATACACATGAGCAGTCCCTGCAGTTCCTCGAGCATGACCTGTAAATACCCAAAGGATTTACACACTCAGCACTAATCTCCGGCTCCTCCATGTCATTTTCCGTGGTAAATAATGAAACAAAGTACTCACTAAGATTTCACTCACGTGCTCTTTATCAAAGTTAATATTCTCCTTTTATTCGAGCAGTCCTGCCCTCTCCCTTGTTATCCACTTGCTTTGATGTATAATTAGAGTGCCTTGGGATTAATTTAAATCCTATTTACCACGATCTTTTCACGGCCGCGCCTGGCTTTCCTAATTCCATTATTTAGTTATTTTCTCGTTTCGTTATAGTGGTCATATATTTCGCTTGATCCCACTTTTCTACACTTTACACGTTTTTCTTTTTATGCTCTTGTCTAAATTCATTACCGGCCTGGACATCCAAGGTTCCATCCTTATAATTTCGCTAATATGAACATACCTTTCTTCCTTTGTGCAATCAGCCTTTAAACACCTCTCCTTGACAGAGAAAAGGTGTTCCCAATTAACTCTTTTCAGTTCCCGCCCAATTCCATCGTAATTTTCCCTATCGAGTTTCCCGACGAAGGGTCTCGGCACCAGCATTTTGAGTGTGTAATTTTCCCAGTTCCAAATTAAAACTCTCCACAAAGACCACACCTATCTACAGCTATCCTGAACGTTAAGGAGTTGTGATCACTGATTTCTAACTGTTCGTTCACTGTAAGATCAGTTACCTGACCAGACCCATTACACAACACCAGATCCAGAACGGAACCTCCTCTTATTGAACTGTCTAAATATTGAATTCGTAAAACCTCCAGGATACATATTACAAATTTTGCCCTTACACTGAGTTGGTACTCGTTTCTATTAGAGATATTGAAACCACCTGACCACCCACTACTACAAAAAAAAAACTTATTATATTTACACATTTTCCTAATCTGAATGCATATATATTCCTCTATATCACGCTGGCTATTTGGGGTCTGCCTACAATTCCACCAATATTATTACACCCCTTCTATTCCCGGATTCCCCGAAAATCGACTCATTGTCTGACCCCTCCTTTATGTCCACCCGGTGCGCAGCTGTGATATTGCCTCTACTTAGTGGTGCAAACTCCCACCTCCTTTATCTCCTTCCTAACTTTTCTAAAATTCCAAATTATCACCTTATTAGTACATCAATCACCTATTCTGCCCATCTCTGTACCCAATTTCTGTAATGGTCAGAAGAATATAGTTCCAGGTAGTGATCCATGCTCTAAATTCTTCATAGTTACCATAAAAACCCTATCATTAAAATAAACACACTTCAAATTCTCAATCTAATCATACCTGCTAATTTCATTTTCCTTATCAATACCGTCCCTGACATCGAACATTCTTTCCAAACATTCACATGCTGATCTGGTCCTCCATTTCCTTGGCACCTGCATTCAGCACAAACTTAAAATCACACTCCCCTTGCACCCAGGCAAACCCTCACACACCACAACCACCAATTATCATTCGCAAACTTTCCGGCTAGGATATCGGTTCCCCTCCATTTCAGGTGCAACCCGTCCCTGTTTTACAGGTCATCCATTCCCCGGAAATTTTTCCAAAGATTCAAGAAGTTGATACCCTGCCATCATGCACTATCTCCTGAGCCACTCATTTACCTGTGCCATCTGGATGACCTGTTTCCGTGCTGTGATTGTTATATGGTTATATCATCCCATTCCGAGCTGCACTTGCCCGTGGCACCGGGAGTAATCTGCAGATTACTTCCATGGAGGTCTTTCTTTTCAGTCTCTTTCCTCAATCTATATACTCAGTCTGGGATCTCTTCCTCTTTTTTTGACAATGTCATTAGCATCAATTTGCCCCAGGACCACTGTGTTTTCATCCTTCCCCTTGCCAATATTCTGCAGCTGCACCTATACACCCCAGACCCTAGCACCCGGGAGGCAACACCCCATCCTGGTGCTTCTATTACGGCCACTGTATCACCTGTTTGTCCCCACCAACTACTCAGTCACCAATTCTACCAAACTGCCTGACTTTCTCCTTTTGCCATACCTGAGAGTTAGCCACAGTGCCGCCGCTGCTTCTGTGCTCTGATGGGTCAACACCCCCACACAACAGTTACACTCGTTGTTGAAGGGAATGGCCACAGAGAGCCATCAGGACTTCTTAGATTCGTTTTGATCTTAAAGAATTTGGCAGAATCGGGTACGGGCAAAAGTCACCGGTAATGTCAGGGGACACGGGTGACTGTCTGAAGACCTTGCTTAAAACTGTGATGCTCTGATATTGAAGCGCCAAGACAGCAGGTCACAGGCTCAATATCGGAAGTTTTAAATAAAAGGTGACGGTACTGGCTTCCTTCCATAGACCAATGGCAAGCTGGATGGCACACTGATTGACTACTGATGCTGTCGGTTGTTTACATGGGAGTCAATAGGAGGAAAGAGGCGATGGGAGACTGGGAAGTTACCATGTTTAAGATCAGGGCCATATCCACGATAGGCATGTCCTGTGAGACAGTGCCCGAGTTCACGGTGAGAATGTGAATTCTGCTCTAGAATGACGGAGCATCAAGAGTCAGTAACAGATTCTGGGATCATCACTCACCGATCCCTGTTCCAGTGTAGTTGCTCCACTGCAGTTGAATGGGATTGTTTTACTGCAAACGGGATTACGCAGACATAGTGCCGATATGCCGTTGCGTCCTGCCCTTGGGTGCAGAAGACCTCTCGGTGGGAATTGAATTATACCTAATTCCTGATCAGTCCACTGGGGAACAGCGCCGTGGTCGTGGAGGGCCTTGGGTGCTCATAATACTTTGGCACCACGTGCTCTGATCCCGCACGCAACAGGTGCAAATGGCCAGAACTCGTTGCTTTGCTGATCTCAGGATCCCATTACCCACGGTCAATGGTACTCGCAGACTCTGCCTATTCATCATGCACAAGGTCACAATTCAGCTGCCGTGCAGCCACCATCTTATAAAACGTGATGGACAGGGGCTGAATTACCTTCTCAAATATTGACAAATCGTTCCCTTTAATATATGAATTAATATTGTAATAGTATTCGTCTTGGGTGACTACATTTTCTTGGAGCGTAGCAAGGTACTGTAAAAGTGATGTTTGAGATATTAAAGATTCATGAAATTCAAAGATAGATAATGGGAAACTCTTTAAATCTGGAGGGTACATGTTTCTCGGGAAGTCAGGCGATGCCGTCGCAGAGTCTAAGCAAAGACGGGATTCATAATAAATGGCTGAATGTGAAGAAATACACAGGGTTCCTGCAGAATGTGAAGACAAACCTCGGAAGACAGCGGTTCAGTTCAATCGGTCAGTTAAGAATCGATAGAGAGCGACTTTATTGGGTGAAGATACTAAATGCTAGAGCAGTGAGCTCAGCTGGAACTATAGAAACGCAATTCTGGCCAGAACTTAAGCATTGTGTACAGTCCTGTCATTACACCACAGGAATATTCAGACGCAACAACATTAAAATTTGAAGGAGGAATTCCCACTTTATTCTGCATTCTCTTGTTGCACAGGATATGGAAAGCATCTGTATTCACATTCTGCAAACCCTTTTTTCACTGAGCCCTAGTAAAGAATATCTTTGATTATGTTCACTGGAAGAAATAAATAGCCTTCAATAGTGTAAACTAGCAATCAGTTGTTTGCAAATATATTGTGGGCCAATGTGAACATTTGCAGCTAAATGCCTTTTGAAGTATTAATCCAATATAACCAGCTTTATTCTAACTGTCACTCTGTAGAATAAATAAGTATCAGCTGGAGGTAGTTCAATATAGTTGTGAAAATGCAGTTTCACCAAAAATTCAGGTAATTATATATGTCGATTCAATGCCAGGGTTATGGAAATAATGCAGGCAAATGTATGATCATCATACCATAGGCAGACAGGTCCAGACTGAACTCCACACACACACTCACAGACTGAGAGACACAGAATGAATCCCACACTCTCACGCTGTCGCATGGACTGACAGGTACAAAATTGAACCACACGTGTGTGTGTGTGTGTGTGTGTGTGTGTGTGTGTGTGTGTGTGTGTGTGTGTGTGTGTGTGTGTGTGTGTGTGTGTGTGTGTGTGTGTGTGTGTGTGTGTGTGTGTGTGTGTGTGTGCGCGCGCGCTCTCGGGTAGTAAGGAGTTAAAGGACTCAAGAGCAATTCAAAATTAGTAACTGCGGGGATAGAAGTTAGGGATCAGTCGGAATCGGTCTAATCCGTTTATTAACGAAGGAGTAGCCATCATAAACGTGAAATCTGCAAATACGGCTACTCCGCAACAAAGCTCGCTCATTTTAATTAAAGCTTCTGCATTATTTCTACCGGATGAGGCACTGATAAGGTAATACCCAAGAATATTAATATAATTGTCTTTAATCGCTTATTATTTACATCAGAGAAACAGATACGAAATACTGTTAACTCAGCAGGACAGGCAGCATCTAAGGAAAAGAGTACGGTCGAAATTTTGGGCCTACTTTGTTCTTCCAGCATTTTATGTGCATTGCTTGGATTTCCTGCACCTGCACTTTTTCTCTTGTTTGTGATTGACAACAGAGATTGGCATTAAATAAAAGTGTTTATTCAAGCGACCGTAACTAAGGAAGTTATTCAGGATTACAGCAGTATCTCTGGAGACTGATCCACTGTATAAAGGGTCGTTTTGAATGCTTCAGCTCAAAGTGACTGCCGGAGCTGTAAATTCAGGAACCATAGAAATCACAGATTCGCACCGAAATGGTGCATCCAGTCATCTGGCGGATAGAAGCCGTTTACTATCCTTTTATTTCAGCCTTTGGAATTCCAGGTAAGCCGCAGTATCAGCTGTCATTGGTGGGAGTTGAAGTTATTTCCAGTGTTGAGATTGGAACTCAAGCAGCGATCTCCCAGCAATTTGTGATCAATAAAGGGATGCCCGGACTTTGTGCTTTTATTCTTGCAGAAGCTGTACAACATTTGCAAATATTGTGTTTATACAGCCGGCGGAGATGATACCAATTGATTGTCTGCATTTGTATGTGAGAGATTTTCTGAGTTAGCTGCACAATCAAGTTATAAACTGGTAGTAATATTTCAGCAAGTATGTGGAGCTCTGTGTTGTCACACGAAACTGTTGTGGATTGTCAATTAATGTCTGCGATATGACTGAATATAAAACAGTCAATAGACAATGCAATGAACTCGTTGCTGAACCAATTAAAACAACCGACATAGTGCTTCAGGATTATCAAATGTATTCGATTATCTCTAAATCTGACACCGTTACAGATAGTTGAGAACGGCACCGAGTTTGCTGGTGGATGTTGAATTCCTTTCCCTTGCTTCCCTGTGATGGATTCAGTGGGAGACGTCACGTCTGTCTGTGAGTTTGTGTTAAACAGCTCTGTATCTGTTAGAATCAGTCAATGTTCTGTTGTAAAGTCAGTGAGGAGGCAAATGCTGGAAAAGGAAACAAACTCGGGGAATGAAGAATGTGCTAAACCCCAAATTGCTTGTATGGAAAGAGAAACCAGTTAAACCTCGTGTCAGGGATTTCTCAGAGAACAGTTCTGAGGAGAGAAATTTAACATGTTTTCCACATATTCTGTTTTGCCTGGATGAGCGTTTCCAGCATATCCTGTTTTTGTTCCGTGCTTGGGTTGTTCTGTGGCTGACATTGAGCTCCATGGAAGTTGATGATTTTCTGAGTTAAGTGCAATCTGAGGAAGAGTCCTGCCATCATCGTCTTTATTTAATGCAGATGAGATGCGGAAGTCACCGGTAAAAATGTTCCATCTAGGATTGAATCTGAGGAGGTAGCAACAACGCTTTAGCTTTCCGCCTCCAATTTACATTTTGGACATCATTGAGGAATCCGTATTCAGATCGTATTGACCTTATTTTACCGTGTATACTCCCTGTCACTTACTCCGTGACCGGGTTACCAAACCAGCAGAAATGGAATGATATGTTGGAGTCTGGTATTACTGTAACTAAAAGTGTTTCTTAGTAAACTAATAATATATATATATATACATATATGCACACCACAAGTTAGCAATGAAATATACAGAAGTGTAGAAATAGGAATCAACCAAGCTCTATCAAAGTCTAGGGGTAAGAGTCTTAATATGGTGCACAGTCGTTGGGGGGGGGGTGGAGAGAGAGAGATGAGCAGTTGCAGCAGGCAAAACTTCTGTTGGCTTCTTGTTCTGTTGTGCTGTTGTAGTCACCGACTGTACCCATCCCTTCCCGGCCAGACCGTTCTTCAGTGGTAAGCCCGTCACCCAAGCAAGGGTGGACACACACACCCAATCCCCCACCCGTCTGCCTTCTCACACTGTGAACCTCTGATCGATTCCCCCAAATCGATCTTCCAAGCCCGAACTTTCATCTGGGTGCATAATGCTGTTTCAGTGTCCCGTGGCGTGTCTGCCGGTGTCTCAGCAGACTCCCTATTTATCTCCCTTGACGGGGTACCAGCCATCCATCAACTGTCCATATTCATCACCTGGCCCCGCCTTGTTGTCTCAGCAAGCACTTGGCACCACTTTGCTGTGTCAGCAGGGATTCACACAAACAGGCAAAGTCCTTGGAATTAAAGTAAACAATTATCGAAAAAGCCATAATACTGAATCATCCATGGAGCCATAACTTTAAGTCTTTGTCTCTCTCTCTCATTATCAGCATTTGTAGCAGAAGACCTCCCCCCTCTTCTTCTTTCTCTTTCGTTAGCATCATAGTTCACAGGGGGTCAACTCTGGACCCCATCTCCGCCTGGTTTGCTCAACACACATCACATCATCACCCTTAAAATTCGATAGTAATGGACGTTACAAAGTCTAATATAATACACAAGTATTCATTAACCAACAGAGTAATACAGACATAATTTGCAAATCTAACACCTGGATAATCAATTAGCAATTACATTATCAGTCCTCTTTACATGTTCTATCTTTATATCAAATTCTTGTAACATCAGATTCCAACTTAGCAACCGCCTATTCTTATCCTTCATGTTAGTCAAAAATACCAATGGATTGTCGTCAGTAGAAACTATCAATAGTTTCTGTGCCGGACAAATGTAAACTTCAAAATGCCTTAACGCCAGAATAAGTGACAGTAATTATTTTCCTACACTGGAATGATTTCTCTGGTGCGGATTGAACATCCTAGAAAAATAAGCCACTGGGTGTTCAATTTCATCCTCGGCTTTCTGCAGTAGCACTGTCCCTGCAGCCTCGTCACTTGCATCGGTTGCCAGGGAGAAGGTTTTGAAAAGGTTAGGTGGCTTTTAACACAGGGTGGTAACATAGTATAGTTTTCAGCCTCTCAAAGGCTCTTGGCAAGGATTGTTCCACACAAACTTGTCATTCTTTCTCAGGAGATTGGTAAGAGGAAGGGCAATATCCGCAAAGTGTTTACAATACTTCCGATAGAACCCTACCATTTCCAGAAACATTCTCAGAGCTCTCTTATCAGTCGGGACGGGAACTTCCGAAATAGCCTGCACTTTAGCCTGCACAGGAGCCAGCTGCCCCTGTCCTACCGCATACCCCAGGTATGTGACCGTAGCGTGGCCGAATTCACTTTTGGCGAGGTTCACTGTGAGATTAGCTGCAGACAGCCGCTTAGACAGTTCTTCCACAGCCACAATGTGCTCGTCCCACGTATCACTCCAAACCACGAAGTCGTCAATATAAGACCCTGTGTTATTTAACCCTTTAATCACTGAGTCAATCATCCTTTGAAATGTCCCTGGAGCGTTTTTCATTCCAAAAGGCAAGACATTATACTCATATAACCCTTTTTGTCTGACAATTGCTGGAATTTCTCGAGCCCTGTCAATTCAAGAACACAGCAGTACCCCTTCAATAAGTCAATCTTTGGAATGTAACTAGCTCTCCCCACTCTATCAATGCAATCATGCACGCTTGGGATAGGATAAGCATCAGTCTTTGTGATGGTATTCACTTTTCTATAACCTGTACAGAAACTTACACGACCATCAGGCTTCGGGACAACCACCCGTGGAGATGCCCAGTTTGAGGAAGATTGTCTGATAATAACAGCAGCTATCATATGTTCAATTTCTTTTTATCCACTAGCTTGCTCTTTTCTACATTCATCCTATAGGGGTGTTGCTTAATAGGCTGGGCTGCAGTAGCAATAACATCATGTACTGTAACAGTACATCTCCGAGGAACATCTGGACATAAAACTGTATGCCGATTAATTAGTCTTGTCAGCTGTCCCCTCTGTTCACACTTCAAATGAGAGACCTTATCAGCGAAGTTGGTCAAAACAACGGAGTTCTCTAATCTGGTGAGCATTATATTTATCTTACAAAGTGCCTCGTGTCCCTCGTTAGCAGTCTCCACATTTCATTTGTTTTCGTGATAGCATTGACTGGGGCCGCCTTAGGATCATGATAAGCTTTCAGCATATTGGCATGGACAAATACATTTGGCTCCCGCCGATCAAGAGTTTCATTAACATAGTTCAACGAGTCTATTTTCTTAATTACCTTGTATGGACCTTGGAATCTCGCCTGTAGAAGGTTGGTCACCAAGGGGAATAATACAAAGACCGTATCATAAAACTGAAACACCTGTTCCCGTACTCGTTTGTCATACCACTGTTTCATTTTGACTTGGGAGTCTTGGAGATTTGTCTTTGCAAGGTCACATATCTTGTTAAGCCTCTCACGGAATTTCAAAAATAGTCAGTCACATTAACATGCACTGCCGAGTCAGACCATTTCTCTTTCAGTAAGGTCAGATGTCCCTTGATCCTATGACCGAAAACAAGCTCAAATGGGCTGAACCCAACGACCGCTGAACCGTGTCCCTCACTGCAAACAACAAAAGGTGTAGTCCATAATCCCTGTCTCTGATGTTGCCCTGGCAGTAAGTTTTTATCATGCTTTTCAGGGTTGAGTGGAACCACTCCAAAGCCTCTTGGGACTCAGGGTGGTATGCAGAGGCCAAAATGTGTTTACCTCCCATCACAGACATCATCCGTTGGAATGTGTGGGACGTGAACGTATTCGCCTGATCGGACTGAATCTCTTTAGGCAACCCTACAAGAGTGAAAAATTTAACAAGTGCCTTTACCACTTTACAACATTTCTAGAATAGTTGGGATATTTTCCAAAATGCAATAAAAACAAAATGCAATAAAAACAAAAATCTGTGATTTGTTAATTCACGTGAACCTTTATTAAGCTGACAAACGTACAAAGAAAAGATTTTCAATAGTTTTACTGACCAACTTAATTGTATTTTGTAAATATACACAAATTTAAATTTGATGGCTGCAACACGCCCAACAAAAGTTGGAACAGAGGCATGTTTACCATTGTGTTATATCTCCTTTCCTTTTAATAACACTTTTTGATCGTTCTGCAACTGAGGATACTAATTTGCAATTGAAAATTCTGTCCATTCTTGCTTGATATAAGACTTCAGCTGCTCAACAGTTCGTGGTTTGCGTTGTCTGATTCTCCTCTTCATGATGCGCCATACATTTTCAATAGGAGATAGATCTGGACTGGCAGCAGGCCAGTCAAGCACATGCACTCTGTGTCTACAAAACCATGCTGTTGTAGCCCGTGCAGAATGTAGTCTGGCATTTTCCTGCTGAAAAAATCATGAACGCCCCGGGAAGAGACGTCGCCTTGGTGGCAACATATGTCTCTCTAAAATCCTAATATACGCCTCAGAGTCAATGGTATCTTCACATACATGCAACTCACCCAAGCTGTGGGCACTACTGCACCCCCATACCTTCACAGATGCCTCCTTTTGCACCTTTCGCTGATAACAATCAGGATGGTCACTTTCATATTTAGCACGGAGAACTGGACGCCTGTTTTTTTTTTTTCCCGAAAACTAGCTGAAATGTGGACTCATCTGAACACAGCACACGGTTCCACAGTCTTTTGGTCCATCTGAGATGAGTTCGGGCCCAGAGAACTCGCCGGCGTTTCTGCATAGAGCTGATGTATGGCTTCCTCCTTGCGTAATATAGTTTCAAGTTGCATTTCTGGATGCAGCAACGGACTGTGTCAAGTAACAAGGGTTTTCCGAAGTACCTGCGAGACCAGTTGGCTATAATTGTCACAGTAGCATGACGGTTTCTTAGGCAGTGCCGCCTGAGGGCTCGAAGATCAAGCGAATTCAACAGTGGTTTCCGAACTTGCCCTTTACGCACTGAGATGTCTTTAAATTCCCTGAATCTTTTCACAATATTATGTACTGTAGATGTTGAAATACCTAAATTCTCTGCAATCTTGCGTTGGGAAATATTCCTTTTGAACTGACTAACAATTCTCTAACGAATTTTGGCACAAAGGGGAGAGCCACGACCCATCCTTGCTTGCAAAGACTGAGCCTGTGATGGACGCTACATTTAAACCCAGTCATGATACCTCACCTGCTACCAATTAGCCTGCTAAACGTGGAGTCTTCCCAACCTCAATTAAGTTGGTCAGTAAGACTATTGAAATTTTTTTCTTTGTACTTTTGTCAGTTAAATCAGGGTTCACGTGAACTAACATATCACAGATTTTTGTATTTATTGCAGTTTAGAAAATATCTCAACATTTCTGGAAATGGGGTTTGTATATATCTATATTATATATATATATATACAGAAGTGTAGAAATAGGAACCAACCGAGCGTTATCGAAGTCTAGGGGTAAAAGAATAGTCTTAAGATGATGCAGAGTTCATTTTAAGTCGAGGTAGTTGCTGTTGTACCGTTGGGGGGAGAGGGAGAGAGAGAGAGAGAGAGAGAGAGAGAGAGAGAGAGGGAGAGAGAGAGGGGAGAGGGAGAGAGAGAGAGAGAGAGAGAGAGAGAGAGAGAGAGAGAGAGAGAGAGAGAGGAGGGAGAGAGAGAGAGAGAGAGAGAGAGAGAGAGAGAGAGAGAGAGAGAGAGAGAGAGAGAGAGAGAGAGAGAGAGAGAGAGAGAGAGAGTCCGAGTGAGAGGTCAGAAGTTGCCGCAGGTAAACCTTTCGTTGTGTTCATGTTCTGTTCTGCTTTTTGCGTCACCGACTGTGACCCCTCCGTTCCCGGCCAGACCGTTCTTCAGTGGTGAGCCCGTCACCCTGGGGAGGGTGGACACACACACAAGTCCCCACCGATCTGCTTTGATACACTGTGAGTCTCTGATCGATTATCCCAAATCGTTCTTCCAAGCATCAACTTTCCTCTGGGTGCATAGTGCTCTTTCAGTGTCCCGTGTCGTGTCTGCCGGTGTCGCAGCAGACTCCATTTTTATCTCTCTATCTCCGACAGCTTTGAGCCCTTTCTCGACGCTCCCACCGTTAAATGCAACAAAAAGTGGAAATATTTCAGGATCCACCCAAACTGCTCTATTGGCTTCTGCTCAGTATTTTCTCAACTTGCTGTTTCCTGTCTCTCTTCCAGCGAACTTGGTGGCGATTGTGATACTGTCCCGGGGAAAGTGTGGTCTCTCCAAATGTGTCACTCGGTACTTGGTGGGCATGGCAGCTGCCGATCTCCTGGTCGTAATCTCCGATCCGCTGCTCAGGGTGACTGCTCGGATTTATTTTCCCCGATCATTCCTGCGAATCACTCCTGTGTGCAAACTCGTCAGGTGGTTTGTTTCTGCGAGCACTGCGGCCTCGGTCTGGCTGACTGTCGCTTTCACCGTCGATCGATTTGTGGCTATTTGCTGTGAGAAGCTGAAAATAAAATACTGTACCGAAAGAACGGCGGCTGTGGTTATCGGGACAGTGAGTGCGCTGGCCTGTTTGGAGACTGTTTGGTGGTTCTTTGTATTCCAGCCTGCAGAAATATATAATGGTGTTCCCTGGGAGTGTGTTTATACATGGAGCTACAATAACTCTCCCTCATGGTTGATATTTGCGATATTTCATCGGATTTTTAACCCTTGCTGCCCAATCTTTCTGATGTTGCTATTCAATATTCTGACTGTTAGGCGGATTCTAGTGGCCAGTCGAGCCCGCAGGGGGCTCCGGGGACATAAGAGTGGAGAGAATGACAAGGACCGGGAGATGGAGAACCGAAGCAAATCCATTGTTCTGCTCTTCAGCATAACCGGTAGTTTCATATTGTTGTGGGGAACATACGTGGTATTTTTTATCTATAGACGGAGTTTTGGTGATTCTGTCACGGATGCCCTCTACGTCACAGACCGCACTTCGGAAATGCTGCAAATTTCCAGTTCCTGCACCAACACGTGTATTTACGCACTGATTCAAACCAAATTCCGAGAGGAATTAAAGAATGCGGTGAAATACCCAGTGAATCGGATTTTGAAACTCATGAAATGTTAAAAAATAAATTCTGTAAAGTTTTACAATTCAGCTGCCTTCATGCTACCTATTCTATTCCCCCACTTGTGGGTCAATGGAAACAATGTAATGAGCAGAGTTGCAAACAAATTTAGCAATGCACGAAATATAACAAAAACACACACACAAAATAAGATATTTATGAAAGGGCTCGGCCGAAACGACGACTGTCTACACTTTTCCACACACAAAATACTGGAGGAACTCAGCAGGCCTGCAGTATTTATGGAAAAGAGGAAACTGTGGACGTTCCGTCCGAGACCCTTCATCAGTGTCCGTCTACTGTTTATTCTATTTTGTGTGTGATACCGTACAATTAGAAAACAGCTGTTTACAGCTGATCCAGACAGTATCACTGACCTCAACATCCCAGAGAAATCCAATTTGCAAATAAGCACTGTCCGGTTAAATTGATGTTTGAGGCGAACATGTTTCCCCTCTTCCCGGTTCTGACAAAACTGTCTGATCTTGGAGTCTATTTTCGTCTCTCTTAACCGCCCCTCCACTCGTCATAACCCGTCCATTCCTTCACATTCTTTTTTTTTCTCGTTCTCTACCTGTAGGTTTGCCTTCTTAAGCCATGTTGAACTATCTTCCCGTAAGAGAATTTTAAAGTTTTTTAGAAGTTGAAGACAAAGTAAATCACCCGGGAGGGGGAGCTGGCGGGTGTCAGTTCGGGTTCTCACATTTAACTGCCGATCATTCTTTGGGGAACTTCTCTGTTTTTGTGGATGTTTGCGAAGATAAATAATTTCAGTATGAATGCTGTATAAATTTCTCTGACATTAAATTGGAATCTTGGCGCCTTTGAACCTTCACGTGTTGCTCTGTGAGAGATATAGGGATAGAGAAAGTGTGCGAGCAGGAGAAAGCGCGATGTTGAGGGAACGAATGAGACCGAATGAGACATCGCGAGAAAGAGCGCGCGGGGAGAACACACGAGGAGGAGGGTGCCACGGAGATGACGCTGTATTGAGCGCGAGGGACAGTGCATGAGGGTACGAGCGAGGGTGAAAGTGATAAAAGGAGACATCCCGAGTGGGAAATAACAAATGAGACATCGCGAGTGAGGGAGAGAGAGAGAGAGAGAGAGAGAGAGAGAGGGAGAGAACAGGCTGGGTGATATTGTCGGATGTGTCTTTCCCTTTCAGCTCTAAGATCGGCTTGTTAGTGGATAAAAAGTATTATTTTGAATTATATACTGCGACTACTGTAGACATTTGCCTTTCTTCCTGTATTAAATCGTAGGAGTTCCAACAAAGCATTTTGTTTTAACACGAGTGTAGGCTCCTTTGTTTGCGAATGCTGAATCAAAATAGATGAATGAAATAATTTTAAAGCAATTTTCATTGCAAAGAGACTATTAGAAAGCACATGAGTATACACGGTATGGAAGGATATGAATCACATGTAGCGAACACTTTAGCCGCCGTGGGGCGGGGGTGGGGGGAGGGGTCGTGGTGGGACGCAGACAGGAGTATCTGTGGAAATGAGTGAGATTGCAGGATGGTGCGATACCTCCATCATGCCAGGGCCGAGGATGTCTCAGCGAAGTAAGTGGGCCTTCTGAAAGAGCAGTCTGAGTAGCCAGAGGGCATGGTCCTTATTAGAACTAACAACACAGAGACAATTCCAGCAAACAGAATTTAGGTTGGGCAGAAAGTTCAGAATTAGGACACTGAGGGGGTGATTTCAGGACTGCTTCAGGTGCTACATGGTTGCGAGGTAAGAAATAGTAAATCGGTACAGTTATATGTGAGGCCACGGTCTGTTGCAGTAGGGAGGGCATTAGCAACTAAGGTTATTGTGCTCGCTTCCAGGATAGGTGGGACTGGAGTAAACAGGAGTGTAACTGAACCGGAACTAATATTCTCACAGGAAAGCTTGCTGGAACCACGCTGATGATTTTTTACCATGTAACATGTGAAGGCGGGACTAAAATCTAGAGCTCCCGGTCAGGAAGTAGCAGTGAACTGAAGGCAGAGATGAGGTCGAGGAACACCAACAGAAAGTCAAGATGGAGCCTCATGAATGAGCACAGTGGCACCGGAAGGCAGAAGTGTGTTTATTTCAGTGCAGGGTGAGAACAGTTAAGACAGATGTCTTGGAGGGAATAGTATATGGCACGGTGATGCAGACATTTCAGAGAAATGTTTGAGAAAAAGGCATGACTGATATCCATACATTCCAGGATTTATACGATTCAGAAAATCCAGCGGGAGCTAAAAGAGACCGAGGAGCTATACTGCTGATCAGGCAGAATGTCACAACGTTGAAGTCACCCTAGAAGCGGTTCCAATAAGACAATGTGGGTAGAACTCGGAAATAAGAAAGGTGCAATGATTGTGATGGATGATATTGTAGGGTTCCCAATAGCCCGTAAGATAGAGTAACAGGTATGCTGGAAGGTTATGGACTGCTGTAGTGACTTGTACTCCCATACCACCTGAGGCTTGGATGGGGCAATATTTGTTAGTGGTGCTCAGGAAGATTTCCGGAAACAGTACATAGATCTTCCACCAGGGAGGGGTCATATTTGACTTAGAGTTGGGAAATGAGCCCAGCGAGATATTTGTAGTTTCATTGGGTAAAATATACGGATTATAATCCTGGAGTTACTCAGATGCTTATTGAAAAGGATGTTGGACTTATAGGTGGAGGAATGTAAATGTGTGGAAGGCAAATTACAGCAGAATTGAGCAGAAACTATAGAGAGTAGTCAGGGAGATCATTTTAGTGGTGAAGTCTTTGTCTAATATGTAAGAGTCACTTACAGTTTAGCTCGTCAGAATGCAGGAGTCCCTTGTCCCTGTCAGGAAGGTGGAGAAGAACGGGAATGTTCAGGATCTTAGGAAGATTAGAAATATTATACTTGTTTAATAATGTTAGAGAACTCATATGTAAGGTCTCGGAAGATGAAATTGGACAGGAATGTTCTCTGGAATTTTGATACTAAAGAGCAGTTGCTGTTGGGTCTGTCAGACCACTTTGGTGGGCAAATCCTTTGGGCGATTTAGTCCATTGGGAGACACAGACCACATGCAGTTCAACATGATATTAAGAACTGAGTACTGTAAGGATTCAGATCAGATGTAGAAGAAAGGGATCTAGGAATAATGGTTCAAGGTTCCCTGAAGGTGTAATCTCATATGGAGAGGGTACTGAAGAAAGTATTTTGGTATGCTGGCCTTTATAAATCAGAACTTTGAATGTAGGAATTGGGATGCAATGTAAAAATTGTACAAGTCATTGGTAAGGCCAATTTTAGAATATTGTGTACGGTTCTGGTCACGGAATTATAGAAAAGATGTCAACAAAATAGCCAGAGTACTGAGAAGATTTACTGGAATGCTACCTGGGTTTTAGCACCTAAATTACAGAAAAAGGTTGAACAAGTTAGGTCTTTATTCTTTGGAGCGTAGAAGGTTGAGGGGCGACGATATAGGTATTTTAAATTATGAGGGGGATAGATAGAGTTGACGTGGATAGGCTTTTTTCCATTGAGAGTAGGGGAGATTCAAAAATCAGTTGAGGACATGAGTTGAGAATTAAGTGGCAAAAGAATGGGGTTAGCACGAATGGGGAGCTTCTTTACTCAGAGAGTGGTTGCTGTGTGGAACGAGCTTCTGGTAGAAGTGGTAGAGGCAGGTTCGAGTATGTCATTAAAATGGATAGTTATATGGACAGGGAAAGATTGGAGCGTTATGGGCTTATGTAAGTAGGTGGGACTAGGTGAGAGAAGTGTTCGTCTCGGACTAGAAGGGCAGAGATAACCTGATAAAATCCGGAGATAAAATCCATCGTTTTGCTCTTCAGCATAACTGGTATTGTCATATTATTGTGTGGAACACAGGTGGTATTTTATGCCTACAGACGGATTTCAATGAGCTATGCTTATTCTGTCACGGATCTCCGTTACACCACACAGCACACATCGGCGAAGCTGCAGATTCTCAGTTCCTCCACCAACACGTGTATTCACGCATAGAGTCAGAAAATTCCTAGAGCAAATAGAGAATGGGACGAAGTACCGATGGGAATGGGTTTTGATATTCATAATAAACGTGAGAAATAATTGCTGTAAAGTATTGCAGTCCAGCTGCATTCCTGCTCCCTATTCTCTACCCCCATTCTGGGTAATTATGCTGAACAGAGTTACATAACAAACACAGGAAAATCTGCAGATGCTCCAAGTACAAAACAACACACAACATCAGATCCTTATCAAGGGTCTCCCCCCGAAATGCCGTCTCTGACCTCTTTTCCGCACACAATACTGAAGGAACTTAGCAGGCCAGGTAGCATCTATGGAAATGATTAAACTGTCGACGTTTCGGGCCAAGACTCTTCATCAGAGTGCTGTCAAATGTTTACTCTTTTCCATTTTGTGTGTTGCCTTAGAGTTACAAAACAACTGTCTACATCTGATCCCGACGGCATCACTGTCCTCAGCACCCCAGATAAATCCCCTTTGCATCTCAAGACCCGACCTGTTAAATTTAAACTTTATTCGAAACTGCTTAAACTGATTCAGGGTTCTGCCATAACTACCTGATAAGTACATTTTCGTCTGTATTAACCTTTCATGCTCCCCTCATAACCAGTGCTTTCCTTCACCGTTTTTTTCCTCCTCGTTCTCTACCAGTAGGATCTCCTTCTCACTGCCGCCCTGAACTATCTTCCTGTAACACAATTTTAATGTGTTTACAATTGAAGACCAAGTTCACTTACGTTCACTAGTAGCTCTGTGGGGGAGAGAGAGAGAGATAGAGAGAGAGTGAAAGAGAGAGTGAGCAAGAGAAAGAGACAGAGAGGCAGTGCGAGCGAAAGTGTGACTGACAGAAGGAGACAGAACGAGGGTTGAAGGCGCGAAGGAGAGACCGCGGATGAGACATCGCGAGAAAGAGCGCATGAGGGACAGAGCGCCAGGGGCCAGGGAGATGGCATGAGGGAGAGGGCTCCAGGGAAAAGACGTAATGACGGGGCTCGAGCAAGGGTGTGCGATGGAAAGCGAGAGAAAGAGACATCGCGATTGGGAGAGAGAGAGAGAGAGAGAGAGAGAGAGAGAGAGAGAGAGAGAGAGAGAGAGAGAATGAGAGACAATGAGAGACAATGAGAGAGAGAGAGAGAGAGAGAGAGAGAGAGAGAGAGAGAGAGAGAGAGAGAGAGAGAGAGAGAGAGAGAGAGAGAGAGAGAGAGAGAACAGGCAGAGAATAGGGGGACTTGTACACAAGCGATGGGTTGCTCCTAAACTAGAGGGTGGCGCAATGTCCTAGGGATTAGGTAATGATGTTAGGAAAGCAGTAAACGGGAGTGGCAGGCAGTGTGACCATGAGCCGGGGAGAATACTGTCGCCAATGAGAGAAAATTTAGTCAACAGGATAGACGGGAGCACATACAAAGAGGAGGAAAGACAATTACATTAAACTGAATTTACTTCAATGCAGGAGGCTTGGTAGGTCGTGCGATTGAACTCAGGTGTGATAATCTTTGGGGGACAGCAGTTGCACTTTCTACGTTACAGGTCAATGATCTGCTTGACAGACATAACGGCTTTCAGGAGAAATTTGCAGTCAATTAAAAGATAACTGGATGGACAGGTAGTTTTGGATAAGCAAGCAGGCTGTAGAAGGACACAGGCAGACTGGGAAAAATGGCAAAACAATGGCTGAATGTCGTGCATGAAATGCATGGTTATTCGTATAATCTGTAATGGTATCGGCTGTTTTCTAAACTGGGTTAAAATTCAAAACCCAAAGGTACAAGAGACCTGGGAGACTTCCTTCAGGTTTTTAAAGATGTATGCTGAGTCGGTGGTAATGAAGACAAATCCAATGTTGGCATTCATATCAATAGAGCTAGCATACAAAAGCAAGTCGTAATACTCAGGTTCAACAAGGCATTGGCCAGACCCTATTTGGAGTATTATGAGCAGCAGTGAGCCCTTTATCTAAACCTTAGAGAGCTTCCAAAGGAGTTTCGTGAGAATGATTCTGGGAATTAAATGCTTAATGCTTAAGGAGCGGCTGATGACTTTGGACTTGTGCTCACTGGAGTTCAGTAGATTGAGGGGGATCTTATTGATCCCTATTGAACATGGAAAGTCGGGATAAGGCGGACGTGGCGACGATATTATCTGTAGTGGGGGAGTCTAGCAGCAGAGGACGCTGTCTCAGAAGAGTGCGGACATCCATTTAGAACAGAAATGAGGAAGAATTTCTTCAGCCAGTGGATACTGAAACTGGAATTGATTGACACATTTGCTGTGGATGGCAAGTCACTGGATAGATAACGAAGGTTGATGGGTTTGATTAGTCATGGCAAAAAGGCAATGGAATGGCTTGAGAGGGATAATAAATCAACCATGATGGAATGGTGGAGCAGACCCGATAGACTGAACAGCCTCATTCTGCCCCAATATTTGATGGTCCGAGCACAGCCATAACTGAAGCATGGCGAAGGGAAGGTTAGAATGGGTAGCTTAGTGTACCAGGATACAAAGGTGCAGGGAGGAGAGAAGGGAGAGCTACCGTCTTGAATAATAATGACAGTAGATAGGGCATCGTTCTTAGCTAATTCTTCCATTCAGGCTATTTTGATAGCGCTTAGACATAACGAGATATTATTATTGAAAGCACAACAGTCAGCGGGAGTTGGAATCGCAGATATGCAGAGAGACTGCAGTTGTTGCAAGCATAATGAGGTAGCATTAGTAAGAGGTTTTAACTTCCTAATATAGACTCGGCCTATCATAGTTAAAAGGCATGAAGGTAAACTTATGAAATGTGGCAAAGAAAAGCTTCATTTCTCATGTTATAGAGCGCACTACTTGAAAGGGAGTAACATTGGTCCTAATCCTGAGAAATGAGGGAGCGTATCTGGCAGAAGTGTCTGTCGGTGAGCACTCTGGCTCCAATAAACATAATTCTAATAGTTTTTAATGGTTATGGAGAAGAATGTAATCTGATTGGAACTTAAGTTCCTGAGCAGGACAAATGTAAAACTAGGGAGATCTTGCAGTAGTTAATTGGGCAAGATTGTTTACAGGAATAATGCATCTTTCAGGTGGGCGCCTGGAGTTCAGGACTTGCATGTTCCTCTTAAGCTGAAGGACAAGACTGGAAGGTTTCAGGAACCCTGGCTGATGAGTGATACGCACGCCATCCATAGAAACACAGAACATTACAACACAGAAACAGGCCTTTTGCCCCTTCTTGGCTGTGCCGAACAATTTTCTGCTAGTCCCACTGACCTGAACCCGGGCCATATCCCTCCAAACCCCTCTCATCCATACACCTGTCCAAGTTTTTCTTAAATGTGAAAACTGAGCCCGCATTCACCACTTCATCTGGCAGCTCATCCCACACTCCCAGCACTTTCTGCATGAAGAAGCCCAAACACCTCCCCCCATGTGCCTTTAAACTTCTCCCCCTTCACCCTTAACCCATGACCTCTGGTTTATTTCTCCCCTGGCCTCAGTGGGAAAAGCCTGCTTGCATTCACTCTATCTATAGCCATCATAATTTTATACACCTGTATTAAATCACCCCTAATTCTCCTACGCTCCAGGGAATAGTACTAATCTATTCAACCTTTCTCTCTAACTCAGTTTCTGAAGTCCCGGTAATATCCTTGTAATCGTTCTCTGCGCTCTTTCAATCTTATTAATATCCTTCCTGTAATTAGATGACCAAACCTGCACACAATACTCCAAGTTCGGTCTCACCAATGTCTTATACAACCTCACCATTACATTCAAACACTTAAACTCAATACTTTGATTTATAAAAGCCAATGTACCAAAAACTCACTTTACGACCGTATCCACTTGTGACGCCCCTTATAGGGAATTATGTATCTGTACTCCCAGATCCCTCTGTCCTACTGCACTCCTCAGTGTCCTACCATTTACCTTGTATGTTCTACCTTGGTTTGACCTTCCGAAGTGCGAAACCTCACACTTGTCCGCATTAAACTCCATCTACCATTTTTCAGCCCATTCCTCCAACTGGTTCAAATCCCTCTGCAAGCTTTGAAAACCTTCCTCACTGTCCACCACATCTCCAATCTTTGTACCATCAGCAAATTTGCTGATCCAATTTGCCGCAGTATCATCCAGATCTTTGATATAAATGACAAATAAGAATGGACCCAGCACTGATACCTGTGGCACACCACTAGTCACAGACCTCCACTCAGAGTAGCAATCCTCCAATACCTCTTTCTGGCTTCTGCCGTTGAGCCAATGACTAATCCAATTTACTACCTCTCTATGTATACCTAGCGACTGAATCTTTCTAACTAACCTCCCATGCGGGACCTTGTCAATGGCCTTACTAAAGTCCATGTATACAACATCCACTGCGTTCCCTTCATCCACGTTCCTGGTAACAACCTCGAAAAGCTCTAATAGGTTTTTTAAATATGACCTACCACGAACAAAGCCATGCTGACTTTGCTAATAAGTCCCTGTCTATCCAAATACTTGTAGATCCTATCTCTTAGTATTCCTTCTAATAACTTACTTACTACTGATGTCAAACTTACTGGCCTATAATTCTCTGGCTTACTTTTTGAGCCTTTTTTAAACTATGGAACTACATGAGTTATCCTCCAATCCTTTGGCACCTGACCCGTAGATATCGTTGTTGAAGTGGGAGTCATACGGTTCAGATAAGTAATGTGATCTAGAAATGCACAAGTAACTGCAAATGGACAAGTGTATTAAATTTAGGAGAGCAAAAGTTGGATATGTGAAGGAACTGAAGGCAAGATGAGACCAATGCCCAAGAGATTCTGCAGATTTATGATGAGTTCAGTGGACCTCGGGGAGAAAGTAGATGCCTGTTAAATTTTTGAATAACCACCTGTATGTGAAAGAAAGGAAATGGAAATATTTGTAATAGATGTATCGCTTTATTTTTTTATTGTGTATCTTCGGATTGATATGAAATAAACGCAGGGAAAGAGTGGTGATGTATTGGACCACATATGAATTAGTAGGGAGGAGATGTTACAGCCTTATAGTATGTTGAGACTGATAAATCTTCAGGGCCTGACCAAATGGGACTCATTGGGAAATTAGGGAATATTTTGCAGAGGCCCTTAAGAGTTTTTGATTCATACCTGTCCATAAATGAGATTTTGGTTAACTCGGGTGGCGAACTTGCTACCCCTTTTTAAAAGGGAAGCAATACCAGATCAGAAAAGTACCAGCCAGTGAGTTAGTGTGTCATGTCTTAGATTATTTCAAGGAGGTAACCGCGATTGTAAATGAAGATGTCATGGTGGATATTCTCTGTATGGATTTTAGCAAGGTTTTTGACAAAGTCCCTCATGGCCGATTAATCTAACAGTTTGGTTTCCATGGGACCCAGAGAGAGGGAGCTGAGTGAATTCACAATTCCCACAGCAGTAGGAAGCAGAGGATGACGCTTGAAGCTTCTCAGACTGAGGGGTGTGTTTATTGATGTGTCATAGAATCATATTTGGGGCATTAGTTATTCGAAATCTCTATGAGTGATTTCAATGTGAATGCTCAAGGCAGACGACTGAAAGTCCGCGATTTCCTTTGCTGCGTACGTCTAGGGAGTCCACACTCAGGTCCCGCAAAATCGTGAGGGTAGGATGGCTCTCTCACCCCAACCCCGGTTTGTGTGGATGCTGTGTAATTTGCTACCCTGTTACAACTCAGCAACAACATATAACAGACAGCATACAGCTTACGATTAAAAAAAATATTTATGAATCTTAAATTGATTAAAAGTTTAGTTAAAGGAAAGAAAAAAAATCAAAAATGGCCCATAATATTTAAACAGTCAAATGTGCACAAGTTTGTTCTCAACCTTTGCCGAAATTCATATTCACCGATCCTCAGTCGGTCTCAGCACGTTGCTCCATCGAATCGCGGTCCCTGGAGGGTCGATTCCTTGGACTGGTTATCTCCAGCTCATCTCTCTTCATCTTCCACCGGACAAAGGACCCAAGGTGATACCGGTATCCATCTTACAACCAAAGAACCCGCTCTCCTGATCCATGGCTCACATTCTAAAGCACACGTTATCTCTAAACATCCCAAACACTGCTGATACAGGAATAACAATACGTTAGTCGTGAAACCTTTTCCACCGTATTACTCGCAGCCCCACCAGAATTAGGCACGCCCTCATGATGTTGCGGTGACTTGTCACCCCTTCATACAAAGCATAATGTTCAACCCAGGTGTACGTAGCCGTGACATAGATCACCATGGGGATAGGGTGCCACTCTCTGTTCCGCGGGTGCGACAAACGCTAGGATACCTTGGGGTTTCCTGACACGTTGAGACCTCCTTACCCTATCATCTACTTCTTCAGCTTCAGACACACACTGGCATCTTTCCAGTTTACCTGGGAATGCCGCTCCTTGTCCATTACTTGCGCCTTCAGACAACTCAGGTCCCGTCCTCACTTGGCTGAGCTCGCCTTTTGCCCAGATACTTCAGAGTCCAGCCGATCATTTCTATCTGCAAACCTACGTGTCGACTCATGCTTTCCACCCATTTAACCCGCCTGAGCAACAAAAATGTTGGGAATTTCTTCATTACTTATCGAGTAGTTTGCGAACCCCCATCTCCTGCTCTTCCGAGTCAGTAACGCATTCAGGGGGAGTTCTGGTCTAGTCCTTACCACTGCTGGTCCTTCGCTTCACGTATATGTCCGCAGGGTCCTCTACAAGGTCTAACGTCTAGGTCAAGCTCGGGGTCAACACGTCTCTCTTGCCCTAAAGATAGAAGTTGATTCTGATGAATAACCATGACCGGCCCATTCCCCTCTTCTGGTGTCACGCAGAAAATTGGTACATTTGGCATCTGACTCTCTACTACAGAGGGCGCAGGCACCTAACAGTCAGACAGCTTATACTTCCCATTGTTACGTACCCCGTAACTGGGTGTCTAACCAGCAGAGAAAGAAGAATTCGTTGGAGTCTGGTGGTACTATACCAAAGGTGTTTATTAATAAAAAAAAATTAGTAAAACCATATCAATAATGTAAATATACATTGTTACGTATTCAGGCAACAATAAATATATGCGAGTTAGGCAAGGGTTTTTATAACCAATCACACGTTTATTAAACACTGAAAACAACCCCCCCAAAAGTAAACAAACACTAAAGTAACCGGAAAACAGCTGCTGTGCGGCAACTTCACAGTTCTTAAAGCGATGCAGCTCTAACAGTTCTTAAAGTGGTATTGAAAAAAAAACAGTTCTTTAAAGCGGTATGCCGAAAGTTCAAAATGCTCACAGTCCATTTAAAAGGAGAGACTTTTTAAGGCGATTTAAATTCTCTTCCACGTCGTTGTCCTTCGATCCCGGGCGTCGAACTCTTCCCACTTAGAATTTTATGAAACGTAACGGATTAAAGGCCCTGACCTCCTCTTCCACACTATTCTCAATCTCCTGCTTTCCCAGCAGAGATTAACACGAGAATAGTCAACGAAATCCTTCCGAATGAGGATCACACAAGGTCGAAACCATTCCACCGTCGAAAATCGATTCTCCTCGATCTTTAACTTCCAAACTTTTATCTTCACTCTCCACAGTAAAGAAACTGCTGGCAATGACATTTTAAACTTTAGGCATTAGATAAAACTTCATTTTCCAACTAAACTGCGTCATCACATTAAATCACGCAGTGGCATGAAGTCAGCTTGGCAAATCCAGCCACGAACTGCCCCACCCCACAGGGTGGGTCTTCCTTTTTATAACCTGTAAAAAAAAACCTGTCACATGACCTCTACTGGCGGGAAAATGACATCACTCCACCATCACAAGACCATTACCTCAAGTCCAGTATAACTTCAACCCCAGTCACGTGACAAGGGTACCACTGTCACGTGTCACGGGTACGTAACACCTCCCTTCAAAAAAACATTTTTGGTCTGACAAGAACAAAAATTTTAACAATTACTTACAAGAAAAACAAATGTATGAATTATATAACATACACAATATACAATACAGTAGGAGTTTTACAATCAGAAAAATAACCCCTCCAAAAAATTTTTAAAAGAATTACATTGTACATTCAACATCGAAGTAGACAATCAGCAACCAAATTATCTTTACTTTTAATATGAGTTATCACAATATTGTACTCTTGTAACATCAAACTCCAATTTAATAATCTTCTGTTTTTGTTTTTCATCTTAGTCAGAAAAACTAACGGATTATGATCAGTGTAAACAATAAGTGGTTTTTGAGTTGTACCAACATATACCTCAAAATATTCTAAAGCTAAAACAAGAGATAACAATTCTTTCTCTATTTTCGAATAGTTTCTTTGATGCTTATTAAATTTCTTAGAAAAGTAAGCTACTGGATGATCAACCTGATCACCCTCATTCCTTTGCATCAATACTGCTCCCGCAGCCTCATCACTAGCATCTACAGCTAATGAAAAAGGTTTTTCAAAGTCAGGTGCCTTAAGCACTGGTTGTTGACATATCATTGCTTTCAATTTTTCAAATGCTTCTTGACAAGGCACTGTCCACACAAACTTCACATTCTTCTGCACAAGATTAGTTAGTGGAAGGGCAACATTAGCAAAATTCTTACAAAATTTTCGATAATATCCTACCATTCGCAAACATCTTCTATGAGTTTTTTTTCCCCATTGGAGTGGGAATCTCTAAAATTGCCTGAACTTTTGCCTGAACAGGAGCTACCTTACCTTGACCCACAACATAACCAAGGTAAGTCACAGTGGCATGTCCAAATTCAATCTTAGCTAAATTAATAGTTAAGTTAGCTTTTGAAAGCCTTTCAAACAATTTCTCCACCGCAATTATGTGTGCTTCCCAAGTATCATTTCCTGTCACTAAATCATCAATATAAGCATCAGTATCTTTCAATCCCTGAATCACAGAGTTAATCATCCTCTGGAAAGACCCTGGGGCATTCTTCATCCCAAATGGAAGAACATTATACTCATATAACCCAAATGGAGTTACAAATGCAGAAATCTCTCTACCTCTGTCCGTTAATGGAACACACCAATACCCTTTCAGTAAATCAATCTTTGTAAGGAAATTTGCTTTTCCAACTTTATCTACACAATCATCTACTCTAGGAATTGGATATGCATCTGTTTTCGTTACAGCATTCACCTTCCTATAGTCCGTACAAAACCTAATACTACCATCTGGTTTTGGCACCATAACACATGACGAACTCCAATTCGAGTTAGAATATCTAATAATATCATTCTCTAACATGTATTCAATTTCTTTCTCAACAAGTTCACATTTTTCCATGTTCATCCTATATGGATGTTGTTTAATAGGTTTGGCATCTCCAACATCTACATCATGTGAAACTATAATAGTCCTTCTCGGAACATCTGGAAACAAATCCTTATATTTAAAAAATAATTCCTGCATCTGTTGTTTCTGCTCTAGCTGTAAATGTGCTAATTTCTCATACATATTTTTCAGAATGGTCGAATTAGGTAACCTAACAGAAACAATGTTGTATTTAGAATGAATGTCAGATGAATCATCTATCATGTTCCCAGTTAAATCAAGCTCATTCTCACTAACCACAACAGTCATAGTATCAGATTGTTTCTCAAAATATGGTTTAATCATATTTACGTGGCAACGTTGTGTTGACCTTCTACGATCTGGAGTTTTTATTACATAATCCACATCATTGATTTTAGACACAATTTCATAAGGACCACGAAATCTAGCTTGTAAAGGATTTGTCTGCACTGGGAAAAGAACCAACACCTTATCTCCAGGCTTAAACATCCTCATCCTAGCTTCTTTATCATGCCAGGTTTTCATTTTCTCCTGAGCCAACTTTAATATTTCCTTGGCTAAGCTACAAGCTTTATGTAACCTGTCCTTAAATTTCAAAGCAAAGTCCAACAAATTAGTGTGTACCTCCTTACTATTCCACTGTTCTTTCAATAAAGCTAAAGGTCCTCTAACTCTATGCCCAAACACAAGTTCAAATGGACTAAAACCTAAAGATTCTGTACCGATTCCCTTACTGCAAATACAGGTAAGTTTATACCCTCATCCCAGTCACTTTCATTTTCCACGCAATATGTCCTAATCATATTCTTGAGGGTAGAATGAAACCTCTCCAATGCACCTTGCGATTCTGGATGATACGCAGACGAAGTGATTTGCTTAGCTCCCAATTTATAAACTATCTGTTGAAACAATCCAGACATAAAATTACTGCCTTGATCAGTTTGTATTTCCTTAGGCAATCCAAAATAAGTAAAGAATTTTTTAAGAGCCTTTGTCACAGTTTTAGCTTTTATATTCCTAAGTGGTACTGCCTCTGGATACCTACACGAAGTACACATGATAGTCAACAAATACTGATAACCAGTTTTTGTCTTTGGTAATGGACCAACACAATCTACAATAACTTTAGAAAACGGTTCACCAGATGCTGGAATATGTTGTAATGGAGCTACTGGTGTAACCTGATTTGGTTTACCCACAATTTGACAAGTATGGCACGTTTCACAAAACATCGCCACATCTTTTCTTAGACCAGGCCAGTAAAAATGTTTTAAAATCTTGTCCACAGTTGTCCTTACCCTTTGATGTCCACCTAAAGGCACACTATGAGCTAAAGTCAAAATTTCATTCCGATAAACTTTAGGAACAACTACCTGGTAAACAACATACCATTCCTCACTTCCAGGAATTGTAGGCGACCTCCACTTCCTCATCAACACTCTTTTTTCCAAGTAATATCCTACTGACACCTTCTCAATTTCACTACCTAGTAAAGATGGTTCCCTTAATTTTATAATCTCAGGATCTCTATTCTGCTCTGCTATCATCTCCTTCCGAGACAGTGATAAATCTTCATAGTCAGACTTACTCCCAGAATCTTGTTCAAACAACGAAGGTAAGAAAGTCTCTGACACATCCTCAAAACTCGAATCCTGAGTTGAACAGTCATGAGTAACAACCTCATTCTGCACATCAATCTTTTTAGCCATAGCTCTAGTCACAACACAGGAAGAATCTGTGTTAGAATTCATCTCTGGTTCCACTGACTCCACTGTCAAATGCACTTCAGGAAAAACTTGTCCACCTGCCAAGTCATTACCTAACAATAAAGAAATACCCTTCACAGGTAAGCTATGCTGTAATCCTACTTTAACAAATCCTGTAACTAACCCTGACTTTAAATTTACTTTATGTAAATGTACAGGCATAAAATCACTCCCAACACCTCTCACGTAATTTACCTCACCAGTATCACTCTCTCGATTAAACTTCAACACACTGTCCAACATCAGTGATTGAGAAGCTCCAGTATCCCTAAGGATTTTTATTGGCACTAGAGTAGATCCTTCTTTCAAAGATACAAACCCTTCAGTTATAAAATGATCATATCCCTTTCTAACTTGGTCAGACTCTAACAAAGACTCATCTGTGTTTATCAAACCCTGTAATTTTACAGGTGCTTCAGTATGTTGCACATAAGCATCTGGAACTGCTTCCTCCTCTTTCTTTTTCAACTTGAAATAGTTAGCTATTACATGGCCAGGCTTCTTACAATAGTTACAAATAAGACCAAACTGTCTTTCCTTCTCAGGTTTTCCTTCCTCCTTACCTTTCTCATTAACCTCTGATTTAATTTCTCATTTACCTTGAGTCTCCATGTTATTTTTCCTCTTAAAAATTCTACCCTGAGGAAATTTATTCTTATGGATTAAAACATACTCATCAGCTAATCTAGCACAGTCCTGCAATTTATCAGTATACCTCTCATTTAAGTAGGTCCTTACTTCAACAGAAATGCTTCTTTTAAACTCCTCCATTAAAATCAGCTCTCTCAATGTATCATAGTCCTCATTCACATTTTTAGAAGAAACCCATCTCTCAAAACACACAGCTTTATCATAGGCAAATTCCACATGTCTTTTCCACAGAATTTTTCAAACTTCTGAATCCTTCCCTATATGCTTCTGGGACTAATTCGTACGCATTGAGATATGCTTTTTCATAATATCATAATCTAATGCTTGCGCAGCAGTTAAAGCTGTGTAAACTTGTTGTGTTTTGCCTGTAATTACACTCTGTAACAACACTGACCATTTATCTCTCGGTCACTCTGACATCCGAGCAATAGTTTCAAAATGTTGAAAATATCTTTCCACTTCTGTTTCACTAAATGGAGGGACCAATTTAATTTCTTGACTAGCAACAAACGGTTTTTTAGAACCAGAAGACTGTTTCCCAGAACTTAATTCCGCCATTGCATATTCAAACTCTCTCTTTTTCTGTTCAGCTTCCAATTTATAACGCTCCAATTCTGCTTTACATTGTTCCAACTTCATTTGTTCAATTTGCAACTGTATCTCCATATTACTTATTGGAAACGATTCTAAAATCGATTCATCAAAACCACCTGAAGCCACAAAGTGTGATGCGATTTTTCTCTGTATTACAACCTTTGATGTAGTCTGCAAAATACCTTTTAAGTTGCAATCGACTGGCTATCTCAGACACCTCAGTTTTTTTCACCTTCGCTAACAAGTCCGCGTCTGGCGAATCCAGAAACTCATCAATATTCATCGTTGCCGAATACCACTCACAAGCCAATCAAACAAAAGAATCGAGTATTCCCCGTTTCCAAAACACCGACTCAAAAGTTAACAAGCATTTAAACTCAAACGATCCAATCCGGACGCAGCCCCCATATTTATGTTACGTATTCAGGCAACAATAAATATATGCGAGTTAGGCAAGGGTTTTTATAACCAATAACACGTTTATTAAACACTGAAAACAAACCCCCCAAAAGTAAACAAACACTAACGTAACCGGAAAACAGCAGCTGTGCGGCAACTTCACAGTTCTTAAAGCAATGCAGCTCTAACAGTTCTTAAAGCGGTATTGAAAAAAAAACAGTTCTTTAAAGCGGTATGCCGAAAGTTCAAAATGCTCACAGTCCATTTAAAAGGAGAGACTTTTTAAGGCGATTTAAATTCTCTTCCACGTCGTTGTCCTTCGATCCCCGGTGTCGAACTCTTCCCACGGAGAATTTTATGAAACGTAACGGTTTAAAGGCACTGACCTCTTCTTCCACACTATTCTCAATCTCCTGTTTTCCCAGCAGAGATTAACACGAGAATAGTCAACGAAATCCTTCCGAATGAGGATCACACAAGGTCGAAACCATTCCACTGTCGAAAATCGATTCTCCTCGATCTTTATCTTCCAAACTTTTATCTTCACTCTCCACAGTAAAGAAACTGCTGGCAATGACTTTTAAACTTTAGGCATTAGATAAAACTTCATTTTCGAACTAAACTGCGTCATCACATTAAATCGCGCAGTGGCATGAAGTCAGCTTGGCAAATCCAGCCACGAACTGCCCCACCCCACAGGGTGGGTCTTCCTTTTTATAACCTGTAAAAAAAAAACCTGTCACATGACCTCTACTGGCGGGAAAATGACATCGCTCCACCATCACAAGTCCATTACCTCAAGTCCAGTATAGCGTCAAGCACAGTCACGTGACAAGGGTACCACTGTCACGTGTCACGGGTACGTAACAACATATAAAACAAGTTCGCAGTAATAAACCTAAAAGTGTAGGAATAATAATAATCAATAATAAACAAGCTGTATCGATGTCCAGGGGTAAATAAATTGTCATAGAAAAGTAGAAAGTTCAGTTCAGTTCATAAGTGCTGTTGTAGATATAGTTGTTGTATTGTAATCGTTGGAGAGAGAGACAGAGAGAGAGAGAGAGAGAGAGAGAGAGAGAGAGAGAGAGAGAGAGAGAGAGAGAGAGAGAGAGAGAGAGAGAGAGAGAGAGAGAGAGAGAGAGAGAGAGTGAGAGAGAGAGAGAGAGAGAGAGTTGTAACAGCTACAGTCAGGCAAACCATCCTTTGCGTTCTTAATCCGTCATATCGGTGTGGTCATTCAGTTATGATCTCTCGGTCCTTCTGCTAGACCGTTCTTCTGTGGTGGACTCGTCAGTCTGGCATGAGTGGACTCACACACAAGTCCCCACCTGCCCTGCGTTAACACTGATTGCCTTAATGACCGACCTCCTGGTTCGGTCTTCGAAGCCCCCACCTTCCTTGTGGGTTCCAACACTCAATCAGTGTCCTCTGGCGTGTCTGGAGGGTGTCTCCCCAGACCTGTCTTTTATCCCTACTCACGGGGACTCACGTATCGATCACTCCTGAATGACTGTGTCCATCAAATAAGGCCACTCCTTCAGTCCACTGAGGAATGTTTATGAGCAAACTATTGTACTTGCAGCGAAACAGTAAATCATTCAAAAAGGAGTCACAGTACGGTTAATCAGCAATTTCCCCCTCTCTCTTATCTGTCGCCGATGTTCTTGCTTGTTTTTCCGTCTCTCTGTCTCATGGTCAGCACAGCAAAAGTAATAGTTCGTGTTTCTCAGGGGGGGAATGGTTAACTCTGTTCCCCATTGTCCATCATGTCTATTCATCACTCGTAACACACCCATCCTTCTGGGAATTTTCACCAGGGGGAAAATTAACTAATAAAGCACATGACTGAATGACAGAGTTTAACAAATACAGTAGTTGTCTTAACTACTAAAATAATACAGATACACGTTCAAATTAACATCTAGATAAACAATCAGCAATTACATTGACACTCCCTTTAATACGTTGTATCTTAATATCAAATTCCTCTCACAACTTCCTCCAACTTAATAACTGTCTACTTTTATTGTTAGAAAAAAAAACTAATTTCTATTTTACTTTTAAACTTAACATTCAATCTTCCACGGTGTTTTTATCTTTCACATGCTTTGTCGAATTCCCTCAAAACCAGATCCTGTTATTTAAAGCGGCATTTGGTCAACCTTTATTCCTTTTCCATTTAACTCTCACGTGGTTAGCTTGCTCACCAGTGTGGAATAGGCCATCAAAGACTCCTTTCACAGGAGTTATCTATCACCAATGTTTTCCGAACTAAGCCCATTTCCTGAACTTCACACAATTCGTTAATTTTAAGCAAGTCATTAATTTTATCTTCCGGATCTTTCAATCTATTTGTTTTCAGTTTAACAGCGGCACATGATCCCTCTTGGTCAAAACAACATTTCAAATCCTGCCTCTTCTAATCACATACTTGAATAACATCAGCGAGTTGTTTATCTTTGAATTTCCGAACAAACTGTAATTGATTCACAGGCACCTTGTTAACAAGCCATTGTTCTATGAACGGTCCCTTCCCTTTTGTCAATCCTTCTAAAACCAATTCAGACTTTCAATTTTCTTTATTCAATTTAGGAACAACACCTTTACCTTCTCCTTCAATTATATTCTCATCACCAGCTTTCATCTCATCATTAACTTTTAACACACCTTCTAATACAAACAACTGAAAAATTTCACTTTCCACTGGTACCAAGGTTAACCCTTACTTCACTGAACCAAGTCCATCTGACCCAAAAGAACTGCATTCTTTTTCAACAAAATCAGATACCACAGACCTTTCCTGAGTTTCAATACTAGCTTCAGTACCCTGTGACTCCACATCCTTCACACCTTGAACACACTCAAACGGGACATCTACCTCTTCCAGACTTTCAATACCAGTCCCTGTTTCAAACTCTAAGTTCCCCTGATCCTCCCAGTTACTCTCTGGGCCACGCCCCTTTGGGGTAAACTCAACCTTGCATGTTAAAACAATTTCGTCTGCTAACCCAGCAGACTCCCTCAAGATAGCGGCACCCTTTTCATCTAGGACAGCCCTTACATCATTATCGGGAACACATTTAAATTATTCAACTGCAATCAGTTCTGTCAAGCCATACAGAACATCCGTGTCCAACCCTGGACCTTCTAACTGCCATATCTGTTTCTTAACTCTGTGCCTCCATAAATTCTCTCTTGGCTAAGGGTAGGTCTGCCTCCTCTCCTTTACTCTCTTTCACCCCACTATCTTCCGTTTTACGACATTCTAACCCCTCTTGGTACAGGGTCGCTAAAAACGTCTCAGCCAAATCAACGCTGGACTCATTTAAACTGGCTTCTTTCGCAGCCGCCTTTCTCAACATGCTGCGAGTGATTACGCATGCGGGATAAATCTTAGAATCTATGGGCGGGCCCTCCGCACTCACAGGCTTGCTTGTTAATTTCACTGCTGAATACACATCCCCACCTGCCAAATCGTTACCAAGTAGGACGTCCACGCCGTCCCTCGGTAATTCTGACCGCACCCCTATTTCGACTGGTCCAGATACCAGGTCACATTTTAAAACGATCCTGTGCAAAGGTACAGCTTCTGTCCCTTTTCCCATGCCTCTTAGTACCACCTCACCAAAATCTAGCACCTTACTTAGGATCAATGACTGGTCATCCCCAGTATCTCTCCAGATTCATACTGGAACTGTGGTTTCTCCTTCTTTCACAGACACCGTCTCTTCCGAAATAAATTGCTCACGCCCCTCTCGTACTCTATCTACCTTTGCCTCCCTCATCGATCTGCTGACCCACTCACTTCAACCTATCAGGACTGCCGTTTTCCCTTTTCCTGTCTCCTTCTTCGAAGCAAAACAATTAGATGCTATATTACCAGCTTTCCCACAATAATAACAGGTAAACCTAGGAACGTTCCTGCCAGCCGGCTTTTCCTCATCCACCTCACCTTTTACACTAGCTCCCGGCTTAATCTCTGCCTTAGCCGGCGGGCTTTCTCCACCGTCCCTACGGTCTTTCTGGTAACTCTTATTTGAGGAAAACTTTGCCTTGTGGGTTAGGGCATACTCGTCTGCTAATTTGGCAGTCGCAGACAGAGTCTCCGTCTCCTTCTCATCCAAGTACGTCTTCATATTTTCAAGGATACAACGTTTAAATTGCTCCATCAACATTAACTGCATCAGTTTATCATAATCTCCAACAACCATTCTGAGCCGCACAAACGCTCATAACGCATCTCTATGTCACGGGCAAACTCTAAATATGTGTGGTTCCAGGGCTTCTTCAAATTCCGGAACTTCTGCCGGTATGCCTCTGGCACCAACTCGTAACTCCTCAGTACTGCCCTTTTTACTTCCTCATAATCCTTAGACGCATCCATGGACAATGCCAAATACGCTTGCTGAGCCTTCCCCCTAAGTACGCTCTGTGCCAGAAGAGCCCACTTTCCCTCAGGCCAGTTCTGATTCACAGCTAATTTCTCAAAATGGAGGAAGAACTTATCGACATCCATCTCCTCGAATGGAGGTACCAATTGGATCTCCCGACTAATCTTGAACCCCCTCATTTGGATCTGCCGGCCGGTATCTTCCCTGCTGTACCTTTAACCTCTGTACTTCCAGCGCATGCTGCATCTCTGTCTCCCTTTCCTTCATCTGCTTTCAGCTTCTTCCTTCTCCCTTTCAGACGCCTCTTTCCTCCTTTCAGCATCCCTTTCAGCTTTCCTTTCTTCCTCCTCTCTTTCCGGCTGCCTCATCTGAAGTTCATTCTTCCTCTGTTTCTCTTTCTCAGCCAACTTTAATTTTTCTATCTCTAACTGAACCTCCCTCTTGGCTGGTTTCCTCTCAGGGAACAGGTCCAATTCATCTGGTGCGAACACACCCTTGGATAAATAATGCATAGCTATTTCTCTCTGTATATCCACCTTTCTCATCGACGATTTCACCTCTGGGAGATCTAATCGTTTCTCAACATTCACCAATTCAGACTTCCTGGCAACCTCTAATGCCCCTGCAGTCGGGTCTTTTAAACAATTCACAATGTCCATCTCTGCTGGTTTCCCGTCTGGTTAATCTCACAACCAGATCAAATAAGGGACTTTTATCCCGATTCACTGGCCCCCTAATTTGGTAATCAAATCTCGAGACGAGGCCCCAATTTGTTACGTACCCCGTAACTGAGAGTCTAATCAGCAGAGAAAGAAGAATTCATTGGTGTCTGGTGGTACTATACCAAAGGAGTTTATTAATAATAAAATAAGTAAAACCATATCAATAATGCAAATATACATTTTAAACAAGTTAGCAGTAATAAACCTAAAAGTGTAGGAATAATAATAATCAATAATAAACAAGCTGTATCGATGTCTAGGGGTAAATAAATTGTCATAGAAAAGTATAAAGTTCAGTTCTGTTCATGTGCTGATGTAGATATAGTTGTTGTATTGTAGTCGTTGGAGAGAGAGAGAGAGAGAGAGAGAGAGAGAGAGAGAGAGAGAGAGAGAGAGAGAGAGAGATGTAACAGCTACAGTCAGGCAAACCATCCTTTGCGTTCTTAATCCGTCATATCGGTGTGGTCATTCAGTTATGACCTCTCCGTCCTTCTGCTAGACCGTATTTCTGTGGTGGACTCGTCACTCTGGCATGAGTGGACACACACACAAGTCCCCACCGGCCCTGCGTTAACACTGATTGCCTTAATGACCGTCCTCCTGGTTCGGTCGTCGAAGCCCCCACCTTCCTTCTGGGTTCCAACACTCAGTGTCCACTGACGTGTCTGGAGGACACATGTCTTTTATCCCTACTCACAGGGACTCAGCTACCTATCACTCCTGAATGACTGTGTCCATCAAATAAGGCCACTCCTTCAGTCCACTGAGGAATGTTTATGAGCAAACTATTGTACTTGCAGCGAAACAGTAAATCATTCAAAAAGGAGTCAAAGTACGGTTAATCAGCAATTTCCTCCTCTCTCTTCTCTGTCGCTGATGTTCTTGCTTGTTTTTCCGTCTCTCTTTCTCATGGTCAGCACAGCAAAAGTAATAGTTCGTGTTTCTCGGGGGGGGGGGGATGGTTTACTGTGTTCCCCATTGTACATCAGGTCTATTCATCACTCGTAACATCATGAAGTCTTAAATTATTTATGATGACTGGGTCTCCAGGCATTAGTTGGAAGAATCTCACCATTTGGTCATACCTCCTCATTTCCTTGATTCTGCTTGGTAGCGGAGACTTCAGCTAGTCCCTTAGCTCCCTTCTCATATCAGAAAAATAATGAAGATAAGTCTCCTGTTGTAGATGTTCCCCGACAGTCCCAAAATAGAGGCCAACGGGCAAACTCGCTTCACACCCAAACAGCAGATAATATATCTCAACTCCAAGCTTGCTCAGTATCTCACGTATGTATGCATATATCTCATCTCTGATCGCCATGTATCCGCCTGGGAAGGACACAATAAACGAAATACTTGCCCCTTTGTCCAGCGTGGACGCCCTCAGATCTTTGGTTAGAAGGCTTGCGCATATCTGATACAGTGATTGTTCTAACAAAGTCATTGGCCATGGTGCTGGCATCAGGATTTATTAATAGAAAAATCACACACAGTTGATCCAGTAGCCGCCGCACACTGCAAGTGAGATAACGGAGCGGCTCTCGTAGGCAGTGATTTTTTCATATACATCGAATACACGACTTGCAGGTATTCTTCGACCTCCGACTTCATTTGGGACCAGTAGAACCGATATATGAGCAATCCATAGGTCTTGTCAACCACCAAATGACCCGAATCATCATGCAATGACTTCAACACAATCCTCCAATACTTCTCAGGCACAGCCAGCTTAGAACGCTGAGCAATGTCTGGAGGCAACCTGACCCGGTATGAAAACTGGTACAGCATTTGGGAGCTTCTGATGGTGCCATTCCAATGCGACCCTCAGAAGCTGCCAAATGCTCCACCGCTGGATTCTGCGCTTTCCCTTCCTCGACGTTCCCCATAATGGAAAACTGGCATATGTCTTTAACTCCAGGGGCAGCAACGCTCTCGACTCCCCCTGCATGTCATGTCCTTCTTGTGCTCATCGGGACAACATCTGCATCAACGTAACGACTCACCGTTTGGTACTTCAGTCTCAAATAATAGGCAGACAACCCCGCCAACCACCAACTCCCGCCTGTCTCATCTAATCTCACCGAGGATAAACGTTGCTGGATTGTACTCCGTCCTCATGTCAATCTTGGCAACATATAGATAGTCACTTAGTTTATCCACCAGAGCCCGCATCAATGCCAGGAACTCCAACTTGCTTGTGGGGTTGCTTCGCTCATAGGTTGACAGACTCCGGCTGACAAACGCGTCATATTTCAATTCCGTGCCCTGATCGTGATACTGTACAATCCCTCAGTCTTATCTGTTGGCATTCGTATGCAATACATACGGTAAACAAGGGTCAGCAAAAGTCAACACATCTCCTTCAGCAACTGAGAGACCTCTTCATACTTTGCAACATATCTGGCTCCAAGTGACACCGAAGGGTTAAACATCTTTGCCATCCTCTTCTTTCATCTTCCTCTCTTCCTTCCCCAACGGAGGGCTGCCGTGCAGAAACTGATTTGACGGATGACTCACATTAGAGTAGTCCTTCACGAACCACAGAGTCCGTGGAACGAGAGCAGGGCGCTCGCAGTCTGGGACCTTGGCCACTATCATAGACCGGATCAGTAGCTACTCAAACCTGTTGACGATGTGCTCAACATAGTTGACAGACGTCTTGTAGAACTGTCACCTGTCCAGGGAAAGTTTCAACCCTTCAGCTTTCAGGCATCCTCGCAGCTTCAGTAACCTCATTGCATGTTCCTCCAAGTTGTACCCGAGCGTAATGTGAACATCAAGAATGTACCAACACCTGAAGCAAGATCATGTCTCCCACCTTTTTCTACAAAGTGTACATGGCATGCTGGAAAGTCGCTAGAACTCCCGATATGCCCTGGGGCATCCTTTCAAACTGGAAGAATCCCAGTGGACATATGAATGCCGCCTTCTCTTTGTCAACCTCACTCATTGGTATGATAATATCCGCTCCTCAAGTCCAGCGCACGCAACTACTTTGTACAACTCGACTGTTTACTGTTTTCTATTCCCGAAATGCTGAAGGCAGCATAGATACAAGAGCGTACACTGTGGATGTTTCAGGCCGAGACTCTTCATCAGAGTCCTGTCAACTGTTAACTCTTGTCTCTTTTGTGTGCGTTGCCTTAGAATTCAAAACAGCTGTCTACATCTGATTCCGACAGCGTCACTGGTCTCAGCATCTCGGAGGAATCCCCTTTGAGCTCTCGTCCCACACTGGTAAATTGAAGCCTGAGGCGAATCCATTACCCCTTCTTCCCGCTTCTGACAAAACAGCTTGAACCTGAAGTATGTTTTTGTCTGTTCAACCACTCCTGCTCCCGTCATATCACGTCATTTGCATCACCCTCTGCTTCTCCTCTTTCTCTACTTGTCGGTTTCCCTTCTCCATGTCATTCTGATCTATCTGACAGTAACATAATTCTGAACGTTTTACAAATGACAACAAAGTCCTCTTACTTTTACTTGTAGCTTTGTATTGGTGTGTGTGTGTGTGTGTGTGTGTGTGTGTGTGTGTGTGTGTGTGTGTGTGTGTGTGTGTGTGTGTGTGTGTGTGTGTGTGTGTGTGTGTGTGTGTGTGTGTGTGTGTGTGTGTGTGTGTGTGTGTGTGTGTGTGTGTGTGTGTGAGAGAGAGAGAGAGAGAGCGCGCGCGAAAGAGACAGGAGTAGGACACAGTGAATCCGGAATTACCAGGGAAAGGAGGCAAAGGTGTCTGTGAGAGGGAAAGGGCGCGATAGTGAGGACGAGGTGAGAAACCGTGAAGGAGCGGGAGAGAGATGGAGACGGTGAGAGAAAGAGCGTGAGAGAGAGAGAGTGCGAGAGAGGGAGAACCAATGAGGTCGCGTCTCTCGAGGAGGAGGAGAGAGAGAGAGAGAGACAGAGAGATGTTGTGAACCCCATAAAGGGAAATTGGAACTATTATGTTAATATTCTGGTTTGTATCAATGTGATATTAGGCAAAATGTTCACGGACCCAACCTTGGGGGAAAAAAAACCAAGTGAATAATGAATGATTTTGGAAAGTCCTTACTCTACCAGCAAATCTGATAGATTGCAAAAACAGCAATAGACCCTAATTAATTTGGGGAAAAAAATGACTCAGTTAATTTAAAAATCACGCAGCCGGGAAGTTGGAGGGGTAAAATAAACAAGAACTTGATTATTATTTATATAATTAGAAAGATAAGCAGCAGCTGGTCTTCAGAATTGTGCACGCGAGATGAGGTTGAGTTGATGAATCCTTCTGTGCGTTTTTTCAGACAGCGGACGTGCACTTCGCTGGTTGGTCTGCAGAATCAATTCATCATGTTGGCAGAAGATACCTAATAATAAACGCCAAATATAACCTTGAGCAAGAAAGATAATAGGGATAATCATGGGAATTGTAAAACAGTGGTTCCTGCGTTAATGGAGGCTGAGATATTGGAGAGGAAATTTAGAGGTAGGAATGAAGAGTATTTAGAGAAACATAATTGTCATACGGTTTTGTGAGAGGCAGGTAGTTTTACGTGGTCTTTCTGTCTTAAAATGACTAGAAAGAGGAAATGGATTGTTGGGTTGGTAAGTTGTAGGCCGAGGCACCATGGAGCATAGCGTTTAGCTTGACGCTATTTGAGCTCGGGTATTGGAAATCAGAGTTCCCTTCCGTCTTCCTCGCTAAGAAGCTTGTACATCCTCCCCGTGATATGAACGGCTTTCTACCAACTCAAAAGCAGTACAATAATTGGTCATTTTAAATTGGCATGTAATTAGGCGAGGGTGATATTGAAGTTGCTGGGTGCTACAGCTCATTGGGCTGGAATGACCTGTTCCTCACTGCACCTCTAAATTATAAATGACACGAAGGGTGGTGATGTTGTATATAGTGTAGAATGTTTTCATAGGTCTCAACGGGCATTGACACGGTGTAGACCTGGGCTGAGAAGTGGGAGATGTGGTTCCGTCAGAAATATAAGGTGATACACAATGAAATATCGAACCGGATTACAGAGGACAAATGGCAAAGTTTATCTCAGTGTGGAGGACCATGGAGATCATGCTAGCAATTCCATGCATTCCTCAATATTCCAACGCAGGTTAGTTCGATGGTTAAGAAGGCATAAGATGTATTGAACTTCATTAGTTGGGGGCGGGGAGAGTTCAAAACCTGCGGGGGTAATGTTGCAACTCTATAAAACACTGATTAGACTACATGTGGAGTACTGTGTTCAGTTCCAGTCGCCTCATTTCTGAAAGCACATGGAAGCGAACTAGAGATTACAAGGGTTATTTACCAAGCTTCTGCCTTAATGAGAGAAAATGTGTTATAAAGAAAAGTTCAGTAAGCTAGGTTTTACACTGTGCAGAAAAGGAGGATGAGAGGAGACTTGATTGGAGAATGCAAGAGATAAAATAGGGCATAGATTGCGGGAACAACCGCAACATTTCGCAAAGGTGGCAGTCGCTAACATGAGAGGACATACCTTTCAGGTAGCTGGAGGAAATTAATAAGGAAGTTGTGCCAGAGGCAGCTTTATTTCACACACAGAGAGCGAGAAGTGTTTGGAACACCTGCAGACTGGTGCTGCAAGGTAAGAGTTAACTGTGATTCCTGCTTGGCTTATGCTGAAATGAAATAGAAGTCGGAAAGAACAAACAGTGTTAGCTTGCAGTAACATGCCTTGAGAAAGTACGTCAAACAGTCCACAACAGTGTTTTCAAGGATTCTAGGAAGTACCAGTGTACTGTCCTAGTATTTGACGTGGTGAAAAGCATATTTGGCTGGGCTGCCAGTCACAAGAGATCGGGTGGGTGCTGTTGATTCTACCAAGACGGAAATGTACCAGTGTAATGGGTTTTGAAGCGTACAAAAAAAGGGCATCTTCTTTTCTGCAAGGGGTAGTGAGCGTGTTGGCTTCGGCTAGACCACGACTGGAGCTGAAACAGGGAACAGTATGTTCAGAGAGAAAGAGGGAGAAAAGGAGAGATCAGGAGAAAGAGAAAGAGTGTGTGTGAGAGAAAAGCGAGACAGAATGATAGAGAGCGAAAGTAGAGAGGGAGGGAGAGAGAGAGAGAGAGAGAGAGAGAGAGAGAGAGAGAGAGAGAGAGAGAGAGAGAGAGAGAGAGAGAGAGAGAGAGAGAGAGAGAGAGAGAGAGAGAGCGAGCTTTTTTCTTCTGCTGATCTTTAGGTATTTCGGTTCAGAAGTTTTCTAAGAAAGGTCTGTTCTGCTTTCAGACTGTTTGGGTTTAGGTCACGTCTGTGGACATCAAAGTTCACTTATTCTTCCATTCCAGCCCTCCCTGTCACATAAATGCTCACCCACAAGGGCAGCCACCTGAATAAACTGATTATGCAACACCGTATTAGTACAATCCAATGTGCTGGATTACACGCTGTATGTTCCTGAGTTCCATTCAAATTGACAGCGTCTGAAACCTCCACTATGTCTCCACTGAGTGCAGCTGTGATAATGTCCCTGATTATTAGTACAACTACCTCCTCTTTACCTCCTTCTCTATATTTTCTAAAACTTTGAAAGCCTGGTATATGAATCACTCATCCCTGACTATTTCTCAAACAAGTCTCTCTAATGTCCACAACATTGTAGTTCTACGTACAGATCCCTGTTCTATGTTCATCATCATTACCCATGATAATCCTAATATTCGGATACATGCCCTTCAGATCAGCCATCTCACATTAGCTGTTAATTTGTTTTTGCTTTTGCATTCTTTTCCTGACATCTACTGCTTGTCCGATCCTTACTGGCCTGGCGCTCTGATTCCGTACCTCTGCAGAACTAGCTTAAACACTCCACAATTAGAATTTCAATTACGGCAATTAGAAAACCTCCCAGCCTGCGTACTACTTTCCATCCATTTCAAGTGCAACCAATCCCACTTCTACATGTCACCACTTTCCCGGAACAGGTTCCATTGATCCAGCCTTTAAGCACTGCCCTTTATAACATCTGCACGGCCACTCATTCAATTGTGCTGTCATCCTATTCCTACCTCCACTAGTCCGTGGCACCGCGGGTATCCAGAGATGGATACCTTGAAGTTCCTTCTCTTCACCCTCTTTCCTAACTCTATATAGTCAGTGTTTGGAAACTCTTCCACATTTTTTGTCAATGTGATTGGTGCCAATGTGCACCACAGCCTCTGACTGTTCGTTCTTCCCCTTGAGAATATCCTGAAGCTGCATCTATACACCCTGGACCCCAGCACCCGGGAGGCAACACACTGTCCTGGTGTCTCTTTTGCGGCCGCAGTATCTCCTGTCTATCGCCACTAATTACTGAGTCTCCTGTTTCTACCACACTGCCTGACTTTTCCCTTCTATTCTGCTTCAGAGCTGGCCACAGTGCCACCGCTGCTCCAGTGCCCTGAGGGTCAACATTTTCACCCAAAGAGGTATTCTTGCTGCTGAGGGGAATGGCCACAGGGAACGACCAGCGTTTCTTAGACTCGTTTCGAACTTTAAAAATTCGTTGAATCTGGTTCAGGCAAAAGTCTCCGATAGCGTCAGTGAACTATGGATAACTATCTGAAAACCTTACTTACCATCCATAGACCAAAGGCAAGCAGGATGGTGCATTCATTGGCCACTGACACTGTCGGTTGTTGTAATGGGTGACAATAGGAGGAAAGAGGCAATGGGAGACAGAGTGAAGTTACCGTGGTCAGGATCAGGGCCTCATTCCTGATCACTCCACTGGGGATCAGCACGTTGGCCGTGGAGAGTCCTGGTGGATCATGTTACCTTGCCACTATGTTTAGATCCCGCACGCAACATGTGCAAAGGACTGGAACTCGCTGCTTTGCTGATCTCAGTGTCCCTGTACACCCGGTCACTGGATCTCGCAGCTTCTGCCTACTCATCATGCACAAGGTCACAATTCAGCTCCCATTCAACCACTGTCTTATACAGCGTGATGGACAGGGGCTGGATTACATTCTCAAATACTGACAGATCGTTCAAGTAAATATATGAATTAAGATTGTGGAAGTATTCGTCCTGGATGAGATCAATTGCTTGGAAGGTAGGAAGGTAAAAGTGATGTTTGATATTTTAATTATTCATGAAGGTCATAGATGGATAACGAGATGCTTTTCCGTTTAAATCGAGACAATACTAGACTATGGGGAAGACAGGCGATGTAGTTGGAGATTCTTAACAAGGCCGGGGATACATAACAAATGGTGGAATAAGATGAAATACAGAGGTCTAGATGGAACCTGGAAAGCATGAGGAGAGATCTCGGAAGAAAAGTGTATAGTTTGGTTGGTCAGTCAAGAATCGATGGAGACTTGACGTCATTAAGTGAAGGTGCTACATGCCAGAGCAGGGAGCTCTGCTGGAACTATAGAAACACAAATCTAGGCAAACCTGAAGCACTGTGTACAGTCCTGGTCATTAAACTAGAAACACCTACAGACACACTGAGATTAAAGTTAGGAGGAGAAATCTCCACTTTATTTTGCACGGGATATGGAAATGATCTGTATTCACAGCCAGCAAGTCCGTTTTTCACTGTGTCTCAGCAGAATATCTCCTTATCCATGGTCACAGGAAGAATTAAGTAGACTCCAAGTGTAAAATAATGGTCAGATGTTTGCAAATATATTGGAGGCTGATGATCCCATTTCCGACTAAATGACTTTTCGAGTACTAATCCAATGTAGCCAGCTTCAGTCAAACTGCTATTTAAATGTGTAAATATCAGCTGGAGGTAGTTTAATATAGTTATGAAAACTGTAGTTTCAGCAAAAATGCAGGTAATTATATCTGACGATTCAATGCCAGTTGTGGAGCAAATTTAAAAAACAAAAATGTATCAACATCATACACCTACTGTGTATTAGGAACTGACAGGTGTCGAATGAATCCCACACACTCACACTATACCAGCAACTGATAGGTACAGAGTGAACCCGGCACTCTTACAATGTACCAGAGACTAACAGGGACAGAATGTACCCGACACTCTCATAATGTATCGGACACTGACGTGTATAGAATGAACCTCACACCCCACACTGTGCCAGTGACTGACAGGTGCTGAATGAACCCCACACGCTCGCACTCTAAAAGAGACTGATAGGTACAGAATGAACCCTGCACTCCTACACTGTACCAGAGACTAACAGGGACAGAATGAAAACCACACTCTCACTCTATACCGGATACTGACAAGTAAAGAATGAACCCCACACTCTCGCACTGTACAAGAGATTGAAAGATACAGAATGAACCCCCTCCCCCCATATACACACACACAGTACCATAGACTGACAGGTCCAGAATGAAGCCCACACTCTCACACTGTACCAGAGAGTGACAGGTCCAGAATGAACCCTACACTCTCACACTGTACCAGAGAGTGACAGGTACAGAATGAACCCCACACTTTCACACTGTACCAGAGAATGACAGGTCCAGAATGAACCCCACACGCTCGCACTGTATTAGAGACCTGGTAATCTGAAAATATTAGAGGTCGTTCAGACTCGGCCGAATTATTTTATTGATGAATAATTAGCCAACCTAAAAGTATAATCTGTATATGTGGCTGCCCGTGACAAAGCTCAGTTATTGCAAATAAATTTCCGGCATTACTTCTACCCAATGAGTCAGTGCTGAATTAATGCCCAAGAATTTTAATATTTGTTTTCAATCGGCCCAATATTTACATCAGAGAAACAGATTCGGAAAGCTGGTCTATCTCAGAAGGACAGGCAGCATCAAAGGAAAAGTGCACAGTCGACCTTTCGGGCCTACTTTGTTTTTCCAGCATTTTGTGCGTGTTTCTTAGATTTCCTGCATCTGCAGTTTTTCGTTTGCTTGTGATTTACATCAGAGGCTGTAATTAAATTTGTGTTTGCTCAGGTGCCGTAACTAAGTAAGTTATTCAGGGCATGCATCTCTGGAGACTGATCCTATCTATAAATCAGTGCCGCTTTGACTGCATCAACTGAAAGTGACTGCCAGCACTGTGAATTCAGGAGCAACAAAAATCTCAGATTCTCAGTGAAATGGTGTATCCAGTCATCTGGCGGATAGAAGCCGTTTACTATCCTTTTATTTCAGCCTTTGGAATTCCCGGTAGGTCGCAGTGTCACCTGCCGTTCGTTGGTGCTGAAGTTTCATTACAATGTTGTGATTGTTCTGTCGCAGGGTTCACTGTCATCTGTGCAGTCTGAGTCTTCTGTCTTTCGGGAATGGAGTGTAAACACCGGAATTGTGAATTCTGGGATCTGGATCTATGTAGAAGCCACTGCAAGAAATCAGCAAATCCACCAACTTCAATGGAAGTTACGGGTCACGCACGTTCTCCCAGCCGTTTGTGATCAATAAGGAGATGCTTGTATCTCTGTGCCTTTCGTCTTTTAGCAGCTGCATTGCATTTGCAAATACTGTGTTTATGCAGACGCAGAGATTACATCAATTGGTAGTCTGCATTTTTATGTGAGTGAGGTGCAACAAAAAACTATGGAGTGGTAGTGTCATTTTAGCAAATCCTGAGGAGGTCAGGGTTGTAAGATGAGACTGTTTTTGATTTTTAATAAAACTGTGTCGTATGACTGAATTTAAAGCCGTTGATTGTCAACACGTTGCTGAGCCAATCAACAGAACCGTCTTGGTGCTTCATAGTCGTCAATAATGTTGAATCTACTCTACTATATCTACATCTGACACTGTTTCAGACATCAAACTACAGGCACCGAGTTTTCTGCTGGACGTTGAATACCGCTCCCCTGCTTCTCTGTGATGGATCCAATTAGAGGCCTCAAGTCTGTCTGTGAGGTTGTGTCAGAGTACCCTGTATCTTTTGGAGTTAGTCAATGATCTGTTGGAAAGTCACTGAGGTGGTAAATGATGGAATAGGAAACAAACTCGGGGAATCCTGGAAACACTGAGCCCCAAGCAGCTTCTATGGAAAGGTTAACTAGTTAACACTCGAGACAGGGGTGTCTCTGAAAACAGTTCTGTGGAGAGATACTTTAAGCGGTTTCCCACATATCCTGTTTTACCTGGATTAGCGTTTCCGGCATTCCCTGTTTACGTTCCCTTCATCGGCTGTTCTGCCGCAGACAGAGATCGGCATGGAAGCTAAATATTGTCTAATGGATAAATCTTGCCATCAGCGTCCGGATTTGTTCATTCCATCCAGAAAATACGCGGACGTCGCCGGTAGAAAATGTTCCATCTAGTACTGACTCTGAGGAGGTAGTTGCCTAGCTTTAGCTCTCCGTCGGCACGTCACATTGCTGCATTGGCTTCTGCTCGGTACTTTCTCAGCGTACTGTTCCCTATCTCTCTTTCAGCAAACTTGGTGGCGATTGTGATCCTGTCCCGAGGAAAGTGCGGTCTCTCCAAATGTGTCACTCGCTACCTGATGGGAATGGCAGCGGCCGATCTACTGGTCGTTATAACGGATCCGTTGCTCAAGTGGACTGCTCTGATTTATTTTCCGCGATCATTCTTGCGAATCACTCCTGTGTGCAGACTCGGTGACTGGTTGCTTACTGCGAGCACTGCGGCCTCAGTCTGGCTAACTGTCGCTTTCACCATCGATCGATTTGTGGCTATCTGCTGTGAGAAGCTTAAAGCAAAATATTGCACTGAGAGAACGGCGGCTGTGGTTATCCGGACAGTGAGTATCTTGGCCTGTTTGGAGACCGTCCCCTGGGGCTTTATATACGAGCCTGGAGAAACAATAGATGGTGTTTCCTGGGATTGTATTCCTAAACTGAGCTACTTAAACTCTCCCGCATGGTTGATATATGCGATATTTCATCGCATTTTAAACCCTTGTGTACCATTCTTTCTCATTTTATTGTTCAATATTCTGACTGTCAGGCGGATTCTAGCGGCCAGTCGAGCCCGCACGGGGCTCCGAGGACAAAAGAGTGGAGAGAATGACAAGGATCGGGAGATGCAGAACCGACGCAAATCCATCGTTTTGCTCTTCAGCATAACCGGTAGTTTCATATTGCTGTGGGGAATATACGTGGTATTTTTTGTCTACAGAAGTACTTCAATGAGTTTGTTTGATTCCGTCACGGATCCCCGTTACATTACACTACGCACATCGGAAATGCTGCAGATTTTCAGTTCCTGCACCAACACGTGTATTTACGCCGTGACTCAGAGCAAATTCCGAGAGGAACTAAAGAGTGCGGTGAAATATTCACTGAATCTCATATTCAAACTCATGAAAAGTGGTAAGATGTAAAGTGTTACAATTCAGCTGCCTTCATGCTCCCTATTCTATCCCCCTACTTGTAGGTAAATGGAAAGAGTGTGATGAACTATCTTACTGTGAGAGAATTATATTTTTTGTTACAATTAAAGACAAAGTACCGTTACGTTCACTTGTAGCTCTGTGAGAGATAGAGAAAGTGAGCGCGAGCAGGAGTCAGCCCCAGGGCTGAGAGCCCGAAGGAGAGAGTGAATGAGACATCGCGAGAAAGAGGCCGCGAAGAAGAGCGCGCGAGGGCAAGGGCGCGAGGAGAGGGTGCCATGGAGATGACGCTAGAGTGGGCGTGATAGACAAGGCGTGAGGAGGAGGATGCGAGCGGAGGTGACATTGTCGAATATCTGATGACCTTCTCCAGTGAGATCGGCTTGCTTAATGGATGATAAGCATTAATTTGATTTGTGCACTGCTACTACTGTAGACAGTTGTTTGTCTTTGTGTATTAAAATGGTAGGAGTTCTAATAAACCGTTTTGTTTTGTGCAGTATCCTTTGTTTGCAATTCCTATGTTAATATCCTGAGCAGAATCAAACAACGAATTTCAAAAACGATTTTCATTACGAAGAGGTTATCAGCTAAGCTCATAAATATAAAGGAAATGAAGGAATATGAATCAAATGCAGCAAAAAATCTTTCTTCGAGAGTCCGGGGGGCTGACACTGACAAGAGCATCTGTTGAATCAATTTTGATGGCAGGATGATGCGTTACCCCCATCATGCAGGGGCCAGGATGTATCTGAGAAGGTATAGGCCTTTCTGAACGGACAGGGTAAGTAGCCGCAAGTCGTGATCCTTATTAGAACAAGTAACACACAGACAATGTTCTACAAAGAGAATTTAGGGAGTTGGGTGGAAAGTTAAGAAGTAGGAACTTTCGGGTGGTTATCTCCGGATCAATTCCGGTGTTACACGTTTGTGAGGAAAGAGATGGTAAGGTTGTGCAACCTAATGCGTGGCTAGTAAACCGGGGCAGGAGGGAGAGCATCAGGTACATAGATAATTGGGTCCCCTTCCAGGGTACGAGGGACTAGTGCAAGGAGGATGGGTTACAGCCGTACTGAAATGGAGCTGATATTCTGACAGGGAATCTTTCTGGTGCTGCCCTGACCAGATAACTTGTCGCATGCGGAGATGGAGGGTGGGGTTTGCTTTGGGAAACAGAGTTGCAGGTCAGCAAGTCACATTTAGCGGAAGGTAGAGACGAGGTAAAGGAACGCCAAAAGGGAATCAAGACGAGGCCTCGTTAATGAGCACAGTGGCACCGAAGGACAGAAGTGTGCTTATTTCAGTGCAGGGTGTGGAACAATTAAGGGAGACACACTTAGTATTTGGATTAGTACAATGCACGCTGATTAAGCCATTACAGAGATCTGGCTGAGAGAAGGGCAGGATTGGTATCTATCCATTCCAGTATTCCGATGTTTTAGACAGCCCTGTGTCTCAGGGACGTGGCTGGGGATGATACACAGATACAGGACACAGGCGCTGAGGCAGAGTCGTTAGACGTTAGCGCCACTGCGAACGGAGGGCCGGTATCTCGAAGAGTCTTTATGCAAAGAGAAGGTTCACCTGGAGAATCCAGGAGACGATGCAGAACTTAGAACTGCCAGTCCTAAATAGCAATGAATCGAGGTCACTCATACAAGTGTTGACCAACGAACTGACAGTTCCTTGTTGTGCTTCCAGGGTTTTTATCCTGCAGTTACTAATGGGAAGCAGGTGTGTGTAATTTGCTGAGTTGGGAACGATTGGAATTCACGCAATAGGGTAAGGGCTCAATTATAGAGGTAATGGAGATTTGCCAGACGGGGCTATGATATCCAGAGCCGATCTTACTGGTCAATCCATGTCTAACATATGGGAGTCACTTACATTCCAGTCTATCAAAATTCAGGACTTCCCGGTCCTTGTGAGGAAGATGGAGAAAGATGGGGACACCCATCAGCTTAAGATGATGAGAGATATGAGAGATAGTTTGTTTAATTAAAAAATAAGACGACATATACGTAAAGTTTACGAATCTGAAATTGGACAGGGTCTTGCAGGAAGATAGAGAGGCAAGTATGAAGTCACACTGTCAATCATGAGAATGAACAGTGACCAGGAAATGACCCCAGCGAGGAAAATCAGCGATAATCCCAAGACAGTTTATGCATATACTGAAAACAACGGTGTACTAGGGACAGGACACGCCCACTAAAGGACAAAGAAGGAAGATTATGTCTGGAGCCAGAGTTAGATTGCAAAGTGCAAAATGAACACTTTACATTCATTGATGTTCACTAACGAGAAGGGTATGTAGGGAAGAGAGATTAGGAAGTGGGCACGGTGATATTCTCAGGCGTTTTGATACTAAGGGGAAGATCCCTTTGGGGGATTTAGTCCATGGGGGGGGGGTGGCTCGGAATAAGTACAAGTAAACATGAAGTTTAAGCTAGCATCACGGACAACACACACACAGTGAGCTGAGGGGACAGTTCCTGTGCTGTACTGTTCACTGTTTATTGGTCAATAATTTAAGGCTCATCTGGAAAGGTGGGAACAATCAGCTAGAGTGTTCAAAGAAGGACAGGTGCTGCAGAGGAAATAACTTTTCGAGCTGTGGGAAGAGAGTGGGGAATGGGACAGTGGAAATGTTGTGATAGGAACTAGGACAGACTTGATGTTTTAAGTGGTGTACCCGTCTTCCAATGACCCTGTGTGCACTAATGATATCAAAAACTCAGTCTTGTCTGTAATTCATGGGCACCAACAAACACCTCCCTCCCACTGGTCATCGTTCAGGATGTAACGGGATGTAGATAAGTGAGAAAACTGAGATGTGTGTACTTCATCTGTACTAGTATCTGTATTATCTGTACTAGTTTGTGAAAACTAGAGTTAAGATTGGATCAGCCATGATCTTGTTGAATGGCGGAGCAGGCTTGAGGGGCCGATTGGCCTTCTCCTGCTCCTATCTCTTATGTTCTTATGTTCTTATGTTCAATTTCCAAAGGTTTTTGTAATGGCAGCAGGAGAAAGTGGAACAGAAAGGTAAGCACGTTATGGAAAGTTGTAAAAACAACCGAGTGGTTTGTCACTGTATTTTCCCCAATATTCACTGGGTTCTGCGTGTAGAGGCTGGACCCTTGAAAAAATTACCAATATTTACAGCCTATTCTATGTAGATATGTAGTAGATTTAACAAATTTTCTCAAACTTTGACAAATTTCTGTAGATGTACAGTGCAGAATCTCCTGAAAGGTTGCATCATGATCTGTTCTGGAAGAATCAATATCGTTGAATGGAATAGCCAGTAAAAAGTTTTGGATGCAGCCAGTGCATCACAGGTTAGGTCTGCCCCATCACTCAGCACATTTACGAGGAGCCATGTCACAGGAAATTAACCTCCATCATCAAGGACCCAGTCATCCAGGTGATGCTCGCTTCTTTATGATGCCTTCAGGAAGGATTTACAGGAGCCTCAGGTCCCACAGTACCACTTTCAGGAATAGCTATGATCCATCAACGATCAGGCTTTTGAAGCAGAGCGGTTAATGTCACCCACCGCAACTATGAACTTACGTTCCGGGACTCAACAGCTCATGTTCTCGATAGTTACTTCGTATTTATTACCATTTCGGTATATTTAAGTTTACTCAACATGGTGTATTTGATGTCTTTGTACATCGGTGTTTTGTCCGTCGTAGTTGTGTGCAGCGTTTCATTGATCGGTTGTGTTTCTTTGTATTTACTCTGTTCGCCCTATGACATCCATCTCAGTGTGGTAAATGGTAACACATATGTACTTTGGCAATAAATTTAATTTGAACACTGCATTTCACAGAACATGTCTTGTGAGGATAGGTGGGGTAAGATAGGACATCTCTCTTTGGAGGGAAGCAGGATGACAGGTGTCATGAACGAGATGTGCAAGGCTATAGGAGGTATCAATCGAGTGGACAGCTGGTGAATTTTTTCAAGGTGGGTGTGGCTATAACGAGGGAACATTACTTTAAGGTGATTGGAGGAACATATAAGGGAGATGTCTGCGGGTAAGTTTTAAACACAGAAAATGTGTGCAACTGATGTTAGGGCTGGTGGTAGAACAGCTACAATAGGGACATATTAGAGACCTTACATTGGGGAATGCAGCTTGCAATTAATTTTTTCAAAGTGAAACCATGTTGATAACAGTCCATCCCCAAAGAAGGTCACGCTCATGAGGGAATTTGCTAAACTGACGGCAAGTTAATGAATAGCTGACGCCTTGAACCTCTTACTCCGCTCCCCCTCCTTATTACTCTGGCCTCAACTAATGTTTCAACTGCAGGTGAAGGGACCTGGATCAAAATATTTACGCTTTTTCATTGATGCTGACTGGCCTGCTGTGTTTCTCCAGCATTTTGCCTGGGTTCCAAGCTCATGAGAACTATGTCAGAAAGGAGATGGGGAAGAGAGAGACTGGCAGCAGCTGTGATTAGGTGAATTCACATCTCACCTGTAAGTGTTACTTGAAGATAAGTGGTTTAGAATTCAATCTGTTTCTGTGAGGGGGAAAGAAAAGTTCTGAGAAAATTGGATGAGGAGAGATGTTACACATGCAGTCAAAAAGAAAAAAAAAACAGATTTATATGGAACGTTTAGGAAGCAGATGTTAGACATGCCCTTGATAGCAAGTCAGCAATACGCAAAATAAAAAAAAGAATTAGCAGTGCTGATTGATGGTCGGGGAGTGAGGATGATTTTGCTGAGCAGGACTCGAGAGAATACGAATGCATTTTGTACAGAAATTAGAAATATTACTTCACGACAGCATTCATCAAAGAGAATATCATGGAAGAAAAACCAGGAACGATACACTGATATTCCATGGCATGTTGAAAGTAAGCCGGTGGAAACGTTGGGAAACTTAAAGAACAATAAGCTCGATAAATCACTAGGAATGCATAGTATTTTTCCCAGGTTATTCAGTGAGTCAGGCAAGATTGCAGATTGCTGCTGTCTTCAAAGAAACCTTTGTCGTCTTTTTTTTTAATTTTAAATTACACATGTTGCTGTAGAGAACTGCAGATGATCCAGTATTGTTCCCCTGTTTAACAAGGGCAATGAGACAAACCAGGAAACTACATTATTAACACAGAAAATTGGTGCAAATGCGAATAGTGAGGTACGTTGCCAAAAGGTTCAGCGGATTACAGTTTAGAACAGCTGGAAGTGTGGGCAGAGATATGGGAGATGAAGAGCTGTACACCGGGAGGTCAAATTTCAGAGTTTAAAAAGGAAGGGGACTTCTAACGGTTGCTTTTTGGATCGAGACAAGGGCGGCGTGAGAGCTAAATTCTGAAGGAAGGCAGTTTATTTTTAAACTTCCGCGTACAAGAAAGGCGAGACTGCGCAGGCGAGTGACGTCGACAGGACCGCGCGGTAAGTTTAAAAAGAACAGCACCCTATACAGCGGGCAGCTGTCGGTGCGGGCAGTGGAGTGAAAGGCTTTGGCTCAACCGGTTAGGCGGTAACGGGAAGAGGCGAGAGCGAGGCACCAGCTCTTTTTTTCCCCCTTGGCGAATCGGTCTCAGCAGACGGAGGACCAGCAGGGCTCACAGAGCTAACGGTTTAAAAATTTAGTGTAATTGGCGAGGTAAGTGGGTGAGTTAATTTATTTTCCTTGTCTTATTCCTGTAGAATTAGATACAGGTGCAGGTGCTTTGTTCAGGGTGTCAGATGTGGAAATCCTGGGAGACCTCCAGCCTCCCTGTTGGCCACATCTGCGCCAGGTGCACCGAGATGCAGCAACTCAGAGACCGTGTTAGTTATCTGGAGCTGCGGCTTAATATGCTACTGCTTATTAGGGCAAGTGAAGAGGTAATAGCCAGGAGCTACAGGGAGCTAGTAATCCGTAGTCTACAGGGATCAGAAAACTGGGTGACTGTCAGGAGAAGGAAGGGAAATGCCCGGATAGTGGAGAGCACCCCGGTGGCTGCCGCTCTCAGCAGTAAGTATACCGTTTTGCATGCTGCTGAGGGGAATGACCTGACAGCTTCTGTTTCGGTTGAGACAGCTGACTCTCGTTTGGGTTGGCGTCATAATTAGCTTCAGGATTTAGCCTCAGGCTGCAAGATTGTTCCTGTCCTAACTCCCTGTCTGGATCCCTTCCCTTCACCTTCCTCCTGGAGCCTTGCCTTGCCTTGCCTCGCTCGAGCCTTGCCCTCACCGCTGTCAAGTTCAACCACCGTAGCAAGATAAGGAACTCTCTTTCGTTGTTTTGAACTATCTCTGTGTCCTCGTCTTCGCTAAGTAGGTCCAGATGTTTGCCGCTACCTTGTGTTGGGAACCGTCTCGTCGTATTCTACATTTTGTGTAATAATTCCCGTCCCTACGTCCTGTACCAAAGGAAGGGGCCCGGCTCTGTGTTCTGTGTATGAGTCTCAGCCCTACTTCCTGTTTGCGAGGGGTCCCGGCTCTGTGTTCCATGTTCCTGTATCTCCATCGACCAAGGCTCTGCGTTCCTGTCCCTTCCTCGATTTAATCAAGGCTTCAGAGTCTTGTCCTGTCCTAGCCAGTACAAGAACCTTGTCCTGTACGAGCCACGGCTTTGTGTTCTCGTCTTGTCCATGTGCCTCGGCCAGCCCAAGAGTACCTTGCCCAGCCAGGTGCTGGGGTTTCGTCGTCCTGTGTGGGGGTTCCCTTATCCTGTCCAGGAGTCTCTTGTCCAGTCTTGTTGCCTCTCCTCGTCCTGTAGCCACGTCTTGTACTCGCCTACTTCTGGAGTCTGAGCCCGAGTCAAGACCCAGGTTCTGGGTCCTTGCCCAGTCTCTGGCTCGGAGTCGATACCAAAGCCCCGTCATGTCCTCGCCTAGTTCCGTGGTTCGAGCCTGAGTCAAGACAAATAATTGCCATCCTTTTTCCCTGTCACGTTTTGATAGAGGTATACATTCCACGTCAGCGCAATTTCAAGCAGGCATTAGATGATATGAACAATGGCATAAACACGCATGAAACAGCCCACCTTAAAACCGTTACCATTGTTCTCGGGGATTTTAACCAGTACAGTCAGATAAAATCACTAAACATATCAGATCACTCGTAATACTAGACGAAACTATACAATGGATCATTGCTACACCACCATCAAGAATGCCTACTGTGCTATTCCACGCCAACATTTCGGGAAGTCTGAACACCTGGCTGAACTTATACTCCCTGAGAATAGGCAGAAACTGAAGACTGAAGCACCAGTAGTGAGGACCAGGCAGGTATGGAGAGTGAAAGCACAGGGGCGCTTCCAGGGCGGCTTTGGATCGAAGGTCTGAAGCATATTCAGAGATTAATCTTCGAATCTGAATGAGTATGTTGCAGTGATACCAGTTCATTGAAAGCTGAGTTTACATTCTCAAATATGAGCATGAACCGTGGATGAACCAGTAGAACGTCGTCTGCTTTATACTAGATCTAATGGATTCAAGGATAGCAAACCGGATCTGTACCAGAACACCAGGTATGATTTGCGATGGGCTAGTATGCGAGCGACAAGACAATTTCGAACGAGGTTTGAGGTGACATCTGATGTACAACAAATCTGGCGAGATTTGCAAGATATTACTTCCCACACAGTGAAATCAAATAGCATGAATATCAACGTTGCCTCACTACCAGATTAACCTAATGTCTTTTATGCCCGAATTGAAAGGGATAATATAACTGCAGCTGTAAAAATCCCTGCTGACCTGCTGACCCTGTGAAATCTGTCCCAGACGCCGATGTTATGTTCAAAGATCAATTTAATGTCAGAGAAAAGTATACGATATACATCCAGTGAGCAAGAGGACCCCCTCCCTCCACCAGCAAAATAAGCGCACATTGGTACCATCAGCGAGTCCAAACGTTTGCGAAACAATAGCAAATACACAGACCAAAGTTACCCCAAAAGCCTCGTATTTCATCCGAATTGCGACAGACCACAGATTCTTACGTTCCCTGGCAAGTGAAAGGGACATGCCCTCTATTTTCATAGAACATAGAATAGTACAGCATATCACAGTCCCTTCGGCGAGATGGTCTTTAAAGAGGATAAACACTCGCGAAACGTTCGGGGGAGTACCTGGTAAGGCAAACCAAAAGGCTGTGTATTCGGTAAGTATTCAGAAGCATTTTCAACCTCTCACTGCTTCGAGCGTAAGTTTCCAATTGCTTCAAAATTTTACCAGTGCCTAAGAAGAATAATGTGAGCTGCCTTAATGACTGTCGCCCAGTAGCACTCACATCTACAGTGGTGAAATGCATTAAGAGGTTGGTCATGACTATACTAAATTCCTGGCTCAGCAAGGATCTTCACCCTTTGTCTATCGCTACAATAGGTCAACGGCGGACGAAATCTCATACCGGCTCAGACCACATGGTCAATACAAACACGTATGTCAGGCCGTTGTTCATTGATGGTAGCTCAACATTTATCACCATCGTTCCCAAAGTCGTGATTGATCATTTACATAACCTGGACCACTGTACCACCCTCTGCATTTGGATCCTCGACTTTGTAACCGTAGCACGTAATCTACGCAGATTGGTGATAATATCTCCTGGAAGTTGACAATCAACAGTCGTGCACCTCAAGGGTATGTGCATTTCCCTCTGCTCTGCTCTCTCTCTACACCCTTGATGAGTGGCCACGCAAAGCCCAAGCACCATCAATACATTTGCGTTGGTAGAATCTCAGATGGAGACAAGAGAGCGTACAGAAGTGAGATACTTCGCAACAACAACATTGTATTGATGCAGCTGGTTGTGAACAACAGGAAGGGTAAAAAGAAGGAACACTTACCAATCCTCAGAGACGAATCCGAAGAGGAGAGAGTGAGTTTCAAATACTTGTGCGTAAAGATCGCTGAGGATCTAACCTGGTCCTAACATATCGATGCACCTATGAAGAAGGCAGGACAGCGAGTACACTTCATGGGGAGTTTGAACAGATTTAATAAGTCAGCAGAAATACTCGAATACTTTAATAGAAGTAAACATGGAGAGCGTTCCGACAGGCTTAATCACTGTCTGTTATGGGGAGTGGGGTAGGTTTGGCTACGCTCAATACCGAAAGAAGCTGCAGAGTGCCGTAAATTTCGTCGGATCCCTCTTGGGTACTACCCTAGAAAACAGCCAGGAAGGTGTCTCGGAACAGCAGCGTCCGTTATTAAGGAAATCAGATCCCAGAGCATGCCCTTTTCTCCTTTTGACCATCAGACAGCCGGTACAGAAGCCTGAAGGAACACACTAAGTGATTCAGAAAGCAACATTTTCCACTGCGCCCTCCGATTCTGAAATGGATATTGAACCTGTGGACACTGCCTCCCCTTCCTAATGTATGTTATATATGATTTTGCATGATTGTAATCTATCCTATGTACAAATAGAGTATTTGTTTACTTATTTTTTCTCTGAATATTATGTATTGCATTTAACTACTGCTGCTAATTTAACAAATTTCACGACATATGGCGGTGATGATAGACATGATCCCGATTCTGTTTCTGACTCATGTCTCTGTCATTTCTGTTATTTCCTCAAAGAGCTCCAACCGTTTTGCCAGGCGTAATTTCCCCTGGAGTAATCCACCTGGATTTGATTAAGTTTGCCAAGCTGCGGTCAGAAGTACTACACAGAGATTTAGTTGTCCTGCTGGTCAGAAGGAAATTCTTTAGATGGAGTGAGGCGAACGAGTTTTGAGGATTCAAAGAGTCTTGAGTGCTCGGGCGATTATTGAAAGGCTGATGGGTAATCCATTTTAATCTATGAAGTCGAGTTACCTCAGGGTGGGTTGATAAATTGTTGATAGATATTGAATGTGTCATGAATAGTTTTATTTATTTTGTTCTCCCCCGTGGCAGTTGATCCCAAATCGAGAGCCTTACAATGAAAGGGATCATCGGAGTTCCAGATTTCACAGTGAATTTCCTACATAGAAGGAAGTTGCTGCTTGTAGCTGTTTTAATGCCAGGTATAATTACGGCATTTAAAATGCAATTGGACAATTCCACTGAGAGCAGATATTGATCCTGACAGAGTACACAGACAGGAAAACGAAAGTAAAGTTCAGCTGGCTCAAGATATTCAGAATCAGATAGGCTGCAGGGAATAATCCCCTCCTCCATTACTCTGTGACATTAAACACGTTGTTTTTACAGAGCTGGATGGCAGTGTTAGCGGTAAGAAGGTTGTGGAGAATATTTACCAGATGTTTCCAGCGTAATTGAATTGACGTGGCTGATGAAATAGAAAGTTGGGAAATGAGAGATCATCCGTACCGAGGAGACAAATATAAAAGAAGAGCACAGTTTACAGTAGCACGGGCTGAAATGTTCAGAGAGACCTGTGTTTACTTGTAAACAATGTACTGCAAATTTACATACAGATCCAGCAAGCAATTAGATAGGCAAACACGATTTTCTAGTGTTGCTCGAATACAGAGACAGAAATATCTCGATGAGTACAAATGCCTTAGGTAGAAACAGGGTCTCCAGGGTAGTAATCTTAGGATTGATGTCTTTGCCATGTGCTAGCGAGTGCAAGAATAGCATGATCCGACATTATAATGTGTGGCTGAAAGATTGCAATAGAGGGCAGGGCGTCACATTCCTGAATCACTGGGGCCTCTTCTGGGCGACGTACGACCTGTACAAAAAGGACGGTTTACATCTGATCCCAAACATGTCCAATGTTCGAGCGGGCACATTTAAAAGAGCTGTTAGGGAGAGTTTAAACTGATTTGGCCGGTGGGGGGGGGGGGTGTGGTAGTGTAGGAACCTGAGTGATAGGGCTCAGGAAGGAGAAAACAGAAATAAATCAAATATAGCGTGCAACAGAGATTATAGAATGAACAAGCAGGATATAACTGTTAATCAAAGCCAGTGGCATAAGTTACAAGGAAATAGAGTCGTGGTGAAGTTAAAACTGAAACCATCAAATACTGGTCTGAGAGTGCTATATTTGAATGCACGCAGCGTATTAAATGAAATAGACGATCTTGAAGTTCATCTACAGATTGGCAAGAATGATGCTCTGGTATCTCTGAAAGTTGGATGAACGATGGTTGCCATTAGGAGCTGAACATCCAAGGATCTACAATGTGTCGGAAATTAGTTTAGTTGGCAGACGGGATGGTGTGGCTCTGTATATAAGAAATAATATCAAATCATTGGATAGAGATGACATAGGATTAGAAGGAGTCGAATATTTTGGGGGTGAAATAAAAAATGGCAAGACTAAAAGGACCCTAATAGCTGTTGTATACAGGCCTCCAAACAGCAGCCGGAATGTGGATTACAAATTACAGAAGGAGATAGAAAAGGCATATCAGAAAGGGAAAATCAAGATAATCTTTGGGAATTTTAACATGAAAGTGAATTGGGAAAACCAGGCCAGTACTGGACCTCAAGAAAGGGAATTTGTAGAATGCATATGGGATAGTTTTTTAGAACAGCTTGATGTTGAACCCATTAGGGGATCAGCTGTGCTGTATTGGGTGTTGTGCATTGATCCGCAGCTGATAAGAGAGCTTACATTAAGAAACCCTCAGGGAATAATGATGAGTGTGAAATTTGAGAAGGAAAAAATAAGATCTAACGTGTCGGGATTTCAGTGGAATAAAGTAAATTACAATGGCATGAAAGGGAAGCTGGCCGAAGTTGACTGGAAAGAGCCATTTGCAGGAAGGACAGCAGAGCAGTAATGGCTGGATTTTCTGCAAAAAAACGAGGGAAGTGCCAGACAGATGTATTCCAAATAAGAAGAAATTTTCAAAGGGAAGAAGGCTGACAAGTGAAGCCAGAGCCAAAGTAAAAGCAAAAGGATGGAATACAAGGAAGACAGAGGTAGTGGGAAAATAGTGGACTGGTGAGATTTTAAATCGTGCAAAAGAAAACTAAGAAGGTCATTCGGAAGGAAAAGTTAAATTAAGAGTGGAAGCTGGTGAATAATATCAAAAAAGATTGCTAAAAGCGTTTTTAAATATATAAAGGGTAAGAGCGAGTCGAGGATAGATATAGGACCAGTACTAAATGACGCTGGAGATTTTGTAATGAAAGATACAGAGATGGCAGAGGAACGGAATGCGCATTTTGCATCAGTCTTCACAGTGGAAGACGTCTGATGTATACCAGACATTCAAGAGTGTCAGGGAAGTGAGGTTGGTGCAGTGAAAATTACGACTGAGAAGGTGCTTAGGAAGCTTAATGGTCTGAGGTTGGATATAACTCCTCAACCTGATGGAATGCACCCTCGGATGCTGAACAGATTGTGGATGCGTTAATGAAGATCTTTCAAGAATCGATAGACTCTGACATTGTACCATATGACCGGAGAATTGCAAACGTTACTCCGCTATTCAAGAAGGGACGGAAGCAGCAGAAAGGAAACTATAGACGTGTTAGTTTGACTTCAGTGGTTGGGATGTAGTTGGAATCGATTGTTAGGGAAGAGATTACGGCATACCTGGAGTGTCATGACAGGATAGGTCAAAGCCAGCATGGTTTCCTGACAGGAAGATCCTGCCTAACAAGCCTACTGCAATTCTTTGAGGAATATACATGCAGGGTAGACAAAGCAGATGCAGAAGACGTGGTGTATTTGACAAGGTGCCACACATGAGAATGCTTAGCAAAATAAGAGCCCATGGAGTTACAGGGAAGTTACAAGCGTGGATGCAGGATTGGCTAGTCGGCGGAAAACAGAAAGTGGGAATAAAGGGATCCTACTCTGGATGGCTGCCTGTTACCAGTGGAGTTCAACAGGGGTGGGTTTTTGGACAGTTACTTTTTTACCATGTATATCACTGATTAGGGCTGCGGTATTAAGAAATATGTGGCTAAATTTACCGATGATACAAAGATAAGTGGACAAACGTGTAGTGTTGAGGAAACAATGAGCCTGCAGAGAGACTTATATAGTTTAGGCGAATGGGCAAAGAAGTGGCAAATGAGATACAACATTGGACAGTGTATGGCAATGCACTTTGGTTGAAGAAATAAAAGGGGCAGACTATTATTTAGATGGGAAGGGAATTCACAATACAGAGATGCAAAGAGACTTGGGAGTCCTTGGGCAAGATAACTTAAAGGTTACGCTGCAGGTCGAGACAGTTATGAAGAAGGCGAATGCAATGCCGGCATTCATTTGTATAGCTTTAGAATATAACTGGTGGGATGTGATGTTGAGCCTCTATATGACACTCCTGAGACCACACTTGGAGTATTATGCGAAGTTTTGGGCTCCTTATTTTAGAAAAGATATACTGACATTGGAGAGGGTTAAGTTAATATTCACGAGAATAATTTCAGGAATTAGTGGGTTACTATATGCGGAATGTCTGGCAGTACCTTTATATGTGTATGCTGTAACATTTAGTTTTTATTCGCAGTTACGTTGTAAATAGCGCTATTCTTTGCATTTCTGGTTAGATTATAACTGCATTTCATTGGCTTTATTTCTGTACTCGGCCCAGTGACAATAAAGTTGAATTTAAACTAATCTAATCTAAAAATATTCCAAACTAATCTGCTCGCTCCAGTATAGCACAAATGTGGAGGCTTTGATGAGGGTGCAGTTCTGGTTTATCTGGGTGATCCGGAATGAGAGAGAATCTGCTCCTTTGTTAAACCGGTTTAGTAACGTTCCATATACTGAGTTATACTGAATAAGCTTGATTTTTTTTCCTCTGGAGCACGGCAGGTTCTGGAAGACACCTAATACCAGTTTAGAAAAGAATGGGCGTCTAAGCTAGGGTAGGGAAGTAGATGCAACGTTTAGGTTCAGAGGCTTTGTGCTTAATGTCAGAAGCATATGCTCACAGTACATGTGTAGACATGGAGCCACAAGGAAAATGAACATCACCACTGCAGCTGCTCTGTTGCTTTTACCGCTTTCCACACACTGTCTACACGCTGGTCTCTCGTTGGCCTTTGGGAGGCCTCTAGTACACTGTCATGACTTACAGCCCGTTACAAAGTAGGCATTAAGAGAAGCAATGAATGACCTCCATCTCTGTCTGCCCTTGTTGCACATAGATATAGAAGGATTCTTCATCGCTGTTTTAGTAATGGTTAACCTCTCTGTTAGCCCTGATGGGAAACCCTAAACCTTGAGGAACGGTGCACCAGTCTTTGTCTGGCCTCTACCAATTGACCACATCGGCATGGAAATTAAATCAAGAATCGGACAGATGTCCATTACTACAGCCAAAGCAGCTGACTGGGGCATTGAAGCACACACGCCTCCTTAACAGGAGACAAATTTGTAGTTCTTTTGAATGGTCACAAATATTGCATTTCCCTATCGCTAAACACAAGAGATTCAGTGGCATAAACCTGATGCAGTTTTCGGCCGGACTATCAACTATTTATGCCTTTGCATTGACCCTGCCCGAAGCTGCGGAATTTCTCCAACATTTTCGGTGTATAACATTCCGTATTTCGATGCTGCATCTTAAGGTGTCACATGTTATGAAACCTCCAGCCTCTGTCCTCACTGCCACGTTAGGTTCAATAGTCTCGATCAGAGGCTGGAAAATTTATTCCGTCTCTCTATTTTCACAAACTGGATCGTCTTCAATCCATGCTGAAAGATTTCCAGGATTTATTTATTTATTTACTCTTTATGCACCTATATTTCATGCGGATTCTTGAAATATGCCTTTTTAAAAACGAGGTCGTCGTGAAAATGCACTTTATGAGCTGTCTGCCACATATGGTGAGCGATCCCCTGTTGGGGTGGGGGGAGGAAAATGCTCGTATTAATGATCTGTAGTCTGGTGTTAGCGCGTTACATTTGTCTGTCTTGAAGTGACAAGGCTGTACTCGGTTGTCCAGTGGACAACAGTGATGAGTGTGAGCACATCAGAATGCTCTCTGCGGATCGCGTTGGGTTATATACAGTATGTCTAAGTCTCATGATTGAAGAACTGGGTTTGTACAGTTCATTGTAAGTTTATGTAACTGCTGACTCTTTCTGTACAATGCAGTGTGACCGTGTGTGTGTGGTAGGGGTGGGAGAGTGTAGGGGCGGGTGTCATTGGACTGATAGATATCCATTTCCGCACCGATATGATGTTGTCGCAGTCTGTGCCCCCACAGGACCATGTTTGGTTTCTACCTGTCCACCTTACTGCTGTGCCGTGCTGGAATTGTACTGCGCCGACTCTGTACAGTCAAAAGCCTGGTTTGAGAAGTTATGTGTCCTCTCCGTGTTGAAACAGGCTAGTGTAAAGCTTTCTGCCCACACTGAACTGAATGTGGTCCCTGTAGGGTTGAAAGTTAACAGTGTAGGGTGGGTTGTTAATGCCTGATCTGTACAGCGGAGTGGTTGGTGCTGTAAATCCACTCTGTACTGAATGGCTACATAAATAGTTTCAGTACCTCAGTCCACCATTGGACTGGCTCCAGCTGGTCTTTCTTTCAGCAATACCGAAACTCTCTTGTATCGTTCGCTGAATGGTACCTTCTGACCTGCTGCATTGGTTTCCTCTACTTGTTACACAATTATAGACTCTCCCAGGTGCTTCCAGCGAACGTACTTCTGGGGGATCTTTGCTCCCTTTCATCTTCAGTGCAATCTGTCTTCAATGCACCGGTCTCGCGTGCCCTGGAATGGAGCCCAATAATCCATCTCACTGAAACTATCCCGCTGCACCAACACCTAAGACATTTAATTTCACCAACGTCCTAGTCCTGCGCCTGCTTGTACGTGGAACAGAGATCACTCCAGGGATCAACGTAACGGAGGACCTTCTTAGAAACATCGAAAACCTAAAGCACAATACAGGCTTTTCGGCCCACAAAGCTGTGCTGAACATGTCCTTACATTATAAATTAATTAGTGTTACCCATAGCCCTCTATTTTTTTTCTAAGCTCCATGTACCTATCCCTCAGTCACTTAAAATATCCTATCGTATCCGCCTCCATCACCGCCGCTGGCAGGCCATTGTCTGCACGCACCATTCTCTGCGTAGATAAAAAAAAACTTACCACTGAGATCTTCCCTGTACCTACTCTCAAACACCTTGAAACTGTGACCACTTGTGCTAGCCATCTTAGCCTTTGCAAAAGCCTCTGACTATTCACACGGTCAATACCTCTCATCATCTTGTATAGCCCTATCAGGTCACCTCTCATCCTGTGTCGGTCCAAGGAGAAAAGGTTGAGTTCTGTCATCCTATTCTCTCAAGGCATGTTACCCAATGCAGGCAACATCCTTGTAAATCTCCTTTGCACCTTAGCTATGGATTTCCACCCTTCCCGTAGTAAAGCAACCAGAACACGGTGCACAGTACTCCAAGTGGGGCCTGACCAGGGCATATAGAACTCCATCATTACCGCTCGGCTTTGAAACTCAATCCCACGATTGATAAAGGCCACTGCACCGTGTGATTTCTTAACCACAGATTGAAACTTCGCAGCAGTTTTGAGTGTCCTATAGACTCGGACGGCAAGATCCTTCAGATCTTCCACACTGCCATGAGTTTTGCCATTAATACACCATTCTGCCATCATATTGCACCATCTCATACATCTGGATTATTCTTAACTCACGAGTTAATCCGTTGTGTTCTATATGTAAATCTCTCTCTCTCTTCCTGTCTCTCTCTTTGTCTTTCTCTATGTCTCTCTCTCTTTCTCTCTGTCTGTGTCCGTCTCACTCTCTGTCTCTCTGTGTCTCTCTGAGTCTGTTTCTCTCTCTCTCTCTCTCTCTCTCTCTCTCTCTCTCTCTCTCTCTCTCTCTCTCTCTCTCTCTCTCTCTCTCTCTCTCTCTCTCTCCCTCCCTCCCTCCTTGAAGCCAAAATGTTATAGTAATAGAAACGTAGAAAACCTGCAGCACAAGACAGGCCATTCGGCCAACGATGCTGTGCCAAGCATGTATTTAATTTAGAAAAATCCTAGGGGTCTAATAGCCCTTTATTTTCCTGAGGTTCACGTACCTATTCAGGAGTCTGTTAAAGGTCCCTGACACAAGGAGTTAAAAAAAAAGTTGACATTGCGTGTTTGTTCAGTGGTTTGCGTCTAATAAGACCAATGGGAGCACTGAATGATTTCATCGTGGGTCCGACAAGTGTATAAGAAATCTTCGAATCAGTGCACGCAGATATTTTGGACAATTTTTACAACTGATCGGCGCTCCAGTTAGAAAATGGGGTATTCCGCAATTTACAACATAGTCCGAATTTACTGCCCGGCGTTGGCTGCACTCGCTGTTCCAGGTAATGTTCTGTTTTTGTACAACTCTCGGGGCATCGTAGATTAACTATTATCTTGATACCAAGGAGTCTATACTGTCCAGTGCATTACTTATTTTGCTATTTGACGATGAAAATAAACATTCCCCGATAAGTAAGTTAGATTCTAAATGGAATTTGCATTAATTTGATGACTTAATTTCTCTTAGGTATATTACTGAGTTGCTTTAATGCATGCAAATGTAATGTTAACCGAAACATTTGTTGCTAATGTTAACACAATTCTTTGCCAGAAATATTTAAATTTTCTAACAAAACGCACAGACTGGAAACACTCTGTCTCTCTTACACTCGGGACATCACACACACACACACAAACACACTTGGACGCTTCCCATCGAGACCTTTCAAGAGGACATCACCAGGGCAGGTTGCAAAAAATCTGTTTCAACTAACATTCTGACAGTGGCCCAAATGACTCATGCAGACCTGATCACCTCGTATCCCTCTCTGTGCTGTTCTTTCTGAACTCACACAATTCCGATCTTAATACTGTGAACATGTTCTGTAGGGATGAGGAGACTCTATATCTAGTAGGTATTGTTTAAATCCCGAAGTATCATCGGCCATTACCTTCGCTCCCCACGTAAAATTGATATTTCCTCTGGTGTCATCACAAACTGAGGGGGAAAAAAAAGGTATATAATCTCGATGCGATGTATGGGGTTTAGGTATCCAGTGCAAAGTGCTATGTAAGCTGTGTAGTGTCATTAAGTGAAATAAATAGTGATATCGTTGCAGGCTGTTTTATAATTCTAATTAAATTAAATTTAAAATTGTTTTGGCCAACCATACGTCGTACATAAACAAATAATATTTCGCCTAAGTTACTTTGGCATTCACTATTTGACGTTCAATCAAAAAAAAAAGAAATTAACTGGCTTTATCATTTCGCATTTCTCCCACCCCTCACTACTTTCAGATCTTTTACTATCTTTCCTTTTGTTTAGTCCTGACGAAGGGTCTCGGCCCGAAACGCCGACAGCGCTTCTCCCTATTGATGCTGCCTGGCCTGCTGTGTTCCACCAGCATTTTGTGTGTGTTGTTGTTTGAATTTCCAGCTTCTGCAGATTTCCTCGTGTTTGCAGTATAATGTGTGAACTTTGAATCATTCGGGAGAATGAGTAGGCGATAAACAGGAGCTGTAAGGAGCTTATCACCCCCTAGATTGCAAGGGACAGGTAACTGCATGACAGTCTGGAGATGAAGGGTTGATGCGCAGACAATAACCTGAGCCCGTTCCCCACAAAAATAATGTTTCAACTTTAGATTTTACTGTAAGCGATAGTTACTGTGTCTCTGTCACTGAGTTTGCTGCTGTGGCTCGGTAGAGCAGAGGGTTGAGGAGCCTTGAGATTTGATAGGAGATTAGCTCGTCTGCGGAACAGAGAGTGTGTTCTGTGGGCGCGATATAAACAGGAATACACCCCGATGTAGTCTCCAGTGTGCTAGAATCAGGGATATCTCACGTCTGCTCCATAGCCTCCTCAGGGGCGACGGTGATCAGCCACAAGTCCGGGTAGACATTGGCACCGACGAAATAGGTGGACCAGATGTGGGGTATCTGAAGAGCAATTTTAGGGAGAAGGCTGAGAAACAGGACGCGCAGAGGAGTAATCTTCTAATTACTGTCTGTGCCACGTAACTGTTTCGGTAAGAGTAGGACAATTTGGTAGGTGAATGCTTGACTGAGAACTGTTGCAGCGGATAGGAGTTCTGGTTTAAGGATCATTGTGATTTCCTGTGGGGAATGCACGACAGTACAAATGGGACAATTTGCACCTGAACCGAAAGAGGTTCAATGTCCTTGTGGACTAGTTGACTGGAGTTGTTAGCATGTGTTGACGGGGGTGAGGAGTTGGGGTAGAAATCAAAGTGACAAGCTGACGTTGAGGTAGCTCGTTTATAAACATAGGCAATGTGAGTGAGATGCCAATCTCACTGGACATCAGGGCATGTCAGGGGTAAGATGTTGATGCAGAGTGGTGAGTGCGTGGAATGCGCCTCTAGCGACAATGGTGGAGGCGGACGCAATAAAGTCTTTTAAGAGGCTCCTGGATAGGTTCATAGAGCTTGTAAGTATAGATGGCTATGAGTAACACTTGGTAAATTCTAAAGTAAGAACATGTCCGCACATGTGGGCCAAAGTGTCTCTATTGTGCAGTAGGTTTCCTATGATTCTATGTTTCTATCAAGTAGAGCTGATATAGAGCAAAAGCGCAGTAATCAGGAGGAGTTGGAACTTAAAAGTTGGTCAAAATTGGAAACTGGGAATACAAGTCCGAAGGTTTTGTATTTGATTACCGCGCTGTATATAGAATAAGATTTATGAACTTGTAGTTCAGTTACAGATTGCATGTATGATGTTGTAGTTATTACTGAATCAGGGCTTAAAGAGATTTATAGCTGCAGAGCTTAACGTCCAAGGACAAAGAAATAACACGCCGGATGGATGAGCAGGTGGTGTTGCTCGGTTGGCGAAAGTGAAATCTAATCTTTAGAAGAAGGTGATATAGGCTCGGGCGGTGTTGAGTCATAGTAGATACAGCAAGTGAACAGCAAGAGTAAATAGACCCAGATGGAAGTTGTATGTAAAATGTAGGAAGGATATGGTGATAAAGTAGTCATGGAGCAGTTCAATATGCAGGTGGATTGATAAAGTTAACCTGATCATGGGTTGCAAAGGGGTGGATTTCTCACATGTCTATGAGATGGTTTTAAAGAGCAGCTCGTAGTTGAGACAATTTGGGAAATTACAGAGGCATGAGAAAGGAAATGAAACACGATACTGGCAGAGGTGACAGGATAGCAACAACGGTTGGAATGTCTGGAAGCAATTAGGAAAGCAAAGGTTATGTACATCTCAGAGAGAAAGGAATGTTCCAAAAGGCAAGGTGAGACAGCTGTGTCTAAAAGAAAAAGTCAATTCGATATAAAGGCTAAAGTTTTTGCATATAATAGAGCACAATTAGTGAGAACTTAGAACATTTGTGAGAATTAAAAACAGAATTACAAAAAGCAACTGCAAATATCATGCAGAAGCTAAAGTTAGAATATGAAACTAAGCTAGCGAATAATGTTAAAAAGCATACCGTAAGTTTGTTCAACTAGATAAGGTGCAAATGAGAAGGGGAATGGTTTTCGGACCGCTGGAAAACGTTGCTGAAACATTAGTAAAGGGGGATAAAGAAATAGTGGAAGAACTGAGCATAACTTTTGCGTCAGTCTTCACTGTATGCATGAAGATCGACTGTGTCAGTGGTCAGGATATTTATGAAGTTACCAACGCCAGGTAGAAAGTCCTTGAGAAACCGAAAGGTCTGATGGTGGCTAAGTCACTGGACCAGACGGTGCAGACTATGGTCTTCTGGAAGAAACGGAGGAAGAAATTTTTCAAGTATTAGTAAGTGCCCATTCAACAAACACTAGATTCTGGAATGATTACAGAAGACAAGAAACTTACAAATATCACCAAACTTTTCAAGAAAGGATAGAAGCAAAAGAAATGATATTATAGCTGGATTCTTGAATTGATTGCGAAGAACGTGGATTCAGGGTAGGCGGAAAACACATGACAAAATAGGCTATAGTTAGCATGGTTTTCTGACAAATCTGCTGGAATTCCTTGATCTTAAAACAGGCAGGATAGACAAGGAGTATCGATTGAACTTGTGTACTTGGATATTTAGAACACTTTTGCCAAGGCGCCACACAGGAGGCTGCTTAACAAGACACGAGCTCATAGTATTACAGGAAAGACTCTAACAGGGATAAAGTAGGACGGCAATGAGCGCTAGTAAAATGAACGTTTTCAGGCTGGCGGCCAGTGACTAGTGTTGTTCCTCCCGAAGTCTGTTGTGGTACAGATTCAGGTTACGTTGCATAAAAATAAATTGGTCGATGGAATTGATGGCTCTTTTGCCAAGGTTGATGACATTACGAAGATAGGCGGAGGCACGGGTAGATGTGAGGAAGCACACAGAACCCAGAACGACTTTGGAAAATGTGGGAATGGACAAAGATGTGGCAGATTGAATATGCTGTCGGCAGGTTTATGGTCACTCTCTTCTGTCGAATGAATAAAAGTGTTGACTATTTTCTAAGCGGAGGGAAAATACGAAATATTACGTGCAAAAGTGCTACGGCGTACTTCTGCAGGATTCCCTGCAGGTTAATTTTGAGTCTGACTCTGTGGTAAGGACGGCAAATGCGATAGTAGCATTTATTTCAGTAGGACTAGTTTATAAAAGGAATGATGTAATATTGAGCCTTTACAAGGTACTATGAGTATTTTCCTGGGGTATTCTGAGTAGTTGTGGGGCCGTTATCATAGAAGTGATGTAATGAAACTGGAGAGGTTTGAAAGGAGCTTCCGGGAAAGAATTCCAGGTTTGAAGTGCTTGCAAGTTGAAAAGCAACAACCAGCAAAGGAACTTTCGATTCCCACTTGCTGCCTCCTACCAATCAGCAATGCTCTAACATCCACTACATTCCCTCTATCTATCCTACTTATAATCTGTTGAAGCTATTTCGACAGGTTCGTTAGGCAGAATTGTCCTGGAGGATACAATGCTGACTTTGTCCTATCTTCCTCTGCGTTCACAAAAGTGTTCCATAACCTCATCTTTAACAAGTCGTTCCAACATGTATCCAACAACTGAGGTCAAACTATCTGGTCTGGTTCTTCCTTCCTGCTACCTCCATGCTTTCTTAAAGAGTGGAGTGACATTAGCAATGTTCCATTCCCATGGAACCATGCCAGTGCAATGATTTTAGAAAGATCATTAATAATGTTTCCACAACATGCACCACTACCTCTTCCAGAAATCTAGAGTGTAATTCATCCGCTCCATATGGCTTGTGCACAATGAGGCTTTTTCAGAAATTTTGACACTTCATCTCTTGTCATAGTAACTGTTCTCACTTCTCTTACCTCACATCTGTTCAGATCTACCACACTGTGTTTGCCTTACACGGTGAAGATTGATACAACATACTGATTTATTTTATCTCCTATCTGCATGCACCCTGTTATTATTTCCTCGACCTGATTGTCTAGTCATTCAATGCCACTGCCATATATCCTTTTTTTTATATACTTGAAAAAGCTTTTACCCTCCAGTTTGACATTCTTTGCTGGCTTACTTTCATTTTTCATAATTTTCCTCCAAATTATTCTTCCAGTTGCTCGCTGTAGGTTTCTAAAATTGTCCAATCCTTATCTTCCTATTAACTTTTGTTTCGTCGTGTGCCTTTTCTTTAACTTTTAGATGAGCTTTGATTTCCCTTGTCAGCCACGGTTGTACGATGTTGCCATTTGCCTATATCTCCTTTTTTTTCGGAATACACATATCTTACACATTTCTCAAACTTCCCCTAACCTCACGCTATTGCTACTCTGCTGTCAAGACTGCCAGCATCTCTTCGCAATTTAGCTTGTCCATCTCCTCTCTGATAACAGTGTTATTTCGCTTTTAACCCCACCCCCAGTTAAATAATACTACGCCAGGTTTTAATTTCTCTTTTACATTTCAAGTTCAACTCAATCATATTGTGATTACTGTCTCCTAAGCGTTCTTTTACTTTATACTCCCTAATCGCCTAAGGAACATTACATAACATGCTTTCCAGCATAGCCGATCCTCTTTTAGGTTGAACGACAATCTTCTCTGTAAAGCCATCTCGTAAGCTTTCAACCTGATTTTCCCAATTGAGCCGCATATTGATATTTCCTATGTCTATCATAATATTGCAGTTTTGACAAGCCTCTTCTACTTTCCGTTGTAATCTATAGTGCACATCCCTGCTTCTGTTGGGAGGACTGTATATAAATGCCATCAGGGTCCAGTTACCATTGCAGTTTCTCAAAATTGCCCCATCCTGTGCCACTCATTTTTTTAAATTAATCTTCCATTTTTACCAAAAGACCCGCGGCACCCACTACATACTTCCAATTCGTCCGATACAACGTGTAACATGGAACTCTTAGCTCCCACCTGCAACCATCCTTCAGTCATTTTTAAGCAATGACCATAACATCACACCTGACATTCTGTAATAGAGTAATAATGTCTTACTTCCTCTATTCCGTACATTGAGATATATCACTGTAAGTAGCCTGTAATGTATTTGATATCCTTCGTAATTCTGCATCTCCAATACACTGATTATAACCCAGTTGGCTGCAGTTTTGTCCTATCATCGACCTGCCATTCCTGACAATCTAACTGCAAGCTATCTCTGCTTTTTGTACCATCCGTCCTATCCTGAGTCTCCTTAGTATGGTTTCTACCCCCATGCCGAATTGTTTTAAACCATCCTCATCTGCTGTACCAGACACGCCCGCGAGAAAATTTGTCCTCCTCTTGTTCTGTTGCAACTCAGCCTTTTTGCACAGATCTTGCCTCCCGCAGAAGAGATTCCAGTAATCTAAGAACCTCCTGCTGCACCACCTTCACAGCCACGCATTCATCTGCGATATCACACTGTTTCTACACTTACTCGCGCATGGCACAGTTAGCAATGGAGAAATTACTGCACTAGTGGTCCTGTTTCTCAGCTTTCTGCCTGCTGCTCTGAAGACTCTATCCAGGACCTCTGATTTCACTACCAATATCACTGATAACAATTTATACGAAGACATCTGGCTGGTACAGCTCCCCCTCCAAAATGCTATGGACATGATCCAAGATGTCACAGGTAGGGAACATTCCATTCAGGTATCCCATTTACGTCCACTGAATCTCCTGTCTGTTCCTCTGATGATGAGTTCATGAATACTACCTCTCCCTCTTTCGCTTCTGCACCACGGACCAATGTTCAGTGCTTAGCCTATAGGGCGTTCTCCTGGGATGTCATCCGGCACGACATGTCCAAAACGGTATACGTAGGACCTTTGTACTAACTGTATATTCACATTTCCAGTTATCCCGAGATTGACACAGCTATTTGCCTCAAGCAAATTAGCGTCACTACTTCTTTTTAACTATTGTAATGTATTTCCTTACTCTCCTGTACCAGCCGACGGAGCCCCAGATTCCGAAGACGGACCTCAAGCTGCTGCAATTGTATGCATTTCACGGTGATGAATAACCATCTAAGCAGCTATTTATTGAATGTGCAGAAATTAATGTCCGGGCGTTTACTTCTCAAATTACTATTAATGAAATGCACTCATGACCTTTTTGACGATGTAATTATTAAACTATTTTATTTTATATGGAAACTAACTGCATTAAATCACGGGTCTCGCTGGGTGGAAGATTATGTAGAGAAAGGGTTCAATAAATTGACTGGGTGCTTTTTATAGGCCGCCCAATAATAGCAGGGATATCTAGGTGCAGACAGGGAAACAGATCATGGAAAGGTGTAATAATAACAGAGTTGTCGTGATGGGAGATTTTAATTTCCCAAATATCGATTGGCATCTCCCTAGAGTAAGTGGTTTAGGTGGGGTGGACTTTGTTAAGTGATTTCAGGAGGTTTCTTGACACAATAAGCCTGCAAGAGTAGAGGCTGTACTTGATTTAGTATTGCGAAATAAACCTGGTTGAGTGTTAGATCTCTCTGTGCGAGATTATTTTGGAGATAGTGATCATAATTTTGTCTCCTTTACAATAGCATTGTTGAGAGGTAGGAACAGACAAGTCAGAAAAACATTTAATTGGAGTGCCGGGAATTGAGGAGTTATGAGGCTATCAGGCAGGAAACTGGAGGCTTAAATTGGAACCAGATGCTCTCAGGAAAATTTACATAAGAAATGTGGTTAATATTCAGGGGATATATGTGTGGAGTTATGCATAAGTACGTTCCAGTGAGACAGGGAATTTATGAAAGGATACAGGGACCGTGGTGTACAAAGGTTGTAATAAATCTAGTCAAGAAGAAAAGGGAAACGAAAAGCTTACAAACGGTTCAGAGATCTAGTTAATGTTAGAGATCTAGAAGATTATAAGGTTAATAGGAAGGAGCTTTGCAAGGAAATTCAGAAAGCCAGAAGGCCATGGCGGGCAGGATTAAGTGCATCCCCAAGTATGTGAAGGGTAAGAGGATAAGACATGAAAGAATAGGACCTATCAAGTGTAAGAGTGGGAATGTGTGCATGCAACTGGAGGAAAAAGCATCAGTACTTAATGATTACTTTATTTCAGTATTCACTATGGAAAAGGATATTGGTGATTGTAGTGAGGACTTTCAGCAGACGGAAAAGCTTGAGCATGTCGATTTTAAGAAAGAGAATGTGCTGGAAATTTTTGAAAGCATCAACTTGGATAGCTCGCCGGGAGCAGTTGAGATGTACCCGAGGCTACCGTAGGAAGCGAGGGAGCAGATGGCTGAGCCTCTGGCGATGATCTATGCATCAACGAACATTTGGAGAGGTATAATATGATTAGGAGTAGTCAGCATGGCTTTGCAGGGGCAGGTCGTACCTTACGAGCCTAACAGAACTTTTTGAGGATATGTCTAAACACATTGATGAAGAATTAGTGCACATGGATTTCAGCAAAGCATTTAATAAGGTGCCCCATGCAAAGCTTATTGAGAGAGGAGAGAGATATGGGATCCAAGGGGACATTGCTTTGTGTATCCAGAACTGGCTTGCCCACAGAAGCCAAAGAGTCTCTGTAGACGGGTCATATTCTGCATGGAGGTCGGTCACCATTGGAGTGCCTCCGGGATCAGTTCAGAAACCCTTATGTTTGTGATTTTTATAAGTGACCTGGATGTGGAAGTGGAGAGATGGGTTAGTAAGTTTACTGATGACACAAATATTGCAGGTGTTGTCGATAGTGTGGAGGAATGTCGAAGGTTACAGCGGAGATTGATGGGATGCCATACCTGGCTGAGAAGTGGCAGATTGAGTTCAACGCAAATAAATGTGAAGTGGTTCATTTTGGTAGGTCAAATATGATGGCAAATTAAAGTATTAATATTAAGACTCTTGGTAGTATGGAGGATCAGAGGGATCTTGGGCTCCGAGTCTGTAGGACGCTGAAAGCAGCAGCGCAGGTTGTCTCAGTGGTTAAGAAGGTGTACGGTGTGTTGGCCATCAACAATCGTGGAACTGAATTTAGGAGTCGAGAGGGAATGTTGCAGCTATATGGGACCCTGGTCAGACACCACTTGGATTACTGTGCCAAGCTTTGGTCGCCACACTGCAGGAAGGATGTGGAAGCTATAGAAAAGGTGCAGAGTAGATTTACAAGTATGTTGCCTGGATTGGGAAGCATGCCTTATGAGGTTGAGTGAACTCGGCCCTTTCTCCTCAGAGCGACGGAGGATGAGAGGTGACCTGATAGATGGGTATAAGATGATGAGAGACATTGATCGTGTGGATAGTCAGAGGCTTTTCCCAGGGCTGAAATGGTTGCCAGAAGAGGACGCAGGTTTAAGTTGTTGGGGAGTAGGTACAGAGTGGTGAGTGCGTGGAGTGCTCTGCCGGCAACGGTGTGAAGGTGGATGCGTTAGGATCTTAAAAAAAAAAACTACTACTTTTAGATAGGTACATGGAGCTTAGTAAAATAGAGTGCTATAGGTAAGCCTAGTAATTTCTCAGGTAGGGACATGTTTGGCACAACTTTGCGGGCCGTAAGTTTTCAGTGTTTGTATGTTTCTAAGTGTAGTTACTTCATATAGTCTGAAATTAAAAGCAGTCTCTTCACTACTTGTGCCATTCTTGTCTTGCTGTTTGGTACAACTCTTGATAACCTTGCTTTACGGATTGGTATCAGGCCCATTGCTCATTAATTAACGGAAGCACCTGACAGCGTTGTACTGTCAGCCTCCGATTTTCTGTCATGTAGCTGATTTCAGCACCTGAAACTAGCGAGATCTAAATCGTGCATCATTGTGTTGAATCAGGCTGAGAGGGCCATCTGAGAAGGCTTCCCCTGTCGTCTCCAAATATCTTTTGATTTCCAGTGAAATGGATTCAAGACCTTTGTGCCTATGTATTGTCAAAAACATACATTTTAAATGGAAGCCGATTAAATAAACGTTTGTTAAGAAGGGTAATTCCGTAATATCGTCTGAAAATGTCTCCACTACCAGTGTCCGGAAATATCCACCCATTGGTTCACGACTTAACAAATTCGCCTGGAGGCTCCCTGCCGTCAGCCTCTAGCTTTTCAGCTGATGGTTAGCTTCTGGATGAGAAACTGTTGAGATATAAATTGTGCGTTATAACGTAGGTTCTGCTTGAAGGGGCCGTCGCATCCCATCTCGGTCAGCGCAAATGGACTGTACCCTGACTCCAGACAATGGCGCAATCATACTACTACTCACACTACGCAAATGAAGTCACATTAATCATTCTGCCCGTACCTATAGTAATTGTTTATTCTATATACATTGTTACAGTTAATTTAATGGCGATTGTGATCCTGTGCCGTGGGAAATGTGGCCTGTCGAAATGTATCACTCTCTACCTTGTGGCCATGGCGGGAGCAGATCTGACGGTGGTCATCGTTGTTGTTATATTAGAGAGGATGAATTACATCTATTTGTTTGCAAAGTTCTTGCTCGTAACTCCAGCGTGCGCTGTGCTACTTGTCCTAAGTGTCGCAACCAGGGACTGTTCCGTTTGGTTGACAGTTGCGTTTACATTCGATCGATGTGTCGCCTTCTGCTGCCAAAAGCTGGGGAACCGATATTGCACCGAGAGAACAGCGACTGTGGTGGTGACAACAGTGATTGCAGCGTGTTGTGCCAAGGCCATTCCATTTTTCTTTGCAATGGATCGATGGCGTTGTGTCGCCGTAGCTGAATACTTCACATCACCCTTGTGGAAAGCCTACGAGGTATTTGACAGCATCACAATGCCGTTATTACCAATCAGTTTAATTGCGGTCTTTAATGCTTCAACTGTGAAACGGGTTATAGCGACAAATAGGGTTCGGCAGGTACTGAGGAAAAGCAGCAAAATTCGCAATGATCCAGAGGTGGCAAACCGGAGAAAGTCAATGGTCCTGTTGTTCGCTCTTTCAGCCAACTTTATATTGCTTTGGATGCCCTATGTCGTACATTCTATGACGTGGCAAGTCGAAAACTACTCATACACAGACAGATATTTCAGCAAACCAACCTATGTCCTATATCAATGTGGTTTTATGTTGTCATATCTCAGTACCTGCACCAACACGTGTATCTATGGACTGACACAGAGAAAATTCAGGGAGGAGCTGAAGAATGGAGTGATGTCCGTATTTGGAGCAACGAGAAAGATTTGCCAATAAAATATACGCACAATTCTTCCATCTTGGAAGTTCAAAACAAATAAGTGGAACAGTATTTGATTTGTGCTACATGAGAACGATCAGCACGGATTAAGTAAACAGGCATTAAATTGTTATTTTCACGGAAGGATTATTAACTCCGATATCAGGAAATTTTGTTCTGCCTTGGTGGATTACAAGATAGCTGAGCATATGGAGAAGAATTTATCTAATCCTTTTCAATAAACAGTGCTGACAAAATCGCTACATATTAAGATAAGCATTCATTATATATATATATTATCCTTGTATGATCCGAATATTGTCATTTTGTGCCTCACTTTTACGGCGCATTTGTTTAATATTATTGTCTCCAGAAGTTAGCATCTAAAGGTGATATCGAAATAATAAATTTGCTATACCCCTCACAGTTACATGTCCATGCCAGAATTGTTGGGAATAAAGTGATAGCAAGAGATCGGTTGAAACTTGTTTGGTTTTTGCACTGACGTAATGCCGAAGCAGCTTCTCGTGCTTGTCGTGTGCTGTTATGCTTTGGTGAGCCAGAATTATGCTCATCTAACTTATCGATAAGACTCTAAGACCATCTGATATAGGTTCAAATCGAGCGTATTTGGCTCATCGATTTCTCTCATGTGGGATCCATGCATCCCCTCAGCTCCAATCTCCTGCCTTCTCACCGCACCATTCGTGCTCTGACCATTCAAAGGTCTATCAACCTCTGCCGTACATATACATAGAGTCTTTATCTCCACAGTTGCTGGGTGGCAATGTGTTCCAAATTTGCGCCATTCACTGGCTCAGAAGAAAAAAACGCCTCATATCAGCCTTAGAACTATCAAACGCTATTCATAAAACAATCATTCAATCCTCAAATCATTTCCGTGAACATTCTTTGAACCCTCTCCGGTTTAGTATTTCCTTTCCTGGATATGAGGCTCAGGCCTGCTGACAATACTCCACGTGAGGTTTCACCGTTTGTTTATAAAGTTTCAACATGACGTCCCTGTTGCTTTATTCTAATTTTCTTCAAGTGAATGCAAACATGGCATTTACCTTCCTCACCACAGACTAAACCTGCAAATTAACCTCTGGGAATCCTGCACAAGGACGTCTAATTCTTTCAATCCTCAGTTCCGTTTTTTTTTACATTTTTCTCTCCATTTAGGAAGAAACCAAGCTTTTAATGTTTCTATAAAATGCATAACTATACACCTCCCAACAAGGTATTCCATCTTCCATTTCTTTGTCATTTTCTTAATCTCAGTACTTCGACAGCTTTTCTACCTGCCCCTCCATATATAGCTTCATATCCTATGCAAACTTTATCAATTACCATCAATTGCCTCATCTAAATGATCGGCATGTAAACTAAAAGGTATAGTTCCCAAGACAGACAGACCCCTGTGGAACACCAGTAGTCATCGGCAACCAACCAGAAAAAAAGGCGCCCTTTGTGCCTACTGTTCTCCTCAAGCTAATCAGTCACTGTTTTATCCACGGGCTTGTAGAATCCTTCCGGTAAAGCCATGGGCTTGTAGGGTGTTAAGCAGCCACATGTGTGGCACCCTGTCAGGCAAGATTTTCCCTTGATGAAACCAAGATGACGAATTCCTATTGTATCATGTTCCTCCACCTACCTCAAGTTTTTAGCATAAATAATAGACAGCAATATCGTCGCACAACCTACTTCGCCTGTAGCCATTCTCCCTTCTTGAAAGGTGGTAGGACATTTGGAATTTTCCAGTTTTCCAAAGCCTTTACAGCGTCATGCGATTTTTGAAAGATCATTGCTAATGCATCCACGATCTCCTCAGAGTCCTTCGGGATACGTAACTCTCTTTTGTTAGTTGCTCCAAGGTAGATAACACAAGAATCATTAAGCATCCCCCGTGACAACAATGCGAGCGTGACCAAGATGGTGGAGCGACACAGTTTGCAGCGGCCATTCCGGAGCTGATATCTGTTATTTGTTAAGTGGGGTGCCGTGCACAATACTAATCTGATGGAAAATAGACGTGGGTGCACGGAGGAATATCTGGAAATATCCAGGAAAGCCTTCTTCGTAGCTGCTGCTGTTGTGAGATCCGGGCCTCTGCTGAGAACAACAGGCCCCCAGTCCTCGGGGTCGCTTCGCCGGTGGCCGTTGGCGGGGTCGTCGTAGTGCGCTCGGCAGGAGATGGTGCTCAGAGAGGCTGTGCCAGAGGGGATGGACGAAGACTCGGAGGTTCGACGGACTCGGAGTCCGCTGCGGTCGGGGCGTTTTCACTGGGTGTTGCGTCTGCGAGGCTGAGTCCGGCGCTGTGGAAGTCCATAGTGGGTGTACGCCTTTCGGCCGCCTGCGTGGGATGACGAGTCTATCGGGGTCCTGAGGACTTGTGGAATCTGTGTGGTGGTTTCTTTCGAAATTATAGTCTTTTTAACATTGTTGGAATTTTTTTACTGTCCCCATGATTTGTATTGTTATCAATTATGTTATTGTCTGCACTGTTGTAACTATATGTTATCTATAAGTATATGTAACTATGTGGTTTTGTGTAGGTCTTGTAGCGTTCGTTTTTGGTTTGTTGGGTGGTAGAGTTTGTCTCTTGACTTGGTGTGTCTGGGTAGTCTTGTTTTGTCTGATGGTTTGAAGCCCCTTTCCGGGGAACGTGCTAAGATGGTAGCGCGATATTAATATGCAGCAACCTCTCCGGACTCTGGATTTAGGGATTACCAAACGTTATGTGGATTTTCCGGTGTAGTCTGTTTTTTCGTGTGCATTTGTGATATCATTCTGGAGAATGTTGTCTCATTTTACCTGCTTTGCATTTGTGGTTTCTAAATGACAATAAACTGAAATTAAACTGAACTGAACTGAAAACTAGCCACATTACTAACCAGGAACTAATGCGAAAGAGTGGTCTGTTAATCGGATATCCGGGTACAGTCGGGCTCACAGGATCACTCCGGTGTTAGTTCGTTAACTGAAAGCAGTGCTTAATAGACCTACACACCTTTCTACGTGAATGGAAATGTTCTCCGATTTATTTTCTATTCGTCCGCTCTTGCGTCAAACACTGGGAAGAGGAAATGTCCCAATTCTGATAAGGTTAGATAAGGTGAACGAGGGAAAAGAGGATGGGGAAAGGTGAAGGTGGTGGGGGGGGGAATTACTGGAAGTTCGAGAAATCGATGTTCATGCCAACAGATTTGAGGTTGTCCGAACGGAATTTCAGGTGTTGATACTCCAACTTAAATGTGACCTCATCACGACAGTAGAGGTGACCATGGTTAGACAATAGGGATGGGAAGTGGAATTAAAATAGGTGGACCTTGGGAGATCCTGCTTTTCTGGCGGATGGAGCGTAAGTTCTCGGCGAAGCAGTCTCCCAAATTACGTCGGGTCTCACCGATATATATAAGGCCACACAGGGAACAAATGGGAACGTATGTCAGCGTCATTCACTGTATGCGGGGTTTCCACTGCGGCCTCCTCTACATTGGTGAGACCCTACGACGATGAGGGACGATGTTTCCCATGGAAGGGGTGTCTAGGAAGAGAGGGCACAGTATCTGACTGGAGGGACGTCAATTTCAATAGAGATGAGGAGGAATTTATTTAGCCAGAGGATGATTAAACTAAGGAATTTGTTGTCAAAGACAGCTGTAGTCATACAAAGTCATACTTTGTACACATACAAAGTCAGTGTGTATAGGTAAGGTAGAAGTTGATACATTCTTCATTTGTCAGGGCATGTTGGGTACGGGGAGGTCAGGATATTGGGGCTGAGAAGGAATTGGATCAGCCTTGATGAAGTGAAAGAGAAGACTCAATGGGCCAAAGGGCCGAACTCTGCTCCTATATTTTATGATCTTACAACAGAATGGCTCCATCCTGGACAACATCCTTGTAAACCTGTCCTACACTGTCAGGGAGGTTCATTCCTGCTCCCTGGGATTGGCAGCGGATGGGTCCCAGGTCACATAATACAGTGATCATGTTCTTTCTACAGTATGTCGACCAGACCTGCAGACAGTTCTCCAGCACTGTGGGAATCCACGTGTTATCAAGCTGGCGCCTAGAACCTATTTGTTCATCCATTATACATTTATTTTCAGCCATTAACACCCACACCATTTCGGAAACTCACTGTGCTTTACAGATGTAGTTACAATTCTCATCAATAGGTCTTCATATTAAATAACTCAGCGATAGTTTCAAATCTCTCTAGCTTTATATCTCACACAATGCTGGAGGAATCGACAGCCCAGGCAGCATCTATGCGGAAAAGGAGAACAGTCGACGTTTCGGACCGAGACCCTTCAGCAGTCCTGCATTTTTTTCCCCCAGACATGCTGTCTGGCCTGCTGTTCCTCTAGCATTGTGTGTGCGTGTTACTTGGATTTCTGGCATCTGCAGATTCTGCCTTGTTTGTAGCTTTATGTCTTGCTTCTTTTCCTTTTTTATATATCTTTATATTTTCCCTTTACAATACGTTCGTTTTCCCTTCCCCAGTTATAGATTTAACATTGAAATGTCTCGGTGTGCAGTCACTGTCCGCTGTTTCTCCTGTGATTGACAACTACACTGCTCCTTCTCCTTGTGTTTTTTTATGGCGGTTGGCAAACCAACTTTAAGGTGCATTACCGCCACCTACTTGACAGGAGTGTGGATCGTTTGATAAAATGGAGGAATGAAAATAATTGTATTCCCTAAATTCTGTATAATAAACCAAAGACTTTCAAATACTTCATGATATAGGTCCGTATTTCTCTTGAAGTCCCACTTAAAATGTCTTCTATACCCACAGCAATTTTTTGTTTATCTTAAGCGCTCCTATCATCTTCACTCTTTCTCTTTGACATCTAACAACTATGAAATCTCTTTCTTAGATTTTATCAGTACATGTTCAATTGTTTCTGGTTGATTACAGTATTCACATAACCCAGTTGGATGTTTCCCTATTTTATATAAAGTGTAATTAAGACATGTGTCCAATTCTTCGACGACTGATGATCACTTCTCTGTTTCTATGCCCACCTGATATTCTTTGGTATCTGACTTGCCTTTATATTTTGTACAGTTGTCTCTCTGTTTCACTCTCATCCCAGGGCTTCTGCCATGTCTCCTCAATACGTGTTTTTATAATGCTTTTGACTTCCGCTTTGCTCAGAGGGATCAAGTCCTCTATTATAGATTATTTGAGTGATTGTTTAGCTATAACGCCCACTTCTTCATTGCCCTCCACACCACAATGAGCAGGAACCCAAAGGAAGCTTATTTCTACCCCATTTTCTGTCAGTGTATATAACTTACATTGAATCTCCAATAAAATATCCTGTCTACTTTCCGATTTTCGCGATTTGATAGAGGTTAATGCAGATAAACTGTCTGATCAAATTGGAGGAATCTTTTGTGCAGCCCAAGATCCCCCTGTACATCAGTGCCATCAGGGTCCTGCCATTTTTTCATCCTTTGATATGAGTTAATGAGAATTAGAGTTAATACAATATGGAAAACAGTTAATTTGGCTGAACCTCTCCCTGCTGACTGCTGACCAGTGAGCCAATCCCTTCTCGCCCTGCCGAACCCATAGCCCTCCAAATCTTTGCTGCCCGTGTGCTTACCAAGATGATGTTAAAATTGTTCTAATACGTCTACCTTAACCACTGGCAACTCATTCCAAATGCACATCACCCTCTGCCATTATGACCCCGTTAAATCTCCATCCTCTGATTTGAAACCCCTGCCCTTTTGTTTTTACCAGTCCTTTCCGGGGAAAAAGACGTGCTTTTACCCTGTCTAAGCTCCACGTGATCTACACACCTCTACTAGGATCACCTCTGAATCTGTTCTGCTCCAGGGAATAAAATACTAGTCTATAGGACCTCTCCTTTTAACTCAGTCTCCCCAGGTTCAAGCAACAATTTTTCCGTTCCGTTCCAGGACTTCTCAAATGTCTTCTTTCTTTCAGGATCGTGGTTTCCCTTCTGACGTCATCAAAGATGCCCTCACCCGCATCTCCTACACTTCCCGCACTTCAGCTCTTAATCCATCCTCCCGTAACCACAACAGGGACAGGGTTCCCCTTGTCCTCACTTACCACCTCACCAGCCTCCGGATCCAACACATTATCCTCCACAACTTCCACCTTCAACAGGACTCCACCACCCAGTACGTCTTTCTAACCCTCTCAGCTTTTCGCAGGGATTGTTCCCTGCGCGACTACCTGGTCCAGACGTCCCTCCCAACAGAACTCCCACCCGGCACTTATCCCTGTAAGCGCAAATGCTACACCTGTCCCCACAGCTCCCCCCTTACTACCATTCCGGGCCCCAGACAGTCCCTCCAGGTGAGGGAACATTTCACCTGCGAGACTGCTTGAATTGTCTATTGCATCTAGTGCTCCCGGTGTGGCCTCCTCTACATCGGCGAGACCCGACGCAGATTGGGGGACCGCTTCGTCGAGCACTTACGCTCCGTCCGTCACAATAGACAGGACTTCCCAGTAGCCACCCACTTCAACTCTGCCTCTCATTCGCATCTAGATATGTCCATACATGGCCTCCTCTACTGCGATGAGGAGGCCAAACTCAGGTTGGAGGAGCAACACCTCATCTACACCTCATTGAATCCTCCAATTTCCGGTAATTCCCTCCACCTCCTCCTATCCCAGGCCCCTCTCTGCCTCTCTTCCCTTTCAACTTTCTGCTCCTTTATCTCTACATTTCTTTCATTCTTATCCCCTCTCCCCTTTATCTTTCCTCTGATTGGTTTTCCACCTGTCGCCTCTAGCCCTTCCCCCTTACCTATCTCTATTTCTGGGCTTCGGCCCTCTCTCCACCCCCCAATTCCTGAAACGTTGGCTACTCTTTTCTCACGGATGCTACCTCACATGCTGAGTACTTCTAGTGTTGTGTAGGTATTCTTTGATCCACAGCATCTGCAGTTGTATTTTTGTATAACAATTTTTCCCTGAACGCTTTTCAGATTAGGAACATGGTTTTGCTATAATATGGTAATCAAAGCTATACACAATATTCTGAGTCAGTCCTTACCAAAGACTGCCATTTATGCAACACTTCTTCTCAACTCTTATACTCTGTGCCATGACTAATTAAGGACATCAGGTCAAACTTCATCTCCACCACCGTATCTCCCTGAGATGTCACTTCCGGTGAACCATGTATGCACATGGACATTGTTGACACACATTACAAACAACAAAGGTCCCGGTGTGCGGTGGCATACCACTAGACAGAGACATCCAGTCTGAGGTATAACCCTCAACCACCATCCTATGCCTCCTGAGCCAGAGGCAATTATAAAATCAATAACGTTCTCTGGATTCCATCTCCCAGATTTAACCTTCCAGACCAGAGTCAAAGGTCTGGCTAATGTCCAGATAGACAACACCCTCAGCCCTAACGTCAACTATGCTTTTGTGGATCTCCTCGTGGAACTGCAATAATTTGTCGGACTTGATTTCCCTTGCACAAAACGGTGCTGACTGTCCTGAATCAGACCTTAGAAACACGTGAGCAATTACCCACCACTGATATCAGACTAAAAATTTTCACTGCCGTTTTTAAACAATTGTAAACACATTAAACTCTAAGACCTAAGTCTTAGGAGTAGGATTAGGCCATTTGGGCCATCCAGTCTGTTCCGCCATTCCATCATACCAGATTTATTATCACTCTCAAACCCATTCTCCTGCCTTGTCGCCATACACTTTGATGGTCTTCATCATACTTAAAAACCTACAAACGTCTGCATTAAATATACCATCTGAATGCATTTACGGCCATCTGTGACAATGAATTCCATTAGTTCATCTCCCTCTGACTAAAGGAATTACTGATATCTGTTCTAGAATGACATCCTTACATTGAGGGTGTGATCTGGTTCTAGATGTCTTCATTATTGGTAACATTCTCTCACATCAATGCCTTTTAATGTGTTTCTTTAAGATTTTCCCTCATTCTTCTAGACTCTAGAGAGTAGAGGCCCAGATCATCAAATGATCATTATAATCTTTCAATCCTGGGATCATTCTCGTGAATCTCCCCTGCAGCCTCTGCAATGTGAGCACATCCTTTCTTAGATAAGAGACCAAAACTTGCTCATGATACTCCAATTAAGGTCTGACCAAAGCCTCAGCATTAGACCCTTGTTTGTATATTGTAGTCCTCTTGAAATAAATGCAAATATTGCACTTGCCTTCCTTACTACCATCTCAACGTGCACAGGAGCCTTTAGTAAATGCTGTACCAGGATCCCAAAGCCTCTATGCTCATCTGACTTCTGTTCTCTCCCTGATTATAATGAGTCTATGCCTTTATTCCTCCTACCAGAATACATGACCACATGTTTCCTTACACTGTATTACATCTGGCACTTCTCTAAATCTGTCCGAGTGCTGCGGCAGAATCCCTGCTTCTATAACACAACCTGCCTCTCCATCTATCTTTGTATCATCCACAGACGTGGCCTCAAAACTGTCAATTCCACATTAGTCTCTGTCCAATCGTGTGTAACCTCAAATGGTGCCTGCGATGGAACAACAATCTCTCCCCTGGCCTCCACAGTGTATTCTTCAGCTTCTCACCAAATACAAGAATGTACCTGATAAGGCCCTGGAGGTTTAACAACCTTAAAGCATCTTAACGCCTCTGATCTAGATCACTGCCAATTTGAAGGTGGTCTAAGATATCACAACTCATTCCTGCCATTTCCTTAACCCCAGCACTCTCCATAATTTTCTCAATGGTAAAATAACTGTCAGAGATATTCATGGAAAGCCTCTCCGATTTCCTTTGCTTCCTCACACAAATTACCATGCTCATCTCTAAGGGGAACAATTCTCCGTCTAACTTTCCTTTCAGTATGAGTATACCTTGAGAATTTAGGGAATTTCTCAATTTTTCTTCCAAATCCTGATATCCTGGTTTTACCCTCCTAACATTTATGAGAGAGCCTATCTCTAATAATATTCTCGAACAATATCCTGACAATTAATCCAAGTCTTATGAGTCTATAATTCCCTGGTTTGACTCTATTGCCTGAGGAACAACATACCTTGGACCATCAGCATTCCCTTCTCTCATTCCACTGTCCTCCATGTCCACATTGATGAATGCTGATGTGAAGTATTGGTTTAGTCCCCCGCCCACTTCCTCTGGATCCAGACATAAACTCTCTCCTTTGTCTTTGTGTTGTCATACACTCTCCATAGTGCCCTTTCTCAGCAGAGTAATTTCTTGTCCCTGTTTGGAACTTCATATTGCCAGAGGCCGTCTCCAATTTCTACTTCTGAAGTGTTGGTTATCCTTCATTTTCTTTCAGTCTGACTTTATAACATCTCTCACCATGCTTGTCCGCCAGACATTACCATCTTGTTATTCTTCCTCATGAAAACATTCTCCTCTGAATTCTGACCTGATTGCTTTTAAACATCGCTCACATGTTAAATGTGGACTGGCCAATCACAGCTGCTCCCACTCCCCTCTCCCCAGTTCCTGCCCAACACAGTTGCCACTGGCTGTACCCCAATTGACCACATTGCTACCAGGTCGAGTTTTGTCCTTATTTACTGTTCTAACAATGGCTAGGCTCATTCCCAACACAGTGTCTTCTCTGACCTCTTTCCAGTTTATAATATCTACTAAAATGCTAAGAAACATCCCAGGATACACCCAACAAGGTAACTAAGCCCTTGGCTCGAAAGAAGTCCCTGTCAACTCTGGGGAAATTAGTTACCCACAACAACTACCCTGTTGCTTTTACATTTTTCATTACCTGCTACTGTCATCTGGGGAGAGTTGGAAATTGACCCAAATGCAGGACACAGACACTAACGTACTAGGAACGGGATGAGCCAAAACTAAAGGACGGGACAGGTCGCAGACTAGGCTAAGGAAGCAGGACCAGGACGAGGGACTGGGAACAATGAGACTGGGCGTGGACTCCGAGCCTAAGACTGGACAATGACTCAGAATATGGATCTTGAGTCGGTTTCAGACGCCATACCAGGTGAATACGTGACGAGGCCTGGGTTCTTGGAGCTGGAGGCTGGGGTCTTGACGCTTGAGGCTTCAGGCTTATGGGTGGGGTCTTGAGGCTTGAGGCTAGAGGCTGGAGCTGGGAGGCAGACTAGGAAGTGTACATCAACATAGAGCCGGTGCTTCTATTTCGATAAGCCGGAACTCATCTTTAACAAGACACTAACATGAGACTGGACAGTACATAGATATAGAGCAGGTACTTATCCTTCGACAAGCCGGGTCTCACCTTTCACTCTGCACCAAGGTGGGGCAGATCCATCCGCCGGCTAACGGCAGAACGGCCTGACTTACCCGACGGAGGCAAAGAAGAGAAGACAAGACAGAATTTGCCCGCAGGGCAACGGCAGAACGGCCAGACTTACCCCACGGGACACTGACAAGAAGAGACAAACACCGAAGAACGACAGACAATACCAAATCTGCATCGTGGTTGCTCTGAGTCGCTGTTACGGCCAGCAACCTTGGCTGGCTACGGAAACGACCGGATCCCTACCTAGCTCGGAGTGGCTCACGGCCACCCAACTGGCCCGGGAAACGGCCAAATCCATACCGCAATGACAGCTCCGACTACTGACAGCAAGGCTGCAAGAAACAATGGTTCTCCAACGCGGCCTGATGATGGCAAGTGGCCATTCTAACCTTCCACCGACCGTTTGTTCCCAGGGAATCTTGCCAGGACAACCCCCAACCACACTCAATCCCAGGGCCACTTATATTTCCAGCACAAGATGAGCATCAGGTGCTTATGAATACGTCCAACCGAAACAAGGGACAGCTGGAGGACCCGTAGTCCGGAGTCCACGGACCGGACTGTGAACCTGAATGCGGACTTCGGACCGAACCACGAGAACTACATTTCTGTTCCCTTATCTCATCCTGGCGTATGGGAGGCTAGTAGTATAAGCCCATCAGTGAATGCACCTCTCTTATCCCGAGCTCTGTCCACAGTGTCTCATTGGATGAACCCGCCAGTGTGTTCTCTTAGACCCTGACCTACAATTCCATATAAAGACCGATCTGTCAAAAGCCTCCTCTTGTTTCTCAATCCACTCCCTGATTTTACTATCATTAGTCTTCATTCTCTGTATTTTTTTTCAGTTACCCAGCATTCCCATTCCTCTCAGATAGGGAATTCTACTGTTTGTCATACAGTGCTATGATTTTTTTTTATCATCTGTGGCCTCGTAGTACAGTGCAGGTGTGTATTTTGGTTTCTTGCAGGTCACAGTTTTGTGCACCACAGTCTCAAATAGTCATCAGATTATGTAAAGGGGGGTTAAATGAAGGGCATATTGGCATTTGGCACATTCAACGTGTCACAGTTCCCAATAATACATTTGATTCTGCATAATTAGGCACTAGATAAGTTCCAATAAAAATCAGTTAAACAGAGCGGCCATTGTGTGAGTGGACCAGAATGAGCAATGGGTCTGCCAGACCAGATAATGCCTAATATCACCATCACATTGGTGTAATGAGACAGAGGGTGTTCGTGGCAGTCTTGTATTCAGGTTGGAGGCCTCTGAACATTGACGTTCACAGGGACTGGTGCTGGTACTGTCGTTTTTCATCAATGTTAGCAACTTCTCTGATGTTGTTTGTAAGCTGATTAGTGAGTTTGCAGATGACAGCAACATTGTTGGTAGAGTGGATAGTGAAGATTATGTGAGAGTACAATGGGATCGAGATGAACTGGGGAAGTCGGCCAAAGAATGGCAGATGGATATTGACATGAACACGTGTGAGGTGTTGTTTTTCGAGAAGCTTCACCAGGGAAGGAGCTGCACAGTAAATTCTTGTCCCTTGGAGACTATTGTAGAACAGAGGCTATGGAATACAGGAACATCATTCACTGAAAGTGACAACTCTGGTAGCCAGATAGGTAAAGACAATGTTTAGCCTATTTGCCTCCATTGGTCAGGGAATCGAGTACAGCATTTGGGATGTCATATAGAAACTGCAGATGTCAAAGTGAAACCACACTGTATTGTGCAGAGGTCCGATCACCCAGTTGCAGGAAGGATGTCTTGAAGCTGGAACGTGTGGAGAGAAGTCTGATGAGGATGTTACAGACACTGGAGAATTTCATTTATCAGCTGAAGCTTCTCCCGAGAGAGTAGGGAGCTGTCTGGTGACCTTATAGAGGTTTACAAAATTAATTGGTGATCAGTCTTAGTGTCAGGGTGGGGCAGCCTAAAATTACAGGATCATTGTTTGATAAAGGCTACCTGGGGGGAATTGGTTTCCACACAGACGCTAGTGTATATATAAAACATAGAAGGTGGCAACAAGGATTCAATAATCATGTCTCAAATACATTCAACGTTCCTTAGACGGGTGTGGTGTTGCATCTTTGACTCGGACGACAAACACTGCAGTAATAACGAAGGATGTTGATGAGGTGATGTGAGTAGAGCTTCTAAATAAAATGATGAATGGTGATTTTGGTTGGATTATACTGGTGGCCACCCAACAGGCTGAGATATTGTGGAGCAGACGTGTTGCTAAATCAAACAAAGGTCTAATGGGAACGGGCTTACAGCAGTCGGGCATTTTGACTGCCCCAGCATTAAGCAGATTACCTTTGTGTGAAAACCTTCAGTTTCCAGGAGTAATTTGGCTGATGCAGGATCAGTTCACCCCAACGCAGAAGCAGTATTCGAAAGGGAGGATGAGGCAAACATCGCTAATGACAGAAGACAAAGGCAACATGAAAGAACATGTGAGGGCAGAGAAGGTCGGAAAACAAGGTTGCCTGCAAGTATCAGTGCTGAGAAATCTGTTCTTCGTGAAATGATTTAGATGAAAATGAAGGAGGGCTGATTTCCAGGTCTGCAGAGACACCGACATGGTGGAATTGTAGATACTGTACTGATGTCCAGCTGACTGACTTGCCAGTTCCCAGGCTTGTCCACTTTAAACAATAGAACCACATTAGTTACTCTTCAGTCTTTGGGCAACCCTCAGTGGTCAATGACGAAATGAAGGACCACCAGAATGTTTCCTTTCCTTCCACAGAGCAGTTGGTTAGACCCTGAGGATTCATCCAACTTACTGCACTGTAAGGCTGCAAATAACTGCTCACTGTTAATGTGAATTTGCCACTCGGTCTGAGCCGACGTAGTAGTGGTGATATCAATGTCCTCCCAAGCAACTCCACTAGTTTGCATTAACCATTGAGCATCTATGATATCGTACACAGTAAACACAAAGTAGAAATATTCACTAATTGATTCATGATCCCAGCAATTCCCTGCTGCTCAAGACACGGAGACCCTGCTGATTTCTACAGACTCTCTCTCTCCCAAGCCACACTGTTACCCTTAATATAGCTATTGAATCTTCTGAACAGCCTGATCAATCACATAACATTGTACTGCCCTCGTTTCTTTCTTAAGAGTATTCTTAATCATTTTTATTCTTATCAAGTGATTTGCTCGATTCTGACCTCCTAAACCCAATGTAAACTTCCTTTATTTCTTGTTCGGAGCCTTTATATCTCTCGTTGGCCAAGGTTCCCTAAACTTGCCAGTTCATCCTTCACCCTAAAAGGAACATGCTTCTTCTGGACAGCTGCAATCACGCTCATTGAAAAAAAAACTCCCACTTGCCATTTGGTCATGTTCTGTCATACAGATTCTCTCACTCCACCTCTGCTAGATCCAGTCAAATCCACTAAAATTCATCCTTTCTCCAGAAAAGATCCCTATACTGTGAACTTGGCCGTACGTTCCCATCACTATCTTCAAACTAATGGAAAGAATGAAGAAGGTATTAATAATTACATGGGTAAAACGTGGGAACAAGAAACATTCCTCATAGAGGGGTCAGAAGAGAAGAGAGTATGCAATTTCAAGTTCCTGGGAGTCAAGATCTCAGAGGATCTATCCTTATCCCAAAATAACAATGTAGCTATAAAGAAGACAAGACAACGGCTATATTTCATTAGAATTTAAAGATATATGGTTTCTCAACTAAAACACTCAAAAAACCTATCTCAATGTACAGTGAAGAGTATTCTGAAAGGCTGCATCACTCTTTGGTAGGGATGGGGGAAGTTACTGAACAGAACCAAAAGAAGCTTCCAGAAGTTGTAAAATTAGTCACCTCCATCTTGGGTACGAGCCTCCGTAGTATCCAAGACATCGACAAGTAGCCATGCGTCAGAAAGGCGACATCAATAATGAAGGACTTCCATCACCCAGGACATGCCATCTTCTCATTGTTAGGGGAAAGAAGGAAGTACAGAAGCCTGAAGGCGCACACTCAGTGATTCAGGAACAGCTGCTTCCCCTCTGCCATCCGTTTGCTAAATGGACATTGAACCCATGAACGATACCTCAATTTTATAATCTATTATTTCGGTAGTGCACTATATTTCATGGTTTAAATATGCATACATACTTACTGTTGTTGTTTTATATCTGTGTTTTTTTTTCCCTATCTATGTTATCATCTGTTGGATTGAACTGCTGCTGGTAAGTTAGCAAATCAGAATCTGAATCAGATTCAGGTTTTTCATCACCGGCAAGTGTCGTGAATTTTGTTAACTTGGCTACTGCAGTTCAATGCAATACATAATATAGAAGAAAATAAAACAATATTTCATAATATTAACAATAATAACTAAGTAAATCAATTACAGTATACGTATATTGAATAAATAAAAATCGTACAAAAACAGAAACAGTATATATTTTAAAAGTGAGGTACTGTCCAAGGGTTCATCTGGGAATCGGATGGCAGAGGGTAAGAAAGAGTTCCTGAATCGCTGCGTGTGTGCCCTTGTGGCTTCTGTGCCTCCTACGGGTGATAATAAACCCAATTCTGATTCTGATTCTGATACAAGGGATTCTTGAACAGCCTGGTGAGTAGTCTGAGGAATGGTACATGGTTTTCAGTCCATATCAGTGACGTCTGGCAATTTGTGAAGTCATATCAGAGAAGGACCTTGTACACACAGCCCAGTCTGTCACAGAAACGTTCTTCCCATCCATCGACTCCAGCTGCATTTCCACCTGGCACGGGAACGCAGTTAACATCATCAAAGACCCTTCTCACCCCTGTCATTCTCTCTTCTCACATCTTCCATTGGGCAGCAGACATAAAGGAGTGAGAACACACAGCACCAGGATCAAGGATAATATGGGTCCCACTCTTAAAGCACCTTCGAAGGTTTCATGTTTTATTGTTTTACAACATTAATTCCCAGTGGTTTAATTTGGCTTTTCTGACACTGAATAACAAAGGCCATTTCATGGCAAAATGAAAATGATAATTACCAAGTGAAAAAACGGAAATAATCAATTGTATTAGTATTCACCCACTTTAATATGATACAGCAAATAATCAGTGGTGTAGCCAAGTGGTTTAGAATTCATATAAGCTGTCAAAAGGAGATCACCATGTGCAGTCAGGATGTTTCAATTGAATGTCATAGAAATACACCTGCTCCAATTGCTGCTGAGTCAGTGTCTTACCAAAAGTTACCCCATGAAGACAAAAGAACACTCCAAGCAACTTCGTGAAAAGGTTTTGAAAAGCAAGAAAATTGGTGAAGTGCACAGACAACAGAGTGTGCAGTATGTGCAGTATCTCCCATCTCGGCACTGCAGCTTATAACTCCTTACGCATTATCATGGGTCTCTTGGTGGACTCCATCACTCGTCCCTTCTTGCACGCTCTCTCCGGTTTTGAGGACAGCCTGCTTTTGGCAGCTTTACACCTGTGCCGTATTATTTCCATGTTTGATGATTGATTTAACTGTACTTCAAGGGATATTCAGTGACTCGGAAATATTCTTGTACCCATCTCCTGAAGTGCTTTACAATGACCTTTCCATGGAATTGACGAGTTTAGTGGTTTACTGTCCTGTGATCAAGGCAAATAGACAAGATTTGAATAAAAATGGATAAGGTGCCTTTCACTACGTTTCAATGTAATTGTGACAAATAACAATAATCTTTACAAAAGCAAGGAAGAGACGAAGGCTGTAGATCTATGTCACCATGTACAACCCTGAGATTAATTTTCTTGTACACTCAACAAATCTACAGAATCATAACTGTCATCTGTCTATAGATAATAACTGTAACATAATCAATGAAAAATTGGCCAACTGGGGTGCTCAGCCAGAATGAAGAAGACAACAAACTGTGCAAATGCAAAAAGAAGAAACAAAAATTAAACAAGCAATAAATATGGGGAATATGAGATGAGGTGTCCTTGAAAGTAACTTCATTGCTTGTGAGACAATTTTGCATTGGTATGCTTGTCCCCTTAAAATTAATGCTAACATTTGGTTTGCCTTCCTTATCACCGACTCATACTGCAAGTTACACTTCCTACAAGAAGACACTGAAGACTCTTTGCACCTCTGTTTTTAATTTTTAAACTGCTTAGAAAGAAGTTTCCACGATTACTGCTTATATGCATGACCATACAGTTCCCCACATGATATTCCATCATCCATTTCTTTGCCCATTCTCCTAATCAGTCTGTGCTTCACCAGATTCCCTACTTCCTCAGCACTAGCTGCTCTCCATCTATCTTCGAATTGTCTGCAAACTTGACAACAAAGCCATTAATTCTGTCTCCCAAATCATTGCCCTTATTTGTCTGTGCTCTTGTCTGTCCTGTTGCGGGGATTTTTTCTCATTGGCGACAATATTACCTCCTGCTTAGGGTCACACCGACTGCCACTCCCATTTACACTATTCTGAACATCACTCACGAATCTACAGGATATTGTGCCCCCTCCATTTCAGGAGCAATCCATCTCTTGTGTGCAAGTTTCCCTACCACTGAAGAAATTGTAGCGATCTGAGAACTTCAATCTTGCCCCCTGTCTCAGCCCTTTAGTCAAATAGTTATCTGAATCACCATTTCTATCCGCACCAGTATGTGGCACAGTGTATAATCTAGAGATGACTGTTTTTGAAGATTTTCCCTAATTCCCTCTGTTCACTGTGTACAAGCTCAACCCCCTTTCTACCAAGTTATATGCACCACTAGCAATTGAGAATTTTCTGTAGCTGCTCTGACTCATTCCTGACCCTAGTACTCAAGAGGCAACATACAATCCTGGATCTCGTTTACAGCATGGAATCTTGAGTCTTCTCTCAAATACTGTCCAGACAGATCCCATCCTCCCCGATTGGGCATCTGAGACACTGTCAGTGACAGCAGCCCTGAGCGATCATTCCCACATCAGTATTCAAAACGTGTAAGTGCTGTGAGGGGAGCAGACACTGGGGACCCTGCACTGTGCGACTCTTTCCCTTTTCTCTCCTGGCGGTCACTAAACTTACCAACATTCTTCAACTTTGGTATGACGTACATCCTGAGGCAGAGTATGTCACTGGCGTTACGGCCATTCCTGCTACTCCAAAAGGGAGAGAAATTCTGAAAAAAAATCTCTAAAATTTCATGTCCTGGAGTACACCACCTCATATGCATATCCATACATTTCCCTACAATTCCAGCTGTTCTATGTTCTGCTGTATCTGGTGATATGTTTTCTTATTCCGGCTCCAGACATACTTACACCCCTCCACCACCGAGTTGTCTACATTCCTGCTTTCACTGTAGTGCCACTTTTGTTTTTAATGCATGTACAAGGAATTCTCTCCAGGCTTGCTCAGCAAAATCATTCTGTCTCTCTTACCATCATTCAGCACTGCCGATTATCTGTTTAATTTGCACATTCATCAAGGAAGGCCATTGTCTAATTTCCACTTTCTAAAATTCCCTTTTCCTTTTCGACTGTATTTGCAACATCTCTGATCATGCAATATTCTTAGATCTGGATTCTTGTCCTTCCTCCTTACATAAATCATTTGAATTTAGAAACACACCACATTAAATAGGTCAGGTGTCAGTTATAGCTGCCCAGTTATAGCAGGTCCCCAGGTCCTGCCTAACATAGTTCTCATTAGCTTGCAACACACACAAAATGCAGGAGGAACTCAGCGTTTATGAAAATAGTAAACTGTCAACATTTTGGACTGAGGCCCTTTACCAAGACTGGAAAAAATAGATGAGGTCAGGATAAGAAGGTGGTAGATGCTGAGGATTAAGTACAAGGTGGTAGTCGATTCTGAGCTTGCCCTTAGTTTAACAAATTCCCCCAAAATTGTCCTTCTTTGAGGATGACTTTTATCAAGATGGTCTCCCACTGAAAGTCATGAATTGTAAGGGCCATGCCGCAGTACAAGGTGTATTAATAGTCCCTACTGCGTCTGAGTTTACCGCCATCCACATAGGTTAACATCACACATTTATTGTGCTTAGAAGTTATCTTCAGACATCCCCACAGCCCCTACACTTTTCTCCAATCAACTTAAAATTATGCCTCCTTGTTTTAGCGACTTCCATTTTGGGATAAATTCTCTGGATGCCCACTCATTTGATGTATCTTATCATTTTGTATTCCTCCATTAGGTCACCTCTCATCCTGCTTCCTGCCACAGAGAAATGTTCTATCTTACTCCACCTATCCTCACATATTTTCTGTGAAGTTCAATGTTGAAAGTAAATTTATTGTCAGAATACAAATGTATCCATATAATTTTCTTGCAGCATGCACAGTAAATACAAAGAAACACAGATGAATCAATGATAAACTGCACACATCAAAGACTGGCAAAACACCAATTTAGAAAGGACAACGAAGAGAACAAGTTGTGTAAGTAAACAAAAACGCAAAGTAAAATGATAATAAATATGCAGTAGCTATCAAGAACATGAGCTGTGGAGTCCCTGAATGTGAGTTAGTTGTTGTGCTGTGTGACATTATCCCCTCTGCTTCCAAAGCCTGAGCGTTGAGGGGTAATAGATATTCCTGAACCCTGTGCTGTAGGACCTGAGGCTTCAGTAATTCCTTCGACATGGATGATGGGGTCCTTGGTGATGGATGCTGATTTCCTATAACAGCTCTACTTGTAGATGTGTTCAGTGGTGAGGACGGCTTTACCTTTGATGGATTGGCTGCATCCACAATTGTTAAATTGTTATTGCTTTCAAGGACATTGGTGTTTCTAAACCAGACCAGTCAGACAATTCTCCACTATAGATCTAGAGAACATAATCAAAGTTTTTAATGACATGCTAAATCAGCACAGACTGACATAGTAGAGGCTGTTAATGCTGGTAAATATTTCCAGGATGCCAACAAATTCCACTCCTCGGAGCCTCTAATCTATATAATCTCAGTCAATGTTAGGGAAATTAAAATCACACACTACTCTGTTGTTAACAGAACTTTCCAGAACCTGCCTACATTTCTGTTCCTTTTTCTGCCGGCAGCATTTCAAAAATCTTTGTTAATTGAGGCATACGCCATTCAAGGTTCTCTGTTGTTAACTCTCTGTTACATTCTGAGGGATTGAGGGGATAGATAACGTTCATGAATTGTAGTCCATTTTAACGGTTGTACAGATGTCTGTCCTTGAAGTGCTGGCGTTATTCTAGTATTTAACGGTGGTGTACAGTCCTGAGTGTGTACAGGACCGTGTGCTCACTGCACAGTGCTGTGAGTTTTATTGTTCTGTGTCCTGGTAGTGAAGGTCTAGATATTGTAAAGTTCACTGTCCCTGTAGTCAAATGTTGACTTTTCTTGAGCAGTCACATACACAGGGCATGTTTATACCAGAGACAGACCACTCGCTTCCCTTCCAGTACGTCCCAAATGTTGTTAAGATCTCTGTTCATACAGTACGGTGCAATCAGTTGAAACATCTTATTTAACCGCATGTGGTCTGTGTCCCACAATGGACTAAATCTCCCAAAGGTTTGACCCATCTAAATGATCGCAACAGCTCCTCCTCTTTAGTAGCAACACACCAGAGAATATCATCATACCACCTTTCTCATCACGCTTTCCTCCTTGTATGTGAAAAGAAAGAAGATAGTTAAGAACAATGTTGGGCCCTTGAAGAATGAATTGGGTAAAATTGTTATGGGAAACAGAGAAATGGCAGAAGAATTTAATGAGTACTTTAGATCTGCTTTCACTAAGGAAGATACAAGCAATCTCCCAGATATTTGGATGGGCCAAGGATATAGGGTAACAGAGGAAATGAAACAGATTGACATTCAGATGGAAACGGTGATGAGAAGACTGATGGGACTGAAGGCTGACAAATCCCCAGGTCCAGATGGTCTGCACCGTAGGGGACTAAAGGAGGTAGCCCAGGAAATTGCGGATGCATTGGTAATCATTTTCCAATGTTCCTTAGATTCAGGAACAGTTCCAGAGGATTGGAGAATGGCTAATGTTATCCCACGTTTTAAGAAAGGAGGGAGGGAGAAAACAGAGAACTATCGACCTGTCAGCCTGACATCGGTGGTGGGAAAGAAGCTAGAGTCCATTATAAATGATGAAATAGTGGCATATCTAGATAGCAGTGATAGGATTGGGCTGAGCCAGCATGGATTTACCAATTGTAAATCTTGCTTGACTAAACTGTTGGAGTTTTTCGAGGATGTAACCAGGAAGTTAGAAGGGGGAGATCCAGTGGATGTAGTTTACCTCGATTTTCAGAAGGCATTTGATAAGGTCCCACATAGAAGATTGGTAAAATCAAAGCTGAGGTCATCGGGGGGAAGGCATTGACATGGATAGAAAACAGGTTGTCAGATAGAAAACAAAGGGTAGCGGTGAATGGGTGTTTCTCGGAATGGCAGGTGGTGACTAGTGGGGTGCCACAGGGCTCGGTATTGGGACCACAGCTGTTTACCATTTACATTAACGATTTGGATGAAGGCATAGAAAATAACATCAGCAAATTTGCTGATGATACTAAGCTGTGTGGCAGTGTGACATGTGATTTAAGATGTTAGAGGAATTCAGGGTGACTTGGATGGGTTGGGTGAGTGGGCAGATACTTGGCAGATGGCGTTTAATGTGAATAAGTGTGAGGTTATCAAATTTGAGAGTAAGAACAGGAAGGCAGCTTATTATCTGAACGGTGTAGTGTTGGGTAAGGGAGAAATGCAAAGAGATCTCGGAGTCCTTGTTCATCAGTCACTGAAGGTGAATGAGCAAGTCCAGCAGGCAGTGAAGAAGGCTAATGGAATGTTGGCCTTTATTACAAAAGGAATTGAGTACAAGAGCAAGGAAATCCAGTACAGAGCCCTGGTGAGACCACACGTGGAGTATTGTGTACAGTTTTGGTCTCCAGGGTTAAGGAAGGCCATCCTGGCTCTAGAGGAAGTGCAGCGTAGATACACGAGGTTAATTCCTGGGATGTCTGGACTGTCTTACACAGAGAGGTTAGAGAGACTTGGCTTGTACATGCTGGAATTAAGGAGATTGAGAGGGGATCTGACTGAAACATATAAGATTATCAAGTGATTGGACAAGAATGAGGCAGGAAATATGTTCCAGATGCTGGGAAAGTCCAGTACCAGAGGGCATGGTTTGAGAATAAGGGGTAGGTCATTTAGGAAAGAGTTAAGGAAAAACTTCTTCTCCCAGAGAGTTGTGGGGGTCTGGAATGCACTGTTTCGGAAGGTAGTGGAGGCCAATTCTCTGGAGGCTTTCAAGAAGGAGCTAGATAGGTATCTTATGATTAGGGGAATCAAGGGATATGGGGACAAGGCTGGAACCGGGTATTGATAGTAATTGATCAGCCATCATCTCAAAATGGCGGTGCAGGCTCGAACGGCCGGATGGTCTACTTCTGCACCTACTGTCTATTGTATATTGTTTTCTACTTGATTTTCACCAATATTCATTTTTTGCCTCGCATGCTAACTCTGTATCTGGGCAGAAACTCCCACCTTTGTCCTAGAGTGGTCCTGTCCTCTCCCCACTCTACTGTTGTTTTTTGTGTCTGCTTAAGATGCCTTGGGATTCTCATTGATCCTCCTGGTAACTCTTCACTCTCCTGATTCACTGTGTGACTTGTTTCTTGCTTCCTGTATGTTCCTCCAAGACCCTGTCTAATTTCATCTTCCTGGCCCTTACATATGACTCCTCCTACATTTAAAAACAAATACAATGTTTTTCATCACCCTAAGTTTCTGAACGAACTCGCCCTTCTCCACTTTCCTCACAGGGACTAGGAAGTCCTGATTACTGACTAGCTGAACTGTAAATGACTCTCACATGTCAGACATGGACTTAACCAGTATCATCAGCTCCCATACTGTTCTCTATGATTCCTGCCCATTTCTGCTGTAATTTTCCTTCCACAAATTTACACTGATCCACCTGCAGGTCCAGACTTATCCTCCTAAATAACTGTCCGAAAACCTCCTGAATTATAATCCATAAATCTTTCCCAATGGAGTTTCAATCAACTTGCTCATTTTCCATTACTGCATCAAGTACGTCCCCCTCCCTGGTGGACCATCCTACATACTGTTTCTGGAAACCTTCCTGAACACACCTAACAAATAATAGCATATCCAAGCCTCAGGTGGTAAGGGAGTCCCAGTCATTCTCGGGAGATTATTCACCAACTGGTGCTATTGTTTTTTCATCATCTCATAAGCCGCCAACATATCTGTTTCTCTCTCACACAGGCTATTGGGAGACCTACAGTATAATTCCATCACAGTGATTGCACCTTTCTGATTCCTGAGTTCCACCCCATATTGTCTTACTGATGAGCCTCCGGGATTTGTTCAACCTTGTGACGTTCTGCCTTGATCAACAATGCAGCTCCCCAATCTCATTTCCCTCCCTCTACAGGGTCTGAATCATATGAATCCTGGAATATTTCAATACCCGTCCTGTCCTTCTCTCAACCAGATCTCTGTAAATGGATGAATCACGGTGTCATGTACTAATCCAGGCTCTAACTACATCTGCATTAACTGTTCTACACCCTGCACTGAAATAAACTTACTCCTTCCCTTCTGTACTCGTTAATGTGGCCCCCATCTTGACTTCCTTTTAGGGTTCCTCGACCTCATCGCTACCTTCCGCTCAATGCTACTTACTGACCTGTAGCTCTGGATCCTAACTCCCTCTCCACATGACACATGACAAAAATCATCAGGGTGTCTCCAGCAAGCTTACCTGTGAGAATATTACTTCTCCTTCTCTTAAGCCATTCTCCTTACACCAGACCAACTTATCCTGAAGAGAGCTCAATGATCGGGTGTTCCTGATGTCCTGCCTCCTGCACCATAGTGCTAGCCACACATTTAACTGTATCAACTTACCATATCTTACCTTGCAAGCATGTGACACTGAAATAACCTGATATCACAACCCGAGTGTTCCTATTTCCTAAGTTTCTGCCCAACTCCCTTCATTCTCTGCAGGATCTTGTCTCGCTGCTGTTAGTTCTAATAAGGACAACGATTTCTGGCTGTTCAGCCTGCCCTTTCAGAATGGCCTGTAGCTTCTCAGAGAAATCCTTGCCCCTAGCATGATAGGGGTAACGCACAATCCTGCAATCTCAGTTATTTCCACAGATGCTACTGTCCGTCCCCCTTCCCCAGCCCCGCTAAAGTGTTTGCTCTATGTGATTTATATCCTTCCATTCTGTGTATTAATGTGCCTTCAAGTAGCCTCGTTGTAATGAAAATTGTTTTAAAATTAATTCATTGTATATTTCCTGTATTTAGCTGAGAGTATTTACTTATGCATTCGCAAACAAAGGAGACTGTACACGTTTGAAACCACACAACTAGCTAGAATTCGTACGATTTTAATATAGAACAAAAAATGTTTACAGCAGCAGCTGTACATAATCCAATATAATAATTTACATCCACAAAACAAGCCGTTCTTAGTGATAGTGTTTGTCACTCAACCAGTTCTCTCTCTCTCTCTCTCTCCTCTCTCTCTCTCTCTCTCTCTCTCTCTCTCTCTCTCTCTCTCTCTCTCTGTCTCTCTCTCTCTCTCCCTCTCTCTCTCTCTCTCTCTCTCTCTCTCTCTCACTTTCTCTCTCTCCGTCTCCCGCAAGATGTCTCAATCGCTTCTCTATCTTGCTGTCTCTCATTCTATTTTCTCTGCCTCTCCCACACGCCCATTCCCTCGCGCTCACTCTCGCGACATCTTCTTCGTGTCCTGGCCCTCTCGCTCCCGTCACGTGCTTTCCATCTCACCCCCTCCTTACGCCAACTCCCTCGTGCGCTTTCCCCCTCTCGATGTCTCCTTATGTCGCTCTCCTTCGCGGTCACTTTCTCTATCTCTCCATCTCTCACAGGGAGACAGGTGAACGTAACGCCACTTTGTCTTCAATTGTGAAACACGGAAATTCTCTTACAGGAAAATTGTTCAAGTTGGAAGTGAGAAGGAAAAAAAGCTACAGGTACAGAAGGAGGAGAATAAATAATGTGAAATGAAGGACGGGTTTTAATGGGAGCAGGAGTATTTGATAGAGACGGAAATATCCTCCAAGATCAGGCAGTTTTGTCAGAACCAGGAAGCAGGGTAACAGTTTTGCCTCAAACTTCAATTTAACAGGAAGGGACGTGAGCCGTAAAAGGGATTTCTCTGGGAGAGTGAGGTCAGTGATGCAGTCGGGATCAACTGTAAACAGTTGTTTTGCAACTGTAAGGCAGCACACACAAAACGGTAAAAGAGTAAACAGTTGACACGACTCTAATGAAGCGTCTCTGCCCGAAAGGTCGACAGTTTAATCTTTTCCATAAATGCTGCCAGACCTGCTGAGTTCCTCCAGCATTTTGTTTGAGTAAAAGAGTAAAATCAGGACTTTGTGTGTGTTGTTTTGTAGTTCGAGCATCTGCAGATTTCCTCATGTTATTTTGTAACTCTGTTCATCACATTGCTTCCGTTTACCCACAAGTGGGGGGATAGTATAGGGAGCATGAAGGTAGATGAATTGTAATACTTTACAGTATTTATTTCTAATGTTACATGAGTTTCAAAATCCGATTCAGTGGGTATTTCACCGCATTCTTTAGTTCCTCTCGGAATTTGCTCTGAGTCACGGCGTAAATACACGTGTTGGTGCAGGAACTGAGAACCTGCAGCATTGACGCTGTCTGTGCTGTGATGTAACGGGGATCCGTGCCAGAAAAAGCAAAACTCATTGAAATCCGTCTTTCGATATTAAATCCCACCCGTGTTCCCCATAACAATATGAAACTACCGGTTATGCTGAAGAGCAAAACGATGGATTTGCGTCGGTTCTCCATCTCCCGGTCCTTGTCATTCTCTCCACTCTTTTGTCCCCGGAGCGCCCTGCGGGCTCGACTGGCGGCCAGAATCCGCCTGACAGTCAGAATATTGAACAGCAAAATCAGAAAGAATGGGAGACAAGGGGTTAAAATGAGGTCAAACAGATCGAATGCCGCCCATGAGGGAGAGTTTTTGAAGCTCGGTGTAATAGCACAACCCCAGGGAACACCGTTAATTATTTTTCCAGGCTCGTATACAAAGGCCCAGGGGACAGTCTCCAAACAGGCCAGCACACTCACTGTCCCGATAACCACAGCCGCCGTTCTCTCGGTGCAATATTTTGTTTTCAGCTTCTCACTGCAAATAGCCACAAATCGATCGACAGTGAAAGCGACAGTCAGCCAGACTGAGGCCGCAGTGCTCGCACAAATCAACCACGTATCGAATCTGCATCCAGGAGTGATGAACAGGAATGATCGGCGAAAATAAATCCAAGCAGTCAGCCTCAGCAGCGAATCGGAGATAACGACCATGAGATCGGCCGCTGCCATTCCCATTAAGTAGCGAGTGACACATTTGGAGAGACCGCACTTTCCCCGGGACAAGATCACAATCGCCACCAAGTTTGCTGGAAAAGAGATAGGGAACAGCTAGTTGAGAAAATACTGAGCAGAAGCCAATGCAGCAGTTTGAGGGGATCCTGTTATATTTCACCTTTCTTGTTGCATTTAGTCGTGGGAGAGTTGAGAGAGGGCTCAGAGCTGGCGGAGACAGAGAAGGAGTTTACACAGTAAAATAAAGTCAATGTTATGTGTATTCGGATTCCTTACTGATCGCCGAAATGTGAAGTCGCAGCGGAAAGCTAAAACTGGGTAACTACCGCTTCATTGTCAATACTGGATGGAACACTTTGTCGCGTCTGAACAACCACTCACATTCAAATGCAGACGATCAATTGGGATAAGCACGCCGGGCTGTATAAACACATTATTTGCAAACACATTGCAGCGACTACAAGACCAAAAGCAGAGAGTCGAACATCTCATTATTAATCACACACCGCTGTCAGAACGCTGCCTGACCCGCTCATCCCACAGAAATTGGACGGTTCGCTGAATTTCTGCAGCGGTGTTTTTTCAGATCCAAATCCCAGCATCTGTAGTCCCGGTGTTTCCATTCCATTCCTGAAATGTGGAATACTGGGACTGGAAGGTGAGAGTTTAAACCAGCTGCAGAATCAATCACAACATTGGGATTAAACTTAAACATACACCCACAGCAGCTGACACTGCGGCTTACCGGGAATTCCGAAGGCTGAAATAAAAGGATAGTAAACGGCTTCTATCCGCCTGATGACTGGATACACCATTTCAATGAGAATCTGTGATTTCTGTTGTTCCTGTATTCACAGCTCCGGCCGACAGCTGATGCATTCCAAGCGGCCCTGGTTTATACAGAGGATCTTTCCCCAGAGATACTGTTATACACCTCAGTAACTTTCTTCGTTACAGTTGTTCGAACAAATACTTTAATTCACTACCATTGTCTCTGTAGTAAATATTGGGGAGATTGGAGACAAATACATCAAAACTATTCAGCATTACCTCAGCAGCGTCTCTGGTGGAAATAGGCTGGTAAATTTAATTTCAAAGACTCAGCTTTGTCACGAAGCAGCTACACTTAGATTTCATGTTTCTGTTGGGTAATTATTCATCTCTGAACGGAGACCAGCGACGCTGGCGGATCCCTACCTCTGTCCCTGCGGTTTGCCATTTTGAACTGTCCTTCAGTATCTTCCTGTTCTCTCTCTCTCTCTCTCTCTCTCTCTCTCTCTCCTCTCTCTCTCTCATCTCTCTCTCTCTCTCTCTCTCTCTCTCTCTCTCTCTCTCTCTCTCTCTCTCTCTCTCTCTCTCTCTCTCTCTCCTCTCTCTCTCTCTCTCTCTCTCACACACACACACACACACACTCACACACACACAAGCAATTGCACAAATGTATTTCTATGTTAACGTGACTGTCCTGTTATCTATACTATTTATTACAAGTTACTATAAATTGCATTCAGAGCCATAACGTAAGGAGTTTAAGTTCTGACGTACATGAAGGATGTAGGTAATGAAGTCAATACAATTCGAAATACACAAACACAGATACTATAGAGATACCGAGATCAGGATGGAAGCGGTAAAATGGACACGTTGCTAATGTACAAACACAAGAATATATCAAGATGTTGGGAATCCAGGGCAACACAAGGAACTCTGCTGAGTTCCTACAGCATTTTGTGTGTCATGTTGCTGATGTTACTGTCTTTAATAGGTATCTCAATTCTGTGAAAGGTCAAAAGAAATCGAGAATAAATATTTCAATCTGTAAAGGAATGTGCAGACTGTCAAATAATACTAAACAATCATGGAAATTGGCAGATGAATAGGTGCATGGCGGATGAAATGAACGAGAGAAGGACAAGCGTGAGGCAAATTGGAGAGAGAGAGAGCGAGAGAGAGAGAGAGAGAGACGAGAGAGAGGAGAGAGAGAGAGAGAGAGAGAGAGAGAGCGAGAGAGAGAGAGAGAGAGAGAGAGAGAGATGGAGAGAGAGAGAGAGAGAGAGAGAGAGAGAGAGAGAGAGAGAGAGAGAGAGAGATTCATTCAGTACCTGTCAGTCTCTGGTACAGTGTGAGAGAGTGGGGTTCACTCTGTCCCTGTCACTCTATGATACAGTGTGATACTGCACAGGACCAAAAAGTTTGCCGAAGTTTGTAAGTCTTGTCAGCCCTGTCTTGGGTACTATCCTAAGAAGTACCCAAGACAGGGATGACAAGATTTACAACCTTTAGGGAGCGGTGTCTCAGAAAGGCAACCTCCATTGTTAAGGACATCCAGCACCCAGGGCATGACACTTTCTCACTGTCACTGTTGTGGCGTGAATGAAATCAGTGGAGAGAGAGTTACTGGTAGATAAAAAAGCAACTTCTGTATTCGACAAAACAAGGTACAGCAGGAATCATATCATACCGAGACGTTTTCGGTGGAAAAGTCTGCTGGGCCAATGTGGGGCTCGATATTTATTTGCTAAGCACAAAGGAAAATTCCATATTTAAAAGTATAGATAATGTTTTCGTTTTGCAGCTACATACTCATTTCACACCTGGGCACATCCATCCCACAGGAGCCAGCAGCCTCTGGACTGGGCTTTTATGATTCCATTGTTTCAAACAGAATCCACAGTACATTTATTTGTTGTTTTACGTTCTTAACATGAAGGACAATCCATAATTAGAAAGTATAAATAATGCTGTCTTTGAAACTACATGCAAACTGCACACCGTCTGGCTCGCATTTGTTCCACAGGAGACAGCAGCGTCTGGATTGGTATTTACAGCTTTTAGGAAATGCATTGTTACGAACTAAATCCACAGTACTTTGTCAAGGAACAAAAGACTGGTGGGCAAAGCCATTTGCTAAAAGTAAATGACCCAAAAATCATTCCAACAGGGGACCATGCGAAGTCAGCATGGATTCCTGAAGGCGTAACCTTCCCCGACAGGATGGATAAACCCATAAATCTGAAGAACTTCCTCCTGCATGAGTTCCTCAGCAATACATCAAACTGTACAACATATCGATTTCTCACCACACTAGCACATGGTTTAGGTCACAATTCCGAAGTTACAATCCTGGAGGTCCTGCTTTTCTAACCTAGTTCTCCAAAATCACTTTGTAGGGCCTCATCCCAGCTTGTTTAAAACTTTCCGTGTAGCTGGAAGAAAACTCCGCTTAAACATATCGACTCCCCTCCTCCTTGTAGCCGTCTCACCTTCATTTCGAGAGTCCAATGTTCCTTGACCTGAAGCCCCCACCCACCTCGCGCCAGCACCTCAACGACCCCTTTACCTGGGCTTTAGAAGGCGCCAGAAGTGCAGTCTATATATTCTGTTCCTTTATGTGACTGGACTTTCATTTCCCTCGCGACCCAGAGGAACTATTATTCTAATGAATTAAACCTCTCATCACTGGAAGTGACTGCACCCTCGCCCACCAACTGCTGTGTGTCAGGGTGCTCGCACTGGTCATGGGCCGAGGAGGGACAGACCCAGTTCCTTGGGGATTTGCAGAATGGAAAAGTACTTCCTGCAGAATGGAAAAGTACTTCCTGTAATTTAAAGCAGGAGAATCAGAAAATTTCCAGAAATAGGAGACAGCAACAGTTGGTTTGTCATTGAGCAGCGACCTGAGTGAAGCAGCACTAGGTCTGGCGGAGGGAAAGGAGGGAAAGGACTGGGCAAAGGCGGAGACAAGCGGCACCGTAAAGTACAGGCAGCACACACAAAATGCTGGTGGAACACAGCAGGCCAGGCAGCATCTACAGGGAGAAGCGCTGTCGACGTTTCGGGCTGAGAACCTTCGTCAGGACTAACTGAAAGGAAAGATAGTCAGAGAGTTGGCATCACTGGCAGAGGCTTCGCAGCAGTGAATTTAAAAACGCATATACGAGGTGTTCCATAAAGTTCTCAGTGATAACATCCAGGGCATCACCAAACCGGCCATCCGCCGTCTGGCTCGCCGTTGCGGCGTCAGGCGGATCTCGGGTCTGATCTACGAGGAGACCTGTGGGGTGCAGAAGTCTTTCCTGGAGAATGTGATCCGCGATGCGGTCACCTACTCTGAACACGCCATCTTGTGAGCCTTACTAGTGGGAGAGGTATGAGATTTAATGGTCATTATAGTTCTGAAACTGCTGTAAATTTAACTTCAGTTTCAAACGTTCAGGCTGGAGTGAGTGCGTGGTATGTCTTGGGAGATGAAACATTGGGGAGTGATCATTTTCCTTTATTTATAAGCCTGGGTTTAGAATTATATCAGGGACAAGAGGCCATTTCCAGGAGTTGGAGTTATGCTAAAGCAAATTGGAGATGTTTTAATGTTTTATGTGAAGAACGGAACGTCTGTCTGGACTGAATGGTGAGGATGATGTGGATTTCTGCTAAGAAAGTTTGTCACATTATTCATCAAACTGTGGTAAAAGAAAACATTTTAAAAAGTGCAATTGATAGGAGAAAGGCTGTACCATGGTGCATGGAGGAGTGTGCTGAGGCAATTATTGAGAGAAATGAGGCATTTTAGAAAGGTACCATGTATCACCCTCTGAGTGACGCTATTACGTGTAACAGGTCACAGGCCGTGGTGAGGAAAGTAATGATGGTACTGAAAAAAATTTTCTGGAGGCCATATTGTAATAATATTGGAAGGACTATTAAAGTTGGAGATGTTTGGGGAATGATTAAGAAAATGGGGTGTGCCATTCATAGGGATCCCAGTATCGATTAAAGAAGGTAATATGATTGTTATAGAAAGAGAGAAGGCCTGGTCATTTGCTGCAATTCATAGTCAAAATAATAAAGAGAGATTTAAGATTCAAGATTCAAAAACTTTATTGTCATTCTAACCGTACATCAGCTCTGCAGGGCAGAATGAGACATCCTTTCCCAGGAGCAGTGCAGTCATAGCATAACAAACGCAACTCTGAATAATAAACATAACAATAAATAGTAAAACACAACAGCCACATGTCAGTTAAAATCAAGTTATCAGTGACCAGTGCAAGTTAAAAGTGTCCAAAGCAGAGTCAGGTAGAGCAGCTATTTAGTAGTCTCACTGCCTGTGGGAGGAAGCTGTTTAGTAGCCTTGTGGTTTAAGTTTTGATGCTCCTGTGATGTTTGCCTGATGGCAGAAGAACAAACAGTTCATGGAGGGTGTGAGGGGTCTTTAATGATGTACCGTGTCTTCTGGAGGCATCGACTCTGAAAGAGATCTTGGACAGAAAACAGGGAGACCCCAGTAACCTTCTCTGCTCCCCTAACCACCCTCTGCAAGGCTTTTCTTTTTATCGGCAGCAATGCAGCTGGAGTACCAGGTCGTGATGCAAAAGGTCAGCACACTCTCAACCACGCCTTTGTAGAATGTAGTTAAGATGTTAGTGGGGAGTGATGCTTGTTTAAGCTTCCTCAGAAAGTGCAATCTCTGCTGGGCTCGTTTCACAATCCCAGTGGTGTTCCAAGACCAGTCATGGTCCGGATCGGTTCCCCTTTAAATTTAGTTATGTTGCGTTATGATCCGGACCATTGACTCTTAGCTTCCTTCTAATTCTGTTTCATGTGTCCCTTGAGCATGGCAATCAAGGTAATCGACTCTCGACTGGAACCGGCAGCTTATAAGCCTGGCTTTAGCCTTTCAGGGTGAGAGTGTTAAGAAGCATTAGCAAGTCGCCGTCGCTACCACAAGCCAGAGTTATCTAAACCTCATCGGAGTGCCGACAATTCGCCTTCCTTCACCAGAGTGGGTCCGGGAAAGTTCAATCTGCCAGGGATGAGATGAAGGCGGAGTGACTCCACGTTCGTGCCCATTGTCTGAGTCTACCCCTCGAAGTGTCTCGGCTCGGTGCCTGAGTGGAAGGCGGAGTCCTGGCTCGATGTCCATGCCCTGTGTTTTTGTGTCCACTTTTCCGGCTTCCGTGAATCAAGGTCCTAGTCTCCTAGTCCAGGGTCCGCAACGATCGAGGTTCCACTTTCAAGGCTGCGGCGATCCATGTATTGGAGTCTCCAAGTCCAAGGGCCGTGGCGGTCCCAGAACCAAGGGGTCCCAGTCATGACCGCGACGATCCATATTCCCACTGTCTAAGTCCAAGGGCCGCAACGATCCATGTTCCCGCTGTCCAAATCCAAGGGCCGCGGCTGTCCATGTTCCCACTGTCCAAGTCATGGCCGCAGCGATCCCAGTTCCCTGTTTCCAAGTCCGAGGTCGGCGGCGATCTTAGTCCCCTAGTCCGAGGTTCGTGTTCCTCTTTGTCCTTCTTGATTTCCAGATTTTCTGTGTAGCGAGTAATAAAAGCTATTTTATTGAACCTAAGAAAGACGTGTTTGTGTCTTGCGTGTGGGTCCTCTCCCAGCAACCTTGTCCCCGCCTCGTGACAGGTCCAGGTGAGATTGTCCGAGATCTGCACCCCAAGGAACTTGATGTTTTGCACTCTCTCCACTGTGGAGCCGCTAATGCTGAGGGGCGTTTGCTCAGGCTGAGAACGTCTGAAATCGACGATCATCTCCTTGGTTTTGGTGACATTAAGCATCAAGTTGCTGTCACTGCACCAGTTCTCTAGGTGTTTGACACTGTTTATTCATTTATTCATTTTCACAATGTTTATTCATTTTTGCTGATAAGCCCCACCACTGTGGCATCATCAGCAAATTTATTGATCAGGTTCTCCTTGAATCTGGCTGCACAGTGATGTGTTAGTAGTATAAACAGCAATGGGCTAAGCACACAGCCTTGTGGGGATCCAGTGCTCAGTGTGATAGAGTCAGAGATGTTCCTACCAACATGGACTGACTGTGGTCTCTCTGTCAAGAAATCGAGAATCCAGCGACACGTGACAGTGTTAAGACCAAGCAGCAACAGTTTTCCACTGGTCTCCGCGGGATGATGGTATTGAACGTTGAACTGAAATCAATGTACAGGATTCTGGCATAAGTGTCTTTGTTGTCCAAGTGAGAGAGAACTGTGTGCAGTGTGGTGGATATTGCGTCCTCCGTAGAATGATTTGGACGATAAGCAAACTGTAGAGGATCCAGCGATGAGGGAAGGCTGGCTGTGATATGAGGCTTGACAAACAATTCAAAACATTTCATCACTATGGGGGTTAGGGCAACCGGACGGTAATGATTCAGACAGGCTACAACTGATTTCTTTGCTACAGGGATAATTGTGGAGGTCTTGAAGCATCTGGGGACAATGGCTTGACTAAGGGAGATGTTGAAAATGTCTGTCAGGACATCTGCTAATACATCAACACATTCCTTGAGCACACGTCCAGGGATGTTGTCGGGATCTCCTGCTTTTCGTAGGCTAATCCTGGCAAGGGTCCTACGTGTTTGCTCTGAATCGAAGATTGGGGTCGGCTGCTCAGATGGTAAGAAGGGATTGGCTCTCCCCCTTGCTGTAGTGTTTGATGCTTCGAAGCGTGCAAAGGAATTGTTAAGCCTGTTTGGAAGAGAGGCGTCGCTGTCATTAGTTTTCTGCCTGATCTTGTAGTCTGTCAGAACTTTAATTCCCTGCTACATCCGTCTGGTGTCACCTGTGTCACAGAAGAGTCCATGTATTTTGCCCGCGGAGGCCCTTTTCGCTTTCCTGATCCCGAGTGAAAGCGCAGACCTGGCTGAGCGAAGCGCACTTTTGTCCACGATCTGTAGGCTGTGTCAGGGGCCTTCTGTTGTCATCCATGGTCTTTTATAACCACGTGCGGTGAAGGTTTTCATCACAGTGACATCCTCCGTGCATTTGGCTGTGTAGCTGATTACTGCCTCCGCATACTCCTCAATGTCTATATGATCATGATAGGAAGCTTCTGTTTTGAATATGTGCCAGTCTGTGTGCAAAAAAAAAACAGTCTTGTAGTGCTGAGGCTGCTCCTTTTGGCCATGCCCTTATCTCTCTTTTCTCTACTCTCACACATTTAAGCAATGGTTTATATGCTGGTGTTAACATGACAGGTATGTGGTCAGAGTGGCCAAGATGGGGGCGGGGGGCTGCTTTGAGACTAAACAATGTAGGGACAAGCTTTTAAGAGAATACCATAATGTTTCGGAAAGTAGCTGAAACAATGATAACGATGTAGAGCTTCTTTGTGTGAATTTAAGAACGCTATTATTAGTTCAGGTCAGACGGCTCCAGGAAGGGATGATCCATGTTATTGTATGTTTAAACATATGACCAACAGCTCTCTTAAGATAATATTACATTTTTGAAACATAATTGGAGTGCAGGCCATCTTCCCTCCTAATGGAAAATGACAATTGTAGTGTCTATTCTAAAACCTGACAAATCCCTGTTGGGTCCTTCTAGTTATAGACCAATATCCCTGATGTCCCATTTGTGAAAATTTATGGAATGTATGGTAATAGAGTGCTTGAGTTATATTTTGGAAAAGGGAGGTAACGTGCGTTTGTTAATATACTGGATTAATTTGAGGGGCCAAAAGCAGTCAATGTTTTTATGCAGAAAACTCATCATCTACTTCATCACAGCAAGATTCCACAATCAATATACTCAATAGAAATGTCAATCCATGACATCCTATACTGTCGCGATGAGGCCACACTCAGGTAGGAGCAACAACACCTTGTATTCTGTCTAGGTAGCCTCCGATCTAATGGCATGAACTTCGATTTCTTGATCTTCCAGTCAATCATTCCCTCGCTCATCATATCCCCTCCCCTTTTCCCTCCCGTTACCTGCCCATCACCTCCCTCGGGTGTTACTCCCCACTCTTCTTTCTTCCATGGACTTCTGGTCTCGCCTATCAGACTCCGCCTTCTCCAGCCCTGTAGCTCTTTCACGAATCAACTTCCCAGCTCTTCACTTTATCTCCCGCCTCCCAGTTCCACCTGTCACTTTGTGTTTCTCTCTCCCATCCCCCACCTTTAAAATTTACTCCTCATTGTTTTTTCTCCAGTACTGCTGAAGAATCTCGGCCCAAAACACCAGCTGGACTTTTATTCACCGATGCTGCCTGGCCTGCAGAGTTTCTCCAGCATTTTGTGTGTGTTCCTTGGATTTTGAGCATCTGTAGATGTTCTCATGTTTATTACTCAATGACAACAGGCATTTTGTATGACAACCACTCACTTAGATATGTAGATATGTAACTCAAGGTTCAGCAGATGCTGAGAATAAACTGTAAAGTAACACACACAAAGTACTGCAGGAAGTCAGCAGATACTCAGCAGAGGAATTATCAGTCTAGATAGGGTGAAGTGTCTTGACCCATAATATCAACTATTTATTCCTCTCCATAGATGTTGCCAGGGTCACTGAGTCCCCCCCAGCGTTTTGCAAACATAAACCTCTTTATTCACTCAATCAGTTTCCGAATGTTTGCTGAAATTTCAGTTGAAACCTGATCCTCCTGGTCTGATTACTTCCTTCTACTCCCCGTAAACTCGAGGCTCCATCACATCTGGACCCCCAAAGCCCTCATTTATGCTGACCCTCTTGTTTCCGCTCCAACGAATATTTACCTAACCTTCTGCTGTCATACTTTAGAGGAGAACATTTTATTGCAACAGCCAGGCTGTGTGAGGCAGAACCCTTCAAAATTAGTGAAAATGACCCAAAACAACGAATAGAGGATGACAGGAAGATTTTAACCACACAAGACATCATCCTTGGTCCAGAGCTGTGAGGAGTGAAGACTATTTGGGACAAACCCCTATTGAATTCATCTTCTGCAGTTTCCAGAAAGTGTTGGATTTAATTGAAAGTAAACCTCTTCATTCACAGACTGGTGACCAGTTGCAGCCAGAGTATTACAGTGTGAGTGAGAGGTGAACAGCAGATATGGATCTGAAAGATCTGGTGTGGAATAGGACCATGAGCAGGTACCAGACGGACTTAGTGGACTCTTCACTGTATATTAGCTGTGTGACAGGCAGGAAGCGCCAGAGATACATGATTTGAAATAGAACTGATTAATTTGTCACGGATTCACAATTTTAAACACCAGTGCATTTTCAGACTAACATCAGCAGAACGAACCCCCCAATGCTCAGTGACCAGGGTTCAGTCCTGGGTGTGATGAACAGCCGCAATAACTGCAGATTATGACATTAACAGTCTATGATGAACTTCCAACTAGATTCAGTCACGAAGGTGGTTGAAATGTCCACCTAGAGTTTAATTCAGCGTCCACCGTGACGTAAGGTTGCCAGTGTTTCAGCAGCTGGGATGACTGAGTAAATTTCTTTGCTGACACAAGATGGAAGTGTGTGCTCTATGTATTATAAACTCACTGGAGCCTCACAAAGTGGGTGAACGAATGAATCTCCTCCCACAATCGGAATAGGTTTGAAGCTATACTGAGAGACAGAGACAACTGAGCTAAGTCTAGCTGCTCACCGGTGTGACCCGGCTGATGGTGTAAGAACTCATGTGACTGAATGAATCCCATCCCACACTCGGAGCAGGTGAATGCCCTCTCCCCATGTGAACTGGCTGGTGTATCTGCAGTGGCCTTCTGAATCCCTTGTAAAATGAGAGGCGGTGAATGTCAGCTCACCGGTATCAACTCTGTGGCCATTTATCAGGTCAGGCCGTGGACATGTCCGTGTATTGGGGTTCTCCTTGCTCAGACTGGTGTGCAGTCTACTCAACAATCTGCTCATTCACATTCAACGATTGGTAGCATTGAAATGTTGGGCAACTGACAGACACATCTGAACTGACACACCGTTGAGTTTGAGATTCTTAGCCTTTTCTACCCTGTAAAATGTTTGCAAGCAAGATGAACAGATGAAAGACAATATTTCAGCTGAGATTATTTTAGTTTTTATGTTGATGTCTGATGTCACCCCGTTACAGTGAGGCTGAACACAATTTGGAGGATCAACACTTCTAACTGGGAACAGTTCAGGCATAAGGACACATCAGATTCTCTGTTTTCCTCTCTGCCCTTCATCAAGCTGTGACTTGGCTCAGTTTGTCTCTCTCCATTAGTACAGCTTTCCATCCCGAGTATCTCCCACAGACTTACTAAGAACACACATTTGTTGGTATTCGATGGTGGTAAACTGTCAGGTTGGGTCGGGTTACGATAGGACTCAAGTGCTGACCAATGAATGCTCTTTTACCAAGATTTATTAGGGAGCAGAAAGGCAACAGTCTTTCAAAAACAGGAGGCAGGCACTAATCTGGAATGGTAGGCAGAGGTCTTATCCCGGAAAGGCAGTCCGGCGAGGGCAGACGATCCAGAACGCACAGGCAAAAATCAGGTTCCAAAACAAGCAAATCCAGAAATACAAGAGTCCGGCAAAATCAGTTGGCAGCAGTCACTATGGCAGGCTAGAACGACACAGGTCAGAGCTGGGATGAACTGGCAGAGATTGTGAGTCAAGGCAGGGTTTAAATGGACCGGGTAATGAGTGAAAACAGAAACAGGTGGGCGCTAGTGAAGAGTTGAGTGGGTAATTGGCGAAAGTCCAATAAGGAAAAGGGGTGGGTCAAAACCCACATGGCCTGGTGAAAGAAGGCAGAAATTAAGCGCTGTCGTGGTCCAGAGCTATCAGCAGAGGCCCTTTGACCCAATGTTCAGGCCGGATCCTTAACAATACCCCGCCCCCCCACGGGCTTCTCCAGGCGCCCTTCTCGCCGGTACGGGATGGCTCCCATGAAAGTCCCTAATGAGAGAGGGATCCAGGATATCTCGACCGGGAACCCAACACCTTTCTTCGGGGCCATAACCCTCCCAATCCACGAGGTATTGCAGTCCACGACCCCTGCGTCGAACGTCCAGTAATCGACACACAGTAAAGGTCTCTGAGCCATCGATGAGACGGGGAGGGGGAGGGAGCTTCGGGGCAGGACAGAGGGGGCTGTAGACGAAGGGCTTAATCTTTGAAACATGGAATGTAGGATGGATCCTGCGAAGGGTAGTAGGTTGTTTTAGACGCACCGCCGAAGGTCTGATCACATTGGTGATGGGGAAAGGTCCAATGTAGCTTGCAGCCAGGTTGCAGGAGTCCACCTTTAAGGGAATATCCCGCGAGGATAACCACACCTTCTGACCCTAGCGGTAACGGGGGGCCTCGATGCGGTGACGGTTTGCTTGCTGCTTCATTCTGGCTGTAGACTGAAGGAGCGCCTCTCGGGGTTGCCTCCAGGTCCGTGAACACCTCTGGACAAATGCTTCGGCTGAGGGAACGCCCACTTCCTCCTCCTGAGGTGCGAATAAGTGGGGTTGATAGCCAAGACAGCACTGGAACGGTGATAAGCCTGATGAAGCAGAAGGCAAGGCTTTGATGGCGTACTTGACCCGGGGAAGTTGCCGACTTCAAGAGGAAGATTCCCGAGATGTCACACAATGGATTTTCACCTCCATCTGCTGATTGCCCCGCTCGGTCTGGCCATTACTCTGTGGATGAAACCCAGATGAGAGGTTAACCCTGATCCCGAGTAGTTTGCAAAAGGCCCTCCAAAAGTGGGAGGTAAATTGCGAACCTCTGTCAGATACCACTTCACCGGAGAGACCGTGAATACGGAAAACATGCTGAATCACCAGGTTGGCAGTCTCCTTGGCAGAGGGCAGCTTGGGAAGGGGCACTATGTGGACTGATTTGGAAAAAAAACGATCCACTATGGTAAGAATGGTAGTATTACCGTCGGACGGAGGGAGCCCGGTGACATAGTCCAGTTCAATGTGTGACCAGGGCCTTCTAGGAACAGGTAGGGAATGCAGGAGACCAGTAGGTTGTTGACTGGATGTCTTATTCTGTGCACAGACTGGGCAGGCAGAAATGAAGCGATCCACATCCATACTCAGGGATTGCCACCTAAATTTTTGTCTGATGAAAGCCGTCGTGCGTCTGATGCCAGGGTGACATGCCAGTCTGGAGGTGTGTTCCCACTGGAGAACCTGGAAATGGACAGACTGGGGAACATACAATAGATTAGCGGGACAAGCACTAGGAACAGACCCACCCTGTTGGGCCGACCGGACCACAGATTCAATCTCTCACTGTGCTGCGGGGACCAAACATTGCTTGGGGAGAATGGTCGTTACCTCGGGCGCCTCGTCGGTTGTTGGAAACTGTCTGGAGAGCGTGTCAGGCTTGCCGTTCTTAGAGCCAGTACGGTAGGTCAGGGTAAATCTAAAACGGGCAAAAATTAGGGACTACCGAGCCTTGCGGGAATTGAGGCGTTTGGCTGAACGGATATATTCCAGGTTCAGACTAGAACGGATCGTCCAGACTAGAAAAGGAGTAGTCGTTCCCTCAAGCCAATGCCGCCATTCCTCAAGAGCAAGTCTAACCGCCAACAACTCTCGATCGCCGATGTCATAGTTGAGTTCTGCGGGCGAAAATTTGAGGGGGGAGAAAAGTGCACGTTTGTAGCTTGTCATCCTTTGCAGAACGCCATAACAGTATAGCCCCTACTCCTCCATCAGAGGAGTCAGTCTCTGCAATAAACTGCCTGGTAGGTTCGGCCTGAAGGAGAATAGGTGCCCTGGTGAAACGAGACTTTAGATCAGAAAAGGCTTTCTCAGCCTCCGGATTCCAGGCGAACTTCGACTTGGAGGAGGTTAGGGCAGTCAGCGGGGCGGCCAGGATGCTGAGGTTTCGAGTGAATTGGCGATAGAAGTTGGCAAACGCAAGAAAGCGTTGGACATCCCTTCGAGAGGCGGGTTGTGGCCACTCCTCTACCGCCTTGATCTTCTGAGGGCCCATCTGGATTCCTCCAGCACTGATCACATATCCCAGAAACGGTTAAACTCTGGTGAAATTCACACTTCTCCGCCTGCACAAATAACTGGTTCTCCAGGAGTCGTTGGAGCACACGACGGACTTGCTTTTCAGAGAGGGACTTAGAAAATATCAGAATGTTATCCAGGTACACAAGTACAAATTGGTTCAGCATGCCTCTGAGGACGTCATTTACCATGGACTGGAACACATCAGGACCATTAGAAAGTCCGAAAGGCATCACAAAATATTCATAGTTACTAGATGGCGTATTGAACGCGGTCTTCCACTCATCCCCCTCCCCTAGGGGGACCAGATGGTAAGCATTGCGGAGGTCGAGCTTGGTGAAGATAGACACACCCTGGAGCAATTCAAATGCTGATGACATAAGAGGAAGTGGGTAGCGGTTCTTAACGGTGATCTCGTTAAGACCTCTATAGTCCACGCAAGGGCGCAGTGACCCGTCTTTCTTGGCAACAAAGAAGAACCCTGCGCCTGCTACGGAGGAAGAGGGACGGATAATTCCTGCAGCCAAGGCCTCCTGAATATACTTGTCCATCGCCTACCTTTCAGGTGGAGACAGGGAATACAGACGAGGTGGCCAGGTTCCCGGAAGGTGATCTATCGCGCAATGATAGGGGCGATGCGGGGAGAAGGGGGTGGCCCGAGTCTTGGTGAATACCAGCTTTAGGTCCCGATATTCTGGAGGTACAGAGGACCGATCGGGAAACTCTTCTGTAGGTAGAGGAGCCAGACTTGGATTAGCATGAGCAACACACAGACAGTGATTTAGGCAGAAGGGACTCCAGCTTAACACCCTGTTACTAGACCAATCAACGTGTGGATCGTGCTGAGCTAACCATGAGTGGCCAAACAGAACTTCAGCTTTGGGGGAATTACATGAAAAATAATGCTCTCCTGGTGATTCCCAGAAATGAGAAGACTCACCGGAGCTGTAGAGTGGGTAATCAAGGCCATTTTTACTCCGGTTAAGCCGCTGGCTTCCAAGGGTTACTTCAGACGGGAGAGTGGCATCCCGAGTTTGGCCGCAAAACTGGAACTGATAAAGTTTCCCTCAGCCCTGGTGTCAATGAAAACCGAAACAGTGTGTCTCCTCCCTTCAGCCAATATAAAAGAAGGTAGCAGGGTTCGAGTGATGGGGACCAGGGGAAGGAAGCACTGCTCGCCCGTAGTCCACTCTTTATGAGCGAGCGTTGGCCTTTTACAGGACAACTGGATACATAGTGACCAGGCTGACCACAATACAAACAGGAGTTGGTACTGACTCTCCTCCTTCACTCCGAAGGAGACAGATGGACACGATCAATCTGTATGAGCTCCATTGAGCTGGATGGAGGTGACTAAGGACTCGAGAAGATGTGGGTGCGGGCTGGAAAAATGTTGTGTTTGAGATTCTCAGACAGAAACTCTGCCTATTCTACCCTGTAAAATATTTGCAAAGAAGATCAACAGGTGAAAGACAATATTTCAGCTGCGATCATTTTAGTTATTATGTTGATGTCTGATGTCACACTGTTACAGCGAGGCTGAACACAACTTGGAGGAACAACACTTCTAAATGGGAATTTTTCAGGCATAAGGACAAAACATCATTTTTTTTTCTGTTTTCCTCTCCGCCCTTCATCAAGCTGTGACTTGTCTCAGTTTGTCTTTCTCCATTGGTACAGCTTCACATCCCGGGTATCTCCCACAGACCTAATAAGAACACACATTTGTTGGCATTTGACGGTGGTAAGCTCAGAGTCAGCGATGGCTTTGAACCTGAAGAGAATGTGATTGGGCTTTCTCGTTGCAGATTGACACTGCGGTATTCTTGTGGTGTGAACGCTACTGGTACCCAGTATGTTATTGTGAGTTTTATAAATCAAATGGTATGAGGCATTTTATTTTTAAGGACAACTATAACAACTACAGACACATAAACACAAAGCACAGTTAAAAAAAACCACATAATTCATCATAATATCTGCCCAGCCTTTTAAAGGGAAACACAGCTCAATGTTGGTGATTGTTAATTGTGCATGTTTCCACCAATTACATTAATCTACATAGACACCCCTCCCCACCCCCCAGTCCTCTCACTGCTCCCCCTCTGTGATCTTTGTAGAGGTTCATTTCCTTTCAATGTCACTGGCAACATGTTATGGAAGAAAACATCAAAGTCCCTCAGTGTATCAGTGCTCCTAAGGGTGTTGCCATTTACTTCGGAACTTCCTCCAACATTTGACCTCAGATTCATATTATTGTCATTTAGAAACCACAAATGCAAAGCAGTTAAAAAATGAGACAACTTTCCTCCAGAATGATATCACAAAAGCACATGACAAAACAGTCTACACCAGAAAATCAACATAACATTTGGCAATCCACTATCCAGTGTCCGGAGAAGCTGCTGCGTATTAATATCATGCTGCCATTTTAGCACGTCCATGGAAAGGAGCTTCAAACCCACCAGACAAAGCAAGATTACCCAGACACACCAAGTCAGGAGACCAACTCTAGCACCCAACAAACCAAAAACTAAAGCTACCAGATCTGCACAAAACCACATAGTTACAACATATAGTTACAACAGTGCAAACAATAGCATAATTGATTAAAAGCAAAAGACCGTCGGCACATTAAAAATAGTCCAAAGATGTTAAAAGACTATAAGTTCGAAAGACACTGCCACACAGTTTCCACAAGTCCTCAGGTTCCCGATAGACTCATCATCCCACGCAGACGGCAGAAGGGAAAACCCCCGCTATCCTGAATACCTGTAAAACTCCTCAAACTTGTCCAGATTAAACCCTGTCCCCCATTTTTCCATCTCTGTTTCCAACTGGTCTGCATCCAGTTCTGTCCATTTGACAACCTTCCACACCACCCACAAATGCACCAACATTCATGTCATCGGTGATCTAATCAGCCCGTGTGTATTTTAATCTGATCAGACAGAGGCCCCATCATTGATCACTGTGGACACACTGGTTACATATCTACAGTCAAAATCGTTCTCAATTCCATCAGCCCAAATGTTGATGCATGATACACACCATTCAAACCATCCCACACAGATTTGCGGAAAGTAACATATTTATCACAAGACTAGAATAGGATTCAATGGTCTGGTCTTGTTGCTCTGGATGTTCTGCTACAAAGTCCATTCAAATTGTACAATGCAAACAGATACATCATCCCTGAGATACCAATATAGAGCATTGTGTCACAAATGAGAAAAAAATGTACAGTTGCTGGAAATCCACAAAATGCTGAAGGAACTCAACAGGCCAGGTAGCATCTAAAGAACAAAAATATGCACTCGATGTTTTGGACCAAAACCCTTCGGCAAGACTAGGAACAAAAAGACGAGGAGTAGATTTAAAAGTTGGGGTTAGAGGAGAGAGAGAAAATGGTGATATGTGAATCCTGAAAGGGAGAGATGAAGTAAAGAGCTGGGAAGTTGATTGGTGAAAGAGAGAGAAGGCCATGGAAGAAAGAAAAGGTTGGAGGAGCACAAGAGGGAGGTGATGGGTGGGCAAGGTGCAAGAACTGAGCAAAGCCAATCAACATGTCTAAAGACACCTCAGGAGGATGACAGAATGGATATTGTACATCGCCACAATAGTAATGCTATAATCAGTAAGAACTGATAGCCCTTTCCTCTGCTACGATAGTGGTTCTTAAAAGAGCCTTTTCTTGTGTTTGGTGTGTAGGCTGTGTTTAGGCGCGCTCCCCACAGATGCGGCGAGCCAACTGGATATCCTTGGGCATAATTGTGACTCGCTTGGTGTGGATGGCGCACAGGTTAGTGTCCTCAAAGAGCCCGACCAGGTAAGCCTCACTTGCCTCCTGCAGGGCCAGGACGGCCGAGCTCTGGAAACGCAGATCGGTTTTGAAGTCCTGAGCGATCTCCCGGACCAGGCGCTGGAAGGGAAGTTCGCGGATGAGCAGCTCGGTGGATTTCTGGTAGCGCCGGATCTCCCTCAGAGCCACGGTGCCGGGCCGGTAGCGATGAGGCTTCTACACTCCGCCGGTGGCAGGAGCGCTCTTCCACGCCGCTTTGGTCGCCAACTGTTTGCGAGGAGCTTTTCCGTCAGTCGATTTGCGCGCAGTCTGCTTGCTACGGGCCATTCTGCTTCAGGAGTGAGAACACAGGCTGAAATACACGAACAAGATAGACAAAATGGACTCCAGGACAGGGTTTTATACAGCTGAGAAGGGCCGTCCCGTTGCTTCCTGGCTGAACACTATCTGGCTATTAAAGGATCTACTTTCTGTGATTGGTTGATTAATTTCATGCAGCCTGGTGGCGAATTACAATATAAGACAAAATTGCAAACAGTTAACTGGCGGTCAGACTTCATCCAATCAGAATGCAGTGTTATTGGCGCCCTATTAGTTTCAAATTGCCCGCCAATTTCAGAGCAACTGGCAATGGTGTTTGATAACTTATTATTATTTACATTTAATTCTATCACGGAATATACATTTTCAGTTTCATTTAATATCTAAATCCCTCAGTTAAGATTTGAATGCATCGTTTCTCTAAATGAGTGAACTGATTTCTGTCCGAGACGGACAAGATGATTAAGATTGGTATAAATGCATTCAGGATTTACGGTAATCACCGTCTGGAAAGACAGAATAGCAGCTATATTTCGAGCGGGAACGATTAATGTATTTCAAGTGTAACCAGATGAATAGATCATTCAAAAACAATTAAAGTGTTGTGGACACTGATCCCTCTGTGAGGCAGTGGGTGGCTCTTAGAAGAGCCTTTGTGTTGTTCTCGGGAGGAAGTGGGGGTTTTTCAGCCACCGAACAAATGGAGAGTGCAGCCCTGGCGTTTCAGAGTGTACACCACATCCATGGCAGTGACCGTTTTGCACTTGGCATGTTCAGTGTAGGTGACTGCATCCCGGATCACATTCTCCAGGAAAACCTTCAGCACCCCGCGGGTCTCCTCGTAGATCAGACCCGAGATCCGCTTGACGCCACCACGGCGAGCCAGACGGCGGATGGCCGGTTTGGTGATGCCCTGGATGTTATCACGGAGTACTTTACGGTGCCGCTTTGCACCACCTTTGCCCAGTCCTTTGCCTCCTTTCCCTCTGCCGGACATGATGTTACTTCACTCAGGTCGCTGCTCAGTGACAAACCCAGTGCTGCTGTCTGCTTTTATACACAGCGCCCCGACCTGCCCGAGAAAAGCACAGAGACAGAGGCTGGGAGGGGAGGGGACAGAATCAGAGAGCGGACAGAATAGAGAGCGGACTCTCATTGTCCAGCTCCGTCTTCAATTTACTACACCCGGCAATTTCCAATGGTTTCTCCGCAACACAACTCTCCGGACAGACTCTCTCACATTCCACGTACACACTGAACGATTCCAGGGATTCTCCTGCTTCCAAATGATAGGAAGTGTTTTTTTTTTAGAAACATAGAAAACCTACAGCACAATACAGGGCTGAACATGTCCCTACCTTAGAAGTTAGTAGTGTTACCTATAACCCTCTATTTTACTAGGCTCCATGTACCTATCCAGGAGTCTCTTAAAATACCCTATCGTATCCACCTCCACCGTTGCCGGCAGCCCATTCCACATACTCACCACTCTCTGAGTAAAAAACTTACCCCTCCCACCTCTTCTGTACCTACTTCCCAGCACCTTAAACCTGTATCCTCCTGTGGCCATCATTTCAGTTCCGGGAAAAATTCAATTCCACGATTGATGAAGGCCAATACACCGTGTGGCTTCTTAACCACAGAGACAACCCGCACAGCTGCTTTGATGTCCTATTTATCCGACACACAGCACTCCAGAGAGAAAAAAAATACTCCCTCAAACACCACTGAAATATTTCTAGGAATTTGCTGCTTTAAATTATACGAAGTGCTTTTCCATTCTGCAAATCCCTGAGAAGATCGGTGTGTCCCTCCACGGCCAGTGCGAACGCACTCACACACAGCAGTTGGTGGGCGCGGGACCGGTGATGAAAGGATTAATTCATTATAATATTTTTTCTTCTGGGTAGCGGGGAAAATAATAAAAAAATGTCACATAAAGGGGTAGCTGTGGAGCTGGTGTGAGGTGGATGGGGATTCAGGTAGCAGGATCATGGCAAGGTTTGGACTAGAGTCACAGGGGAATGGGAACCACAGCAGGCGGGAGGCTTGAGAAAGAATATATGACAAGACCGTTTGAGAAGTAACAGACCAAGGGCAGGCTAATAAACATGTTGGGACTGATACGCTGAAATGAGTTTATTTCAACGTTAGTAGTATTATGTTGTTGGACAGAAAGGGGAGGCAACTCAACATACCTGGTTTCATTGTTTTACTTGTGAGTGTGGGAGTGAAGGGGGTTAAAAGATGCAGAGGTTACCCCACTGGGAGTGTCACAGCAAACTGTAGGGCTCATTTAAAGAGGCAATTTGCAGTTACACTGATGGGATTATCGTATTGGCCCCCCAGTAACCACCGGGGCAGAGGCATGGATATGTTTGTGCTTATAGAGAGGTGCAGACCAACAGGGTTGTCACACTGGGGGACATTTTCTTCCCTAGAATTGATTGGATCTTACTCAATATTTAAATGCGCAAAGTTTGTTCAGTGAATCTGAGGAGTGTTTGAAACATTATGTACAGAGCCCAACCAGAGGAGAGAACATACGATAATTAGTTTTGGGAAATGGCCCAGGCCAGGTAACAGCTGAGAGTCCGAGAACATTTTGGGAACAGTGATCACATGTTAGTTTTTTAGCTAGTTATGAGTGAAAATATGATCAGATTTTGTATGGAGGTATTATCTCACAAGAGGGCAAGTTAGGGTGGACCAAGACAGAAGCTGAGGGGCATTGATCGGGAGCAGCCACTGTCAGACAAGCCCACGTCTGACATGTGGGAGATGTTTAAATACCTGCAGATCTGAGTTCAGGATCAGCATGTTCCGGTGAGGTTAAGGGCAAGGATGGTAAGGTAACTTTTGGATGAGCTGAGAGATCACAAATTTAGTCAGGAAGGATATTTATGTTTTACAAAGTTAAAATCAGACTAGGCCCTTGTAGAATTTAAAGACAGCAGGGAAATGCTAAAGCAGGTGATAGGAAAGTTCATAAAGGGGCCACAAAATGCCCTTAGTGAGCAAGGCCAAAGATAATCTCCGGGACTTTTTGATTTATATTAAGAAAATGAGAAGAACAAGATATTGAAAAGGTCCACTCAGGGTGAAAGGAGGAATGTTGTGGTTGGAGTCAGAGCAAGTGGCTGAGCTACTAAATGAGTGAAAACAGAGTGGGGCATGTGAACGTGAGAAACATGCTGAGGTTAAGAAGGAGGTCTTCTGAAAAGTATTAAGGTGGTTAATGGTGGTCAGGCCTGATGGCATATATCCTACAATAGTGAAAGAAGCAAGTGAGGATGTTGTTGGGGATTTGACAAGGAACTTTGTGGCATCACTAGTTACATGTGAGGTCCCACAGGACTAGGTGTAGCAAATGCTGTGCCTTTGTCAAGAACGGAAATAGTGAGAATCCATGAAACTATAGACAAGGGAGCCTCACTGCAATGGTAGGGAAGCTACTGGGGAGGATACTGAGTAGCAGGTTTTATGCATATTTCACGACCATAGCCTACAGTTAACCTGGCTTTGTGCAGGCATTTCAAGGGGGTATTATCACTGCTTGATGAGGGCAAGACAGTGGACATTATCTATATGGACCTTGGTAAGGTATTTCAAAAGGACCATCATGCTCAACAGATTCTGAAGATAAAGATCTATGGGATCCAAGGTGAACTGAAATTTTGACTTACAAGGCAGAGTAGAGTTGGAAGACTGTTATACTGGTTGGTGATCCATGTCTAGCAGTGTTTCACAAGGATTGATGCTGGAAATTATGTTGTTTGTGAAGTTTATCAATGTCTGGATGAAAATGCAGAAGGGTGCTTTACAAGCTTACAGGTGACTCCAAGACTGGTGAAGCTTCAGACAGTTTGAAAATTTATCAAAAAACACAGTGGGATATAGATTATTTACAGAGATCCTCTTGCAGATTCTCTGTCAGAATAAAAGTTAAATTGAACAGGTTCTGCCTCTGCCGCATCTGCTCTCAGGATGAGACTTTTCATTCCAGAACAAACGAGATGTCCTTCTTTTTCAAAGAAAGGGGCTTCCCTTCCTCCTTCATCAACGCTGACCTCAATAGCATCTCTTCCATTTCACACAAGTCTGCCCTTACCCCATTCTCCCACCACCATACCAGGGGTAAGGATATTCTTCTCCTCTCCTACCTCCCCTCTAGCCTTCGCATCCAGCACATAATTCTACAGAACTTGGGCCATCTACTACAGGATCCCACCACAAAGTCCATCATTCCCTTCCCCAAACTTTCCTCAGGGATTGCTCAGTCCTCTACATGACTCCCTTGACTATTTGTCCCTCCTCACTGATCTCCCTCTTAGCACTTATCCTTGTAAGAGGAACAAGTGCTACACCTGCCCCTCATTGCCATTCATGGCCCTAAACAGCCCTTCCAGGTGAGGCAACAGGTTGGGATTATATACTGCGTCTGGTGCTTCCGGTGGGGCCTCCTATACATCAATGAGAACCAACGAAGTTTGAGAGACTGTTTTGCTACATCCGCCAGAAGTGGGATTTCCAAGTGGCCACCCATTTTAATTTCACTTCCCATTCCCATTCCGATATGTCAATCCCTGGATTCATGTACTGTCACAATGAGACTACACTCAGGTTGAAGGAACAACACCTTATTTTCTGCCTGGGTAGCCTCCATGAACATCATGCATTATGGCATGAACATAAATTTTTCAAAATTCTGGTAGTACGCCCCTCATCCTTCATTGATCACCTCCAATTATCATTGTCTCCCTCTGGTGCTCTTTCGTTTTTTTTCTTTCTTCTATGGCCTTCTTTCTTCTATCAGACACCCACTTCTCCAGCCCTGTATCTCTTTCACCAATCAACTTCCCAGCTCTGTACCATACATCCTCCTCCCAGTTTCACCTATCCCCTTGTGCTTCTCTCTCCACTCCCCTCCACCTTTTAAATCTACTCATCTTTTTTCCAGTCCTGCCAAAGGGTCGCGTACCGACAAAATCAACTGTACTTTTTCAATAGATGCTGTCTGACCTGCTGAGTTCCTCCAGCATTTTCCGTGTGTTGCTTGGATTTCCAGCATCTGTAGATTTTATCTTGTTAAGTTTGAAGAACTTTTGTTTTCAAGGGATATTGAGGTCCTGTTTAAGAAAATAAAGAGGTCCACAGAAGATTTACATAGGTAGCAACAAATGAGATGCTTACAGAGTGTAAGAAATGAAAGCGAACTCTTAAGAAGGAAATCAGGCCTAAAAGAAGGCATGAGGTTGCCGTTGAAGACAAGGTGAAGGAGAATCATAAGGGATTCTACATATATTTTGAGAGCAAAAGGATGGCAAGGGATATAATTGGTCTTCTGAATATCAGAATGGCAAGCTATGCATTGAGCAAAAAGACATGGGGGAGTTCTTAAAAGGATATTTTTGCACCTGTATTTGCTCGGGAAACGGACTCAGAGTCTGTAGAAGTGAGGCAATGCAGCATTGAGGTCATGGACTCCACCCCGCTTACAGAGGAAGAGCTGTTGGCTGTCTTGAGGAAAACTAAGGCGGAAAGATCGCCGGGGCCTGATAAGGTGTTCCCGCTGACCGTGCAGGTGGCAAGTGCTGAAATTGCAGGGGCCCTGGCAGTGATTTCTAAATCATCCTTAGCGACAGGTGAGGTACTGGATGAGTGGAAGATAGCAAATGGTGGAAAGCCCCTAATGATTTCCCGACATATGACAGGGCTGAGGATGAGGGAGCAAGTTTACAAGTAGTTGATGGGTATAACATTAAAGTAAGGGAGGACAAGACAATGATTGGGTACAAATGCAGACAGAGCAAAAGGTTGAATTATGGAACAGAGGCAAACTTCATGTGAAGGATACAGGACTGAAGGTACTGTATTTAAAAACGCAGAGTATTTGGAAAAAGGTTGGACATACTTGCGGCAAAATTTGAGATTGGTCAGTATGACGTTGTGGGTATCACTGAGTCATGGTTGAAAGAAGGCCATAGTTGGTAGCTGAGTATCAATGAATATACTTCTTATGGAGAGAGCAGGTTGGAAGGCCTAGGCGGTGGTGTGGCTCTGTTGATAACAGATGGAATTACATCTGTAGAAAGATGTTACAAGGTCAGAGGATGTTGAATATTTGTGTAAGGAGTTAAGAAACTGTAAGGGGAAAAAGGTCATTATGGGAATCATATATAGGCCTCCAAATAGTAGCCAAGGTGTGGAGTTGAGAATGTAAAGGGAACTGGAACAAAGACATGCTACAATTTAAATAGGGGATCAGGCTGCAATTGGATTGGGAAAATCTGGCTGGTGTCATTTCTCAAGAGAGGGAATTTATTACATGACTACGTGATGGATTTTTAGAGCATCTTGTACTTGAGTCTGCTGAGGGAAAGTCTATCTTAGACTGTGTGCTGTCAAATAATCCAGATGTTATTAGGGAGCTTAATGTACAGGAGCCCTTAGGAGTCTGTGTTCATAATATAATTGAATTCTTACTGTAATTTGAGAGGGAGAAGCACAAGTCAGATTATCAGTATCGCAATGGAATAAAGGGTGTGAAAGAGGAGCTTGCGCAGGTGGATTCGAGGAGGATACCGGCGGAAGTTCAATGATTGAAAAGCTTTCAAAATCCAACAAAAGGCAACAAAAAAAAGCTAAAGAAGGGAAAAGATAAAATGAGAGCAAATAATACTATAAACCAGGATATCACTTTTTTTCCCCCCAGTAATGTGAAGAATAAAAGGGAGGTGAGAGTTGATATTGGACCACAGGAAACATGCTGATATGGGAGTAATGGGGGACAAATAAATGGAAGATGAACTTAAAGAGTACTTTGTACCAGTCTTCACTGTGGGAAGACACTTGCAGTGTGCCAGAGGTCCATCAGTGTCAGGGAGCAGGAGTGACTGCCAGTGCTATTGCAAAGGAAAACGTGCCAGGTAAACTAAAAGGTCTTAAGGTGGATAAGTCACCTGGTCCAGATGGACTAAGAGTTCCAAGAAAAGATACTGAAGAGATAAATGATGCATTAGCCATGATCTTTCAAGAATCACCTGATTCTGGTATAGTTCCAGAGAACTGGAAGATTCCAAATGTCATCCCACTCTTCATGAAGGGAGGAAGGGAAAAGAAAGAAAACTATAGATCAGTAAGCCTTACCTCAGTGGTTTGGAAAATGTAAGCATGAGTTTTTGAGATCCTTACACTAATGATAAAGTAAGTCAAAGGTCAACATGGTTTCTGTCCAGGGAAAAAACATGCCTGGGAATTCTTTTAGAATTCAAGTAAACAACAAAGCTGGATGGACAAAAGAGAGGCAGTGGATGTTATTTGCTTGGATTTTCAGAAGGCATTTACTAACTTGCCACACATGAGACTGCATAACAAAACCAAATCCTATGTCATTACAGGAAAGATACTAGCGGAGATAGAGGGATGGCTGACAGGCAGGAGGCAGTGAGTAGGAATAAAGGAGGCCATTGCTGGTTGGCGGCCAGTGGAGTGGTGTTCTTCCGTGGTCAGTATTGGGACCATTACTTTCCACACCGTTTGTCAATGGTTTCGACAGTGGAATTGATGGCTTTATGGCTAAGCTTGTGAATGATACAAAGATAGATGGAGATGTAGGTTGTGCTGCAGAAGCAATGTAACTGCAGCAGGAATTAGATAAATCAGAAGAATGGGGCAGAAAATGGCAGATGGAATGCAGTGTTGGGTAATGTCTGATAATGCACTTTGGGAAAAGGAACGACAGTGCAGACTCATCTAAATGGGGTAGAAAGTTCAAACATCAGAGCTTCAAAGGGACGTAGGATCCTCATATAAGCTCCAGAACGATAATTTACATGTTGAGTCTGTGGTAAAGAAGGCAATTGCAATGTTGACATTTCTGTCAAAGGGAATAGATCACAAAAGCAAGGGGATAATGCTGAGCCCTTCAAATACACTAGTATTTGGAGTATTGTCAGCAATTTTGAGAGGATATTTTGTCATTGGAAGGAGTCCAGAGGAGGCTCACGATGATGATTCCGGGAATGAAGATTAACACAGGAAGAGCATTTGGCAGCTTTGGGCCTGTACTCACTAGAATTCAGAAGAATGTGGGGAGGGGCTGGAATGACATTGCAACCTACCGAAAATTGAAAGGACTAGATTAAGTGGATTTGGGGAGGCTCCTTCCTATCATGGGGACAGCCAGGTCTGGAGAGTGCAGCCTCAAAATTGAGGGGTAACCTTTCAAATATGAGGTAAAGAGGATTTCTTTTTAGCCAGAGAGTAGTGTATCTGTGGAATGCCCTGCCGCAGACTCTGGTGGAGGCCAAGTCCATGGGTATATGTAAAGCCGAAGTTGAAAGTTTAAAGAATTGGTCAGGGAATCAATGGAAATGGTGAATGCATTGCCATAGAGAGATATGGAGAAGCCATTGGATATATTGAAGGCAGAGGTTCTTGTTTGTGGAGTTATGGACAAAAGGGAGAAGAACGGGGTTCAGAGGGATAATAGATCTGTCATCATCACTTATTCCCAGCCGACTGAATGGGAAAAATAATCTAATTCAGCTCCTGGGTCTATGGTCCGATGGTCTTGGAGCAGCTGCAGAAAATTTCGAAGGGAAGGTTGAGCAACCGGACATCATGGGAGATGGTGCATGTTGGTAATAACAACATCGGGAGAAGGATTGGTGTGGTCCTGTCCAATGAATTTAGAGAAATAAAACAGAAAATCAAAAGCAGAAACTCAAGGGTAGTAAGCTATCACTCCCAGTGACACTTGTAGTGCAGGGAGATATAGAAGGTTACCACTGATTAATGTGTCACTGAGGAGCTGATACAGGAGGAAGAGATTCAGTTTCATGGATCAAAGGGACATCTTCTAGGTATGGGTGGATAGAAAACCTCACTCCCAAGGTCTTCTGTGAAGGGCACAGCTTTCTCCTTCCTAAATCTGGAGGAAATAGTTTCAATGTGACAGAGAGTAGCAGTAGAGAAGATCTGAAGGGTGAGGTGACGGAGACAGATAAAATTATGTAAGTCATACAGAGGTACAGAGACAGACAGTTTTTAAAACTAAAGGGTTTAGGTTTAAGGTGTTGGTGGGGGGTGGGGGGTTTACAGCAGATCTGAAGGGTAAATATTTGACACAGAGAATAGCTGCTGTCCGGAATGAGCTGCCAGAGGAGGTGGTAGAGGTAGAAACACACAAAGTCTCTGTTGATGAACACCACCCAGGAACCTGTCATTACTGTGTACATCTTGCCCTGGTGCTGGGTCCATTGTTGTTTTCGATCTGTATTAATGATCCGGATGAGAATGTGTTAAACCGAGTCAGCAAGTTTGCAGATGACACACAGATGGTGGGTGTAGTGGACAGCGAGGAAGGTTAGCAAATTTTGATGTGGGATGCGCACCAGCTGGAAAATTGAGCTGAAAAATGGCAGATGGAATTAATGCACAAGTGTGAGGTGTGTACAACATCAGGTTTAAGGACAGGATTTTGTGATTAAATTGGATCTGAGGAAAACCTTCCCCTATCCCCCAGAAGGAGGTTACAATCTGGAACAAACAGCCTGAGGGAGTAGTGCAGGCTGGTATTTAACGACCATCTGGATGAGCATTTGAAACACCAGGGCAGGGTAGGAGACAGACCAAGTGCTGAGTTAGTGGAGACAAGATTCTCGATGGCCAGTACAGACATTCAGAAAGCACTGACTGTGAAAGTGCAGTGGGAACCTGGAACACTGAACTCGAGGAGGACTAAGTCCCTGTTAATAAATAACTCACTAGGAACTCACTGTGTACATTAAGCACTGGCTGAACGACTCAAAATCGAGTCAGTGATTTATACAGAACTGAAACCGTCCTTTCAGTAAAATTCATCCACGCCGACCAAGTTGTCGACCTGAACTCGTCCCATCGGCCTGCATTAGGCTCGTGTCCCTCTCAACCTTTCCTATCCATGTAACTGTGCAAATATGGTTTAAATATTGTACCTGAGGCAGAGAGCCGGTGCGGTGAGGCGCTGACAGACACTTAATGTTCCGTGGGCAGGAAGAGGAGAGGCCGATTCCCACAGTGGAGCCGAAACCCAAAGTAGAGACCGACTCCATTTTACTACAACCCCGCGCCCACCACCACGGACTCACCGCCCGCCACGGACCGTTCCCCTGGAAACAACGTCGGTGACGGTGGGACATCTGTGACATCAGTTCGTCACAGAATGGCAATCACATGGTATCACGTGATCGTTTTAACAGCCCAGGAGGCGGGGCACAGAGAGCTGTCAATCAGTGGAGACGCTGAGAAATTGCGAACATTGTAACAGAATGGGTGCAGAGGGGCATTTCCGGGAACGGTGATCACACCCCCCACCCACACACACACACACGGGAATTGAGTGCGTTATGGGCAGTAATATTCACATTTAAATTTGACTCTTTGGTCTGATAAATATTTAATGTTTGTATTTTCTATATTTTTGTGTGGATAATCTTTTATAATTTGGGGTAAAAAACTTAACTAGATCACTGAACACTTTATCAAAAAAGAACATTATGGAAAAATGTAGTCAAAGCCAACATTTTAATCCAAAGTAAGTTAATAGAAACATAGAAAACCTGCAGCACAATACAGCCCCTTCAGCCCACAAATTTGTGCCGAACATGTTCCTACCTTAGAAATTACTAGACTTACGCAGAGCCCTCTATTTTTCGAAGTTCCATGTACCTATCGAAAAGTCTCTTAAAAGGCCCTATCGTATCGGCCTCCACCACCGTTGCCAGCAGCCCATTCCACGCACTTACCATTCTGAGTAAAAAACTTATCACTGACATCTCCTCTGTATCTACTCTCCAGCATCTAAAACCTGTGTCCTCTTGTGGCAGACATTTCAGCCCTGGGAAAAAGCCTCTGACTATTCACACGATCAATGCCTTTCATCATCGTATACACCTCTATCAGGTCACATCTCATCCTCCGTCGTTCCAAGGAGAAAAGGTCAAGTTCACTCAACTTATTGTCATAAGGAATGCTCCCCAATCCATGCAACAACCTTGTAAAACTACTCTGCACCCTTTCTATGGCTTTCACATTCTTCCTGTAGTAAGATGACCAGAACTGGGTGGGCTGTAACCAGTGTCCTATATAGCTGCAACATTAATTCTCGGCTCCTAAATTCAATTCCATGGTTGATGAAGGCCAATAAACTGTACACATTCTTAACCATAGAGTCAACCTGCACAGCTGCTTTGAGTGCCCTGTGGACTCAGACCCCAAGATCCCTCTGATCCTTCACACTGCGAAGGGTCTTACCATTAGTACTATATTCTGCCATCATATTTGACCTAACAAAATGAACCACTTCACAATTATCTGTGTTGAACTCCATCTGCCACTTCTCAGCCCTGTTTTGCATCCTATCAATGTAATGCTGTAACCTCTGACAGCCCTCCACACTATCAAGAACACCTCCAACCTTTGTGTCATTAGCAAACTTACTAACCCATCCCTCCACTTCGTCATCTAGGTCAGATATAAAAATCACAAAGAGTAAGGGTCCCAGAACAGATCCCTGAGGCCCAACACTGGTCACCGACATCCATGCAGAATATGATCCGTCTACAACCACTCTTTGCCTTCTGTGGGCAAGCCCGTTCAAGATCCACAAAGCAATGTCTCCTTGGATCCCATGCCTCCTTACTTTGTCAATAAGCCTTGCATGGGGTACCTTATCAAATGGCTTGCTGAAATCCATGTGCATTACATCTACTGCTCTTCCTTCATTAATATGGTTAGTCACATCCTCAAATAATTCAATCAGGCTGGTAAGGCACGACCTGCCCTTGACAAAACTATGCTGACTATTCCTAAGCATATTGTACCTCTTCAAATGTGCATAAATCTTGCCTCTCAGGATCTTCTCCATCAACTTACCAACCACTGAGGTAAGATTCACTAGTGTATCATTTCCTGGGCAATCTCTACTCCCTTTCTTGAAAACAAAGAACAACATCCACAACTCTCCAATCCCCCAGAAGCTCTCCCGTCCCCATTGTTGATGCAAAGATCATTACCAGAGGCTTGGTACTCTCTTCCCTTGCCTCCCACAGTAGACATGGGGACATCTCATCCTGTCCCAGTGACTAATCCAACTTGATCCTTTCCAAAAGCTCCAGCACTTACTCTTTCTTAGTAATTACATGTACAACCTCTTCAATCTGCTACCAGTCATCACTATAATCACCAATATCCTTTTCCATCGTGAATACTGAAGTAAAATATTCATTCAGTACCTTTGGTATTTCCTCCGGCTCCACATACACATTCCCACTGTCACACTTGATAGGTCCTATTCTTTCACATCCTATCCTCTTGCTCTTCACACATGTAAATGCCTGTGGGATTTCCTTAATCCTGCCCACCAAGGCTTTCTCATGACCCCTTCAGGCTCTCCTAATTTCCTTCTTAAGCTCCTTCACATTAGCCTTATAATCTTCTGTATGACTCCCATAACCTAGCTCTCCGATCCTTTTGTAAGCTTTTCTTTTCTTCTTGACTAGATTTATTACAGCCTTTGTACACCATGGTTCCTGCACCCTACTTCCCAGTCTCATCGGAAAATACCTGTGCAGAACTCCACTCAAATATCCCCTGAACATTTCACATATTCCTTCCGTACTTTTCCCTGAGAACATCTCTTTCTAATTTAAGGATCTTTCCTGCCTGATTGCTGCATAATTCCCCTTACCCCAATTAAACGCCTTTCTAACTTGTCTGTTCCTATATCTCTCCAATGATATTGTAAAGGAGATAGAATTATGATCACTATCTCCAAAATTCTCTCCCACTGAGAGATCTGACACGTAACCAGGTTCATTTCACAGTTGCTATCACAGTGAGCATATTTCACCATATAATTCAAAGTTCAAAATAAAGTTTATACATGCCCTGAGGTTCATTTTCTGCAGGCATTCCTTACAAATTCCTTATTTTCCACCACACATTTATAGAAATTTGACAAGGTTTTCGATGACTTGCTGAATCTCTGAGATCTGAGGAAGTAAAGGTGTAGTTGTGCTTTCTTCACAATAATATTTATATGATGGGTCCAGGACAGATTCTCTGACAGTGAAACACAGGAATTTAAAGTTATTGACTCTCTTCACTTCTGATTGTCCAATGATTACTGGCTCATGGATGTCTGGTTTCGCTCTCCTGAAGTCTGCAATCTGCCCCTTGGTCTTACTGACACAGAGTGAGAGGTTGTTGTTATTCTGTCACTCAGACAAGCTTGATCTCTGGAGCCTTGCTCTTTAGGCTCTGTCTGTATGCAGGTAGGACGAGTACAGTCAAATGATCTGACTTAACAAAATGCAGTCTCGGGGGAAAACAATAGGCATTCCTTATCGTAGTGTAGTAAACGTCTAGTGTGTTGGGACCTCTGGCACAATAGGGTACTACCTTTAGATTCATTTTCTTTCTGGTATTTACAGGAAAATAAATACAATGTAATTTCTGAAAACAATAAACAGCAAAGACTGACAGACAACCGACGGGCAAAAGACAGATCATGCAAATAATTTAAAAAAATAATTACTCTCAAATTCAATTGTAGAATACTTGAAAGTGTGTCTGCCAATTATGGAATCAGTTCAGTGAAGATAACTGTGTCATTTCAAGACCATGACTGCCGTAGGGTAATAACTCTTCCTGAAGCTACTGCCGTGGGATCTAAAGCTTCTGTACATCCTTCCCGATGGCAGCTGTAGGAAGAGAGCATGAGGTGGATGAAGGATGTTGTTGGTGATAGATGCAGTTTACTTCTAGAAATGCATCTTGTAAATGAAGTGAATGATGGCGGGGGGGGGGGGGGAGCTTTGTCTGTAACAAACTGGGATGCATCCACTAGTTAGAAACATAGAAAAGCTGCAGCACAATACATGCCCTTTGGCCCACGATGCCATGCCAAACCTGTACTTATTTTGGAAATTACCTGATGTTACCCATAACTCTATATGTTTCTAATCCCCATGTACCTATGCAGGAGTCTCTTAAAAGACTCGATTGTACCCGCCTCCACGACCTTTGCTGGCAGCCCATTCCACGCACTCACTACGCTCTGTGTAAAGAACCTGCCCCTGACATCTCCACAAAGTTCTTGTCCACATTTCCTTTCCATTCCTGATCATTGTGTTTCCATATCAGGCCATGATGAAACCAGTCAGGTTACTCTCCACTGTGCATCTATATATGTCAAAGTTTTAGATGCCATGCTGACTATACGCAGGTAGAGTCGCTGCCTTCTTTATAATGGCACTTACTGCTAGTCCCAGGTCAGACCGTCTGAAATGATAATGCTGAGAAATTTAATGTTACTGACTCTTTCCACCTCCAGTCCCTGATGATGACTGGCTCATGGATCTCCGGTTTCCTCCCCCTGTCGTCAGAGATCAGCTCCTCGGTTTTGCTGATATTGAGTGAGAGGTTGTCGTTGTGGCACCATTCAACCAGATCGTCCATCTCCCTGCTGAGGCAAATGTGTCAAAACCTTTGATTCATCCAACAACAGTGGTGTCATCTGCAAACTTAAATATGGCTTTGGAGTTGTACTTAGCCACACAATCACATGTATAAAGTGAGTAGAGTAGTGGACAAAGCTCACAGCCTTGTGGTACACCAGTGCTAAAGGTCATTGTGGGTGAGATGTTGTTGTCTTTGAATAAAAAGTCTTCACCGTGGAAGGTAGATAGAAATTACATCTGGGGGAGAAGATTACATTAAATTCAGCAAAATATAAAAATGAAAATGAGTTAAATTTTCACAGAAATGTGAAAACAGGGGCCACTTGACCACGCTAACATTTGACATTTCGCATAGAGTATTGTGAGCAATGCTGGGCCTTTTATCCAAGGAATGATGTGTTTGCATCGGAGAGGGTCCAGAGCAGGTTCACGAGAATGACCCCAGGAATGAAAGGGTTAACATGTGAGAAGCAGTTGATGCACCTGTGCCTGTACTTATTGGAGATTAGAAGAACGAGGAGACAGTCACATTATAATCACTTTCGTGAACGTGGAGAGGATGGTTTCTGTAGTTGGTTAGTCCAGCACCAGATAGCACACACTCAGAATAAAAGGATGTCTCTTCAGGACAGAGATGAGAAGACATTTCTTTGCCCAGTGGGTCATGTATCTGTGGAATTCATTGTCAAAAGTTGAGGAGACTACTCAGTGAGTACTGGATACAGTCAATTGACATGTTAATCCACGGCCTGCTCCACTGCTGCAATGAGGCCACATTCAAGTTGAAGGAGCAGCACCTTATATTCTGTCTGGCTAGCCTACAACCTGATGACAAGAACTTCGATTTCACTAACTTCCGGTTATGTTCCATGCCTCCTTCACCATTCCCCATTCCTTTTTCCATCTCACACTATCCTCCTACCTGCTCATCACTTCCCTGTGGTGTTCGTCCCTGCTTTCTTTCTTCCATGGCTTTATGTCCTCTTCTACTAGATTCCCCCCTCTCTAGCCGTGTATCTCAATCACCAATCAACTTCCCAGCTCTTTACTTCACCATTCCCCTCACTGTTTCACCTATCTCCCTGTGTTTCTTCCCTTCTACCTCCAACTTCTAATTCTGACTCTTCTTTTTTTCTCCAGTCCTGATGACGGGTCTCAGCCCGATACATCGACCTTACTCTTTTCCATAGCGTCTGTCGGGCCTGCCGAGTCCCTCCAGCATATTGTGTGTGTTGTCCAGGTACAGGTGATGATCTCAACAGGCTTGCAGATGAAGTTTTGCTTCTCCTGGACGGACAATTTGGGTTTCTGAATGGTGGTGCAGGGGCAGGTGTAGCACATGTTCCGATTACAAGGATGTGCCAGCAGTGAGATCAGTGGGGAGGGATGGATGGACAAGGGAATCACGGAGAGAGTGATCCCGGCTGAAAGTGGAGAGTGGGGTGGGTGGAAGGATATGTTTAGTGCTAGAATCCCTTTGAAGATGGTGGACTTCACGTAGAATGTTGTGCTGAATACGGACCCTCGTGGGGTGGTACGTAAGGGGAAGGGGAATGGTAACCCTGTTATGGCAGTGAGAAGATAGGGCAAGGGCAAATGTCTGAGAAATAGAGGGATATATGATGCTCAGAGCAGCAACAATCAGAGAAGAAGTGAAACCCCGTTCTTTGAAAAAGGAAGACACCGCTGATATTCTGGCAAGGAAAACCATACCCTGGGAACAGATGTGGCGGCATCGAATAAAAGAGACGGCATTTGTACAGTAGACAGGATGGGAAGATCAATAGTCAAGATAGCCGTGAGAGTCAGTATGTTTATAGAAAGATGTCAGCAGACAGTCTGTCTCCAGAGACCGACTGCTGCTGTCTCCTTTTATACACAGCGCCCCAACCTGCCCGAGAAACATTCAGAGAGACAAAGGCAGTGAGGGAAGGAGACAGAGTCAGGGTGAAAGACAGAACCGAGAGCAGCCTCACATTGTCCAGCTCTGCCTTTACTCTCCCACAACCACCAATTTCCAATGGTATATCCACAACAGAAGGCAAACACAGCACTCAGATATAACTTCAGACGCACAGCTTCAATATTAGTCAGTCTGTAAAGTTAAGACCTAACACTCTGGAGAACTGACATATAAACTCTCTGAATTTCTGCTGAAACAATGGTAATCTGGAACAATGAATAACTTCGAAGATGGGAACTCTGACATTTCAGTAAAACACAGAGACATCGGAAAGCACACAGCAGGTCAGGCAGTGCCCATGGACAGAGAAACAGAGTTAACATTTCAGGCCGAAGCCCCTTCATCAGATACATTCTGTTCGCATTCCGAATTCCGTCTGGAGCTGCGAATGGACTTCAGTGGTTGATGCAGCAGGTCTCCAAGTTCCCTCTGCACCACCAGACCCTGTTGCCTTTGAACAATTAGAGAATGTTCTGAATTAAGTATTTTTCCTTTCAAAATGTACAAGTTGACACCCTCCCTCCCACAATAACGCAGCTGCCAGACCTGGGTCCAATCACATCACTCTTTGCAGACTCCTCACCGCTCTTCACAACTCAGTTCCTATATCTGCTTGTCATCAGTAAGTTTAACACAGTCTGCTCTCATTTTCCCCAACCCCCTCTTATCAAACTTGTCCTGGACATCTTGGTTCAGTGCATCCCCCGGACCTTTTATCCACAGTTGGTATTTCTGCACCAACCACTCGATTGTACTTGTTAAATGTGTAATCTCTTTCACCAAACCCTGTTGTTTTTGCCTGATGGTTTGAAGTTTTGTAGGTTTGCAATAATTTCCTGCTTTGTTACAGCTCCAAAAGTTTTCCTGGTACAGGTGGTGATCTGACAGGTCTGGAGTTTCCTGTTCTCTGCTTTTACTTCAGACTACAGAATCTGCAGCTTTTATTGTGATTTTTATTTCTTTTCTATTTGCTTATTTTTCTCCTATTGGGAGTGAAGGAGTTACTCAATGTGGTCTCCCTACGGACGTGGACTAGTTTATTGGTCCTGACCATCCTCACCCAGGTCTGCCGTCACAAACAAAGTTTATTGATACGGTTCATATGGTCCTCAGTCAGGCCATTTAGTAAATTGGATCCAGAATTATCTTTGCAATAGGAGACAGAGTGATGGCAGAGAGCGGTTTTAGATCAGATGCTGGTGACGTGCTGTTTCACTTGGATCTGTTCTGGGACCTTTGCTGTTTGTAATACGGCTGAGTGATTTGGGAGTGGATGTAGGGACCGTGAGCAGTAAGTTCACACTGAGTGTGAGATGGGTGGAGTTACTGCTGTGTAGAGGGTGGTCTTAGGCTAAAGGGCGACATCGATGTGGTGGTGAAAAAGGCTGAGAGCAAAACAAGTAGGTCAGTTTCTGTGAAAGCTGGGATTCCCCATTAAACAATCCCAAAGCCCCCACAGTGGGAGGTCAGGGGGATAATATGTGTCAACTCTGCAGTAGTGCAATGAGCAGGAAGTGACAGCCCTTTCATCTGCCACATTAGTGACTCTTAAATGAGCCTTTTGTTGTGTTTGTTGCCGAGGCCAGGCTTAGGCTCACTTCCGGCAGATGCAGTGGGCCATCTGAATGTCTTTGGGCACAGGGGTGACTCGCTTGGTGTGGATGGTGCAAAGAACCTCACCAGCTAAGCCTCACTGGCCTCCTGCAGGCCTTTGATGGCCGAGCTCTGGAAGCGTGGATCGGTTTTGAAGTCCTGCGTGATCTTCTGCACCAGATGCTGGAAGGGAAGTTTGTGGATGAGCAGCTCGGTGGATTTCTGGTAGCATCGATTACCCCTCAGAGTCACAGTGATGGGCCGGTAGTGACCCAAGAATGTGTACACAGACACTCAAGGGTATTCAGTTAGCAAACACAAGGAATACTGCAGATGCTGGAAATTCAAACAACAACACTCACAAAATGCTGGTAGAACACAGCAGGCCAGGCAGCATCTATAGGGAGAAGCGCTGTCGACGTTTCTGGCCGAGACCCTTCTCCCTATAGATGCTGCCTGGCCTGCTGTGTTCCACCAGCATTTTGTGTGTGAAGAATAATCAGTGCTCCTTTACATTTATCAATTATTTTACAGATATGGTGCTTCTATATCGGCTCATTAACCAGCCACATGCCACAAAATTTTAGCACTGACACTTATTCAAGAGTTTGACCAAGAAATTGTAAAACACATAATGTATTTTAGCTACTGAAAGCTTAAACCCCCATCTATTTGCCCAGTTCAACCTTATTAATCACTCATCACATTCTATATACAATGAAACTGAATTTTCTACCTCTAATCCATTGTGCTCTATCATCTGCAGAAAGTAGTATCCCCACCCCAGTACTTATCTCAGAGAAGATATCATTAGCCATAATATTAAATGACAAAGGGCTACAATGTGGGGTCTCATTCTCCACCACATAGAAGCCCAAACATACCTTAACCACTCTTACCTGCCGAGACCATGCAAATTAAAAACTCCGTAAAAAATGTAGCCTTCCTCTCACACATTTCCATAATTTAATCCTTTCATAACATATCACATGCTTTTTCAGAATCAAAATACAGCATTTACAACTTTTTTTAATTGACCCGTGCTTTCCTAAAATCATCTTCCAAACATAAAACTGAATTTAATGTCATTCAGCCCTTCTGAAATCCACACATTTTCTGAAAATGCTCCATCACCTCTATTTCCCAAAATACATATTCAGTTGCTCTATTACCATAATCAATACTGGAATGCTATTAACCATTTGAATTCTAACTCCCTCAATTTTCTTAATCATTCCCCAAACATCTCCAAGTTTACTATCCTGTCAACACTATCACAAGATGCCCTCCAGTAAATCTCCTTTAGAACTTTCACCGCAGCCTGTGCTCAACTCTCCCAAACACCTTATTTCCCTCCCTAATTGCCTCTGCACATTCTTTCATCCACCATGGTACAGTCTTCCTCCTGTTCATGACATTTTTAACACAGCAGTTTGCTGAACAATGTGACATAACCATTCTTTGCAGAAATCCATATCAACCTCAATGTTCAGCCCTGATAGACTTTCATCACGTAAAACCTCTCCCAGTTTGCTTTACCAAAATTCCACCTCCCAAAAACAGACACCTTTTCCCAATATAACTCGAAAGCCAAGTTTATAAATATAAGAAAATGGTTTCTCCCCAATGTTTCATCACGCATGACATCACCCACTCCAGTCAGAATGCTTGGAACTGGTGTTAAATCTACAGCAGTTTTTAAACTATTATAAACATTATATCTCAGACCTCTCCTATCATTAAGGCACAAAGATTGGAAATACCTAAAAAAATTCTTCTACCAACAGACCATTCCATGAATGACCCCACAGTGAGCTATGTGCACAAAAATACCCACACTGTACAACCCTTAGGGAGCTGGAGCAACAGATACTTTCCAAGAAATCAATCAAAAGCTTTCCACAAGAGTTTTACTACTTCAAAACCCCTACCTGTGTAATCAAATACATCTACTACAAGTGCCTCACACACGTCATTTACATCCACAATCTAATGTCTGATCCATTTTCTTATTAAACTTGCAACATTACCCCCTCTACCAACTAACCTAACACATCCAATTACAATATAATCCTACAAAGGAATATGTAAATGTGGTAACAGCCAGGTTTTCTGAATAGATATGATATTGGGTGTATTTGATAAATCCAAAATAAATTCTTGACAATCAGACTTCTAGCATTCCACTGCAATATTCTCAATCCCATTATGTATCTGCAGAAGGAGACTGAAATAGATACCCCATCTATCAAAGCATAATTTAAGGTTTCCCACATAACACCAGTTATATATAAACACTTTGCAGCAGCCTTCACAGTAATTTTAATTTTCGCAGTACGACTAGATAACTGAGCAGTACAGTTCACCACATCACTTATAAACATCACAAACTTCATTTTATCAAATAGTAATGCATCTTTAGTAATGGACCTGCAATGTGACGTAGAGGCACTGAATTTCCATTTTGTTCTCCAACTGCTAATACCTGATCAACATTTGGTTTAACTTTTAGCAAGGCCACGGCATAAGACACACCTAACTGTACTTTAACCTGTTCAACCAGCTGTTTTCTTAAGCACCTCTGCACATGTTCTCCTCACAATAACAACAATTAAACTTTACACCTTCACAATCTTCATACTTATGTTTCCGACCACACTCACTACAACTTAGTTTCTCATGACACACTGCCACAGCATGTAGCACATTCTTTATCTTGCCTCCCAATAAATGAGGTTTAATCTCTTCTATCGAAATCTCCACTGGAACACCTGTTCTAACACCACTGATACCTCTATTTTCATTAGACAACAGAGAAACTATCTTACTTTTAACCAAATAAATCCTTCGAATGTAATGTCTTCACACAGTTTCTTATCTTAACGATTGGCACATCACCTCCTCCCAAGGTTAGAGCTGAATTTATATTCCCTGAAGCAGATTTCAACTCTGTAGTTAATTTCAAACGAGAAAACGGGCAGATGTCGGACATCCAAACAAGACACAAAAAATGCCAGAGGAACTCAGGATCGATGAATGGTCTTGGCTCGGAATGGTGGCTAAACTCTATTCCATAGATGCGGTTGAGTTCCTCCAGTATTTTGTGTGACGCTGCAGTTATTTTAATGGGATTGATACAATAATGCTGTTTAAACAGTACCTTGAAGATAGGATAGGACGGACGTTTGACCTCACAATCCACCTCGGTATGAAGATGCACCTTATTATTTACCTGCGCCGTGGTTTCCCTGTCGCTGTTTCATTTTATTCTGCATTTTGCTATTGCTTCACCTTGTTCTCTCCAAATACATTGTGTAATGGTTTGATCTCTATGAACAGACAGTCAGACAGATATGCTTCATTGATCCCGAGGGAAACTGGGTTTTGTTACAGTCGCATCAAACAAAAATAGTGTAGAAATATAGCAATATAAATGCATAAATAATAAAATAATAATAGGTAAATTATGCCGTGGAAATAAGTCCAGGACCAGCCTATTGGCTCAGGGTGTCTGACTCTCCGAGGGTGGAGTTGTAAAGTTTGATGGCCACAGGCAGGAATGACTTCCTATGACGCTCAGTGTTGCATCTCGGTGGAATGAGTCTCTGGCTGAACGTACTCCCGTGCCTAACCAGTGCATTCTGGAGTGGATGGGAGACATTGTCCAAGATGACATGCAACTTGGACAGCATCCTCATTTCAGACACCACCGTCAGAGAGTCCAGTTCCACCCCCACAACATCACTGGTCTTACGAATCAGTTTGTTGATTCTGTTGGTGTCTGCCACTCTCAGCCTGCCGCCCCAGCACACAACAGCAAACATGATAGAGCAGATTCAATTCCCACTGAGCCCATTGCGGCAGCAGTAGGACAGCGCAGTTTTTCCCAGCTGGTAATGAAAAGCAGCAGAAAAAAAGAGCTGAGATCTCAGAGGGTGAGCAGTGAGAAAGGGTTTGACTGAACTCTCATCGATGGGAAGATTCACACTTCTTCAGAGTAGGCATCCCCTACTTACATCAATGGATCTCTGTTGAGAGGGTGAACGGCTTTCAGTTCCTCGGCATAAACATCAGTGAGTATCTCACGAGGTCTGCACATACCGGCTGCGTGGTGAAAAGGGCACAACAGCGTCTCTTTCACAACAGACGGTTGAAGACATTTAATAAGGATCCCCAAATCGTAAAGACTTTCTACAGGGGACCATCCTGTCTAGCTGCATCACTCCCTGGGATGGGAACTGTAATTCCCTCAATCGTAGGACACTGCAGGGAGCGGTGCGGGCAACCTAGCGTGTCTGTTGATGTGACCTTCCCACTATTAAAGACATTTCCAGAAACAGGTGTGGAAAAAGGACCCGAGGGATCGTTGGTGACTCGAGTCACCCCAATCTCAAACTGTTCCTGCTGCTGCCATTCGGGATAGGGTACGGCAGCATAAAAGCCAGGACCAACAGGCTCCGGGACAGCTTCTTGCACCAGGCCATCAGACCGATTAATCCACGCTGATACGATCGTATTTCTATACTATATTGACTGTCCTTTTGTACATACTATTTATTACATACTACTATAAATTGTACAGTACACATTTAGACGGAAACGCAACGAAAAGATTTTTACTCATGTATGTGAAGGACGCAATTAATAAAGTCATTTCAATTCAATTCCACGGAAGAGACTTCGCAGTGTAGCAGTCGAATCACAGACGGGAATATGTGCAGATGCTGGAAATCCAAGCAACATACACAAAATACTGGAGGAGATCAGCAGGCCAGGCTGCTCCGTGATCCTGAAGAAGGGTTTCAGCCTGAAAAATCAACTGTGTACTTTATTCCAGAGATGCTTCTGCACATTTTTTTTTCATGAGAGAGAGAGAGAGAGAGAGAGAGAGAGAGAGAGAGAGAGAGAGAGAGAGAGAGAGAGAGAGAGAGAGAGAGAGAGAGAGAGAGAGAGAGAGAGAGAGAGAGAGAGAGAGAGAGAGAGAGAGAGAGAGAGAGAGAGAGAGAGAGAGAGAGAGAGAGAGAAACTGCTGGATCACTAGCGTCTCTGGGCGAACTCGAATTACCAACCTTTCGGTTAACAGCCGAACGCGCTCACTGATTGCACCACAGAGAAGAGAATTGAAATAATACAAATAAATAACAAATTTCAATTGAAATGCGATTTCTTGTTATAGCTGCATAATGTTTTAAAACACAAGAATGAATATCTGCCGCCGCCGACGGAGAATATAGCAGAGGATGGTTTCGATCCATCGACCTCTGGGTTATGGGCCCAGCACGCTTCCACTGCGCCACTCTGCTACGGGGAGTATTATTAATTGTTGACCTCTGAATGATGCGCTTTTTGTGCTTAAATATCTATGCGTTTATGTCTGTGCCTGTCCATATCTGTACATGTCTGGGTCTAGTTCTGTGCCTGTACATGTCTGGGTCTGGGTCTGTGTCTGTATATGTCTGGGTTTTGTTCTGTGTCTGTATATGTCTGGGTCTGTGTCTGTACATGTCTGTGTCTGGTTCTGTGACTGTATATTTCTGGGTCCATTCCGTCTTTTTCCCGTTTCATACTCACGTACTTCACTTTCTTTTGTTGATTCCCTTTTCTCCTCTTTCTCGTTTTCTCCACCTTCCCTACTCTCTGACCCACCCAGTTATTCTCTCTGTACCGTTTATGCTTTATCCGTCTTGCACCTCGGTCCCGATATTTCGCCACTGAAATGCGTTTTACATTTTTTAATTGTCCAGACGGATAATTCATCCCACTGGTAGGATACATTGTTTTTTCAGAAATAACGATGTTTTCATCCGAGGTGCCTTTAACTTCCTAATCCTGTCCTGATGATTGAATGAAGGTCGAAGTTCCTTCAGTGTTGAACCAACAGTTCACTTTGTGAAGCGGAACTCCCGAAACGGTGTAATGAAACAAGTACCATAGCTGAAACTTTTCCGCCTTTATTAGTCGCAAGCTACGAGAGAGAACAATCCATCTGCACTCACAGAGAGTCAGTGAGTCCAAGGACAGAGATACAGTTCTTATACCATCTTTGTCCCGAATGCCATCAACAGTGACAGTCCGAGATAAAGACCACTTAATCACCTAAAACAGAGCTAAACGTACTTGACAAAGAACACTTAATCACATCAGGCAGAGGAAGTCAGAAAGCAGAGCACAGACTGTTACATCCTGTTGTTACATGCTGCAAGTGAAACAAGGAGTCAGCAGGTCAAGTTGATCATTTAACATCTCAATACAAAAGAACAGTCAGATCCATAGACATTCCGGCTACTCAAGTAGAGCAGAACTTAATAATTTAGATAAGAAACTTCACCAAAATTAAGAAAGTAATGTAAAGAATGTCCTGCCTTATCTCCATCTTTTGTTGAAACCAAAAGGTGGGAAAAGTTAGGAGACATCTTCTTGAGGGTTTCGTAAGTTTAAAATCCAAATATTCACTCAAAGAAGCAGTTGTGAAACATTATTCAAACATACTGCAGTTACTGACATAGTTGGTACTTAACCCAAAGTTGAAATTTAAACACGAAATCAAAAGCTGTGGAAAGTCAGGAGACAACCGCTCCTCAAACTGCAGCCATTCTCAAACCAGAATATACAGACGCAACATTAACAATTACTTACAGGATTCTGAGACTCCCCCATTCCCTTAAAACGTTATCACTACAAGCACCTACCTCAAATACAATTCCTCTTCCGGGATTAACTGCAGATATCATGTTCAGACCATCAGGGGAGGATCAGATAGTAACAGATGGGGAGATTCGCTGATGCTTCCCCCCTCCCTGCCACGCGCGGCAGGTTTTCCTTTTCTCCACCGAAAGTTTGTAACTGATACAGTATCAGTATCCTGAGATACAGAGTCCTGATACATTACGATCTCTCACTGAAATATATCCAAGTTGTAAACCGTACGTGAAATCCTCTTAGCAACACATACAAAATGCTGGTGGAATCCTCTTTCTGAGTCACCAATCACAAAGGGCGAACATTGAAAGGTAGAAAACAGAAGTCGGAGCGAACTATCCAGCTTCTCCAGCCTGCTCCGCCATTCAATCTGATCCTGCCTCGATTTCTCGAACTTTCAGTAATGCTCCCCCTTTTCACCATTCCTCATCCCCTGTTCCCTCGCTCACATTATCTCCTTGCCTGCCCATCGCCTTCCTCTGGTGCTCCTCCTGCCTTTGCTTTCTTCCATGGCCTTCTGTCTTCTCCTATCAGACTCCCTCTTTTCCAGTCCTGTATCTCTTTCGCCAAACAACTTCCCAACCGTTTTCTTCACCCCAGCCCCTCCCAGTTTCACCTAGCGCCTTGCTTCTCCTTTTCCTCCCGCCACCTTTTAATTCTACTCCTCATCTTTTTTTTTTTTTTTTATCTAGTCCTGCTGAAGGGACTCGGACCGAAACCTGGACTGTTCTCTTTTCCATAGATGCTGCCTAGCCTGCTGAGATCCTCCAGCACTTTGTGAGTGTTGATCCGTGTCTTCTATCTCACTTACCAAAACAGTGAATCTGCTTCCTCATGACATCTTCCCAAATCTTTGATTAAGTAGATATCCTGAGAAATGTTGTTGTATTGCAAAAATAAAATTCAAATTGATTATTTGAATAAAAGCTATAAACACATACCAAATTAAGCCACAGAAAATGACATTTAAAGATCTTTTTTGATTATAGAAACGGAGCCTTTCCCTCGCAGAGGCAGACTCTTGAGATGAGTTGTTTCTCTCATCAGGGAATGAGTTCTAAACATTAAATTGATGTTATAACTGCAGGTGAATCTCTCTCTCTGATTCATACACACACACACACACACACACACACACACACACACACACACACACACACACACACACACACACACACACACACACACACACACACACACACACACACACACACACACACACACACACACACACACACACACACACACACACACACACACACAGTTAAATACAGAAAGGACGAAAGCGCACAGTGGCCAAAAAAGCGGAAGGAGTTAATGTGACAACACAATGGGGATGTTCAACAAAAACAGGCCTGGAAATACCTCAGCGAAATTGGCTCAATATTAGTTGCATGTGGACATCAATGAATAAGCGATGGTCATAACCTCCTGGCAGCGTGTTATGCCTTTGAAGAGTCAGCGCTCCGAAGACAACGACGTAAGAAACACTGGAAGCATTAAGCTGTCATTGAAGTGGAGTTATGGGAGTGAGTTGGCAAACTCAGCGCAAGAAATGAAATGAAAGAAGTGAGAAGGAAATCTATGAGAAAAGCTGAGTGAGAGCACAGTGTGGATGGTGAGGGATGAGGGAGAATCAGCGAGGGAAGGATGGAGGAGTGACTTTAAATTCCTCAGTGTTATCATTTCAGATTATCAATCCTGGACCCGGCACATACCTCCTATTACAAAGAAGTCATGGCAGTGCTCTACATGTCATCTAAAAGTCTGACAGACTTCAATAGATGTGTAGGTGGAGAGTCATTGACTGGAGGCATAAGGACCTGGCATGGGACCACCAATGCCTTTGTACGGAAAAGCTCACAAAAATAATGGATAGAGCCCAGTCCAGCACAAGTAAAGTCCTCTCCACCGCTGAGCACATCTACACGGAATACAGGGCATCGAACATGCAGGTCATGCTCTCTTCACACAACCCCATCTGGAGGGAGCTAACACATCAATAGGTCCATAACTCCTCAACCATCAGACTCTTGAAGAAGAATGGATAACTTCATTTACCACAATACTGAACTGAACCCACAACCCATAAACTCTCAAAACTGATCATTTCATGTTTTTGACATTTATTGATTATTTATTTATTATTAATATTTTGTTTGTTCATTCTTGTATTTGCTCTGGATGATCATACGGTGACGTGTATATACTTCGGTAATAAATATAGTTTAATCTTGTAATGTTGAACTTTAGGGAAAGGTATCCATTGGGTAACACGCGGATACACTGTTGGGCAGGAGGCAAAAAATTGGCGGATGCACGAGACATTATTCTCTAGGATAGGATGGTGGCAGAGGACTGCACTGAACGGAACACCTTATCTACGGACATAGAAGAAAGGAATCCGTGGGACTTCATCACTGAAGAAGCCAAGCATTTGGTATATTAAAAACAGATGGTTGTGGAGTTAAAATTATTGGGTAAATTTAAAGGGGACATAGGTATGTTCTTAAATAGTAAGAGCATCACACATTATGGGAAGATGGCAGAAGAATAGGGTTGGGAGGGATAATAAATCAGTCATGATCGACAGGAGGAGCCAACTCCATGGGTCCAATCAGATAATACTGCTCTGCTATGTTTGATGCTATAACGGACTGATAGCATTGATACTGAGATATTAATATGGATTATTGTATTCAGTTGTTCAAAGAAGGTTTAATAATTCAATTGTAGTAATTCAACTGAATTAATATTATTTGGAAGTAAACTGTGCATTAAACCTCTGCACTATATTAGAGACTGACGGTAATAGAATGAACACCACACTCCGACTCTGTACCAGAAACTAACTGACAGGTACAGAATGAAGCCCACATTCTCACACTGTACAGGGACTAATCAGTACAAAGGTTTTAGACGTGCCTGTTTTGTGAAACGTACTCAAATTTACTGTCAAATTCTGCACCATGCCTCCTAGATACCGCTTGAATAAATCCGCCCGTCACGTAACCGTGACGGGTCTCTGCCTTTCTCAATGGAGATTACACCGTACCTTTGAATAGTGTAGATAGTATTTGCCTCCTGATTCCCAGCTCAATCTGCAAGTCAACATTTGGGGAATCCTCCACAAGGACACACAACTCCATTTGTACTCTAATATCTGAATTTTCTCCTTTTTAAAAAAATAGTTACTTAGATAATACATTATTTGTAAAATAATGCTTAATAATGTACTCCAGCATCATGTTAAACACTGAACCAGGCCATCTGGCTGTTGCCCCTTCCATTCTTCAAAAAGTGGAGGGTTAGTTGCAATTTTCAACTTTCCGAAAACATTTCTCAATCTAGTGATTCTTGAAAGGACTCAACTGATGCTTCCACCATCTTTTCAGCTACCCATTCCATATCCCTGGGATGAAATCCATCTGGTCCAGATGAGTTGTCTTCCTTCCGACGTCTCCGCTTCCTAAGTGTTTTAGCCTGTTCAGTTATGGGAGGCTACGGGACGACACAAATTGACTAGGGCGCAGAGGCACGGAAATGGCGTATACGTGGGACAAAATAGTGCAAAAGACTGGGTAATATCTCACCCCATGTTTAAAACGGTTGTGGGATACAGATGCAGAATCGGTGTCTCTGGCCATGGTGAACACCGACTTGTTCCCTTTTTTCAGAAAGGGACATTAGTATCCAGCGGTGGAATGAGAATGATGAGCCGGCATATTTTGACAGTTGTGAGGATGTCTCCTTCTGTGATATACTGGGACACAAGTGTGCACTTTGATACGACAGGGGCGAGGAATGCATGATGATTCAATCATGTAAAGAATGCAAAAGAGCACTCAAGAGGGAAATCAGGAGAGCGAGAGGAAAGTATAAGGTTGCTCTGGCAGACAAGGGGAAGGAAAATTCCAAGGGCTTCTACAAATATGTTAACAAAAAAAGGAGAGAAAGGGACAAAATTGGCCTTCTTGATGGTCAGCGTGGTCAACAGCAAATTAACCCAAATGAGATTGTGGAGATCTTAAATGTAAGTTCTCCACTTTTATTTTCTCAGGAAACGGACGCACAATCCATATAACTAAGGTAAAACATTAGTGAGGTCATGGACATTATACTGATTACAAACGAGGAGGCAAATTGGGGTTTAAATACCCCATGTCCCCTTTGCCCCTTTTGAAGGTTAGTACAGAAATTGCAGGAGCGATCGCAGATATATTTCAATATCCTTAACCACGGGTGCTGTTCAGAAGGTTTGTTGCTCTGTTGTTTAATAAAGGTTCTATGAAATTAAAAGCCATTGAATCTGAAGTTAGTAACGGATAAATATTTGGAATATTCTCGACAACCAGATATATTAAGCATGTATATATTTGGATAGGCAGGGCCTGATTAGAGACAGTCAACATAGATTTGTTCATAGTAGGTCCATGTCAATCCCGTCTATTAGAGCTTTTCGAACAGCTTACAGGGATAGACTGCCAGACTAGATCTTTGGACTCAAGCGTAGTATCAAGCAAACCTAGAAGGATTAAACAAAACTAGGCACGTTATTAACACAAGAGAGAATACAGCAGAGCTTACAATGTCTTGTACAGCTCAAAGTAACACAGTCAGAAATTCATTGGGTAACATTCAAGGCCACCGACACCCAAGAGTTTAGCAGTGACACTTCACATACACCCCAGGGCAGCAAACAATCTGTGTCCAGCTAAAGAAAACCCCAGACTCTTGACAAGCTTATGCAAAGCCATTCTGATTAGAGACAAGTCCAATGACACTTAACTTGATTTCTGCAAAGTATCGAGGAAAACGAGTTGGAATTTCCAAGGACTATTGCAACTTAAATGTAATCGAGAGAAGATGTAACTATGCAGACATAAACCCAAGCGGGAAAATACTTTGAAATTATAATTGAATATACGCAGCAATACCTGAAAAAAACAGCAAAAACTCAGAGCCCTCAGAACACTCTGCGATCGATCCGAGGTTGTGACAGATGGAACTGGAAATGATGTCTAACTTTGGTCTTTCTGTCAAGAAATACACGGACCTGTTACAGAGAAAGTTGCTGGGCCCAAAGAAGACATTTTATTCACCAATGATGATCATATTAAACGCTGAGCTGAACTGGGGTTCAATAGTATCCTGGCGGCCGGGAAGCCATTTTTCAGGTGTAACAAGATGGATTGAAGTGCAAAGGATATGGCATAATCAATGGACCAATTTGAGCGACCTGGAAAGGGTTCCGTAGAGTAAAAAGATGGAACGTAATGCGATCCCTAACCAGTTGCTCAAAACATCTCTTTTTTTCTTGAAATGTACGCCACTGAACAGAATTTTACCAATGTAAGAAAAATCAGACTGTTTTTACATAATTTCTTGGCCCAGAATCCGGTATTATTCGAAAGCTTTGAATACAATATCTGCTAACGTAACAATCACTTGAATTCCTCCTAATTCGTTTGTACGTGTCCCACTTAATTACACTAACTATGTTGATATTACTGGCAGAGGCAAGCTATTGACATTCCCTCACTGGACCTCAGGAATATGGAGACATTTACCAGACATATCAGCTAAAAATAAATTTATTTGAACTCCCGTCAAAGCTTTCAATTCGATTTGCATTTTATCTACAGAACAGGACATATACCGTAAACAGATGTTTGACTCCACTCTTCAACTCCTCCCTGAATTTCCTCTGTGACAGAGTGTAGATACACGTGTTGGTGCAGGTACTGAGAAACTGCAACATGAACCCACACTGTTGCAGGATGTACCTCGGGGTATTCAAATATTTGTCTGTGTAGAAGTAATTCTGAATTTGCCAGTTACTAGTATATACAATATAGGGGATCCACAGCAATATGAAATTGGCTGACAGAGCAAACAACAAAATCACCGACTTCCGCCGGTTTCCTCCCTCTGTATCCTTCTTATTCTCTCTGCTGATCCTGAGACCCCGGCGGATTCGGTTTGACGTTATAATATGACTGACTGTTACAGCATTAAACAATAGGATCAAGCCGATTGGCAATAAAGGTGTAGTGATACTGTTAAACAACCGGTATGATGTCCACACTGGAGAATTATGGTATTCTGCTTTGGCAATGCATCTCCAGGGTACGCTGTCAATGATAAGGTAAGAATCTACCACAACGTAAAATGGAACACGCCTCGCAAAACTCCCTAATCCCACAATCACTATCATCACAGTCGCTGTCCTCTCGGTGCAGTATCTCTCCCGCAGCTTTTGACTGCAGATTGCAATACAGCGATCGAACGTGAAAGCCACCGTGAGCCAAACAGAACAGTCCATGGTTGCGAGCCTCAGGACAAGAGTCACGGTGCAGATCGGGGTAATGATCAAAAAAGAGGCATAAACATAAATATTATTCATCTGATCGAGTACAACTGCAACAACAGTGCACATTAAATCAGCTGCTGCCATTCCCACCAGGTAACAGGAGATGCATTTAGAAAGACCGCATTTTCCTCGAGACAGGATCAAAATCGCCATTAAATTAACTACAAGAGAGCAAAAAAAAAGTTATTTTCAGGCGCATAAACTCTAATCCCTTTTAATTTACAGGCATGCAGAGGAGAGTATTGAAGGATTGTGTGAACCTCAGTTTCTGATTCCATGCAGGGATAGGCTGGTTTTAATTTGAATACTGGAAATATAGTTCACAAGGGCTCGGTCACTACCCTTCGATTGAAGGGACACCAGTGGGCGGCTTATGGAGCCACACAAGTTACATGGGTCCATCATTGTATCTGAGAACGCTGAATGTTGTATCCGTAGCGTTGATAAAATAGACTCCAGGAAATTGCTTCAGCGGACATAACGTATTTAAGTACGCGTACACTAACTACTGCTATAAATGTATTTTTCGATTTACAGATGACAAATAATCTTCCTTCTGAATATGAAAATTAAAACAGGTCAAAGAAGGAGAAAGGGTAAAGCGGAAGGTTTTTACTCATTGCCAGACATGCAATGTTTGATCCTGAACAGGCTAACATACTCATCAGATGAGGCACCATCTTTAACAAAGCTTCTATTTCACTAATATAGTAAGCAACCGGTACAGTAAGAACAACAGATACAAACGCCAACACTAGTTGCTTACCAGGGATCCCTGTCGCTGCTAGTACTGGATAGTAAATACTCGCTATGTAGTAAATTGCTGGATATCCCATTTTCAGTGTGAAGCTGCAATGAGTTCAAAATGGTCCAAGCTTTGTAAATGGTTTGTAAGCTTTTATACATGAGAGGAAGGTGCACTCTGATAATTATTCGTTTCTCCTCGTTAGTCACATCATTGTTCCTAGGAAAAATTACCAAATTATCAGCATGTTTAAACACCTTTTCGAAAAACAATGTTGCATGTTCCTTGTCTACGACACAAAGTTTGCGCGTTCATATTGAACAATTCGGTCTTTATATTTTAAACTGGGCGTTATTACCCTCAAATAACTATCACGGGAAACAGTAGGGAATGTTTTACGATACTCAATTAAAGAAAGTGTGTTTCGTTTGGCTGTTAAACTCGACTATCTTTTACCTGAAAGAAGAATGTTCACACCTCTTTGCTTTTAGTTTGATTTGGCGCCTTTCCACTAGTCAATTTGGATGAAAGTTAACTTCTTGAACGATTTGATTATTTCTGTCTCTCGAATTATATCACCACATACGAGGTCCAGCTGTGATTATTATAGGAATTCTAATTCATGAAACTAGCTGTACCATATGGACAGATTAAGTACCTAAATTCTCTAGCTTAGAACAGCACTGCTTATTCTGAATGACTAATTTATCACACTAACGTTTTAGCCCACCTCCCCCCTCACAATTTACGTTGTGTGCAATTTCTTGCAAGCGTTTTATTTTCACATAATACATACCAAGTTTCTTTCTTTTGCTTTGTTAGATTTTACAAGATTCAGGATTTAACACAATTTTCATTAAGTCTGAAGACAAGTCACGTCGAAAAGCCAAATTCTACACATTAATGATGCTGTTCGCGATATTTGCCCAAATAGATTTAAGACACTTTGTGTAGAAAACGAATGCATTGATAATAGTGAAAGGAAAGCGACATAAAATGGTAATAACTGATACTCATATTATACCTCTGTGTGGAATATCTGATGCCTTTATTATATCTCCATAAATCACAGACAGGCAAAATATTTCTTCAAGCAACAATCCAACGTTATTTTATTCTTGAATCTGTGCCTGAAAAAACACTTCCTGTGCGAAGTCTCACGACTTGCTATATCACTATGAAACACTACACGGCCAGTCCTTGTTGGCCAGCGAAACGAAAATAAAACAACCACTACTGAAGAGCAAGTAAAACACGATTTCTTTCTTCCATTACCTTGTTTCCAAATGCATCCACCTCCCTGCAGATCATAATATTTCGTTCTGAAATTATTGCTGCCCAGAGTCCAACACCATCAAAGAAGCTGCCTATTAGTCTGATCTCCCATCCGTAGCCTTGCTGTTTTCTCATCCACTGCTCTTGGATTCATTGACGCTTTCCATACTGAGTAATGGTGATTCGAGACATTCCTGGTCAGCCTCACTGTTCCAATCTCCATAAATGGGAGGGCATCCTCAACTGCATCCACTTGATCATGCCTTGACTTCAAACCACTTATCTGGTTTGCAGTGTATAAGCACCTTTCCAAATGACTGGCTGAGCTCTTCAGCTGCATAACGTTTCAAACTATCTGATTTCCATTTACGGAAAATTCACTGGAACACTTTTGCACTTCCGCTCAACACTCAGTAAACCACTTCCCCTTTATATTGTTTCGGTCGTCTGATACCAACCATATGAAGAATCGGGGATGTTCAACCGCTTGACCTCAAAGAGAAACGGATTTCGTAAGCAATATTGCAATACCAGCTGCGGCCAATAGTCCGCCGACCTCTGGAAAACACGCTTAGCTGCTACATCCTCTAACGCAGTTTCTTGTCCTGATCTCTGTCTCCTGCTTCTTAGGAGCGTCTCAGTGATCGAACAATTTATCCCCCAACTAACACTCCGCTGGAATATTTAAATATTTAAATTTCATAGACCATGTTGCAATACCGAGAGTAAGTATGTTCAGCGGAAACTTAACGGTTCTGAAAAAGCTACGGCGTTTGTAAAGCAAATGCCGATAGAGTAGTGGACACAATTGCCGTGACTTGCCAATCCGGTCTGTTGACATAAAGACATAGTTTTTCTAAGGAACTTGATGAACTGAAGTTCAGATGCGTTCGGAGCCTTGCGAACTGCACAACAACTTTAGCGCCCTCCAATCGACTTCCGAAATTAATGCCGATGACAGCAAAGGAAGGGACATACAATTATACAGAAGGCCAGTTGAAAAGAATACAACTCTTGGATCTAAAGCATTATCGCCAGAAGGAACAACAGTCCGCAATTCAGTGAATTCGAATAAGTCAATGACAGTGAAAGCAAACAGACCAATTGTTCTTGCCATGAGGGAAGAGGTGGGGGCTGCCATTTATGAAGAAACTGTACTCCATTTTGTCATTTAGTCGTTCGGCTTGTTCACTGTTTTAAAGAAGACATAATGATGCTTCAGGTAATCAGCCGGACTACAGATCATTTTCAAACAAAACATTATTTTTGAGATGCACGTTGGTTGGATATAACATTCAGAGTTTTGATTGTTGCAGTCTGTATCTGTTGTGCGTGATTCGAGATATTTGCTGATTGAGAACAAGGAACCTTAAATTACCGACAGTCACTTACTGGGAAGAAGGCAATTGAAGGATGCTGATCTGGAGCAGAGCGATAAAAATGCCTTAAAGGGCAGACACATGATCTGCAGTCAATGACAGTATGATGCAATGTTTGAATTGTTAAGAGATGGGCATAAGCCTGCTGGCCGGGTAACTGTCGCCGGTGAGAGACGCCCTACGGACGTGGAGGTTCGAAGCCGGACTACAAGGAACATGTGGCCAGAAGGAGAAACCCCTTTTAAACTCGTATATTTTCTGTTCTTTGACTGTTCATGGAAGGACAGGAAAACTTAGTTGGTGTGCACACAAGGTATATAGTTTATGAATACAAGTACTTGTTAACTGAGACAATAAAGACTCTTCTCGGTAAATTCAGATCTCTCTGTGTCTGTGTCTGCCTGATCATTATTACAAGGGGTGATTGTTGTAACAGAATAGGCGTCTGAATTTAGATCTCCGTCAGCCGGAGGTTCGCGTCGGACCACGTGGGTGAGAAGCAGAGCTCTGGGGCTGGGTAGTTTGTTAGTACAGACCCAGTATGAAGAATTCAGGGATGTTTGCCAGCCCTGAGGACCTGCATTGAGCTGATTGGTGGGAATTCCTCCAGAATACGCATTGGGGAAATTGGCACTATACAGGGAGAGTGTTCGACAGAGCAGCTGCGAAGGCAGTGATGCTCTTTGTAGAATTGCCAAAAAAAAGAAATTGTCAGATAAGGAATTTAAACAGCCATTGAAGCCAGCAGCAGTGACGTGACTTATCGGGGATTTAAGAGGATATTGACAGAATGCTGATGCCGAGCGAGACAGATTATAAAAGTGGATGTCTGCACAAAAATACGACTGAGCTGAATAGTTTGGAACAGGAGGTAGAAACCCTTAAGGGAAAAGTTATCGATCTGCCGGGACAGAGAAGAAGGAATTTGGTGCATGTGAACCAATTTCACATGAAGTGTGAAAAAATGGTTAAAGAAAGGGTTAAAAGGGCAAATTTATTTGTGACAGGGGAAGGAATTAAAGAAACAGTGCAGTAATTTAACAGCAGTTCTAAATGTGATACGAAAGTGAGTTGCTAATCAGAGAACTAAAACTAGACACGAACGCTGCAGGACCAATTTGCTGCATAAAGACGAATAACATGTGCCTGTGGATCTGAAAGAGGGAAGGAGAATGAATATGTGGATATGGAAGAGCAACATTTAGAAGAAGTTCTCAAGTGGCAAGGTTTGGCAACAATGACTGACAAGGGAAGTTAAGGACTGTAAAAAGCCAAGGCAATGACATGTAGGGGAGGAAATAATAGTGCGTAGTTGGATGATTGTGAGCTTTTAAAATTCGATCATCGGCAACTTAAAAACCTATAAAAAGGGAAAGCGGGTGGGAATGAAAAAGCCCATTTCTGGTTGGCTGCCAGTGACTACTGGTGTTCCTCAAGGGTCACTATTGGGACATCTATTTATCTGATTGTTTGTCAATGATTTAAAGGTGTGAATTGATGGCTTTGTGAGAACTTTTGCGGATGACACAAAGATAGTTGGAGGGGTAGGTAGTGCTGAGGAAGCAATGCGATTGCAGCAGGACAGACAAATTGAAGAATGGTCAAAACCGTGGCAGAGGGAACACAGGATTGGAATTGTATGATAATGAAATTTGGTAAAAGTGACAAGAGTGCAGACTATTATGTAAATGGAAAGAAAATGCCAGAGATGCAAAGGGACGTAGATGTCCTCGTTCAAATGCAATGTTAGCATTTATTTCAAAGAGAATAGAATACAAAGCTGAGGCTTTATAAGACGCTCGTCTGTCCGCAGTTGGAGTATGGTTAACAGTTTTGGGACCCTTATCTCAGAGCGGATGGATTGTCATTGAAAAATATCCAGAGGAGATTAACGGGGATGATACCGTGAATGAAAGGTTTACAATATGAGGAGCGTTTAGAAACTCACTGGAACGTAAACGAATGCGGAAGATCTCATTAAAGTTTATCGAATCTTGAAATGGCTAGATCACGTGGACATGGAGAAGTTGTTCGCTGTGCTGGGGGATTCCAGAACTAGACGGCACACTCTGAAAATTGAGGGATAAGCTTTTATAGCATAGTGAGGAGAATTATCTCAGGTAAACAGTGGTGAATCTGTAGAATGCTCTACGGTGGTGGCCAGGTCCTCAAAGCAGAACTTGTTAAATTGCTCACTGGTCAGGGTATCAATGGATATGGTGGAATGACGTATGTATGGGGCACTGGCGGTGCCAGAGATTGTTTCTTGTTGGTGCTACAGTACGGCTGAATTATTCAGTGATGGTGCGGAGGGATGTACTGTATGGTAATATGTATTCGCCAGACCAGACGCGGAGCGCTCAAAAGTCATTTTGAAGAATTATGTGGCTACTGCAACTGCCTCTGTTGACTCACAAGCAACAGAAGTTGATAGATATAATATAGAAGTGAACTGTCACAGTGCAACAGCATCGGAGACAACCCGGGATACACAGAACATAAACTAACAAACCAACAGAGCATCCGACCCACAGCACACAACATAAATCACGCACCAATCCCGCAGTCATCGTCAAATGCGTGCTTTTCAACTGAAAAATACAACAATAATCCACAATGTCCACTGCTAATCGCATTACATAAACAGACAATGCCGAAAGAAACAACGTTATTAAAGTCAAACAAGGCTAACAACAGATGCAAGGCTTAACCAGGAGTTGGACAAATCGTACTCAGACCGTGCAATATGTTAATTAATTCGGCTACTGAATTTAAAACAAAAATCAACAGAATCACTGCTTGGAAGTCTAAGCAAAACCAGTTGGCTTAATAGCAGTAAATGTAATATTTTAGGATTTGCAGGAAACATAAGGACTATGGGGTATCCACCACAAAATAATAATTATAATCAATATTAGTCTAGGACCAATTTTTTTTTTAACAACTGCACTCACCATTGATGCTTTCAGAGATGCACAATCCGTCGGTTTTTGTGATTGGGACAGTGCTGAGACTCCAGTCAGAACACCCCCAGTCTCAATTGAGAACCGTCTTTTCATTTCAGTTTAGAAGTCTGTCTATAACCGGATAGAAACAGTGTTTGCGAAGCTCATCAGAGGACGTGACAGATGCGCGTTTCGTTTGCGCCTCAACGACAAAATCACATTGGCGACGGGGTGTTTGGGCCGGTATCCTTTCATGTTGTCTGCTCTGTATACCGGCCTTGACGTACAGGACCCTATATCTTGCCTGATTTTCACTCCATGATTCCTCTCACCGTTTTGCTGAGAGTGCATCGATAACAGACTGAGCCAAGTCCACAGCGGATGCAAACTCCAAACTGGGAGATTGTAGCAGGTCTGACATGAACTTAGTGACTCGGAATAAATCCTCAAACAGAGTGAGAAGTAAAGCAACTGTTCGTCAATCAGTCCATTTACAGCTCTGGCCTCCGCTTTCCTCCGTGCATTTGGTTGACCGATAATATCCTGTAGTGTAGCTCGAATGACAAGGAGTGATTACCTTATAGCCCACAAAGCTGTATACTGTCATGCCCAGCATGTATCTGACAATTTCGTCTACTCTACGGGCGCGCAGTTGATTCCAGTTCTCTGTTTCGTCATGAAAGGATCATGGGCAGCAGAGTTTGAAAATAAGTTGCAACGCAGCTGCACAGGTTCAGAAAACTCACCCGCTTGTTGTACATTGCTCGCAACTTCCACTAAAACAAGATTAAGCCTGTGAGCATGGCAGTGTATATATAATGCCTGCGGCACCTCCTTCCTGAACCTCTCTTGTACCCCGTTATTGCACCGGTGCATCACAGCCGCCCTGTCATAACACTGACCTGAACACGCGTTCTCATCAATAAAACACTAATCGAGTGTCTGTTAAAAGCTTTCAAGAAGGGAGTTTGCGTCCAAACCTTCTGCTGGAGTGAAGTGCAAGAATTCTTCAAGCACTGCGTGTCATAAAGTTCAGGACGCAGGCACTGAATTACTAGGGGCAGGACGGGAACAACTAAACAATAGACAAGATGTGGTGACCGTGGTGTACGTGAGGGACGTGACGTTCAAGGTGATTCTGGGATTCCGGCAGATTTAAGGCAGGCGGCGGGATCCCCGAGTTCCGGCAAAGCGGGATACCGGAGTTCCGGCAAAGCGGGATCTCGGAGTTTACTGTGCGGGCCGCATAACTCCTGGGCAAGGCCCGGACCTGCCAGGCAGGAACATGGGGTCCTAGGCATGTCGCAGGGCACCTGGGTAGGTTGCGGGGCACAACCCGTCGGCAGCGAGGGATGGAAAGGAAAAAAGTCTCCCGCCGGGCAACAACTGTCTGGCCAGGCTTGCCCGACGGAGGCAAAGGATAGATAGGGAGCTAGGTCCAGGGTGACTGCAGGATTTACTCGAAGAACTCGTCTTTAACGAGGGGAGCACCAAGCCACGGCAACTGGAGGACCAGGATAGTCAAGACGACCTCCCAACTCCACTCAGTCCCAGATCCCCCTATATACACCACCAGCCGATGGACATCTGGTGCGCCTCCTTGAGCCCCAACAAGCCATGATGATCCACAGGTGTGACTAATTGGGCTCAAGGGCTAAAGGAGGGACGGCTACAAGATCCAGAGTCCGGAGTCCGCGGACCGGATCAAGACCGCCGGAGCAGGTCCCACCTTCCCTGGAAAACTGCCAAATTATCTATAAATCTGAAGCCCTCCCTCCTGCACCATGTCTTCAGCCACGTGTTGATCTGCACTATCTTACTATTTCTAAATCCACCCGCACGTGGCACTGGTAGCAATCCTGAGATTGCTATCCTGGAGGTCCAGCCCTTTAAACTGCCACCTAGCTCCCTAATCTCATCTTCAGGACCTCCTCACTCTTCCTACCCACGTCATTGGTCCCTACGTGGACCACGACATCCGGCTGCGCACCCTCCCTCTTGGGAATACTGAGAACTTGATCTGAGATATCTCGGACCCTGGCACCACGGAGGCAACAGACTATCCTGAACTGAATTTAAAAGTAATACACTGAATGACTGCCAAATCAATTTTCATTTCAAAGAGGCTATCAGATAAGCTCATGAATATACAGGTTTGGACTCAAATGCAGCAAACAGTTTAGCGTCGGGGGGCGGTGCGAATAGTGGGGGACACGGTTGAGTGTATCTGTGGAAATGAATGAGATTCCAGGATGATGTGTTACCTCCATCATGCCAGGGCAGGGTGAACAGCCAGAGGTCGTGGTCCTGATTAGAACTTAGAACAGAGAGAATCTCCTGCAAATAGAATTTAGGTAGTTTAGGTAGAGAGTTAAGAAGTAGGAACTCAAAGGTAGAAATTCAATATGCACCATTTTCCACGGTATATCGATATACGTATGATGGTACCATCTCCTTCTGACGATATTGTGTATTTCCATAGCAACGAGTATATTTATAAATGAGTCCGGGTGAACTTTTTAAATGAAGTAATATCAGATTATTCACCATCCGTTTACACACTTTGCAAACTATACACTCGCCCTGACGTTCTCCCACTGCACCACATTCTGATATATACTAAGTCATTCTGCACAGGTCTCTGCCGAGTCTTGAATCCGGGTCTCAGTCAACCTTACTGTCCAACCGGATCATTTCCATTTTACATCTGTCTGGACCAGATTTTCAGTCATCATAAGCCCATAAGAACATCAGACAGAGTAGTGGAATTATTTCTTTCAATCCGTCGATTCTGTTCTGGTATTCCATCATGACTAATTAATTGTTCCTCTCTGGCCCTTTCAGCTGCCCTCTCGCAGGAATATTTGACGCCCTTATTCATGAACATATCAACTTCAGTTAAAAATATACCCAACGGCTTGGCATCCTGGCTGACTTTGGAAATTAGTTCCACAGATTCACCACTCCCTGACTAAAGAATAACTTCCTCATCCCTTCTATAAAGGGATGTCCTTCTATTCTGTAACTGTGCCCTCCGGTCCAGTATTCACCCACAATCGGAAACAACTAACCACATCCACTCTATCTCGTCGTATACGATTGATTTCAGCGAAATTACCCCTCATCCATCTGATTTTCTGCAAATACAAACAGAGATCCATCAACTGTTCCTCACACCTTGGCCCTTTAATTCAAGAAACCATTATTCTCAACCTGCTCTGGACTCTCTCCAATGCCAGCATATTATGTTTTCCTTCACAAGACAGGCCCCGAAACTGCTTAGCCTATTCCAAGCGTTGTCTGTCCAAACCCTTACAAATCTTTAGCCTTACAAGCTTGCTGTTGTACTCTAACGTCGCGAAATGAATGCTGTATAATATTTGCTTTTCTTCCTGAGACACTTCCGGCAAGATAAACTTACGCAATCGTTTACTAGAACAGCCAAGTCCCTATGCACGTCTGATTTCTGAATTTTCTTCCCGTTTAGAACATTGTATGCTCTTTTATTCCTTCTACCAATTAACATGATGATGCAGTTCCCTGCAGTGTGCTCCATTCACCTAGGCTCTCTAGAACTTGCAACCGTCTGCTGACTCCCTGATGTATCTAAATTACTGTCTCCCAGTCTATCTTTGTATCATCCGAAGAGGAGGACACAGCGCATTTAATTAAGTCATTCAGATCATTGACAGGTAAAGTGAAAACGAGTGGTCCCAACACTGCCACCTACGAAGCACCACAAATCACAAAGAACCAGGGAAGGCTGCCTTCATTCCCACTGCTTGCTTCCTGCAGGTATCCTTCTTGTAATAGAAACATAGAAAGCCTGCAGCACAATACGGGCCTTTCGACCCACAAAATTGTGCCAAACATGCCCCTACCTCAGAAATTACTAGGCTTACATATATCACTCTATTTTACTAAGCTCCATGTACCTAACCAAAAGTCTCTTAAAAGACCACCGTTGCCGGCAGCCCATTCCACGCACTCTCTGAGTTAAAAACCTACCTCCAGCATCTCCTCTATACCTGCTCCCCAGCACCTTAAACCTGTGTCCTGTTGTGGCAACCACTTCAGCCCTGTGGAAAAGCCTGACTATCCACACGATCAATGCCTGTCATCATTCTTGTACACCTCTATCATGTTCTTCTTATCTTCCTTCGCTCCGAGGAGAAAAGACCGAGTTCAATTAATCTATTCTCATAAGGCTTGCTCCCGAATCCAAGCAACATCCTTGCAAATCTCCTCTGCACCCTTTCTATGGCTTCCGCATCCTTCCTGTAGTGAGGTGAACAGAACTGAGCACAGTACTCCAAATGGGGTCTGACCAGGGTCCTATATAGCAGCAGCATTTCCTCTCGGCTCCTAATTTCAGTTCCACGATTCATGAAGGCCGATACACCGTACGCTTTCTTAACCACTGAGTGAACGTGCGCAGCTGCTTTGAGCGTCCTGTGGACTCGGAACCCAAGATCACTCTAATCCTCCACACTGCCAAGTCTTCCAATACCCTCGAAAAGTCCAATCCAGCTCGAAAATCCTGCCCTTGAAAAAGCCATGCTGACTAATACACCGGGCAATTATATTCTTCAGCAACGTCGTGTGGCATCTTGTCAAAGACATTTTGAAAATCTAAGTAAACAGCAGCCCGTGACTCTGCTTTGTCTATCCTGTGTCCTAATTTAGTCAGGCGAGCATATTGCCTTTGGCGTCTTTTGTCATGTTCCCCCAGGTTCGCTGAAAATTCATTCTTAATAAAGGACATCAACATGGTCCCAACCACAGAGGTCCGGCGAACTGGTGCATAGATTCACAAACAAGTTTCAATCAGCAGATGCTGTAAATGTAAGCAACACACACACAAAAATGCTGGAGTAGCTCAGCAGGGCAGGCAGCATCTATGGAAAAGAGATGTTCTCTAGCCTTCTGAGTTCCTCCAGTATTTTGTGCAGCTTATAATTCTTTTGTCTGCTTCTCTACCTTCTTGAATAGTGGAGTTACATTAGTCATTGTTTGTACTAGTACAATGGAAACTGCAGTTTCACTGGTTCAACTTAACTGACTCTGCAATTTCATGTTCCGGATCAATTGCTCCTGTTGTCAAAGAGAAAGGTACTCCTGTTCCAGATCCCGATGATCCAGTGAATTAGAATATACATCTACCAATTTAAAACAAATCATACTGTTGTCACTTGCTTCATTAACCTCTATTCCTGCATTACTCGAAAGTTCTGAATGCAATTATAGTAATGTACGATCACATTGGCGCCATTTCATTCGTAGCTACCGTTGCCTCATTTAACTAAATCAATGTTGTTAACTTATCTGGGAACGACAAGCTGCGAAAGTTCGCTCACCTGGCTACACGAATGTATGACACATTTACCAGAGATTTGAATGGTGTGGAATTTGTTTGAACTCGCAGCAATACTTACAATTGGATTTGCACTTTATTTACAAAACCTACTATTTAATGTAACCTGAAGTTTCACTCCATTCTTCAGCTCCTCCCTGAATTTCCTCTGTGACAGAGTTTAGATACACGTGTTCATGCAGGTAGAGAGAAACTGCAAAATGTATCCAGACTGTTGCAGGATATACTTCGGGGTATTTAAATATCTGTTTGTGTAAAAGTAGTTCTGAACTTGCCAGTTAATAGTATATGAAATAAAGGGAATCCACAACAATATGAAATTGGTTGAAAGAGCAAACAACAAAATCATTGACTTCTTCCGGTTTTCGAACTCTGGATCTTTCTTACTCTCTGTGCTGGCCGTCAGACACCGGCGGACTCTGTTGGCCGCTATAATATGACTGATTGTTAAAGCATTAAACATTACAATCAGAGTGATTGGCAATAATGTTGTACTTATACTGTTAAACAACTGGCATGCTTTCCACCCGAGTAAAGTACGGTAATCCGCTTTCATAATGCATCTCCAGGGTACATTCTCAATGATAAGGTAGGGATCTACTACAAAGTAAAATGGAAGACGCCTCGCAAAACTCCCTAATCCCACAATCAGTATCATCACGGTCGCTGTTCTCTCGGTGCAGTATCGTTCCCGCAGCTTTTGACTGCAGATTGCAATACACCGATCGAACGTGAAAGCCACCGTGAGCCAAACAGAACAGTCCATCGTTGCGAGCTTCAGGACAAGTGTCACGGCGCAGATTGGTGTAATGAGCAGAGGAAAGGCGTAAATATAAATATTATTGATTTGATCGATAACCACAGCAACGATAACACACATTAAATCAGCTGCTGCCATTCCCAGCAGGTAACGGCAAACACATTTGGAGAGTCCGCATTTTCCCCGGGACAGGAGCAGAATCGCCATTAAATTAACTGCATGGAGAGAAAAAAAAGTCAATTTCAAAATCTCTTATCCACTTAATTTGATATGTATGCTGTAAAATCCATTGTTGTGGATTGAAGGAATACCATTCTTATGACCCTATGCCGGATCAGTTTTGGTGCGATTTGGAGAACATGTGTTTACGTGTTCTGTAACTACACTTCGATTGGAAAAAAATGGTGGGTCCGAGTGGCAGTTGTACAAGGGTATTATGCAGTCCACCATATATTTGCTAGTGAACTGCTGATCGACCCACTAATCTTGACGAAGAGATTGACTTACTTGTCGCCTTTAGTTCGGCACGGACTAGAAGGGCCGAAATGTAATTTCCATGCTGTGATTGTTATATGGTTGTTATATAGTTAAACAAGGAAACTCTCAAGAAGAGCCCCAACGACAGTAAAGACCATTTCATTTTAATAAAGGTATAGAAATGTGATATGGCATCAGGACGATTGGAGACAGACATCAATGGATCTGGGGTTGGGCGGTGAAAAGAGCACAACAGCGCCTCTTTAACATCAGACGGTTTTGTGAGGGCACCCAATTCCTAAGAGCTTTCTCCGGGTACAACGGAGAGCAATCTGATTGGTTAGCACTGCCTGGTATGGGATCTGTACTTCCCTCAATCGCAGGACTCTGCAGAGAGTGGTGCGGACAGCCCAGCGCACCTTTAGATATGAACTTCCCACTATTCAGGATATTTACAAAGACAGGTGTGAAAAAAGGGCACGAAGGATCATTGTGGATCCGAGTAACCCCAACCACAAACTGTTCCATCTGCTGCCATCCGGGAGAAGGTACCGCAGCATAAACGCCAGAACCAATAGACTGCGGAACAACTTCTACTCGGCCATCAGGATGCTAATTCATGTTGATACAACTATATTTTTTGTTACTTTGACTATCTTGTTGTTTATACTATTTGTTATAAATTACTATAAATTGCACATTGCACATTTAAACGGAAACGTAACACATATTTTACTCCTCATGTATATGAAAAATGTAAGTAATAAAGTCAATTTTATTCAATTTATTTCGATAAAGATTTAAAATACGCATGATGGTAAAGCTTGGAAACGTCGAATAAGGTAAATACTGGAACAGTGCCAACATCAATACTATATTAATAGAATTAAATTACTAAGATAAAGAAAAATCCGGCATACATAATGATTAGCAATGCCAGAGAGAAATAAGGAGGATATATTTAAACATGAAAAGGCTTAAAACGCTCATCAGATCACGTACCATCTGTAACAGATTTTACGGTGACTCTTATGCCGTGCAGCAAATACAGTTAGAAGTACAAAACACACATAACAGGCTACTCCAGTTGCTTACCAAGGATACCTATCGCAGCCAGAATAGGATAGTAAATACTCGCTATGTAGTAAATTGCTGCATATCCCATTTTCGGTGTTAAGCAGCGATCAGGTAAAAATGGTCCAAATGCTGACATCTGCTGATGATTGTTTCGAAAGCTCTTATACAGGAGATCAAAGTCACTCCGACATTTAATCATATCACCTCGTTAGGCATATCAGTGACAACCCACTGAATAAAGAGACGAGGTAAACCATTTACATGAGCTGCGTCATCGTGCAAAGAGAAGGCTTCCTCTGAGACATCAAAGAATAACAATCATATTTAATTTTGTTTGTCCTCCTTTCAAATGAGAATGTTGTACATCGGTCTGAATGACAAAAAAAAAGTTTGTGATTTTTACAAATCACTCAATATTTTTTACAAGGTGCAGTATCACACTCAAATAATTGTCATTTCTAGCGTTAGAGGCAGTGCCTTAATATTTATATGTTTCGAAGTGAATTTAGTTTGCTGTTCACTTGGGCACTCGTTTCTCTGGAAAGCGACGATTCACACCTCGTTTTTGCCTCTACTTTGGTTGGTCAGAAAGTAGTTGTCAAGTTAGATGAGAAATAAGTTAGTTTCTGATTAGAGTAGTTATGTAACTTCAGGAACATCACAAAATTGACAGTGACGTGGGGGTCATCTGTCAAGAACGTAAGGCTTCAGTTTTATGAAAGTGTCTGTAACCTATTGACAGATTGAATACCAAAAACAAATCTAGCATAGATTGTACTGTTTAACCATAGCTACCCCGATTTCAATTCATTAATAGGATAACAGTTCATCTTACCACACAGAACTGACAGTTTGTGTCCTTTCTTGGAGGTGATTTATTTTTATACATCACTCATTTTATTTCTATTCGGTCTTCTCTTTTCCAGATTTTACAAGACCCAGAATCTATCAGAATGTTCATTAGGTCTAAGGCCAAGTAACGGCTAAAATTTTATCCATAAATAGCCACCTTATTTTCCCTGTATGATTTATAACATATTGTATTTAAGGCAAATTCAATGGAAATCTCAAAAAAAAAGACGGAGTAGCATAAAATGACAATATCTTCAACTTGCACCTTCCTTACTTAAGTGCTTAAGCCTATCACAAGTTCTGGAGCATGGGGTACCGAGAATACCTCCATCCGACGATACGAACATAAAACATAGGAACGGATTTAGGCCAGTCAGCGGATCTTGTCTGCTCCAGTATGCTGTTACCTCGATCCTTACCTCTGTAACCTTCGACGCCTTGACTAACGAAGAAATTATAAAGCACCACGTAGAATACTCTCAATAACATGGATCCACAGCGTCTGTGGCAAAGAAGTCCACATATACAATACTCTCTGGCTAACGAAATTCCACATAATCTCTTCTCTAAATAGATGCCCCACTACTCTGAGTTTCAAGATTTGCCTGTGACACTCCGTTTCTCCGGGTCAAAGCTCCGTGTCAAGGTTCCATATCAGGGCTCCGTGTCAAGATCCCTCCTGCTGGTTGGTGGGGGGGGGGGGGGGGGTGACGTCACGTGATGACGTAGGATCGAGACGTGGAAATCCAGCTGTCCCGTAAAAAATCAAAGTATCGTTTAAATGAAGAAAAGTTAATAAATATTTTTGAAAACTACTTGTAAACTACTCAAGATTATTTTAAGATATGCCTTATAAACAGAAACAAGAAAACTACCGCTTTGACGACACCGCGAAATGGGAAGAAAAACGGGCCTACTACTGCGATGGAACCTCGTGCTCAGTTTGGAACGCCTTTCGAGGAGTCACACTTTGTCTCCGGCGTTGAAGAACAGGAGGCCGCGGTAACGGCAGCAGTCTTTAGGAAGAAGAAGCGGGAATTGCACATGCGTAAAGAAGCGGGCATGCGGAAATCGGCACACTCCGAACTACAAGTTCCGACTGCCACTGAAAGTGGGAGGGATTTGGAGTGAGAATCAGATTCCCCGGAAAATACAGATGATGAAAAGGAGGAAGAAGAATAAGAAGAGATTAAAAGTAAAAAAAAAAACATCGTGGAGACATATGAGAGGCCTTAGTGCAAATAAAGGCTGAATTAAAAGTAATAAAAAACAGATGTTAAAAACATGAAGACTATGCTGGATAATGTTATGAAAAAACAGGAGAAAAAAGATAGGAAAATTAAAAAGTTGGAAGAAATAATGGAGGACACCAAAGACAGAGTGGACAAGATAGAAGATAATGTCCTTGCCGGGAAAACAGAAATAAAACGGCTGTTGGAAAAATTGGGTGTGCTGGAAAATTTTAGTAGGCGAAATAATATTAAGATTGTTGGTCTTAAAGAAGTTATAGAGGGGGAGGAGCCAATATATTTTTATCAAAGATGGATCCCGGAAATTTTGCAAATGGAAGAGGGAAATCGGTCAATTGAAATTGAAAGGGCACATAGAGCTTTAAGACCTAAACCACAACACAACCAAAATCCGCGATCAATTTTAATAAAATGTTTAAGATATCAAGACAAAGAAAGGGTTCTGCAGGCGGCTGCCCAAGCTACCAGAAAGAGAAACGGGCCATTGATGATAGAAAGGCATAGAGTCCTTTTCTACCGTGACATGGCTTATGAACTTTTGAAAAAAAGGAAGGAATTCAACCCAGTGAAAAAAAGTCAATTTATGCTGTACCATCCTTCAGCGTTGAAGATTTTTGGCAGACGGAAAAAGATTTTTTTTACTGATTATCGGAAGGCGGAAGAGTTTGTACAAGAATCTTTGAATATTCGCAAGATACAGGAAGAAATCCAAGGGAGCAAGGTGGATTAAAGATGAATACTGGGATAGGGAATAGACTTGGTGGATCTTTGAGGGTGGAAGAATATATCAACATATACTTAATTATACGACAGAGGGGAAGTAACGTAAAAGTTTGTGGAATATTAGTCGGGAGTAGTGCTATTAAAGTTTATATATATATGTGTGTGTGTGTGTGTGTGTGTGTGTGTGTGTGTGTGTGTGTGTGTGTGTGTGTGTGTGTGTGTGTGTGTGTGTGTGTGTGTGTGTGTGTGTGTGTGTGTGTGTATGGTTACGCTGGAGCTGGAAGAACTTCTGATCGAATGCTACGGGATTCATGAGTCTAATCATGGCGGCAGCCATGGCCCGCAGAATGGAGGGGGGTAATGTTGTCTTTTTTACTCGCAAAGTAGTAGGGAGGTATTTCGTTATTTGTTTTATAATCCATCTTTCTTTTATTTATTTCTCTTTGCCTGGATGATTGGGGGTGGGGTGGTGTGGATGCACATAGCAGCATGGAGAATTTTAAAGAGATTTCCCAAGGAACTAAGAGAGTTGAGATGTTAAGTAATTTGTTATAGATTGGGGTAATCTTGTTAAAAATAATGACTAACTGACTGAATTTTTAAATTGTTAATGTTAATCTGCTTAATGGACCGGTGAAAAGAAAAAGAATTCTAACATATATTAAGAAAATGAAGGTAGATATAGCCTTCTTGCAGGATACACACTTAACAGAGATAGAACATCAGAAATTAAAGAGAGATTGGGTGGGAAGTGTTATTGCAGCTTCATTTAATTCAAAAGCGAGGGGAGAAGCAATTCTGGTCAATAAACCGTTACCAATTAAAATACATAATGTAATAACTGATTCTGTGGGAAGATATGTAATTATCCTTTTTTTCGGAATTATGGACTCTCTTGAATATTTATGCACCAAATGAAAATGATCCAAAATTTATAAAAGAAGCCTTTTTGAATTTGGCTGATGCACTTGATAAAATATTAATAGGTGGAGACTTTAAGTTTTGTCTCGACCCAGTTTTAGATAAATCAACTAAGTCTGTTACAAAATTGAAAGTAGTAAAATCAACTTTATCATTGATGAAAGATTTAAATTTGATTGATATATGGAGAAGAATCAACCTTATAGAAAGAGATTATTCGTTCTACTCAAACAGACATAAAACTTATTCAATGATATAATTTTTATTACTATCAACGAATATTCAGGATAGAGTGAAGTATCCGGAATATAAAGCTAGAATATTGTCAGATAATTTTCCTTTAATAATGACAATGATAAGGACGGATAAGGAGGAATCGACTTATAGATGAAGGTTTAATTCAATATTATTAAAACGTCAAGATTTTTGTGATTTTATGAAAAAAACAGTTTAATTTTTTTGGATACAAATTCTTATTCAGTTGATGATAAATTTGTATTATGGAATGCGATGAAAGCATATTTGAGGGGTCAGATAATAAGTTAAACTTCTAAAATTAAGAAGGAATATATGGAAGAACTAAACCAACTGGTAAAAGAGATAACAAAATTAGAAAAAGAATCTCAGAGGCATATGTTACGGATTCAGGCAACAATAAATATATGAGTGAGGCAGGGGTTTTTATAACAAATAACACGTTTTTTAAGCACTGAAAACAAACCCCCCAAAAGTAAACAAATCACTAATGTAACCGGAAATCAGCTGCTGTGCGGCAGCTTAAACAGTTCTTAAAGCGATGTTGCAAAAACAGTTCTTCAAAGTAGTATTGCAAAAGTTCAAAATGCTTACAGTCCATTTAAGGGAGAGAATTTTTAAGACGATTTAAATTCTCTTTCACGTCGCGTTGTTGCAGTTCCCAGTCGAACTACTTTTCCCACGAAGAATTTTACGAAGATGAAGTGAAACGTCTTAAAGGCACTGACCTTTCCTTTACAGAACTGTTCCCAATCCTTTTTGCTATTTCACAGGGATTAACACGAGAATAGTCAATGAATTCCTTCCGAATAAGGATCAAACAAGGTCGAACCTGTTTCACCGACGAAATCGATTCTCCTCTATCCTTTAACTCCCGATCTCCGATCTTCACTCTCCACTGTTTCTCAACTAGCAGTATTGTAAAGAAACTGGTGGCAATGACATTTTAAACTTTAGGCATTAGATAAAACTTCATCTTTCAACTAAACTGCGTCATAACATTAAATCACGCAATGGCATGAAGTCAACATGGCAAATCCAGCCACGAACTGCCCCTCCCCTAGGACTTTGTCCTCCTTTTATACCCTGTAAAAAAAAACTTGTCACATGACCTCTACTGGCGGGGAAAATGACGTTACTCCACCATCACAAGACAATTACCTCTAGTCCAGTATAGCTTCAACACCTGTCACGTGACAAGTACACCACTGTAACGTGTCACGGGTACGTAACACATATGACAGAAGAAAAACGAAGACAGCTTGTCAATAAGAAGCTACAATATAATACGCTTCAGATATATTGAACAGAAAAATCAATTATAAGAACTAAGCAGAGGTATTATGAGTTAGGTGAAAGATCACACAAGTTTCTTGCCTGGGATTTGAAAACAACAGGCTTCCAAAACGATGAATGCAATTAGAACAAGTGCAAATAAAATTACTTATTAACCTTTAGAAATTAACGAATCCTTTAAAAGTTTTTATTCTGAATTATATCAATCGGAATCACAAAATGATTTTAATGAGATAGAAAGATTTTTATCAAAAATAACTCTCCCAAAATTGAATTCGGAAGAACAGAAGGGATTAGTTAGGCCTTTTACATTAAAAGAGTTTGAAGAAGTTTTAGGATCACTTCAGAGAAATAAATCTCCAGGAGAGCATCGTTTTCCGCCTGAATTTTACAATAAGTTTAAAGATTTACTAATTTCCTATTTGATGGAGTTAATACGTCAAGCGGAAAGAACACATAAACTTCCAGAAACCTTTTCGACAGCAGTTTAATAGTATTGCAAAAAAAGATGGAGATCCTTTAAAATCAGGATCATATAGACCTATTTCTTTGTTGGATGCGGATTATAAAATAACAGCAAAACTTTTATCTAGTAGATTATCTAAATATTTACCAAAATTAATGCATATGGATCAAACAGGATTTATTGAAAATAGACAAACGGCAGATAATGTAACTCGGTTACTTAGTATAATTCATTTGGCACAAAAGAGGGAGGAAATAAATGGCAGTACCTTTGGATGCAGAAAAAAAGCATTTGATAGATTGGAATGGGATTTTTTATTTAAAGTATTGGAAAAATATGGTTTCGGAGAACTTTTTACAAACTGGATTAAATATTAAACCCAAAGCTAAAATAGTGACAAATGGTCAAATTTCAACACCATTCCAGTTTAAAAAGGTCAACTGGACAAGGTTGTCCATTAACACCTACTTTATTTGTATTGGCGATAGAACCATTAGCTGAATTAATTACAACTGATTCAGATATTAAGGGTTTTAGAGTTAATCTGGAGGAATATAAGATTAGTTTATTTGCTGATGATGTTTTGATCTGTTTAACAAACCCATTGCATTCGTTGCATAAATTATCTCCTAGACTAGAAGAATATCAGAGTATAAAAGAAACTGTGATAAATGTGAAATTTGACCCCTTACTAAAGGAGACTATAGTCAATGTCGAATTGCAACTGAATTTAGATGGCCGATAAACGGTATAAAGGATTTAGGTATTAGAATTGATAACGATATAAAGAATTTATATAGATTAAATTATTTATCACTATTGAAAAAAAATCAAGAAGGTCTTGAAAAATGGATGACGTTACCAATAACATTAGTGGGTAGAGTTAGTGCAGTAAAAGTGAATATATTTCCTAGATTAAAGTATCTAGCTCAAACACAACCAATACAATTGCTGCAGAAGTTTTTTCAAGAATTAATATTTTTAAAAAATGACATGGAAATTTGACTGAAGAGGGTTGCAACTACCAAATTTTAAGAATTATTATAAACCAAATCAACTTAGATTTATTGCATCTTTTTTGACGAAGAAAACGCGGCATGGATTAGAATAGAATTAGATAAAATAGGAGAAAATTAAACCGGAAGATCTTATACATAAATGGGAATCTAAATGGATACGGGAAAGAAATAATTTCCTATAGTAAAACATTTGATTGATTTCTGGAATAAGATAAATTCTGATGATGAAATAAAGAAGTCTTTATTAGCCAGGAGAACTTTGATTCAAAATAGACTTATTCCTTTTACAATGGATAATCAACTTTTATATAACTGGTATCAAAAAGGGATTAGATGTACAGGAGACTGTTATGAACGAGGTATATTGATGTCATTTGAACAACTAAAGAATAAATATAAAATATCAAATAACAATGCTTTTTGTTATTTTCAATTAAGGGCTTACGTAAGAGATAAACTGGGTCAAATAATGTTATTGCCGAAACTTAATGAAATTGAAACTTTAATTCAAAAACGGAAACATTAGAAAAATTCTTATTTTATATATAATTTGATTCAAAAACAGACACAAACAGGGAATCCATAAGTCAAGACAAAAATGGGAAACAGATATGAATATTAAAATTGATGAAACAAGTTGGTCAAGACTCTGTCTTGACAGTATGACAAATACAATAAATTTTCGTCAGATTGGTACAATATAATTTTTTATATCAATTATATATCACACCGCAACAAACTAAATAGAATAAACTCAAACTTATCTGAACAATGTTTTCGATGTAATCAAGAAATTGGTACTTTCTTGCATTCTACTTGGTCTTGTTTCAAAATTCAGCCTTTTTGGATTAATTTAACAGTTTTATTGGAACAAATTATTCGAATACAACTTCCACACAGCCCAATATTATTTTTATTATGTGACATTGAAGGGATAAAACCGAAACTTAAATTGAATAATTATCAGAAAGAATTTATAAAAATTGCATTGGCAGTAGCCAAAAATGCTCTTGCAGTTACTTGGAAATCAGATTCGTATTTAAGTATCGATCGTTAGAACAATGCAATATTTAGCTGTATTCCACTTAAAAAAAATTATAATTTAAGGAATAAATATGGTACATTTTTGAGTATTTGGCACCATTATTTACAAAAGATAGGATTGTATATTTAGGTGCTCCGATGATAAAGATATTGGTCTCTGGAGAAAGAAACAAATACATATATATCATTTATTTTGAATCCCATGGAACATGTGGAGACCTTTCGGTATCCAGGCAGTCTTTTTTGCTTCTTTCTTTTTTTCTGTTTTTTGTAGGTGGGGGTATATTACGGGGGGAAGGTTTAAGGTGAGGTGGAGGGTAGATATTATTCTATGTAATTACTTTTCAAAATTGAATTAAAAATATCTAAAAAAAAAAAAGAAACCTCCTGCTTGCTGTTCGGCGATTACGTCCGTGGAAACATCCAAAATAAATTTCCGTGCCTGTGTCCTGCACTTGAGTTCTCTTCGGTCGCTCATTGGGGTGCATTCCATCTGGTTCGAGTAGCTTATCTACCTTCATATCTTTCAGCTTCCCGAACGCGTTCTCCTCATGAATAACAACTACATTCACCTCTATCCTCTGACACGTTGGAATCACTGGCATACTGCAGGTGTTTTCCACAGTAGAGAGTGACGCAAAATACTTGTTATGCATTTTTTGGCAACTTGTTTGTCCTCACATTACTATGATCACTCCAGCGACATTTTCCAGCGGAATGATATCTACCCTCGCTTCTTTCTTACTTTTTTATATATTAGTGGGGCGTGGGACCTTATGTACACGCCTTAATAGTTTTATCATATTTGGCCTTTTGTTCTCTCACAGCATTTTGTTATATTCTGTCAGACCATAACACATTAGAGCAGAATTAGGCCATTCGTCCCATCTCCTCTTCTCTGTCATTTCATTAAGGCAGATTTATTATCCGTTTCCAACCCATACTCTTGCCTTCTTCTCATTTCCCTTTGCACCCTTACTAATCAATAATCTGTCAACCTCCATATTAAACATCCCCAATAACTTGCCTTCCACAGAAACCTGTGGCAATGAATTCCATACATGTGTCAGCATATGCCAAATATTTTCCTCCTCATCCCTGCTCTGAAGTGTTGTCGTTCCACTATGAAGATGTGACCACTGGCATTACAGTCTCTCCCACTACAGATTATCAATATTCAGTTCTTTTAAATAAGTTCTACCCACAACCTCTATTCTTCTAAATTCTTGGGAACAGAGGGCAGAGTTGTCATATTTTCCCCACGTTCTAACTCTTTCGTACCTGGATTCATGCTTGTTTAGCACATCTGGACCTTCTCAACTATGATCATATTCTGTATTGGATAAGGGGCCTAGAACTTTTCCTAATATTTCAAAATGTGATCTGCCCAATGCCTGTTTAGTCTGTGTATTACATTATTGATGTTATATTCTCGACCTCTCTATACCATTACATTTGGCTTCCGTATCTCTGCCTTCACTTGCAAGTTACTCTTTTGTGAACATGTCGGCCAAAGCAGACACTTTGGAACTGGTGGAGGGAAAGAAATCTCCTTACTTGGTTTGTACAAGCTGAGGCCCAATTAGTGCTGTGAGAAATATCTCCGGACAGCACCAGCTACTACTATGTATTAGCGTGTCTCAGTATTTCCACGACTGCGAGGGTTGTGAATCAGCTTGAACACTCAGCTGAGCACGATGAATACCGACAGCTGAAATTTCTCCTTCGACAGACAGATGGACTATCAGAGTCTGAGCAAACCAAACATTTGACGTCCTTGCCCGCCTTGAGGATACCAGATCTTTGGAGCGAATGGACCACATGCTGTCCCTCCTTGAAAATCGCCACCCCAGTTTTATTTTAAAGAATTCTTCATGCAACAATTAGCTGATCAAGTTTCGACAGTCATGCCAATACACTTTTAAATTATAAAGATGTACTTGCTGAAATATCTGGCAGTCTACACTCCGTCAGGCAGAGGTGCACATTTCCTGCCCCTTTCTCTCAATAAGTCCCGTAGGCAGCTCCTCCAACGCATATACATGCCCACGCCGGAGGAACAGGAAACACTTTGTACTCTTATCACACTTGCTCTGGTACAAACTCAAGGAGGTGGCAACCGTCTTATACCTTTGACAGTGCCAGCCAATCAGGAGACCAGAGGTCAGTGAACACTGTGTGTTCCAACTGCCAGTGTTGTCTACTGTTCATTACAGACATCCGTTCTGTTGACGTTGCCTGTGTGAAATGGGTGCTCATGTGAGTAAGCTGCGAGTATGGCCTAAAGATAAGAAAGCAAAGAGTAACGCAATCTCGCTAGAGACCGCCAACAGTAGCAGGATTCAGACTGAGGGAAACAAGGCGTGACACACTGCTTCAGTAGGTGACGTTGCACCTTGGACTTCATCCTGGCTAAAGTGGTGAGACCTGTGCTTGACACAGATTTCCTGTGTGTCCAAGCAATCTCAGTCGATCTTTAGAACTGTGGGCTTGTGGATGTCAACGAAGTAGGGCCTTTACCTTGCAACACATGCAAAATGCAGGGGTCGCAGCAGGTCAGGGAGTATCCATGGAAAAGAGTACAGTTCATGTTTCAGGTCGAGACCTCTGGAATAGTTTAACTGAATATAAGGCTACATAGCAGCTTGTTGTACCTGAGAAGTTTTAATCGGACGTCTTCAGGATAACTTCAATCAGTTGGGTATTGATCGTACCCCGGATTTAATCAAAAGACGATTCTATTGGCTCAAGATGGATCCTGATGTGGAACACAAGATTAAAACCTGCGGTAAGAGGAAAGACCTTACTTGAAAACGCTGCTCCATTAGTGAACATTGCTACTACTTAACCTTGCAAGTGGTCTGCATGGACTTTCTTACATTAAAATCCGGTCAACGTAACTCAAAATATGTATTTTTATTACTGATTATTTTACCAAATGCGACTTGGCTGCTTCTACACTCAAACAAAAAAGATTTGCAAAGTACCGGTGAGAGCCTCTCATCTTTCATTAACATTTTTGTTTAAAGAACTAGCTGAAATTACTGGAATTCAAAGGTCAGAAATACCTCACATCATCCCCGAGGAAACCCTTTCGAGAGTTTTAATTGCAACCCTTTTAAGTATGCTGGGGAACCTAGAGATAAAATCTAAAAGTCACTGGCTAGAATTTGTGCAGCTCCTCGTCCATTAAGAGGAGCAAAGTAGAGACAATGGCTTCGAAATGGAGCTCCTATGCTTGCATTTTCGGCAACGTCTTTTATTTCTATGTTTAATATCTCTATTTTTCCTTTTCATGGTAATTTTTTCACGCTGACTTCTGTTCTTTGCGGGATTGGCACCCGCTCTCGGGGTTTCACGACTGTTCGTTAATCGATATGCCAAGGATGAACCTTAGAAGATTAGCTAGTCTTTAGAATTCCGTGAGTTCGTGGCCCTGCAACAATTCAGTCTGTTGTTAGAGACGAAAGCTCGGAAGCAGCGAGCTGGCTGCTAGTTGTGTTGCCAGAGACCCGAGTTCTTTGGGCACAGAACTCGGAAAAGGTGACGGAAAAGTCTTTTAACAACGTAAATCAGCGATTTGTTCATTACGTCTCCCCTCTCGCTGTCTCGCTGTGAAACGGCGACACCTGTATTTCGCTTATTCGGGAGAAAGCGAGAGAGAGAGGAGAGAGAGAGAGAGAGGAGAGAGAGAGAGAGAGGAGAGAGAGGAGAGGAGAGGAGAGAGGAGAGAGAGAGAGAGAAGAGAGAGAGAGAGAGAAGAGAGAGAGAGAGAGAGAGAGAGAGAGAGAGAGAGAGAGAGAGAGAGAGAGAGAGAGAGAGAGAGAGAGAGAGAGAGGATGAGAAGAGGAGAGAGAGGAGAGAGAGATGAGAGAGAGAGAGAGAGAGAGGAGAGAGAGAGAGAGAGAGAATGTGGTATGACGAATACCGTGTGTGAACGAGTAGTTTTTTGGGATACTGCATGTCTGTGTCTTTTATTGCGGCTTTTGCTACACGCTTCAATGCTCCGTAGGGGAGGGGGGAATCATTGCGTGACTGCTGCCTGTGCATGGGAAAGAAGAGCTGCTGGGGGGCTTTGGGGTTCTAACGTTTACCTGTCATTGGTTCTTTGGGGGGGCACACTTCTGCTTTCATAGAGGTTTGCAAAGAAAAAAGAATTTCCGGATGTATATTGTATAATTTTCTCAGACGTTTAAATGTACCTTTTGAAAACAATTGTATGGTTTTCCTATCCTTAAGCTGCGCCTGTGTTGAAAGGCTACGTGGAGGGGATGTTTCTCACGGACTGTGGTCTCCCAATGATGAAGTCAAGGACCACGACTGCAACAGTGAGAGACGGAAGATGTCCTTGAACATTTCCGCCAGTTGTTTTGCAATGGTTTTCGGAGCCCTACCAGGTGTACCGTCGGGACCTGATGCCTTGTAAGGATTCACCTTCCTGAGAGATAATCTGGCGGCAGCCTCCAAGACAAGTATGACAGTGTCACCAGCTACTCTAGCTGTACCCTCTCCAACTGCAAAATAACGTTCAAGTTGTATACTTAGTGCAACACCCACATAATACTGGAGGAACTCTGCAGGTCAGGCAGCTTCTCGGAAAAGAGTACAGTTGACGTTTTGGGCCGAAACCTTCCAGCAGTTCGGCTTGAAACATCGACTGTACTCTTTTCCTAGATATTGTCTAGCCTGCTGAGTTCCTCTAGAATTTTGTGTGTTTTGCTCCGATTTCTGGCATCTGCAGCTATCTATTGTTTGAATTTGGTCCTGTACTGAGTGTCCTAACTAGTGAAGGGGGCCAGTGTGCGAAACACCTTCATCTCCACAGCATATCCTCGTGATTTCATTTTCAGAAACAGTGTCCTCATAATACAGTCAGTTTTGAACGCATATACCTGCATGGACTCTGTCTGTACTTCGTGCTGTCTTAGTAAAGCAGCGAGCTTAGCAGTAAAGTTCGTGCAGTAGTGCTGCTGGTGCGTCTCGACCAATACATCGAATATACTCTTGTCCAGAGATGCTGCCTGGCCTGCAGAGTTCCTCCAGCATTCTGTATGTGTTGACAGCATAAACAATGCTTCTCGCAGTACAACATTCTTTATTTTTCACTCTGCCAAAGGCAGAAAATACGAAAAAAACATCAAGGCATATACCGCCTGCCTCAAGGACAGCAGCTACCTCACTGTTATCATATCATTAAACAGACCCCTAGTGTAATAATGTGTACTCTTGACCTCACAAACTACCCTTTTTTCCTGATCTGCACTTTCCCGTAGCCGTTACACTTTATTCTGGATTCTGTTACTGATTTCTCTTTTTGTACCATAGTGCACTGTGTAGTGATTCATGTGACTGAATGGAAAAGGATAAGTTTTTCACAGTATCTTGGTGTATGTGACAAAAATAAACCTATTCCATTTCCAATAACTCTGTAGAGTCACAATCTTATGAGCAGTATAGCACGGAAGCAGACACCTAGCTCATCGAGTCAACGCTGAACCCTTATTCTGCCTCGTCCCATGGACGTGCGCCTAGACCCTCTGTGCTCACATATCTATCAAACTAAATTTCTACTTGAATGTTGCAATCAACCTTGCATCTCAGACATGCCCTGAAGCAACTTCCACACTATCATGACCGTCTGAGTGAAGAAATTTCCCTCCTACACCTATTAAACAATTCACATTTCGCCATCAGACTCTAAAAAGTTATCGGGAGCTTAATTTCCAAGGATACATATAATATTGAAAAGACAGGGTGGACGGTAATTGTGTGGAGTGGCTCTGTTGATAAAATATGAAATCAAATCATTAGAAAGAGGTGACATAAAGTCAGAAAGCGTTAGGTAATTGTGGTTAGAGTGATGGAACTGCAAGGATAAAATCACCCTCATGGCAGTTTTATACAGACCCCCAAACAATGGTAAATATGTGACTTACAGATTACAATGAGAGATAGAAGAAGCATGCTAAAAGGCAAAGTTATGGGGGACTTCAATATACTGATGGATAAGGAACCGTATTTTGCTGGTGGTTTCCAGAAGGGGGATCTTCAACGGGTGCCCATTAGATGGCTTTTTAGAGCACACTGGATGATTATCTGGACTGGGTGTTGTACATTGTATCAGGGTCGATCAGAGAGCTGAAGGTAAATAACCTTTAGGGGAAATGATCATTATTTGTTCAAATTTGCCTTGATATTTTAGGAGAAACGCAAGTCAAATGTATCAGTATAATCGTGGATTCAAAGGAATTACAGGGTTGTTAGAAGGGAGTTGGCCAGAATTGATTGGAAAAGAACGCTGGCAGGAAGGATGGCAGAGCACCAATGGCGGGAATTCCTTGAAGCAACACAGAAGGCGCAGGATATAAACATCCGAAAGATGAAGAAGTATTCTGAAGTAAAGGTAACGCAAACATGGTTAACAAGAGAAGCCAAAGCCAAAATGAAAGCCAAATAGAGGGCATATAATAGAGGGAAAATACTGGAAAGTTCGGTAATTGGGAAGCTTATAGATAGCAAAATCAGGCAGCTGTAACAGTCATTAACAAGGTAAAACTGGAATTCGAAAGCAAGCTAGCCAATAATATCAAATAATATACCAAAGATTATTTTTTTTATTCAGGTAAATAAAATATAAAACAGAGGTGAGAGTGGATATCGTTCTTCAGGTACTTGGAGGCATATAACAAAATATACGTGATCAGCAAAATGGTGAGTTCCAGTCATTTATACAGGGTGCCTGGGAGAACTGTACACCTGTTGCCAATACACCATAATCCGACAGGATTCTCATGGAGTTCCAGTTCTACTATTACTGCTTCTGCAGTCTCAACACGGGACACTGAACTACGTTCTGTGAGTGTAATCGCGTTTCCAGTAAAACATTCCCACTCTGCCGCAGTGGAGCAAATCCATTGATCCCAGGATCGGGGAGAGTTGTTCCTAGAATCAAGCATTGGCTGAAGATGTTTTTCATCGAAGAGCAAACTTGGCATTTTAACCTTGAACACGGGCTCGCATTTTCACATGTCAGTCGATGCCCTCCTCCACTGCCGCGATGAGCACACTATCAGGTTGAAGGAGCAATACCTTATATTCCTTCCTGGTAGCCTCCAGCCTGATGGCATGTCATCGATTTCTCGAACTTGCGGTAATTGACCCCTATTCACCACTCCCCATTTCTATTTCCCTTTCTCAACATATCTCTTCACCTGCCCATCCCCTGTCTCTCGTGCTCTTCCCCTTCCCTTTCTTCCATGGCTTTCTGTCCTCTCCTCTCTGATTCCCCTTCTGTAGCATTTTATCGCTTTCACCAATCCAATTTCCACCTATTTCACTACCTCCTTTCTCCTGGTTTCATCTATCTCCCGCCATCTTGTACTTCTCCGCAACTGTCCCCAGCATTTTAACCTTACTGCTCATCTGTTTGCTCCAGTCCGGATGAAATGTGGCGGCCCGAAACATCTTCTGTTTACGCTTTTCATTAGATGCTGCCTGGCCTATTGCTTTCCTCCACCATTTTTTTGTGTATTACTTTGAATTCAAGTATCTGCAGATTCAATTTATTTGTGATTTGATCCTGAACACGGCGAATCCCCTGCCTCGCAGCGATTCTTTGCTCTTGTTAACCAGCGACACAGCTTCCAGCGTTTACCGTGCCTGGTACTGAAGTTATGTGTTGATGAATGGTTCAAGTCAGACTATAGCAGTGCTTCCCCAGACAGAATTCACATAACGGCAACGGGAGTGAACTGTTATGTGAACGTTTTCACTGAAGCGCACCAGTGAACATCGTTAAGGAGTATTTCCACAGGACAGTGTTGCTGTGAAATCAGGCAGACAGAGTCTTGCGATTTATAAATAGACACATAGGGAAGCAGAGCGACGAAGCCCCGTGAATAAAGGGCCAGCCACAGACAGTGGTGTTGGCTTTAGAGTGGGGAGTGGGTAAGAGTGTGCAGCAACTTGGAAGAAAATGCGGCAGACGATGAAAATGGAAAGCAAAACGTGCGATAATAATAACGTACACAAACAAGGTCTTGTAAACTACGCCGCATGCAACATTAAATGTACACAGATGCCCCCAGATTTATGAAATATATTCAGTATGTTCTGCATTTCAGGAGAATTGTGTTCATTTGTGGTTGCTGTACTTTTGCAAAGATGGAAAGACATTCAAGCGTGAGGAGAAAATATCTTCTAGAATAATTGCAAGGTGTAATATGTTTGTCGTCCTTTAGATTGTTGAAAACGAGTTTGTTTGGCATGGGATTGAAACGGTTGCGAGGGGAATCAGATGAAGATATTTAAAATTTCAAAGGAAATCTAAGCTGTTGAAATCATAAGTATCCACCTCATTTTGCAGCTTGTGATGAACGGAAAGTCATTACTGAAGCAGCTGCAGATGTTTGAGACCAAGGGACAGTTGTGAGGAATTCCATTGTGGGAGAGCGGATTGCCTACAATCTACCAACGGCACTCAATCTGCCTACCATCGGACTACTGTGTTACCAGAGAGCTTGAGGTCTTTTTCAGAATTTAGCTCTTGTTGTAATCAGCAGTTGGCTGGCAGTAAAGATTACTTTGGGCGTTAAGTGCATACCATTGTAAAGACAAAGCTTTGATTTATTCTGAGATGAGTTTCAAAAACAGGTAGCGTAATGGTTAGCACAATGGTTTGCGGTACCAGTGACTCACGCTAAATCCATACCCCAGCCTGGACGTTCTCCCCGTGACCGCGTTAGTTTTCTCCGGGTGTTCCGTCTGTTTCCCAAAGACTAAAGACGTACCAGTTGGTACACCAGTTAGCTGTTGAGGTGCCGGCTGCCTGTTGACTGGGTGTTGCGCAACATCTATTGTTTTGAGTCTGGGGACATCAAGTGGACGGGACAGAACAGAAACGGGGGATAAATTGCTCCGACAAGAAGTGCGTTCGACTTTTATCAGCTCTTCCAAATATCTTTGTGTGAAATGAAGCAACAGATTCTCACCGGCTCCACCCTGTGCCTGAGCCCAGAAAAAAAAACAACTGACGATACCCTTTCTCTCTTATTCGTTTCGATCTTATAACTTTCAGCACCGTAGTTTTCCAAGAGATTGTCGGCGACACACTCGAAAACACCGGAATTAACAACATTTTAAATTCATTACAATAGAATATACAAAACATCTCAGTCATTGCTTCTGCAGAAGGCCATTTCAATTAAGAGAGTTTTTTTTTAGAGAAAATCAATCCCTGTTGACGTCGAGAGTAAGACAGAATGTTTAGTCATTTCCCCAAAATTAGTAAGAGATTAAATTCAATATTTGCCATTTTCACTCGGATATCGATAACCGGATAACTGTACCATCCAACTCTGACGATATTGCGCATTCAAATAACAAGGAGGACATTTTTAAATGTGTCCAGGTGAGGTGTTCAAATCAAGTGATGTCAGCCTACTCACCTCCGTTTACACACTTTAGAATCTACGCACTCTCCCCGACGATCTCCCGTTCCACCATGTTCAGATATAGTCTCAGTCCCTCTGCACAGATCTCTGCCGTATCTTGAATCAGTGCCTCAGTCAACCTTACTGTCTCACGGGATGATTTTAATTTTACATCTCGGTGGATCAAATTCTCAGTCGTCATAAGGCCATCAGATCTTGAGACAGAGGAGTGGCATTAGTCCATTTGATCCATGGATTCTGTTCCTTTATTCCATCACAACGAATTCATTGTCCCTCTCAGGCCCATTCAGCTGCCTTCGCCCAATAATATTTGACGCCCTGATTCATGAACATATCAACTTCCTTTAGAAGTATAGACAACAACTTGGCATCCATGGCTGATGGTGGAAATTAGTTCCGCAGATTCACCTCCACCTGACTAAAGAAAAACCTCCTCATCCCTGCTATAAAGGGATGTCCTTCTGTTCTTTCGCTGAGCCCACTGGTTCAATATTTACCCACTATCGGAAACTTCCGTACCACGGCTACTCTAGAGTCCTATAGGATAGATTTCAACGAGATGCCCTGTCATTCATCTGAATTCCTGCAAATACAGACCGAGATCCATCAATCGTTCCTCATACCTTAGCCCTTCCGTTCTAGGAGCCATTCTTGTCAACCTGCTCTGGTCCTTCTCCAATACCAGCGTATTATACTCCCAAGTCCCTTTGCACGTCTGATTTCTGATGTTCACCCTGTTTACAACATTACCTACTCCTTTACTCCTTCTTCCAAAGTACATGATAATGCAGTTTCCTACACTGTGCTCTATTCACCGAATCACTCCGGAGTCTGCAATCCTCTGCTGACTCCCTGCTTCCTCTATATTATTGTCAATCTGCCTTTTTTTATCATCCGCAAATAAATACACAATGCCATCAATTCCGACATCCAGATCATTGACTTGTTACATGAGAATAAGTGGTCCCAACACCGACTCCTGCGGGACGCTATTAACCACCAGCAGAGGACTAGAAAAAACTATCTTATTTCCCAGTCTTTGCCTCTTGCAGTCAGCTAACCTTGTATTCCTGCAGGTATCTTTCCGGTAATATACCGGTCAATCATATTCATCTGCACCCTCGTGTTGCATCTTGTCAAAGACATTCTGAAAATCTAAGTAAACAACAGTAAGTGCCTCTCCTTTGTCTGTCCCGCCCGTTATTCCTTCGAACTCCAACAGATTAGTCAGGGGAGAATACTGCCTTTTCATAAGGCACTGTTTTTGCCTTTGATCTGTTTTGTCATGTACCCGAAAGTACCCTGAAAACTCATACTTAGTAGTGGACATCAACATTGTTCCAATCCCTGACGTCGGACTAACTGGTGCATAAGTTCACAAACAAGAAGAATTGTGGAGATCTGTAAATCCAAGCACCATACACACACACGAGCCTGGCGGAGCTCAGCATCCCAACCAGCATCTATGGAAAAGAGATGCGCTGTGGCCTGCTGAGTTCCTGCAGTATTCTGTGCAGTCTATATTTTTTAGAAAAAATCGGCTTCTCTTCCTTCTTGAATAGTGGGGTCACATTAGTCATTCTTTGTAGTAGTACAATGCAAATTGCAGGCTTACTCTTTCAAATTAACTGACTCCACAATTTCATATTCCAGGTAAATTCTTCCCGTTGTTATAGCGCAGCGCACTCCTGTTCCAGAGCTCGATAATCCAGTGTGTGTATATGTATATCAATGTAAAGGAAATCATATTGGATATAAGCTACGAACGTTCGCTCACCTGGTTTCATGAATGATTGTAACATTTATCAGAAATTTGAATGTCATTCAATCTTCCTTGGACTCCCAGCAGAACTGACAATTCTATTTTCGCTTTATTTACAAAAACTACCATTTAATGTAACCAGATATTTTACTCTAATCTTCAGTTCCTCCGTGAATTTCCTTTTGTGAAAGTTTGCACATACACGTGTTGATGCAGGTACTGAGAAATTGCAGGATGAAACCGAAATGTTGCAGGATATACTTCGGGGTTCTTTACTATCTGTCTGTGTAAAAATAATTATGAATTTGCAAGTTTATAATATATGCAATAAATGGGCTGATAGAGCGAAAAAAAATCACCTACCTTCGTCGGTTTACCACCTCTGTATCCTTCTTATTCTCTCCGCTGTTCCTGACTGCCTGACGGACTCAGTTTGCGCTATAATATGACTGATTGTTAAAACGTTAAACAATATAATCAGAGTGATTGGCAATAATATTCTGTTAATACTACTAAACGTCTGGAAAGCTTTCCAAATGGCAAAAAACGGCAATCTGCATTGAGAATGCAAAGCCAGGGACGTTGTCAATGTGAAGGTAAGGACCTACCGCAAAATAAAATGGAACATGTCTCGCACAACACCCTGAACCCACGAGTACTATCATCACAATCGCTGTCCACTCGGTGCAGTATCGTTCTCCAAACGTTTGACAACAGATTGCAATGCAGCGATCGAACGTGAAAGCCACCGTGAGCCGAAAGGAACAGTCCATGGTTGCGAGGCTCAGGACAAATGTCACGGAGGAAATTGGTGGAATGAACAAAGGACAGGCATATGTTCAGAGGAAGGGCATAAATATAAATATTATTGACCCGCTCAGTAACTACAGCAATGGAAACACACATTAAATCAGTTGCTGCTATTCTCACAAGGTAACAAGAAACACATTTGGAGAGTCCGCATTTTCTGCGAGACAGGATCACATTCGCCATTAAACTAACTTCACGCAGGAAAAAAAGTGTCAGTTTCGACTCTGATCCACTTAACTTGTTACGTATGCTGAGAATTCATTTGTTTCGGATTGACTGAGTCTCATTCTTTTGATCCTATACCGCGTCTGTTTGGGTTCGACTTGGAGAATGGAAATGCGTGTTTACGTGTTCGGAAACTGTTCTTCGATTGGAGGAAAACGGCAGGTACGAGTGGCAGTTGTACAACGGGAATTATGTCGTCCACCATATATTTGCTACAGCTGATCGACGCACAATTATTGAAGAGAAGGACCTATTTGTTGCCGATAAACAAGGGATCTCTCAGACAGAGTTCCAGCGACGGTAAATACCATTTCATTTTTAATAAATCTGTCGGGGAGTCATGAGGAATGGAGACAGGTTGGCATGCGTTGACATCAGTATATCTGGGGTTGAGAGGGTAAACAACTTTAAGTTGTTCAAAAACTACTCCGCGGATTTCACGTGGTGTACACATACTGGCTGTGTGTTGAAAATGGCACAACAGCACCTCTTTCACCTCAGACGGTTGAAGAGGTTTGGTGAGGACCCCCATATCATAAGTACTTTTCATAGGGGCACAATTGAGAGCATCCTGACTAGCTGAATCACTGGCTGGTTGGGAAACTGTACTTGATATGAGTCTGCAAACAGTGCTGTGGACAACTCAGCGCATCTGTAGATGTGAACTCTCCACTATTCAGGATATTTACAAATCCAGGTGTCCAAAAAGGGCCCGAAGGATCATTGTGGACCGAGTCACCCCAACTACAAACTGCTCCAGCTGTTACCTTCCCGGATAAGCCAGGATCAACCGACGCCAGTACAGCTTCTTCCACCAGGCCATCATACAGCCTATGTCATGCGAACACAACTGTATTTTATTGAATATCCTGTTGAACATACTATTTATTTTAAATTACTATAAATTTCACATTGCACATTTAGATGGAAAAGTAACGTAAATATTTCCTCCTCATGTATATTAAGAATTTAAGCAAGTTCAATTCAATAAAGATTGTCAATAACATAAGCTGGTAAATCTTTGAAAAGTCGAATAAGGTAAGTACTGGGACAGAGTCAATACTATCTTTATGAAATGCTAAAATTTAGAAAGAATCGGTCAAATAAAACGATTAGCAATGTCAGAGACAAATAAAGAGGATATATTTTTAAACATGAGCAGGTTTATAACGCTGACCAGATGAGGCACCATCCGTGACAGATTTTATGGCAGGTACAGTAATAAGAACAAAACACACAGACAACAGCGAAATCCAGTTACTTACCAGGGATAACTGCCAATACAGGATAGTAAATACTCGCTATGTAGTAAATTGTTGCATAACCCATTTTCGGTGTGAAACAGCGATCAGGTCAAAATGGTCTAAATGCCGATACCTGCTGTTGATTGTATCGTAAGTTCCTATACCTGAGACGAAAGCGCACTCTGATGTTTAATCATAGCCCCTCGTTAGTCATATCAGTGACTGTCCACTGTCTAAACACATCAGGGAAACTATTTATAAGAGGTGTCTGATGGTGCAAAGAAAAATCCTCCTCATAAAATAACAATTATATTTAATTTTGTTTGTCCTCCCTTTCAAATGAGAATGTTGAAATTCGGTCTCTATGACAAAAAAAATAGTTTATAATTTTCAGAAGGAACAAATCTTTGACTCAATACTTTTACAAGGTGCAATATCGAACTCAATTAATTATCATCTCTATCAGTCGCTGCTGTGCATTAATATTCATATGTTACGAAGGCCATTCAGTTTGTCTGTTAATTTAGGCATGCGTTTCACTGCAAGGCGAGGATGCACAACTCCGTTTTGCCTTCACTTTTGATGGTGCCCAAATAGTGGTCAAATTAGATGAGAATTAAGTTAGCTGATAATTGGAGCAGTTACGTAACCAGAGAAACATCACGAAGTCGACGATGGTATGGGCAATATCTGTCAAGAACGTAAGGGGTCTGTTTCATGGTGAAAGTATCTGTAATCTACGGACAGGTTGAATAGTGATATCAAATCCAGCATAGAATTGTACTGCTTAAACAGAAACACCGGATTTTAGTTCAGCAATAACAGTTCATTTTCCCACCCACATTCCCTGTAGGTGATTTATTTTCATAAATTACTCAATTTCTTTCTATTCTATCTTTTTTTTTCAGATTTTACAGGACGCAGAATCTACTAGAATGCTTTATCAAATTTAAGGCCAAGTACCGGCTAAAATATATCCATAAATTCTTACGATAGGAGCATTATTTTCCTTACTTGATTTGTAACATTTGAGGAAAATACATTGAAAATCGCCAAAACAAAGCAGCATAAAATGCTTTCTACTTGCACTGTCCTTGTATCTGCGAATTCACAATACTTACTTGCTTAAGCCATTAACTCCATTACACAGACTGGAGCATGGGTCATCGAGAGTACCCCCATCGGACGATAAAAAAAAAACATTAGACATAGAAGCGGATTTACGGCATTCGGCGGATCGTGTCTGCTCCACCATGCTGTTACAGCTGATTAGTTATCTCCCTCAAGCCCATTCTCGAGTCTTACCTCCGTAACATTTGACGCTTTGACTAATGAGGAACTTATAAAGCTCCACATAGAATATTCTCACCGACATGGATCCACAGCATCTGTGGCAAAAGAAAAAAAAATCCACATATGTACTACCCTCTGGCTAACGAAATTCCTCCTCATTTTCTTTCATCTTCCCCACATCCAGACCTTTCAACAATTGATAGCTTGAACAGGATTTTCCCTTTATTTTTCTAAACTTCAGCGAATATCGGCCCAGAGATATCAAACACCCCTCATATGTTAACCGTTTCATTCCTGGAATCTTTGTTCTGAAGCTCCTCTGGATAGTCTCCCATGTCAGCACATATTTCCGTAAATACAGAGCCCAAAACTAATCACGATTCTCCGTGCTGCCTTACCAATGCCTCGTAAAAACTCAACAATACAATTTTGTTCTTATATTATAATCATATTAAAATAAATGCTAACATTTTAGTTGCCACCCTTACCACCCACTCAAACTGCTTGATAACCTTTAGTGAATGCTGTCAAGAACTTCCAAAGCCCTTTGTACCTCTGATTTTTGAATTTGCTTCCCGTTTGGAACACTGTCTTCTCCTTTAATTTATGACCATAAATTTCCCTACAAAATCTGCCACATGCCACTTTTTTGGCGATTACCTTTATCTCTTTAAGTCCTTTTGCAGACTCCCTGCCACCACAACACTACCTGCTCCAATACCTGTGTTTGTATCGTCCGCAAATTAGGCCACAAGGCCAATCTTCGACATTAAACGTGAAAACAAGCGATTCCAAATTTGACCCTGTGGAACACCACTAGTAACCGACAGCCAACGTAAAAAGCCACCGTTATTCTCTCTTTGCCTCCTGCCAGTCACCCAATGTCGATTCATGTTCGTATATTTGTTGTAATATCATGTGATATTATCTTATTAAACAGCCTCATGTGCTGCAACTTGCCAAAGGCCTTCTAAAAATACAGGTAACTAATATTCGCTCACTCCCCTCTCGCTATTCATACTGTGAGTTCCTCAAAATATTCTGTCCGATTTGTCAGTCAAGATTTCCACTGAAGAAGACTATGTTGACTTGGACCTATTAACGTCATGTGAGTCCAATCCATAATAAAGTACTCGAACATCTTTCCAACTATTAAAGTCCGGCTAACAGTCCTATAGTTTCCTTTCTACTAGTTCACTCCATTTTGAAAGAGTAAAGTGGCATTTTCAATTTTCCAGACCTCCGGAACCATACAGGGATTTAGTGACTTTTGAATGATCATTACTAATGCTTCTACAGTCTCTTCAGCTACCTGGTAGAGAACCCTAGGGTGTATTCCATCTGGTTCATGCAGCTTCTCTACCTTCATCTCTCTCCGCTTCTCAAACACGTTATCCTTATTAATAACAACTACACACACACCTATCCTCGAAGATTCTAGAATCTCAGACATACTGCAAGTGTGTTCCGTAGTGGAGCCTGACGCAAACTTCTTTATGTTCTTTAGCAACTTCTTTGTTTCCACATTACTATGAGCGCTCTAGCGCCATTTCCCAGCGGACCGCTATCTACCTTCGCCTCTCTTACTCATATTTACTGGGGGGGGGGGCGGTGTGACTTTACGTATACGCCTTTATAGCTATATCATGTTTCGTCTTTTATTTTCTCTCTCACAACGCTTTAGTTATATCCTGTTCATTTTAAAAGCTTCCGCATTCATTAACCACGTCAGTTAGCTCAATATGCCATTATTTTTCCTTTTAAGCAAAGGTACCTCACCCTCTCTTTAGAATACGTCTTCATCGTTGGGAGCATGTATTGTGCGCCTTCTGAATTGTTCCCCAAAACTCCAGCCATTGCTGATCTGCCGTTATCCATACAAGTAAACTATCCGTGTCAACACTGGACAGCCTCTGTGATTTCCTTTCCTGCACTGTAATACTGACAAATCTGACTTTATCTTCTATCTCTCAAGCTGCGTGGTGAATCCTGTTATTTTATGATCCCTGCCTCGTAAATGTTCCATTACCTTAAGTCCTCTAATAAAATCGCGTTCTTTGTGGAACACCTAATCTAGAATATTCTTTACACAAGTTGGCTCAAACATAGGCTGCTCTAAAGTTCCAGCTTGTCGGCCTTCTTGATTTTCCCTTTTTTTCAGATGCAGCACCTATCTGAACTTCCCAATCTATCTTCTATCTGCATATTGAAATACGCCCCATCATTATTTTATATATATATATATATATATATATAATTCCCAACAGGGACATGGTGGAACACAGTAGGCCAGGCAGCATCGATAGGGAGAAGCGCTGTCGACGTTTCGACTAACGTTAGTCCTGACGAAGGGTCTCGGCCCGAAACGTCGAAAGCGCTTCTCCCTATCGATGGTGCCTGGCCTGCTGTGTTCCACCAGCATTTTGTGTGTGTTGTTGTTTGAATTTCCAGCATCTGTAGATTTCCTCGTGTTTGCTGTACATACACTAATATTATTTCATCTCGTTCTAAAAAGTAATTTTCAGCTTTTATCTTACCAGCAGAGCTATTCACTCCTTTGCCTGTCTGCCTGCCCTTTAGATTCAATCTGTATCCCTGGCCAATAAGCTCGTAACTATGATCTTTCCGTCACGATTCGGTAATTCCCAGGATGTCGTTTCTGCCAGTCTCTAATTATACTGCAAGATTTCCTACCTTATTAGACTAACAAGCCAAAGTCCGCTAACAGGACTCGTCTGGCAAGTTGTTCCCAGATGCAGCCTGCCTTCTTGGTGTAACTTTCCTCTCCCTGGGATGAGAACTTTAGAGCTTCTGTTGGCATTTCTGTAACAAAGGAATTTTTGGGACGGTGTTGCTATCCTCATGCCCAAGTCTCATGTGTTAACAGGCGTACTTCTGGTCATCCATGTCGGATTTGAGAAGTCTCATGCCATCATTGCTTCTCCGTAACCCACAGCTGGACAATTTATTGTTGACTCCGAGCAACAATCGACGTTACGTTATTCCAGAATCTAGTTCGGATAATGATAATGATAATGGAAGGTCCAGTGTGTAATTATGCTGCATAATTACTTCCCTATAAAGCACTGCACGGCTAGTCCCCGTCCAGTGAACGATTAACTAAAATTTGCAACTGAAGAGCAAGGAAGACAGATGTTGCATTTTTTTGTGTGGTTCCTTGATGCGGGTTATATGTCCTTGACTCCAAATGCACCCACTCCCTGCTATTCACAATATTTCGGTTTTATTTTTATTCCTTCCACGATCGCCACCATGACCGGAACTAACTATTAGTGAGATCTCTCATCTGAAGCCGAGCGTTGGTTCCCGTACTCATGGACTCCGCCACGATTTCTTCCTCGGAAAACGGCAATTCCACTCATTCACGGCCAGCCTGACTGTTCCAATCCCCATAAAGGGTCAGACATCCGACTCAACGCTCCACATATCCTTTGTCACTTCTGCTCCAGACAATTGATCATTCCTTCTCACTGCCTTCTACTATGAAAATGATTTGACATTAAATCTGTTATTCGTTATGCAATTATTAATCACCGTTGTCCTTCCCATGACAGTCACCGCCCTTCAGCCGCGTACCTCTTCAGAATACCTGTCTTCCAGTTTGGAAATTCCAGCTGGCGACTGGTGTACTCACACTCAGCCCTCCGATAAACACTACTGTCCCTTTAAAGCTCTCCCCGTCTGTAAATATTTCTGTTGAACACAACTAACCAGAGGACTCTTACATCGCGAGACTGTGTGCTTTGATTGTTTAACGTCATTTCCAGTCCAGAAATGTAAGGAAGAAACTAAATTATTGTAACTCTGGATCCTAAAAGGCATAAAATCACAGTAAGATAAGGAATATAACAAAAACGCACTAACAATAAAACCAATTAGGGTAGCAGATATACCAATTTACTGTACATCGATAGATGTTATGCACCTAAGAAGCAATTTAATATCTTCCTTTCCATTTTAAAATTAAAGGACATCAGGTTGGCTGGAATGTGCTGACATTTCAGCAGAGGGGTTGCGAATCTGATCACAAACTGGACACAGGCCGAGGTGGTATCTTTTTCCTTCTTTTTGGTGGCAGATCTGCACCCTTGGCCCAAAGAAGGGATCGGAGCTTCGCAAACAGCTGCTCACTGTCGACATCCGTGAAGTGCCCAGGTGAGCTACATGTGGAATCTCCAAGCCCACAAATGGCGGGAGGCTGTGGACAGAACTTAAGACCAGTTGGATGGAGGCATAATTGGCAACTATACAAAAGGTCGGTCCAGCTACAGCAGGGGTAACGTGTTTGTGAACCAGGAATGGATCCCCTTTACCGGCATTTGCCGATCTCTTAATATCCTCTGAGCTGTCTGAATTCCGCGCGGAATATACCTGATAATTGAACTTCGTTCCATGTCCCGTTATTGTCAGCCCTTCGGCCAATGAGAATATGTCTTCCAGTCCAGTCTGCTTTTGATAAACTTATGTTCACCATTAACCACAGGGAAGGCACTCTATCGTCGCCATTATCTCCAGCACAACGTTAATCAGTTGTGTTTGTCAGCTTCTTTGACTCAAGGCCCAGGACACCTCTACAGGAATTCCACACAACCGTTCCTTGGGCTCAAACATCTACAACTGCTTCATCAACGAATGTTTTTTTTTCACCGTGAGGTTCACTTCCGAATTCAACTGCTTCCACTTAACTTCAAATTTTAAGTATCTTCATCAGATCCCCTCGCAACCCATTCGGTTTCAAGATGAGCAACTCAGGGTCAACAATCTATCGAATCATTAAAATACCACACCTTAGAATTATTTTATTATATCTTTTCTGGATCACTCTCACGCTTTTCAAACTTTGCCGAAGTCTGGCACCCATACATGAACACAATACTCACACAGAAAGTACTTAATATATTGAATAGGTCAGGCGGCATCTGTGCAAAGTTAACGTTTTTCTGAAAGCGGTGTGTGTTTTCATCATCGTCAGTTTTGGATTTCATTTTCAGCGGCTGCGGTGTTTCCTGCAAAAACCATTCCACTCCGACCATCAGCACCCTATCTTTCCGCCACCATCCACCTCCTCCATCATTTTCGGCCGTACCAGAATTCACCATGACTTCGTCGCTAGGCTTCCCAATACGTCCATTTACAAAACCAGGACTCCGTGAGCCGATTCTACAGAATCACCGAGCTCTGGAAATGTTCTTTTACACTAATTAATGTCGCTTTCTTGTTTAACCTTACAGCTCCCATAGCAATTCCTACCCACAAGACAAATGCAAATTCTGTCTGCATATACAGTTGCAGATCGTATCTGATATCTGGACCTCATATTAAATTCAATAATGCTGAACAAAATGCATGATTTGGAGCCGCTCTGTTGGCAGATTTAGCACTGGTAGCTTTCCAGAGATGCACTCTAGCTTGCTGAATATTCCAAGGTATCTGAGCATCTTTTTCAATTTAAACAAGTTCGTGGAATCAGGTAGAGGAAGAAAAAACAGCCATATTATCAGTCGGCTGGTAACAATTGTCTGAATCTTTGTTTAAAAACAGCTACTGATCGTGGACAGCAGGTAATAGGCCCAGTGTTAGACCGAGGGAACAGAATGTGACCGCAATGGTGTCCTACATATACCCAAGACACACTGGATGGCGCAGTCATTGCCCGTTAGATTATACCGCCTTGAGTCCGTAGGTAACAAGTGATAAGAGGCGGTTGGCGACAGGGTAAATACCGTGGCCATGGTCAGGGAAATATCCAGGAGAGTCATTTCCTTCCGATAGTGCCTGAGCTCACTTTTAGAATGCGAAGTTTGATCTTGGATGATGAGCAGCCAGAGCCAGATGCCAGGAGCAATGCTCACCGATCCCGGGACTTATGGAGTTGCTGCAATGAGGTTAGTTGGGAATGTTTTAGTAGAAATGGAAGTAAACACACAAAGGCGATTCTGCTATTGTGTCGTGCCTTGTGTCTGGGGAGCAACTGTTAGTGGAACTGGATTTATACCCAATTCCTGATCAGTTCTGTAAGAAAAGTAGCTTCGTCTTGTAGAGTTCTTAGGGATTAGATTGCATTGGCACTAGGTTTTTAGAACTCCTACTCAAACTGAGAAAATACGAAAATTCACTGTTTTGCTGATCTCAGGCCCCCTTTATCGATGGTCTCCGGAAAAGGTAGCTTCTGCCTCTCGTCATGCACTAAGTCACAAGTTGGCCATCGTGAAACCAACTTTTTATGAAGGGCGATGGAAAGGAACTGAACTACATTCTCAATTTCCCCGTGATCATTCTCAACAAATATTCCTATACCTCTCCTGGTGAGATATAAACTAATATTCTATTTGTAATCGTCCCTTGTGACTTTGTTTTCTTTGGAGTCAGAAAGTTAAGGATGACGTTTCAGATTTATAAAGTTATAGATAGATGGATTGCGGATAAACTTTCATGTAAATCTAGAGGTTACAGATTTCTGGGAAGTGATGCGATTCAGTTGGAGAATCAATGTGAGGCCATGGGATACACAACAAATTGTGGAATGAAGAGAAATGTGGATGGCCCGAGGGACACTAGAGAGCATGTGGACTCTTCTCGGAAAGTAGGGGATTGGTTCTGTCGGTAGGGTAAGTGTCGGATGGAGAAGTGGATATATTGGACGCAGGTATTCAATGCCAGAACCAGGAGCTCTTGGAACTGATTTCTCACAATTGAAGCATAGCGTACTGTCCTAGTCATTACACTACAGGAACAAAGAGACTCATTGACATTAAAATCAAGAGGACGAATCCCCAATCAGCGCTGCAAGCACACTTTTCCATTGAATATTGGATACGTTAGAATCCCAAATGCATGTCCTCACACACCGCTATAAATATCACAGCAGCACTTTGTCAAGTATCCGTCAACCTCTCTCTGATAAATATTCAATTCCACGCTCCCACCTCTCACATATGAGACTAGCTGGTAGGACACCTATTGAGTGCCAGGTACAGAATGAACCCGTCACTCTCACTCACACAGCTGACCAGAGATGAGGAGTTATGGAATAAACATCACAAGAAGCTGTCTCTGGCTTACTGTCTGCTTGCTTGTCTATTTAGCTGTCTGTCGGGACATCTGTCTCTCATCCAACGTTGTATCTAATTCTTGATGTTCTCTCGTTGACTTCCAGGCATCCCGTATCAAATCATCTCCAAATTTAGAGTACTATTCTTATATTTAACCGGTCCGCTCGTCGCTTTGCAAAGTCAAACATTTCTTCTTAATATTCTTGTAACACTGGCAGATTTAAAATGTTTACAAAAGCGTAATACATCATCAACTTGATAATTTGACAGTTTCCAACCCTTCCTTGTTCCCTTTATGACTCCAAGCCAGGGCACCGGAGGAACAGCATGAGCAGGACGACCAGGATATGCAGGACGACTGCCCAAATCCACTCAGTCCCAGAGGTCCCTAAATATACCGCCAGCCACTGGGAATCAGATGCGCCTCCTTTAGAGGCAACAAGCCACGATGATCCATAGGTGTGACTAACTGGGCTCAAGGGCGAAAGGAGGGACGGCTCCAAATCCCGGAGTCCGCGGAGCGGATCAAGACCCGGAATGCGGGCTCCGGACCGGTCCATAACAGTGCCCCAACTCCCAGTCAAAGGGAGCGTACAGGCGAACGAGGAGGGTCTCTAGAGCTAGAGAAGATACAGTTGGGTGGGGAGAGGGGAAATGTTCAGACAATAGGGGACCTCAGGGTGACGGGACGTGACTACTGTGCCAGCGTTTCTGGGTCCATGCTGGGGGGGTCGTTTTTTGATAAGGGGACAGGAGGCTGGACCCAAGTGCAGGAGGCAGGCACTACATTACTAGGGGCAGGACGGGAGCAAATATACGATAGACAACATGTGGTGACCGTGGTGTGCATGAGGGACGTGACGTTCAATGTGATTCTGGGGTTCAGAGAGAGTCTTAGAGTTCAGGCAGGCAGGAGGATCCCAGATACCAGAGTTCAGGCAGGGCAAGATCCCGGGGTTCAGGAAAGGCTGGATCTTGGGGTTCAGGCAAGGCAGGGTCCCGGGGTTCAGGCAAGGCAAGGTCCCGGTGTTCAGGCAAGGCAAGGTCCCGGTGTTCAGGCAAGGCAAGGTCCCGGGGTTCAGTCAAGGCATGGTCCCGGGGTTCAGGCAAGGCAAGGTCCCGGGGTTCAGGCAAGGCAGGATTCCGGTGTTCAGGCAAGGCAGGGTCCCGGGGTTCAGGTAGGGCAGGATTCCGGGGTTCAGGCAAGGCAGGATCCCAGGTTTCAGACAAGGCAGGATCTTGGAGTTCAGGTAGTACCCGGACCTCTCAGGCAGGAACACGGGGGCCTGACCTGGTCGCAGGGCACCTGGGTAGGTTGCGGGGCACAGCCCGTAAATAACGAGGGATAGTTAGGGGCAGAGACCTCTACGCTGGCCGCATAACTTCTAGCAGGGCCCGGACCTCTCAGACAGGAACGGGGGGCTGAGCAAGTCGCAGGCCACCTGCATAGGTTGCGGGGCACAACCCGTCGGCAGCGAGTGATGAAATGGAGCAGAGTCCCCCGCCGGGCAACGGCAGTCCGGCCAGGCTTGCCCGACGGAGGCAAGGGATAGGAAGGGAACTAGGTCCAGGGTGACTGCCAGACTTACTCGAAGAACTCGTCTTTAACGGGGGGAACTCCATGCCAAGGCAATCGGAGGAACAGCATGAGCAGGACGACCCCCCAACTCCACTCAGTCCCAGAGCCCTCTATATATATCACCAGTCGATGGGCATCAGGTGCGCATCCTTGAGCCCCAACAAGCCACGATGATCCACAGGTGTGACTAACTGGGCTCAAGGGCGAAAGGAGGGACGGCTACAAGACCCGGAGTCCGTGGACGGATCAAGACCCGGAATGCGAGCTCCGGACCGGACCATATCACTCTGACTGTAGTGTGGATTCTAATAGCAACGTTAACACATGTAAATACGTCAAGGTGGTTTGTTTAAGTCAGGTGACATTGGTGAACTCACCATCCGTTAATAATCTATTTTGACACTGTGTAATCGGAACTTCCCACCTTCCCCCACCCCCCACCCCCCCACACACACACACAATGCACTCCATTTAGACGTAGGCTCAGTACTTCTGCACAGGCTTCTGCCGTGTATTGATTCAGAGCTTTATTCACACTCCATGTATTACAGAAAGATTTTTTATGTTATATCTGTCTGGTCCCAATTTTCTGCTGGTATAAGATAAGGGAATGAAATTCGGTCATTCGACTCAGCTAGTCTGCTCGGCTATTCCATCATGAATGATTCATTGCCCCTCTCTAGCCCCGGTCAGCTGTGTTCTCCCTTTAATATTCGGTGCTCTTTCTGATGAACAAGAACAACCTCCATTGTAAATATACCCAATGACATGTCATCTGCAGAGATTTGTTCAAATGAAGTTCGTATTTCCATTAGGGTCCGACTAGTGAAGTAGCTCCTCAACTCTGTTCTAAAGGGACGTCCTTCTATTCTGTGGTTGTCCCCTTTGCTCCCATATCGCCCCTAGAGGAAACATCCAAACTACGTCCACTGCATCTAAGCCTATACGAGAGTTTTCAACCAGAATGCCCCTCATTCTTCTAAACTACAGTGTATAAAGGCCTACATCCATCAATCGTTCCTATATAGAGCATAGACCTTTCATTCCAGGAAACATACTTGTGAATCTTTTCTGGACCCTCTCCAATGACAGCACAACCTTTTTCCCATTAGCGGCCCAGAACTGCTCACAATATTCCATGCACAAGCAATAAGAAACTGCGAATCTTAGGAATCCAAACAGTACACATAACAGACTAGGGTCTCCGTAGGGCAGGCAAGATCAAAGAAAAAGCATACAGTCGATGTTTCGGACCTTGAAGTTTCCCTACTGGAAACGCGATTGTACACAATTCCATGCAGACCAGCTGGCCTGCTTAGTTCCTGCAGAATTGTGTGTGTATTGCACTGTATTCCAGGTGTTGTCCAAACACCGATCTTACGAATCTTCAGCATTGCACACGTCTGTTATACTTCAATTTCTTGAAGTTAATGCAACAAAGGGTGATTGATAAATCCGTGGCCTAACGTAAAAGGAGTCAATTTTAGCAAACCTAGCACATTTATTTTTCCTACATTTACACACTTAGTTCAGCGGTCATGGAGCATACGGATCACCTGTTTGTAGAAGTCGGCGTCTTGGACCTCCAGAAGTGGTCCATAGCAGTGGTGATTCATAGGTTCGTGGCCAAAAGTAGAACGAGATGAGGAGAAGCTTCAAACTTTCTGCATTTCATTCAAAGAGTTGAACTGCACGTGCATATGATGAGAGCTGCATAAATCATCCGCTGCTACTTTAGCCCACGAACTTATCAATCACCCGCTGTTGGCCATCTGGTGGTCCAAGACGCTCTTGTTAAATGCTCGTGCAGTTTAACACTTTGAGTGATAATGCAGAAAGTTTGAAGTTAATAATTCATCTCCTTCTACCTTAGGACTCGAGCTTATGAATCACACCTCGTGTATTTCATTTGGCTTCCTTACTATCGACTCAATCGGCAAGTTAATCTTAGGCAATTATGTACTCGGTCTATAAAGTCCCATTGCACTGCAGATTTCTGAATGATCTCTCCAGGAGGCTCCAACGCAACCTCTTCCACCAGGCCATCAGACCGAGTCATCCATGCTGACACATCTGTATTTTATGCTTTATTATTGTACATACTATTTATTATAAATTACTGTAAATTACACCAGGCACATTTATACGGACATGTAACTTTAAGATTTTTACTCCTCATGTATGTGAATGATGTATGTAATAAAGTCAATTCAATTTAAAACAATTCATTTAGAAATAGATTTTGCCTTTATTCCCTCTACCAAAGTGCACGGCAATGCAGGTCCACACACTGTGTTCCATCTGCCACTCGTTGCTGCATTCTCTGAAGCAATCTAGGCTCTGCAGTCCTTCGCCGACGCGCAGCTTCTTCTGCATGATCATCTATCATTATAGCGTCGACAAATGTGGACGGAAAGCAAGCAATTGCGTCATCCAGATCATCAACAAATAACGTGAAAATATATGGTCCCAACGCTGACTACTGTGGAACACCGCTAGCCACCAGCAGAAAAGTAGGAAAGACCGTCTTTATTCCCACACTTTACCTCCTGCTGTTCTACTAACCTTCTATTCATGCTAGAATCTTTCTGAAATACCATGGACAATTATATTCTTAAACACCCCCGTGTGTCATCGTGTCAAATACATTTGATAAATCTAGGTAAACAACATCCACTGACTCTCTTTTTTTTTGCCTGTCATTTCCCTCAAAATCCCAACAGATTTGTCAGGCAAGATTTTTGCTTAAGATAATCATACTGCGTTTGGCCTGTTTTGTCATGTGCCTCCAAAACTCATCATTAATAATGGACCCCAACATTCTCCCAACCACTGACGTCGATCTAACTGGTCTGTGGGTTACTTTGATTCTATCTCTCTCCCTTCTTTCTATTGGATTGACATTTGCCGTTCTTTGCACTAGTACAGTGGAAGTTGCAGTTATACTTTCACAATTTTACTGGCTCTGCCATTTTATGTTCCAGGTAAATTCCCCCAGTTTGTCAGAGAGAAAGACACTCATGTTCTGGGGATCGATAAGCCAGTGAATTAGAATAGAATTCTACCAAATAGAAACAAATCATGCTGGTGGCATCTGTTTCATTGACCCCGTTTCCGGCATTAAGCCAATGTTTTCGAACTCCGTTTCTGCTAAAATAGCAATCGCATTAGCAGCTCTTAATTCGTGGTACAGTTGCCTCACTTGACTAAATTAATCTCGCTAACTTTACTGGGAAAGGCAAGCTACAAATGTTCGCTCTTCTGGCTACATGAATCCTGTATATGGCAAATTAATCAAACATTTGAATGGTATGAAATTTTATTGGAAATCCCCGCAAAATGTAGAATTTGATTTGAGTTTTATTTGCAGAGCCGAGCATTTAATGCAACCAGATGTTTGACTCCATTCTTCAGCTCCTCCCTGAATTTCCTTTGTGACAATGTGTAGATACACGTGTTGGTGCACGTACAGAGAAAATGCAACATGATCCCAGCTTGTTGCAAAATATACGTAGGAGTATTCAAATATCTGTCTGTGTAAAAGTAGTTCTGAGCTTGCCATTTCATGCTATATGCAATAAAAGGGGTCCACAGCAGTATGAAATTGGCTGATAGAGCGAACAACAAAATCATTGACTTTCTGCGATTCTTCACCTCTGGATCCTTCTTATTCTGTCTGGTATTCGTGAGACACCGGCGGACTCTGTTTGCTACTATAATACGACTGATTGTTAAAGCATTAAACAGAATAATCAAACTAATTGGCAGTAAAATTGTATTGATAGAATTAAACAATTGGCATGCTCTCCACGCTGGTAATTCATGGTACTTCGCTTTGAGAACGCATCGCCAGGGTACGCTCTCAACGATAAAGTAAGGACCTACCGCAAAGTAAAATGGAACACGCCTCGCAGAGCTCCCTAATCCCACAAGTACTATTATCACTGTCGCAGTCCTCTCGGTGCAATATCGTTCCCGCAGCTTTCGACTGCAGATTGCAATGCAGCGATCGAACGTGAAAGCCACCGTGAGCCAAACTGAGCAGTCCATGGTTGCGAGCCTCAGGACTAATGTCACGGCGCAGATCGGTGTAATGTGCAAACAATAGGCATACATATAAATATTATTGATCTGATCGATGACAACGGCAATGATCGTACACACTAAATCCGATACTGCCATTCCTACTAGATAACGGGAGATACATTTGGAGTGTCCGCATTTTCCCCGAGACAGGATCACAATCGCCATTAAATTAACTGCAAAGAAGCAAAAGAGAGTTAGTTTCAAAACCGCTGGTCCTATGCCAGGTCAGGCGATTTTAATTCGCAAAGAGGAAATAGTGTGTTTTCGTGCTTTGTAACTGCCTTTTGATTCGAGGAAATTTGGGACTCTGATTACATAGTCCACCGTATGAGTGAGTGTTTTCTCGTCGCACTAATCCAGACGAGAAGAGAGACCCACCTGTCGCTAATCAACCAGAATGCTTGCAGATAAAACTGCTGCGACAGTAAAGTTATTTTCATTTCAACAAAGGGTTACTTCTGTATTGGTTCCGAATAAGATTTAGAACGATACATGCTGGTAAACTTTGGAACGTCGAATAAGGTACAAATATTGGAACCGTGTCAATATTATTCATATCACTTATTCAATTGCTAAAATCAAGAAAAGCATCGGATATACAAAACGATTAGTAATTTTAGTGAAAAGTAAGTAGAGCATAATGCGAAACCTGTAGTAAACGCAAAACACTTATCGAACAAGGCACCATCTATAACAACTTTCACCGCGACTATTGTGCCGTGCGCAGGTAAGGAGGAACAAAACACACACATTACAACCAATTTCAGGTACACACCCAGGACACCAATCGCTGCCAGTACAGGATAGTATATTCTAGCTATGTAGTAAATTGTTGGATATCCCATTTTCTGTGAGAAACTACGGACACTGACTGTTGGTTGCTTTGTAAGCTCTTATATAGGAAGGGAAAGTGCACTCTGCCAGTTAATCATCACACTTATTTGGTCACATCAGTGACAGTCCATTGAACAAACAGTTCAGGTGAACCATTTGAATGAGCTGTTTTTCGATGTTTAAAAAAATAAAACATAAAGGAGGAGGTAAAATGGGGGTGCGGAGTGTGGCGGGAGAGGAGGTGGAATTTGCAACAATAACCAGAGTCAATATCACGGCTGCACTTAGGTGAGGCATAATGGAGTGGTTAACCACTGAGACCATTTGGGTTGAACTTGATAATACGAAGGGTACAATCACACTGATGGGATTGTACTGCAGACCCTCAAATAACAACCAAGACATCCAGAAGCAAATATATAACTAGATTAAGGAAAAGTGTAAACCTAATAGGGCTGTTGTCATGGTGGATTTTAACTTTCCTGATATAATCTGAGATCTTCTTAGCGTAAGGGGTTCAGAAGGGGTAGAATTTGTAAAACTGCATCCACGAAGTTAATAAAATCAATATGTGGACTGTCTGACGAGAAAAGGAACCGCACTGGCCCTCGTGTTATGTAACGAACCTGGTCAAGTGACTGACCTTTCACAATCTGAACAGTTAGGGAAGTGATCTCAACTCCTTTGTTTTCAGGATAGCTGTGAACTAGGATTATTACAGTCCTTATGAGACAGTTTTTAATAAGAATCGGAAAATCACAAGAGCATCGGGCAGGAACTGAGAAGCATTATTGGGAACAGCTTTTCTTTGGCAAGTCCACATCACATATGTGGATCCTGGTTAACAACCAATTGCACAGAGATCGATAAAACCATGTTCCTGGAAGAAGGAAGAGCGGGGATGGAAAGATAACAGGACCTTGGATGTCCAGAGAGGTCATTAACTTAGTCAAGTTGTCAAAAGGAAAAAATATGTAATGCTACGGAATTTCGGTACAAACAAGGCGTATGGGGAATATAATGGAAACAAAAAACTAAAGAGGAGAATTAGGAAAGACAGGGGAGGGGAGCATGAAATGTCCTTGAAGATTAGCATAAAAGTGAATCTCAAGACATTCTGTGCATGCGTCGGGTAAGAGAATAACTGCGAAGAGGGTGGACCATTCAAGGACAAAGGAGGGGGAGGGAGGAATATTTGCTTGGCTGCAGAGCATGTGTGCGAGTTACTTAATAAGTACTTGCGTCAATACTTACAAAGGAAAAATATATAGAGAGTGCTGTGTATAAAAATGCTTACGGCGTTTAAAGTATAAGAAAGAGAAAGCCCTGGGCCTCCTGAGGAGTGTTAAGATGGATAAGCCCCAGGGCCTCATGGGAATATTCAATATACTGAAGGAAGCAGGAGGTGAGATTGCTGGGCCCTAAACCAATATATTTGTCTCTCTCTAGCCAGAGGCGACGTCCCAGAGTACTGAAAGCAGCAAAGGTTTTACATCTATTTAAGCAGATAACAAGGGAAAAACCTAGAACTTACAGACCGGCGAGCCTCACGTCAGGTTTAGGGGAATTTGTGGAACAAGTTCTTAGGGACTGCATATACATTATAAGCATTTGGATACCCACAGCCTAATTAGGGACAGCCAGCAAGGTTTAGTCAGGAGTAGGTCCTCTCTGAATACCCTGAATTTTCTGACAAGGTGACTATACAGATTAATGAGAAGAGGTTAGTGGATAGTGTCCACTGGATTTCAATAAGTTGTTTGACAAAGTTCCTGAATTGAAGGCTAATCCCAAAAAAAAAAAAGATGCAGGGGGTCCGCGGTGAATTGTCTGTTTAGATTCAGAACTAGCTTGCGCATAGACAACAGAGGGAGTCTGTTGAAATGACTTATTCAATCTGCAAGTCTGAAATCAGTGCAGTTCCGCAGGGCTCTGTGCTTGGACCACTGCAGTTTATGATGTACATAAATGGCCTGAATGAACATGTAGATGGGTGTACTAGTAAATCTTCGGATGGTACTAAGATTTGTGGAGATGCGGGTAGTGTAGGGAACTGGCAAAGAATACCACAAGATATACATCAGTTGCCGATATGGGCTATGAAATATCATTTAGAATTTAAGTCGGATAAAAATGCGGAGTTGCATCTCGATGGGACAAATACTGTTGAGGACAAGTATTACACCGTTTTGCTGAGAGAGAGAGATCTTGAGATTCAAGTTCATGTCTCATTAAAAGTGGTTACACATGTCGATAATGTGGTGAAAAATGTTAAATCTTTTTGCTCGGTATGCACTTAGTAACAATCGTTGGACTTCCCAATTCCCACGGTCCTCAGATGTCTGTATTTCACTTTTACAAAAATTCACTACGCCACTAGTGGACTGCGATCCATCCCGCCCCAAAACACTACTACTTTCTCTACCCTTGGTTCTTTAAACCGTTCCTCTCCACTCAACTGTCCAAATTTCTCTTTAATCAAAGTTAGGAGTAAAGTTTATTACCAGAGTACATAGATATTAATAAGATCATAAAACAAAGAAGCAGAAATAGACGATTCAGCCCATCGGATCTGCTCCGCTATTCCATCATGATTGATCCCGGATTCCACTTAACGCCATACACCTGCCTTCTCGCCATATCCTATGATGCCCTGACTGATCAGGAAGCGATTAACTTCACATCCAACCCTAAGATTTTTCTTTTCTTCTGGCTTGCTCATCAAATCCACAAAACAGTAACTGTAAACAGTGTAAATGAAAGAACAAATTAATCGAAAACAAGAACGTTTCAATGTAACTAAAATCAATAAGGAACAAGAACATGAAATAACAAGATATACTCTTTAAAGTGTGACCATTGGGTGTGGGGATAGCTCAGTATATGAGTGTTGTCGTGTTCCCGTACAGGTGTAGGAACTCTGTACTAAATACCGAGATAAATCGTAGTCAATGAAGGCACGATCGCTGTAGGATTAACCGTTTACTGTTCACTCTTCCACATTAACGTATGGTGAAAACTGTTGATAAAACAATACAATATATATATACTGTATTTGTTTCCTTCTTGGCATCACATTTACATCATAAATACTTATAAACGTAAAACTACAACAAACTATATCACATTAAAGTCTCATTAAAGTACAACATACAGTAGAATCTATGTACGCCATCAACAGCTTTAAATACACTTCAGCACAAACTATCTAGCAACGCTTTCAACAGCACAAGAAAATCAACTTTTTCAACCGTCATTACTTTTAACAGAATCAGCGTTAAAATTTTAACTCCAACATATCGATTGTCTTTTGAAATAACGGCGTTACTTCTATGATGTTTCTTAGTGCGTAGAATGATTTTTTTTTTCTCGCACTGATCCTGCACACGCAAGCCCCCCTTCTTCCCGTTTCTCCAAACCGGTATTTTCCCACAAGACCCGGTGAAACTGGGTGTGACGTCATGGTATGCCGCGATACATCACAGACAATGAATTTACTTTCAACAACCTTAATTTTAACAAGAAAATAGTTGCAAACGAATTACTAAAGCGAAAATGTAATAAACTAAATAAATGCCTTAAGACCAACACAAGTGCAGATAGATAGATAGATAGATACTTTATTCATCCCCATGGGGAAATTCAACATTTTTTCCAATGTCCCATACGCTTGTTGTAGCAAAACTAATTACATACAGTACTTAACTCAGTAAAAAATATGATATGCATCTAAATCACTATCTCAAAAAGCATTAATAATAGCTTTTAAAAAGTTCTTAAGTCCTGGCGGTAGAATTGTAAAGCCTAATGGCATTGGGGAGTATTGACCTCTTCATCCTGTCTGAGGAGCATCGCATCGATATTAACCTGTCGCTGAAACTGCTTCTCTGTCTCTGGATGGTGCTATGTAGAGGATGTTCAGAGTTTTCCATAATTGACCGTAGCCTACTCAGCGCCCTTCGCTCAGCTACCGATGTTAAACTCTCCAGTACTTTGCCCACGACAGAGCCCGCCTTCCTTACCAGCTTATTAAGACGTGAGGCGTCCCTCTTCTTAATCCTTCCTCCCCAACACGCCACCACAAAGAAGAGGGCGCTCTCCACAACTGACCTATAGAACATGGAGCGGCTGATAATACAGAATCTGAGGCCACAAACCAGGCACGCCCAGGATCCTCTTCAGTTTGCGTATAAGGGGAAGGTGGGAGTGGAGGATGCTATCACGTATTTGCTGCACAAATCAGTCTCTCACCTAGATGGGGTCAGTTGTGCTGTGAGGATTACATTCCTTGACTTCTCTAGTGCCTTTAACACCATCCAGCCAAGATCTTAAGGCACAAACTAACGGAGATGGGAGTAGACTCTCACATGGTGGATTGGATAGTGGACTACTTGACAGATAGACCTCAGTATGTGCGGTTGGGAGACTGTAGGTCTGACACGGTGGTCAGCAGCACAGGAGCGCCGCAGGGAACCGTACTCTCTCCGGTCCTGTTCACCCTGTACACATCAGACTTCCAATATAACTCGGAGTCCTGCCATGTGCAGAAGTTCGCTGATGACACGGCCATAGTGGGGTGTGTCAGGAATGGACAGGAGGAGGAGTATAGGAAACTGATACAGGACTTTGTGATATGGTGCAACTCAAACTACCTGCGTCTCAATATCACCAAGACCAAGGAGATGGTGGTGGACTTTAGGAGATCTAGGCCTCATATGGAGACAGTGATCATAATAATGGAGAATGTGTGGAGCAGGTTAAGACCTACAAGTATCTGGGAGTACAGTTAGACGAGAAGCTAGACTGGACTGCCAACACAGATGCCTTGTGCAGGAAGGCACAGAGTCGACTGTACTTCCTTAGAAGGTTGACGTCATTCAATGTCTGTAGTGAGATGTACAGTGAGTGAGGAGTAATGATCCTCCTTTGTTCAGAAGCCTGTTGTTTGCAGAGCAGTAACGTTTCTGCTGCCTGGTGATCCGAGTCTTGAGACAGCCGTACCTTTGGTCCTATGGTAGCAGCAAGGGAAGGTCTTTCATGATAGATGCTGCCGTCCTACAACACAGTTTCATGGGGATGTGTTCTGTGCTTGTCAGGGCTTACCCGTGAAGCACTCGGCCGAATCCATTAGCTCTTGTAGTATTTTCAAACGAGGTGTTCGCATGCCAACACATAATACACACAATCAATACACTATCCACTACACATCTTGTGAAGTTTATCATAAACCTATAAATGCTGTAACTTTGAAATTCTAAATAGCTTAATGTCATTTCCAGAACATAAGTGTAATAAAAAACAAAACAATTATTGTTCTCAATCGTAAACAGCATAAAAACACCATAAGATAAAGAATACAATTACACAGTACAAAGTCACAATGCGTTTTAATCAGATATGCTTAAGTGGGGATAGTTCTATATTTGAAAGTTAACAGCTCGGAATTGTCACAGTAGAGAAGCTGAGATCAGCATTGATTAATCAACATCCTGTTGAAATGGAGCGGGATGGCGGGGCCATGTTCAGCGCCAGTGTCCCATATTCAGGCTAGTGAATTTTGTGCCTAAAGTAGAGCACTGAGCATTTAAAAAAAGCCATGGAAAGGTGCGTTAAAAAAACAGCGCCTCTGCTGACCATGTTCTTCCAAACTTTATGAGCGAATTCTCCTTAGATATATAAAACCGACCTATATCCCACTTTTTTCAAACTGAATAGGAAGGAGGAAGAGTCCAGAAAAAGTGTTGGGGAGGGCGGAATACAAGCTGTAGATGACGGGAAGGAGAACAAGCTTCAACTGTGAATCTTATTATGCGGTGCTACTTGGAGGCAACACCTAAACCGGTGAGAGCCGAAGTAGATTAGGGGATCACCTCGGCGAGCACCTTTACTCCCTTCAAAATAACAGACAGGATTTCCCGGTGAGCACCCAATTTAATTCTACTTGCATTTCTTTGTTAACATGTCGGTCCAGGACATTCTGTACTGCCAGGGATCGAGCACTGTCACGTTGAAGGATCATCACCTCATATTTGGGCTGGATAGCCTCTAAACTGACGGTATGATCACTGATTTCTTCTTCTTCCTGTATTTTCTCTTACATTACCCTTGGTTATTTTCCATTCTCCTTCTGGTCCTTCTCCTAACCCTTCCTTTTTTCTTACTTTCCAATCAACTCAGTTTGATATTCCTTCCTTTTCGCTTTCACCCGTAGTCATCCTGTCCTCACATTAGCTGTCTCCTTCAGCCCTTTACATATTACACCTATTATGTCTCAACTCCATCACTCCTTCCCTCTTTAGACATGTTCTCGCTCATCTGTCTTCACGCATCATCTGGCATCTTGTTCTCCTTCCCCTCTATCACTAACTTATTCTGGGTGTCTACACCCACTTCCCAACCCCGTTTACCCCATTCGTGCTCTAGATAATTTTCGTGAAGGTATCCTGAAATCTCTCCAGTGTTAGCGCATCCCAAAGATAAAGAACCCAAAACTACCTACAATTCTGTAAATGCGTTCCGACCAATGCATTATAAAGCCTCAATTTCAGAGCCCTCTTTTACAGTTTGTTCTTTTCCACTGAAAGCGAATGCAGACATTGCATTGCTTTATATGCCACCAACGGAGACTAGAAGTTAACTTTCCAGAAACCCCGCACATTGAAACCCCTTTTAGAACATATTTCTACGCCTTTATTCCGCCTCTCAAATTGCAAGACATTACATGTTCCTACTCTGTATTCTGTCTGCTAACTCTTTGCCCATTCTTCTACTCTGACTATAATCTTCTGCAAAACATCTTGCTGCTCAACACTACCGACCCTTCCCCCTATCTTTCTATCATCCTCAAACATCGTCGCAAAGCCACAAGCCTCTAGTCACCGGCAGCCAACCAGGAAAGGCCGCCTTTTTCCCCACACTTTGCTTGCTGCCAGTTATCCAAACTTCTATGCACGCTGGTATGTTTCTTCAAATGCAATCGGTTTTTATTTGGATTAGCATCCCCATGTGCGGCATTTTGTCAAGGGCCTTCACAAAACCGAAGTCTATTCCGATTGCTACATCATCAAATAATTCAACAGATTTGTCAGGAAAGGCTCTCCCCTGTGGAAACTCCGCTGTCTTCGGCCTATTTTATCATGTGACCCCAAGTACTGGGAAATCTCATTCATGGTAATGCCCTCTAATATTTTACCAATCACAAAAGCCATGCTAACTGGTCAAAACTTTCCGTTTCTTTACTTCCATTACTTCTGAACGATTGGAGATATATTTGCAATTTTCCAGTGCTCCGGAAACATTGAAGATCTAGTTAATTTTTAAGGATCACTACTAATGTTTGCAGAGTCTTAATATTAGCTATCTCTTTCGGAACCTTACGGTATAGTCCATCTGGTTATTTATCTATCATCAAACGTTTCAACTAATAAGCACTGTTCTTCAGTACTATGAAATACATCACTGTTGTCTCCCGATGCACATTCATCAGGTTGAAGACTACGAAGCCGGAATAGGAGGTCTTTGTCTTCTAATCCATGTCTGGCCCCGATCTAGACGTTCAGGAGGCCATGGAAAAACATACCTGTGCGGGAATTGTAAGTAGAATTTAGAAATGCTGCCCAAAGGACGTAGAAAACTTGATATGTTGGATAACAAACCACACTGCAGTGGACGGCAGATTAGGTGAGGACAATGGCAGAGCTGACATGTTACCCTGTGAGTGTGGCAGATGTGCGAGAAAAGGGGGAGTTTGCATTGAAAGCGGTGGAGAGAAAAAACCTGCATCTGGAAAGAAAAACAGTCGATCTCAGGTGTTCTGAAAGGGAAAACACAGGAGACCGGATGCAGTGGAGACGGCGGAATCGAGAGTATAGAAAAACATCCATGCTTGTGTCAGGAGAGAGAGGACGCCCCTTTCTTATTCCATTTCATTTACACAGATTCTTTGAAACTGGACACCAGGCAGCTAACCAATCAGAAAAGCAGCTGCAGTCTCTAAACTAACTAATCGCATTGGAAGCAATTTCCGACAATCAGAGTAAATCACACCCCACGACTCATCTTGAGGATTTATCACAGAATCTCCCACCACAAATCGGCATCCACCACGTCGCCATTTGCAATGCACGGAGATACATATGTATTTGCACCCGAGTAATCACTGTGTGCAATGAAACTTAAAAAACAAACTTGCTCCAAGGAATCCAAAGTCACACAAAACAAAAAATACTAGAATATTGATATTCGCATTGGCCTTCCATACCGGTACAGATGTAGAATACAACAGACATTTCGATGACAACCTCCGCCATCTTCAGCAGTGTTGATGCCTGATGCCACGAGACGTCGGTTACAATCGATACCTGTAGCTGGCCAGCAGCCAGAGAAATGTTTATTCATCATACAAAGCGGGAAAATGCTGGATCATTCATTCTTTCTTTTTGCTGGATCAATGCTGGATCATTCATTCTTTCTTTTTGCTGGATCAATGCTGGATCATTCATTTCTTTCGAATGATCACAGGGAAGGCGAGAATGTAATTCAGCGTGTCTTCATCACCCTGTATCGGATGGTGGTTGCACGGTGGACGAATTCTGATCAAGTGCTTGAATTGTGGGCAGAAGCTGCGAGTTCATGTGGCCCTAACATCTAACATCAGCAAAGCAGTGAGTTCTCGTCATTTTTATATGTTGCGTATGTTGCGTATATGTTGTGGACAAGGCTCTGACCCTGAACACGGTAACTTCCCTGCCTCCAATCACCACTGTTTTCCCGTCAACCAAGTGCACAAAGAGCAGTATCGTGTCGCTAATAAATGCACAATCCAGCTTGTCCTTCGTCTCTTGAAGGAAAACATTGTGGTCACTTTCTAATTCCACCATCTAATACCTGCGCCCTTTTCAGTTGACCGGTTTTCCAAGATCTTCAAATACAGGAACATAGCATTTTTAAAATGAGGTTTTCTTTGTTGTTGGGGAAGAATTTAGGAATGATCCCGCGTGGCCGAGCAGAAGCAGTCAGGCTGGTTTTACTGTGGTCTGCTAGGCAGGGAAGGGTAAAATCCGGCAGTGTGTTAGTGATATGGGACGCAGTCGTTCGGGGCACATAGAGCAGATTCTATGGCCGCAAAATAGACACCAAGATGGAGTGTTGGCTCCCAGGTGATAGATTCCAGGATGTATTGGAGCGGCTGCTGGACATTCTCACAGGGGAGGAGGAACATTCGGAGTTCCTGGTCAATATTAGTACAGATGTCATCTGCAAAACTGGGGAAGAGGCTTCACAGAGTTAGCACATAGAATTAGGATACAGACTAAAGAGAAGGACCTTCATAGCAGTAATCTCCGGATTCCTACCGGTGACACGGGCTAATGTAGGTAGTAATGGGATGATAGCCCAAATGAATGAGTGGCTGAGGAGTTGGTGCAGGGGGCCCGTGTTCAAGTTCATGGATCATTGGAACCTTTTCTGGACAAGTGGTAATCTATGGAAAAGAGGACGGCTGCACCTGAACTGGTGGTGAAAATGCTACTTGTGAGGGTTTAAACTAGTTTTGCAGCGGACCAGGACTCGGTGCACCAGGTCAATAAACGAAGGATTGGACAAAAAGTTTGATGTCTGAGAAAGTCTAAAAGGTTTCAACGGTACATTTAATGTCAGAGAAAAGTATACAACATATATCCTGAAATGCTTTTTCTTCACAAATAGCCTTGAAAACAGAGGAAGAACCCTAAAGAATGAATTGCAGTTAAAACTTAGAATCCCCAGAGTCCCATCCCCTGGCTCCCCACCCACCCGGGCGTAAGCAGCAGCAAAACAACGATCACCCTCCTCTGACTCGCAAAATAAACATCAACGCCCACCACCGAGCACTCAGGGGTTCAGTGAAGCAAATGCAAAGATCCAGACGTGCATTTCCCCAAAGGGAGAAAGAAGTGTCTCCGTTTCTCAGTGAGAATGGCGACATAACAAACAACTCGCTGGTTTATAATGATAAAATCCGTTGCGTCGCTTTTTCTGAGCTCTGAACCCAAAAACATCATGTCTTTTGACACACAGCCAGAGATCTTCCGACTCCCACGACACACCCATTTCCTGCCGGGACACCTATCTTGGATCCACCCATCTCCAAAGCCACGATATCCCTGCCCTGCGAAAGCGAGCTAAGCTCTTACCACATCTTGCATGTCGAATAACGGCCATTCGTGAAACCACGAGAGCGGGTTGAATTCCAGTAAGGAACAGAATCAACGTGTAACTGCAGATCAGGGTCTTGAAAAGAACCCTGAAAAGGAAAAAGTCTGCACAGCGAAATCAAATCGCAATGCCGTGGTTCATATTTTTACTGTTATGCTGCATACGTTTCATTTTGGCAGCTCTATATGAGTAGTCCGTTCTGTTTCCCTACTTGTTTGGGTTACTGTTGAAGATAAGAGAGGGGAGAAAGGTGTGCCATGCAGTTAGGATGGCCAGATTAAAGGAGGTTGCTCTGGTGAGTGACCCTAAGTTTGGGTTTGGACATTTGCTCAAGAGGAGATGAAGAGAGAAGACGCTGGGGGAACAGCTCGTGTGGGAGAACCGTTTGTTTGAGATGGATTCCGAGCGACTTTCGGATGGTGATGTGTGTTTTCACGCAGCCGAATACCCAGCGCATGAGTGACAGAGAAGTTCAAGATGAGCTCCAATTTGTGCACATTTGATCGATTAATTAGAATGGACATTATTATTTTTATATGCTTTACTAACCCTTTAGTTAAGATTCATAAATATAATCCCTTTAACTTTTGGCAGGGAACTATCTGTTATTTTCGAGTTTGGAGGGCCGGAGGTTGTCTTCCCCAGACTTATGCAGCCAAGGATATCAGGGTGTTCCAAAATTAACAACTATGATGAGACTGATACTTTGAAGGGCAAGTATTGGATGTTAAGAGTATTATGCGTAAATTTGATGAACATAGAACATCGATCAGCACCTGGAACTACAATGTTTTGCCATTACAGAGAACTGGTTGAGAGACCGGCAGGAATGGGAGATTAATGTACAAGACTTTCAAAGTTTTACAAAAGATAGAGCAGAAAGCAAAAGAGGGAGGAGTTGCACTACTGATAAGGAACGATATCACAGCTGCACTCAGGGGGAGACATAATGGAGAGTTCAGACACTGAATTCATTTGGGTAGAACTCAGAAATGAAAAGGGTGTATCAAATTAATGGGACTGTACTGCTATCTGGTGTTGGGTAATGAGTCCATCTAGGTGACTGACCTCTCAGTAGGTGAGCAGCTAAGTGACAGAGACCACGACTCCCTCACTTTCAGGGTAGCTATAGATATGGATGGGAGAGTCTTAAATTGGATTTGGGAAAATTACGAGGACATTAGACAGGATCTACGAAGTGTTTGTTGGGATCACCATTGTTCTGGCATGTGCACATCACACTTGTGGAGAGTGTTTAAATATCAATTGCAAGGAACACTGAAAAGTATGGCACTGTTAGACGGAATAACAGTTGCAAGCTGAAAACCCTTGGTCGTCCAGAGTAGTGATGCATTTTATCAAGAAGTAGAAGGAAATATATGTTAAGCTTTGGGAGTTATGATCAAACTAAACATAGGAAAACAATAAAGCAGGCCAAAAAGAACTGTAGAAGGGAATTATGAAAGCCAAGAGGGGCCATGAATAGTCCTTGAAAGTATAAGTACGGTGAATCTCAAGGCACTCTATACCTACATCAAGGGTCAGTGAATAGATAGGGAGAAGATAAAGGCGGGAACATTTGTTTGGATGTGGAGAATGAGAGTGAAATAATAGGTTCTTTACTTCAGTATTTAACAATGAAAAGGATATGGACGACCAGGGGATCAGTGCTGCGTGCATAAATATGTTAGGGCATTTGGAAGTCAAAGATTAGGAAATGTTCGGTCTCCTCATGAGTATTAAGTGTCACGGTCCAGTCCGTGAAGTCCGTATTCCGGTTCACGATCCGGTGCATGGATTCCATACTACGATTAAACCGTTTTACGCTTGTTCCGCTGGGTGCTTAAATTGGGGCACCTGATTCTCGTTTCGAGCTGGCAACTAGAGTAGGTCTGGGGACTACTGATTCCTGGAGCTTAGACGTCGCTGGTTTTTCGGTGGCTCGAGAGACGGTGGTTGGTTAAACAAGTAGATTGTTGAATTGACAGAGGATGGACGGAAATGATTGAGGCTAAACGTTTGAAAGTTGCAAGAAACGGAAAAAAGTGTGATCGTTTATCGGTTATGATTAACTTTGATGAAGAAAGATTGCCGACTAAAGTTTATTTAGAGTATATGTACTATGAGGTCAGAATATAAATACCATCGCCTTTAAGATGCCTTTAGTGTCTGAAATTCGGGAATATTGCGGTGGTCAGCAGAGGGAAACAAAAATAAGTGAGTCGAGCAGGAGAACATGAATACGGGAAATGTGAGATGGGACCAAGGCGGAAATGCTGCAATTGTGGCGAGGAACACAGTGCCGTTTATCCCGGGTGCATTAATTGTCATGGTCCGTTCCGTGAAGACCGCATTCTCGTTCACGGTCCGGCCCATGTTCCTTATTCCAGGTTTTCCGATATTCCCCAGTTTCTGTTGAGGCAGCTGATTCTCTTAATTGCCTCAGGATTCAGCCTTTGACTGCTGTATTGTTCCTGTACAACCCCCCTGTCTGTCTCCCTTCCCATCGCCTTGTCTCGCCTGGAGCCTTGCCTAGCATTGCTTTCACCGCAGCAAGATAAGGAACTATCTTTCGTTGTTTTGAACTATCTCTGTGTTCTTGCCTTCGCGAGGTAGGATCGGCCGTTTGCTGCTACCTTGTTTTGGGAACCGTCTCGCGGTATTCTGTAACGAAAGTTCTGGGTCCTTGTCCAGTCTCTGGCTCGGAGAAGCCCAGCATCCTAGTTCGCAGTTCCATGTCCTGGTTCCGCTATCCTAGTCAAGTCCTAGCCCAGGCCCGGAATCCTTGTCCAGCCACTTTTGTTCCCCACCCTTTTGCTTCCTTTTCACGCCTAGTCCTGTTACTGGTAGTTCGGTGTCTGTGTCTTGCATTTGGGTCCCCTCCCAGCGCGCCCCCCATGACATTAATAGCAAGAAAGCTTCTGAGATACAATATGTTAATGTAACTAAAGGGATTAGCTACGCAGAGGCAGTGACAGGAATCGCTGAAACGGAGAAAGCTATAAAGCGAACAAATATAGGAAATAATAAACCATTGAACAGTGAGGACTGTAATATGATAAATAAGAATACACTAATAATGAATTGAAAGTATTTAGTACTGTTTATGGTACATGCAATTAACTGTACTGCGAAAACAGACAAGAAAACTGAGAAAATTAAAATTATAGTCAAGTTTGCAGAAAAAATTCATATGTTGGTATTACAAAGCTTACGTGGGAAGTAGTTAAAGAAACGCTGAAAGGAGGATTAAACAGTTCAGAGGCAGGGCAAGTGGGAGCTTATGGGCAGTATATATTTTATCATGGAATGCAAGGAGTCTTATCGCAAATGGTCAAGAATTTAGAAATATATTCAGAAAATAAAGCAAAAAGCTCAGATTTTGTGTATACAGGAAACATGGTTGAAACCAAAATTAGATATTGTTTCACAGTATATACAGCTATTAGGAAGGATACAAGTAATTGTAATGGTGGAGGAGTAGCAATATCTATAGCCAGAGGGATCAGGTATCATATAATCAACATAGGGGATAAATATGAAACAATAATAATCAAAATTTGTATAGGCAGAGAAAGTTTGGTAATAATAAATTACAGTAATCCATGTAAAAGATTAAGCCAAAATACATTAAGCAACGTGGGTGGTAGGATGAAAGGGAAAATAATATGGTTTGGGCATTTCAATGCAGACAGTACACTATGGGGATGTAAAATACTGATGCAAACGGATTACTGATAGAAGAAATTATAGATGACGAAAAATTGGTATGTATAAATAATGGAGAAGGTAGGTGATATAAAATATCCCAAAGCACGGAAATCGGAATAGACTTAACATTTGTAAGTAGAGAATTAGCAGGGATCAGTACCTGGAACGTATTAAAACAAATTACAGTAGGAAGTGATCACTATCCCATACACACAAGGATAAAGATTAAAATAGAACAAAATAAAGGACAGAGCGTAAAGGTGGAAACTGAATAAGGCAGATAGGGAGATATTTCAAAGCAGAACTGAAGAAAGATGCAGAAAGTCTTCAGATGAAAACATATTGTCATAAATGAGCGTTGGGAGTGGACACAAATGCAAGACACAGAGATTGAACTATCAGGAACAGGACTAGGCATGAGAAGGGAGCAGGGGAAGAGAGGAAGAAAACATGCTTGACATGACACAGGCCCCGGACCAGACAAGGACTCCGGGCCTGGACTATGACCTGTCTAGAAAGTGTACCAGGTCATGCCAAGCTTGGACTCCAAGCCAGAGCCTGGACAAGGACCCAGAACCTGGGTCCTGACTCGGGCTCGGAATGCAGAACCCGGCGAGGACAAGAAGTGGCTTCAGGACGAGGAGAGGCACAGGGCTGGGCGTGAGACTTCTGGACGGGAGAAGGGACCTCAGCACAGGACGTAGGAATCCCAGCACCGGACTGCACAAGGGCTGTGCTGGGCGAGGCACATGGAATAGACGAAAACACAGAGCCTTGGTCGAGTTAGAGACAACAGGACTGGACGTGAGACTCCTGGAGAAGGGAACGCCAACACAGGACGAGGGAACCCCAGCACCAGGTTGGGCAAGGTGCTTCTGTGCTGGGCGTGGCACATGGACATGACGAGAACCAAAACTTTGGTCGAGGGAGAACCAGGAACATGGAACACCGAACCGGGACCCTTCTTTGGGTACAGGACATAGGGCCAGGACTCATCACACAGAACACAGAGCCGGGACCCCTCCTTGGATATGGGACGTAGGGCCGGGATCATTACACAGAACGCTGAACACGACGAGACAGTTCCCAACCTAGGTAGCGGTAAAATAGCCGGACCTACCTTGCGAAGGCGTGGACACGGACAGAGAGTTCCCAACGTTAGGTAGAGGCAAAACGGCTGGACATATCTAGCGGAGGCTTGGACACAAACAGACAGTCCCAAACAGTGCGAGGCTCCAGACACAGGCAAGGCGAGTCAAGGCTCAAGGCAGAGGCAAGGCGAGGTAAGGCAGGGTTCCAGGCGAGGCGATGGGAGGCAAGACAAGTTTCTAGGCAAGGTGAGGAGAGGCGAGGCAAGGCAGTGCTCCAGGCAGGAAGGTGAAGGGAAGGGATACAGACCGGTGGTAGGACAGGAACTATCAGCAGCCAGAGTCTGAATCCTGAAGCTATTTATGAGACCAGCCCAAACAAGAATCAGCTGCCTCAACAGAATCAGGGGAAACCCGGAAAACCTGGAATAAGGAACTGGACCGGGCCGTGAACAGGAATACTGTTTTCACAGACCGAACCATGAAATTAACCCCGCTCTATGGGAGCCTCCTGTCTACCCAAAAGGATCCCCCAGCCTACCGGCGGATGAGGTTCTAACAAAAGGAGCCAACTCAGGATAGCGAGATTTAAACGACCGTGACTATGACACTGGGTCCAAGTCTGGCTGGACTGTTCAGTCATAAATGGGGTCGCTGGGAGTAGACCCAAATGCAGGACACAGACACTGAACTAGCAGAAACAGGACTAGGCGTGAGAAGAAAGCAGGGGAACAGAAGAAGAAAACACGCTGGACATGACTCCGACCTCGGGCCTCGGCTAGGACCAGACTAGGAAAGGGAACCAGGACATGGAACTGAGGACTAGGAGCCTGGGCTTGGACTCCGAGCCAGAGACTGGACAAGGTTTCAGAACCTATTTCTTGACTCGGACTCCGACTCCAGGACTCGACGAGGTCAAGACGTGGCTTCAGGACCAGGAGAGACACAGGGCTGGACGTGAGACTGCTGGACGGGCGAAGGTACCTCAGCACAGGAGGAGAGAATCTCAGCACCGGGCTGCGCAACATACTCCTGTGCTGGGCGAGGCATATGGACATGACGAGAACCCAGAGCATTGGTCGAGGGAAACTTAAAGCATTATTACTGATTAGGGACCATAGGGTTAAGCGATTTCTGCCACGACAGCCGTACTGTCTGTTCTTGGTAAACTGCCAACTATAAGTAACTGACTCGCCTGCTTGCTTGTACTTTAAGAAGGGGGGAGGGGTGTATCCGGTTTTTCTTTGGAATTATTGTTCTGTAATCTGCCCTAACGCTGCAAGCAGAATAACATTTAAACGGATTGGTGTTTCAGGTTAGCACCTAGAAAGTGCTGTGGAATTTCTCTGTTCTATTTGTGTGTTCCTTGTCACGTAGATTTTGACTAAAAAAATATGAGTGTAATCTTTTCATGGGCAGAGTCTCAGTCTTTCGTATTTTTTGGTGTCTGAGCTCTCCAAGATATCATGCTACAATAAAGTCTTTCTGAAGCAACCTCCCTCCGGGTACCAGTAATATTTTTCGGCGACAGTGAGAGTGTCCGGTTCAATCTGTACCTGTCAGTCTCTGGTACAGTGTGAGAGATTAGCATTTTTTCTGTAAATTCCAGTCTCTGGTACGGTATGAAAGTGTAGGGTTTATACGACTTTTCTACATTTCGGTCCATGTCTGGTATTGTATCATCATATACAATTATCTACAAGTTTAGCTCACGCTGCATTTTGCTGAACTATATTTTGCTGCCTGTGGAGACATATCTCACTCGGTTCGGATATGGACCAAGTGCGGAGTGCAGACGTTGACGCGGACTGATGGTTCACAGACTTTAACGCGAACAGTGTTAGAGGGAAAAGAAAACTATAAACACTAGGTCAAATTGAGCCGCTAAATTTGGCTCTCAAGTGGCTCTCTAACCATACACTGCGGCTGAAAGGAACATCTAAATATAAAGTGAATACCGCTGGCCTTCAAAGTCAGTTGATTCGACAGTCCAATTTTCCAGGGAAGCCCGAATGTAAGCAGGCAGCGAAGCATTTCTATGTTCAACTCTCGGCGAATACTATGACATAATGAATAGAGTTAAATACGCTCATAACTAAATAATAATTAGTTTACACTTGCATAATCACAACCGCAGTGTCCGTATTCGCTGCTCTGCCAAATCCTTGGGTGTGACAACATAAATTCATTATACACAGTGCCGTTGTGAATGATGCTGGTTATGTTGGATTCGTACGTCAAAAGTAGTTGAGTCCTATACAGGACCACATGTCTAAAGTGCTAATGCACACATCTGATTATTAATGTACACTTTTGGATTCACTTCGATTGCTTCCAGTTCTTGTACTGAGGTACAGTGAAAAAAAAACTTAATTCTGTTGCCTGAATGTTATCAACCCGTCCTCCTAACGCTGTGTCATCTGGAAATGTAACGGGTTTATTTGTAGGTGTTTATCCAAATCTTTAAGGTAAATTAAAAGCAGCAGCGGTCCTAAAACTGATCCCTGAAGAACCCCACCATTAACGAACTCCGGCTGTTAAAATAATCCGCTCACCATAAATGATTGCTTTCTTGTTTTGAAACAATTTTGCACGCTTTCTGACTACTTACTCTCAATCCCTACTCCCTGTAATTTGATTGACAACCTCCTGAGACGTTCCTTGTCAAAAGCCCTCTGAAGGTCCAGTAAATGATGTCCACCGTTCTTAAAATAAATTGTAGTTATCTCTTCATAGAAATGCAGCATATTAGCACAGTACAATTTCCGTTTTCTGAACCCATGTAAACTTTCTGCTAACATGCCTGTTCTTATTAGCTGCTGTTCCACCTCATTCTTTATTAACGCTTCCGTTATCTTACCTACGTTATGTGTTACACTAACTGGTCCAGTGTTAACAGGGTCAGAACGGTTACCCTTCATATTCAAGTTTTGCCTGCCTCTCATTATAGCACATGCCCTCTAAACCAGAGGCATCCTGGTAAACGTCTTCTGCATTCTCTGCAAAGCCTCACCGTCCTTCCTAAATTGTGGCAATCAGAAGTGTATGTATAATGTGGCCTAACATGTGTTAGGCCATCCAATTGCGGCCTAACCAGAGTTTTATAAAGTTGAAATATGAACTCACTGCCTTGATTTATTGAAACAAGCATTCCAGAAGTCCTCTGAAGCACCTTTTGACCTGCGTAGCCACTTTCAAGGAGCCATGAACTTGGATCACAAGCTCTCTCTGCAGAGATCACATGCTTAATAGTGAACTATCTGCTTGCATTTGTCCTACTAAGGTGCAACACCGCGCGTTACCTGGGTTAAACTTCAGCCTCCATCAGTTGTTTCTATGCCTACAGTGGTACGCAAAGTTTTGGGCACCCCGGTCAAAATTTCTGTTACTATGAATAGACAAGTGAGTAGAAGATGAACTGGTCTCCAAAAGTCAGAAAGTTAAATTTTAAATATTATTTTCAAAATTTTAAGCAAGATTAGTTTAATCTTTTTGTTTTCTACAATCTTAGAGTGAATAAACGAAAAGGGGCACCCAGGCAAAAGTTTGGGCACTCTAAGAGATTTGAGCTCTCATACCTTTTACCATGGTCTCACACCTTAATTAGCTTGTTACGGCTATGGCCTGTTCACAGTCATCCTTAGGAAAGGCCAGGTGATACAAATTTCAAAGCTTTATAAATACCCTGACTCTGCAAACCTTCTCCCAACAATCAGAAACCATGTGCTCCTCTAAGCAGCTGTCTAACATTCTGAAATATTGCCCACAAAGCAGGAGAAAGCTGTAAGAAATTCTCACAGATCTAGCAGCCTTTTGCAAGGATGATGGGAAAAATCCCCCAAACAAGAATTGAAAGAGGCTTAGCTTGCTACTAAAAACGTTTACATTTGTGATACTTGCCAAAAGTGGGTGCTACTGTGTACTGACCATGCACTGTGCCCAAACTTCTGCTTCGGGCCCTTTTCCATTTTATTTTTGTTATTTAGAAACTGTAAAAGCTGTACATTTAAAAAATAATAATAATCTTGCTTAAAATGTTAAAGAAATGTGTAATCTTTAACTCCATGCCTTTTGGAAACCGGGTCATCTTTTACTCGTTTAGCTATTCACAGTAACAGCAATTTTGGCCACGGGTGCCCAAAATTTTGCAAGCAACTGTATGTGGTAAGCACATGGAATGAATAGACACGACTGAATAGCATTGCATTTTCCCCAGGGACGGCTATTGAAACAAAAAAAAACATAGCTTTAACATGAGGATCAAAAGATTTAAAATGGACACAAGGGGCGCCTTGTTCATAAAAAGTTTGAGCCGTATTTAGAGAGAGCACCTGAATAAACGGTGGGCACATTAGCAAATCAATCTTCCATGTTGGAACTAGGGTTGACGACAGTTGTGTCGCTGGTTGGGATGCATCCAGAATCTCGGAGCCGGAGTTGGGGCGATCAGAGGTTTCGTGCGTCCAATCGAATCAAGGTCTGACAGGAGGTAGCGCGGACTGTCGCCCGGAGCCATCCGTGATACGTGTCTGCTGTCCGGAGTCGGGTGATCTTTCTATTCTTCCTGGGCGCGAGGAAAACAAAGTACTGACGTTCTCCGGTAGAGAACGAAATGTCGGAGATGTTCATGGCAGACGGAGAAGAGATTGGCCCGGAGCGATGTTAGAGACTGGGAAGGGGTCCGTACATATCTCCGCATAGGGGAAACAGCAGCACATATTTTCGATGGGAAAATAAAAGGGGAAGCTCTCAATCGAAATTATGTACTTGGGAACCTCGATAGGTCCAAAACGTGCAGACCTGAAATGAGAGCTTGAAGTCATGTGGAACACGTTAGTGTTGGAGTCAAGTTCTCGAGAAAAGGTATTTAAAACTTCAGCCACGGCAGAGTTGCCGGAGGATCAGATGATAGCTGATGTCCCCCCGTTAAGACGTTTCAATCGCTCGACATTCAAAATGAGGTCATAAAATGGACTAGGCTTTGGCTTCACTGAAGAAGCAAGGTAGTGGTAGCTGATGGTTGCCTCTCCGGTTGCCTTTAAGTCACTTTAAATATATTGTACCTGCACACATACTTCGATTATCAAGGCATAGAGTGATAGAGCATTAACGCAGGAAGGTGGGTTTAGCATGCATGGACGTGCTGGTGGGTCTAGATGAGATAATCCAACAGGCCAATCTGCATATAGTACTACCCTGTCCGAGACACTGCACCACTACGGTTGCTTTCATTACCGATTTTTTCTCAGGACTGAGCAGGTCTATCTGAACCCCTTTCCATCTGACTTGACATTTGACTCCCCCCCCCCCCATTGACCAATCTGTCATCCATCTTTTCTAATATTACCCCAAATGCTTCATCAATTTCCCATGTGAATGGACCTCGTTGGACTTGTTGGTACCTCGGGACTGTCGAGATCTTAGTTCCTTTTAGAGGTAGTTGCTTCGATGTTTTACAAATGACATCCCTGTCCAACAAAAGTACCTCCCGTTTGTTCTGAATGTTTCAGGTGAGTCTGGACTGAAGTGTAGTTTTCCAGGTTGCCAGTGCAGTTTCGCAGTCAGAGAAACAGGCGCCTCGGGCCGACTAACGAGAATCCGTCTCCACTGACTCAGCATTTGGTCTGTCACCTACCGTGTTGATTAATCACATACTCATCCTGACTGTCCTTAAATGTCTAGAGCACTCTGTCATGCAATATGCTCCAATCGATCTCTCATGCAATGTGTTCCATCTGGATGAAGGAATAAGTTATTCCTCACATCCGTTAAAATGTCTGACTATCTCCTTAAGGATCTCTCCGTAGGTTGTACACATCTCTGCCAAGAGTCCTAGAGTTATGCAGCACAGGGAAGAATCTTTCGTTCTAATTGTCCCTTACCTTTGATTGTCGATAACCCTCTGAACAAATTCTCTCTATTAACCTGTCTAAATGTGTTTTAATCACAGATTTTTTTACCCACATCTACCACTTTCATAGAAACATAGAAAACCTATAGCACCATACAGGCCCTTCGGCCCACAAGACTGTGCCGAACATGTCCCAACCCTAGAATTGCTCGGCTTACCTATTGCCCACTCTTCTCTAAGCTCCATGTACCTATCTAAAAGTCTCTTAAAAGAGCCTATCGTATCCGCCTCCACGTTTTTTGCCGGCAGCCCGCTCCACGCACTCACCACACTCTGAGTAAAAAACTTACCCTGACATCTTCTCTGTACCTACCCCCCAGCACCTTAAACCTGTGTCCTCTTGTGGCAACCATTTCAGCCTGATAAAAAGCCGTTGACTATCTACACGATCAACTCCTCTCAACATCTTATACACCTGTATCAGGTCACCTCTCATCCTACGTCGCTCCAAGAAGAAATCGCCGAGTTCACTCAACCTATCCTCATAAGACATACTCCCCAATCCAGCCAACGTCCTTGTAAATCTCCTCTGCAAATTTTCTGTGGCTTCCACTACCTTCCTGTACTGTGGCGACCAAAACTGAGCACAGTGCTCTAAGTGGGTTCTGACCAGGGTCCTATATAGCTGCAACATCACCTCTCTGCTCCTAAATTCAAGTCTACGATTGATGAAGGCCTATACACCGTACGCCTTTTTAAACATGAGTCAACCTGAGCAGCTTCTTTGAGCGTCCTATGGACTCGGAACCTAAGATCCCTCTGATCCCCCACACTACCAACAGTCTTACAATTAATATTATATTCTGCCATCATATTTGACCTACAAGAATGACCTACTTCAAACTTATCTGGGTTGTACTCCACTTGTCACTTCTCAGCCAGTTCTGCATCGTATTAATGTCCCGCTGTAAACTCTGACAACCGTCCACACTATCCACACCACCTCCAATCTTAGTGTCATCAGCAAACTTACTAACCCATCCATCCACTTCCTCATCCAGGTCATTTATAAAAATCACGAAGAGTAAGTGCCCCAAGCAGATCCCTGAGTAGCTCTACGGGTGACCTACCTACATGCAGAATATGACCAGTGTACAACCACTCTTTGCCGACTGCGCGCAAGCCAGTTCTGCATTCTCAAAGCAATATCCCCTTCGGTCCTATGCCTCCTTACCTTCTCCATAAGCCTCGCATGGGGCACTTTAGCAGTTTCCTTGGCAGTTCCTTCCACATACCAACTATCTTCTTGTTTGAGACTCATTAATACTTGGAAATGCATGTGTCCATTCACTATCTTTATCCCTCATTAATTAATGGCCTCTTAAAGTTCACCGCTCATGCTCCTATGCTCCAGCCTCACCTATCCAGTCTTCCCTTAAATTTCAATCTCTCCTTTTCCATGGCACCAGGCAAATCTCCCTTCCAGTACAATTACCATTTGTTATAGTGTGGCGCCAGGAGTGTACACACTATTGGAGCTTTAACAAACTAATGTTTCATTAATTCCTTGCAATTTTCTGTTCTGTGCTCCGGCTAACAAAGACAGCTATCCCATTGTCCTTCTTGGGTCTATCTACCTGTTTCTGCCACCTTCCCGGAACACTGTAGCTGTTCATAAAGGTCTCCTTTCTTTCGGTACTCACTCAGGCTCCAAAGTTCATGATGCATCCGACATTTATTTAACACTCCATAGCTTATTGACTCAAGTTCAAACTAAAATTCATTATGAAAATAAATCTATGTCATCATAGACAACCCTGAGATTCGTTTCCTACGGGCATTTCCAGCAGTTGAATAGAATAGTAAATATAACAGGACTAATGAAAGATCGATTAGAGTGCAGAAGACAACGATCTGTTCAAATGCAAATACAAATGCATAGCAATGAATAGGAAGAACATGAAGCAAGAAGTTAAGGAGACTTGTAGTGAGATCACTGTTCGTAGGGTCATCTCAGTGGATGGGAAGTGACTGTCGTTATTCCTTTGTTCTTGAAACTGGCGGTGGGAGTCCTAAGCTCTTGTACCTTCTGTCTGCTGTGAGCAGCGAGAAAAGAGCATGGCCCGGCTGGTAGTGATCTGATGGTGGATGCTGCTTTCCTCCGGCAGTGCTTCTATGAGCTTAGTGGTTCGATGGGCGTTAACCGTGATGTAATCGGATGAATCCAGTAACTATTGCTGGATTTTTCCCTTCAAAGTTATTGCTGTTTCCGTACTAGGCAAAGTTGTAGCCAGTCAATAAACTCTCAACTACACATATAATTTAATTACGGCGGAAAACTTTTACTTCCGCCCGTGCCCAAATCCTTAGGCTGCACAGACACTCATTCCAGACTAATCTGTAATTATAGATGTCACGGGATCCAAAGGGGAAGATCTGGTTTGATTTACATTTGACTCTGTGGTAAGAAGCAGATGGTGATATTTGAGGAAAACTTACCTTCAGATTCTGCGGCACTGCACGCAGAAGTTACTTTTACGAGACGGATAAAAAATACAGACTCCTTCCTTCTGCTTACGAGGACGTATCTGGAACACCACAGTTGCTTCTCTGTGGATACAATAATTAAAATGGGCCTCGCGATCATTAAAAAAGAACACGACAAATTCTGTGGCTAATAGAGGAAATAAATAATTGAAGATTCTATTTCGTTATGGATACAGCACGGAGTAGAACCCGGCCAGCTCCTGACTCTTTGATCCAGGCTGCCACAGTAAGCTCACAAACCCCATTAACCCTAACCTAGATGTGGGATAATTTTCAATGACCAATTGACCTTCCCTATTGGTCTTTTGAGAGTGGGCCGAAACTGAATTACCAACGGAATAGCCACACATTCCACATGGCGGGCGGAAGAAATTCTTTAGTAAAAACTCCTGGATTGAACTGCGAGCGGTAGCAACGAAACGATAACCATTACGCGACCTTGGCACCCCATATAAAACTATAGCAAATTCTCCAGAAATAGCTTTATGGAGAGAATGATAAGTATCTAACTAGCTCCAATGGAAAATATTTCTATCATCTGTGGCTCAGATTTTAAGCGGGGTCTGAACAAACGCTCAATCTAAAACTTAGTATTGTTGAATAACGAATTAATCAGACTGTGGATTGATCACGTGGGGAAATCAAATTAACATTTGGTATGGATGCTCTGTTTCTGCAAACATAGAACCTCTAAAAAAATAATAAACTATTCAATGAGTAATTTGTGTGCTTTTTTTAAGGACATTCTTAGACATTTCACATTACAGTGTCCCGTTGTTCTGGCCTCCGAATTTTCAGCGTTTTGTACCATTCAATTGTGTTAAAACATTTTTACGACGAATACACACCGTAATACCAGAATGTCGTAAATCTAACGTGAAAATCGCAGACTCTTCTGGTTTTAATAAGCTGACTTCTCTTTAAGTCCATCGGTAGTCTACCGAATAATGATTTGAGACCTGAACTGCTCAACTGCTTGTGAAGTACTTCCAAAGCTGCTTAATCAAAGCGAATAAATATTTGACTCGACTTTTCAGTTCTTCCTTGAATTTCCTCTGCGTCAGAACATAGATACACGTGTCTGTACAGTACTCAAATTCGGAACATATGCGCAGATTGTATATTGGGGTGCTCAAACATTTATCTGTGCAGGAAGAGTTTTCTGATCTCCTGTTCATAGAGTAGACAACATACGGCATCCACAACAATATGAAATTGGCTGACAGAGCGAACAACAGTATCACTGACTTTCTCCGTTTCTCCAACTCTGGATCGTTCCGTCTCTGAATGTTGTGCCGAAAACCCTGGGGAATTCTGCTTGTCACATTTATAGGTCTGACTGTTATAGCTTTGAACAGCAGAATTAAATAGCTCGGTAGTAAAGGTGTAAATAATATTGCAAAATAATTAGAATGTTTTCCAGGAAAATGACGAAAGGTGTTCAGCTGTGGCGAAGCAGAGCCAGGGGACGTGATGGATTATTTCGTACGTCTCTACTGTGAAGTAAAAGAGAGCACACCGTACACAGCTCACGAAGTGGGTCGGCCCGAAACGTTGACTGCTCATTTCAACGTGCACAATGTACTGTGTATGTTAATCAAAATGGCTTCATTGGTTCGCTACAGTAGGAATGCTTTTATGTTTGGTAAGTGTTTTCTCTCGCAGTTCTTTAGCTTTGGACTTGCTAATATGGGGATTGTATTCATTCTTCAACCAATGGGGCATGTTATTTTGTCTTGTGAGGCTGGGAGCTTGGGGGTTTCGCGGTTTTTTTTTTCAGGGGAGTCGGGATGAACACGCCGAGGAAGGTGGACGTGCGCTGCACTGCTCGGTCAACCACCGGGGTGGTCCCAGGTGCGAGGACGTGGAGGTCAGAAGAAAGCGACGAGGGGTCGAATGGTTCGATGGTTGAGCTCCAACGATGTGCACTGAACTGACTGAACTTAGATAAGTTGGCGCCTTTTACTTTATTTTCTTTTCCTTCATATATATTGCATTGCATAGTAATCTTTTAGCTTTAGTAAAATCTTTAAAGTGTGTTCCATAACGGTATCTGGTGTGAGTTTGATATGGTGTGTGTACGCGCGGCATAAACTTGATTCTCACAGCACCTGTGTGTACGGGAGGTGGGGTTGGTGAGTGTCTGGATCTCCTTTTCCCGTCGACATATACCAGCCTGTTGGGTAAGTGTTACAAACAGAGGCTGAGTTCATCCACCTTGTTTCTACGAGTTGATTTGACAGCAGCATCTGCAGTGTACTTTGTTTTTACACACTGTTATTATCGACACTGTCGCTGTTCTTCAGTGCAATATTGATTCCGCAACATGTGACAACAGATGGCGATACTACGATCGAAAGTAAAAGCAACTGTCAAACAAAAGGAGCAGACAAATTCTGCCATCGTTAGGGCCAGTGCTAGCACGCATATTTGAGAGATAAGCAGGAAGTGGGCAACCAAATAAATATTATTTATCTGTACCACTCTAAGAGCAATGATCACCAAGGTCAGGTCTGCTTTTGCCATGGCCACCAGATAGAGAGTAGCGCATTTGGAGAAACCACATTTTCTTCCAAAGAGGATCACAATTACCCAAGAACAGAAGAAATAGGAGCAGGAGTAGCCCATCCGGCCCATCGAGCTGACCTTACTTTCAATAAGATCATGGCTGAGCTGTCCGGAAACTCAGCTTCATCTACCTGCCTTTTCCCCATTGCACTTAATTCCTCTAACACAGAAAACAACTATCTAACTGTATCTTAAATACATTTAGAGAAGAAGCCTCAACTGTTTCCGTGCCGAGAATTCCACAGATTGACCACTTTCTGGGGAAAACAGTTCCTCCTCATCTCCGTCCTAAATCTTCTCCACTCAGTCTTGAGGCAATGTCCCCTAGTTCTCGTCTCACCTACCAATGGGAACAAATTCCCTACTTCGATCTTATCTATGCCTTTCAATATTTTGTATGTTTCTATAAGATCCCCTATAATTCTTCTGATCTCCGGAGACTGCAGCCCCAGGCAACACAATCTCTCCTCCTAGGTTAACCCCTTCATCCTTATAATCAACCTGGTGAACCTCCACTGCACTGCCTCCAAGGCTAGCATATCCATCCTTAGGTATGGAAAGCAGAACTCCACACAGTACTCCAAGTGCGGCCTCACCAGTACTCTGTATAGTTGCAGCAAGACCTCCCTGATCTTGAATTCAATCCCTCCAGCAATGAAGGGCAACGTTCCTTTTGCCTTCTTAATAACCTGTTGTACCGTCAAGCCAACTTATTGCGATTCATGAACAAGCACTCCCAAGACCCTCTGCACAACAGCATGCTGCAATCTCTCATCATTTAAATAATAATCTGTTCTTCTATTATTCCTTCCAAAGTGGATGATCTCGCAATTACCGACATTGAATTCCATCTGCCGGACCTTGAAGGCAAAACATTAAGAATTAATTCTAAACATTACAAACTCGTCAATTCCTTTTGATCTACGTGATAATATAGACGTTGTTTTGCCAGTTTGACAGCGTTGTCCATGAACCCAGCCGACCTGCACCTTACTTCACAGGGCATGGGTCAGACTTGTATTGCATACGCGGCACAATAGGTGGTGAAGTGTAGACTGGACTGCAGGATTTGTATTACTGGGTCATCCACACGGAGACGCCAACCACCGACCGACAGAACGTACAGCTAGAGCACGTGTTTGCATTTATCACAACAGATGAAATGAACGAGTCTGAATCCAAATATTATTTCAAATTTCAAATATAGAAGTAAATAAAGCACAAAATATCCGTAAATAAATAAACACATAATCGAAAATGTAGAAATGAAATGAAAATAACCTTATTTTCTCCAATGCCCGAGCAGGTTACCGGAGAGGCACATCCATACCATAAATATATGGAGTTTCTATCAGTGCTGTCCGTTAAATGAGACCCCGTGTTGACTAGTCGTCAGCGGTGTTGGGAGAGAGACAAATCTGGTGGGAACGTCTGCCCTGAAGGTACCAGGAATATAAGACATATAGCGATATGACGTCCTAAGATATAAGGCTAAACGTCTGAGATTTCCAGCGGTTCCATTAGCTCAAGACGAGAAAACCTCAGCTACGTACTGACCTAAGTTTTGCAGTCCTCAGCAGGGTATTTCTTTGAGCACAACCGGCGAGTTGCAGTACACGGCAGAGTGCGAAGGTGCTGGGAGTGATTTGCAGGCATTGAACGCGGGCGGCTTTCCGTAAAACTTCACCAAGAGCTCTATCTGGGTCTTAGGTTTCCGTCAGTCCCGAGAAGCGCGTTGACTTGCATGGGTTTGACAACTTGCTTTTGCTAGGGCATCGTGCTGAGGTTGGTTCAATTAAGCGCAATTTCCCGAAGTCTACGCAGAACAGAAAATGCTGAAAAAGAGCATGCAGCCAGAATCGGTGGAACGTACTTACAACTCAAATTCCGGTCAGTAACACATGCTTACAATATATCACTGTGTTGCTTATACGACCACAGAGTTAAAGTAGTGCTTAAAATAATTGTTTCAGGTTTCGTCTTCAAAATACTGAGATATGTTCTATCTGTTGAGATCAGTCAAGAGGAACCGTCCAAATATCATTTCGAGTACCGGCAGCGCCAATATGTTCATAATTAGAAGAACCGTCCCCGAAATCCGGCTTGGCACACACGCAAAGCATTGAATCCTCAGTTCGCGTTGAGCTGGACTTCCTTAGGGGGTCGTAAGTGTTGAATCCAAGTGGACTGTTCATTCAGGAAATTAATTGTTTAATATAAGTCTACAGGAAATTGAAAGCAATAACATGAAGTGAATCACTTCAAAATTCATAGTATGTTTAATCGTTAAAGTAAAGACAATAAATACATCTAAAAACTGCAGCTGAAAGTGAGATCCAGATATATTTCAGCGGACCCATGCTAACCGGCAATTCCAACGGCTGAAAATACAGGATAATACACTCTGCCTACGTAGTGTATTCCTGAATATCCCATTGGCCGTCCAAGTTGTTGGAAATTGTTTCCAATTTTATAAATATATAGTAGAGCGAAAATCACCTGAGCCAGTTCTTCATCATTCACAACCCACTTAACAAGTAGTGACTTTAAACTGTTTTAGGCGATTTTCTTTTTACTGCGAACATAATTATCTCCCCTTGGATAACAAAATAACCATTTTATCCAGAATTCAAATGATATGTTGCCCTGCAAACCTATATCAACCAACTGGCTGAACTGTTTAAGAATACCTATAGTCTCTCACTGTCCTTCAAATGAGCATCAATCATAAGAGTGCCCAAGAAGAATAGGGTGATCTGCGATCAATACATTTCCATTCCTTGCTTGAAAGTTTCTCCGACTCTTTTCCCGCTGCTCCGAGGACTGCTTTTGTGCTGCTTTATGCAGCCATGTTGAGCTCGACAATTTTATCAACTTTGTCTCCAACTTTCACACTACACCTAAAATTCTCTGGATCCATTTCTGACAGGTCACTCCCATTACTCACTCTCTGTGTCTCCAACTTTGAAGGCAGACTGTCGAGTAATATCCTTTATAAGCCTATTGACTCACAAATCTATCTTGAATGTACGTCTTCCCACTTTGTCTCCTGTAAAATATGCCATTCCCCGTTCTTCGTCTCCGCAGCATTTCACAGATCCATCACTATCTGGCTGAAGAATTTCTCCTCATCACTGCTGTAACCGGATGTCCTTCCATTCTGTGGCTAGTCTTTGGTTTCATATAAACCCACTAGAGGAAGCATCCTCTTCATATTGACATTGTTTGGACGTTTCAGTAATCATTAGGTTACAATGATATCAAAGGCAAGAGGAGAACTAGGGAGAGGGTGGGATCATTCAAGGATAAAGAAGGGAGCATTTGTTTGCCTGTGAAGTAAATAAATAAGATACTTAATGAGTACCAGGGGACTAGACAGAGGCTCACGTTGAACCTCTAAGAAAGGCAGAAGTGGAACTACGTACAAATAAGTCCCGAGTTATGGGCAAATTGCTAGAAAATAAAACCATTCTTCAGGGTGAAATACGTGAGAATCTGGAAACCCATGGCCAAATTAACGAGCATCAGCATGGCTTTGAGCGGGACAGGTCACGTCTTCCTAACTTGAAGGAGTGCTTTGACAAGATGATGTGAGAGATTGAGAGGGTAGAGCAGTGGAACTTGTTTACATGGCTGAGAGGAAATTTATCGTAAAAGATTATTACATCAGCAACAACATACACAAAATGCCGGAGGAATTCAGCAGAGTTCTTCGTGTTGCCTCCGACTTTCAGAGTCTACAGATTATCTCGTGTTTCTACATCAGCAACGTGGTCACTTGACAATTACTGCATTTCCTTCCCGACCCCGTTCTCTCTGTTGAATTTGCGCGCGCGCGCGTGTGTGTGTGTGTATATATCTGTGTGTGTGTGTGTGTGTGTGTGTGTGTGTGTGTGTGTGTGTGTGTGTGTGTGTGTGTGTGTGTGTGTGTGCGTGTGTGTGTGTGCATGTTTGTCAACGGTCAGGAATTCGTTGCACGACTGAAGACCAGTCCAAAATAGGAAACTGCAAGGACAGAAGGCAGGAGTCGGTCAGTGTGGTGAATTCCGTTTACATATGATTCATTAGCCAAGAAAAAAAATGAAATCTGTAATTGTAGATGCTACTTGACAAAGTTCCGATTTTGTAATTAAATCTACTGGCCTTATTTCCACCAGAGACACAGCTGAGTTAATTTCCAAGAACTTTGATGTATTTGTGTTCAATCGCCCGATATTTATATTAAGATGTTTGTTCAAACAACTGTAACTAAGAAAATTAGTGAAGCGTGTCGCAATATCTCTGAAGACTGATCCTCTGTATAAATCAGGGCCGTTTTAAATGCATCCGCTCAGAATATCTGCGGGAGCAGTGAATTCAGGAGTAACAGAAATCACAGATTCTAACTGAAATGATGTATCCAGTCATCTTGCGGATACAAGACGTTTACTACCCTTTTGTTTCAGCCTTTGGGATTCCCGGTAAGCCGTGTTGTCTGTTTTGGTTGTTGAAAAATGAAGTTTAATTCCAATGCTGTGATGGATCTGTCGCTGTTTTCCACTGTCATCTGTCCAGTTCCAGTATTCCGTATTTCAGGAATGGATTGGAAACACCGGGGCTCTGGATTCTGGAATCTAGCTCTAAAATCAATCCGCCGCAGGAATTAGCGAATCCGCCCACATCTATGGAACTGTTTTGGTCAGAGACCGTTCTCTCAGAGGATTGTGATCAGTGATCAGACGTTCGGGTCTCCCTGCTTTTGGTTTTGTGGTAGTTGCACTATTTTTGTAAATATCGTCGATATACACCCCCGTGGAGATTATTCCAATTAGTTGTCTGCATTTGCACCTGAGCGATTGACAGAGTCAGGTGCAACAATAAAATCTTTGACTCGTAGTAACACTTCAGCAAATGTGAGGTAGATCGAAAATGTTGTGGATTTTTAATAAATCTGTGTTATATGACTGAATATAAAGTAACAGGCGAAAAACATAATAAATTAGTTACTCATCTAACTAACACGATCATTGTGGTGCTTTATAGTCATCAGTACTGTCAAACGTATTCTATTTTATCTGTATCTGACACCGTTATAGATCTCTGACTAAGGCAACGAGTTTGCTGCTAAACGTTGAATTCCTCTCCCCTACTTCAGTGAGCGGCGTCATATCTGTCTGTGAGGTTGTGTCAGACTGCGCCGTATCTGTGAAATCAGTCAACGTTCTGTTGCAAAGTCAGTGCCGTAGATGCTGTCTGCCCTGCTGAGTTCTGCCAGCATTTTGTGTTTTTATTTGTTTCCAGCATCTGCAGATTCACTTGTGTTGTGTTGAATCAAATTGTTTGTTCAAGTAACTGTAACTGAGAAAGTCAGTAAGGTGTATAACCGTTTCTCTGGAGACGGAGCCTCTATAAATCAGAGTTGATGTGAAGCTTCGACTCAATGTCTGCCGGAGCTGTGAATTCAGGAGCAACTGAAGTCACAGACTCTCACTGAAATGGTGTATCCGGTCATCTGGCGGATACGAGAAGTTTAATATCTTTTTATTTCAGTCTTTGGAATTACCGGTAAGCTGCAGTGTCAACTGCCGTTGGCGGGGAATAGTGTTTAATTCCAATGTTGTGATTGTTCCTGTTGCTGCCATATTCCAGTCCCAGTATTCCGCTTTTCAGTATCGGAAACAACGGAACTATGGATTCTTGGAGCTATATGAAAAATAAACGCTGCAGGAAATCAGGGAATCAGCAAACGTCTGTGGCACTGAATGGGTCAGGCAGCATTTTCCCAGCGTTTTTTGATCAAGAAAGGGATGTTTGGGTCTCTATGTTTTTGGTCTTGTATCAGCTGCACTGCATTTGCAAATATTGTGTTTATACGGGAAATTATACCAAATTATTGTCTGTATTTGTATATGAGTGAACGTCTGAGTGAGGTTCAGTAATCAAACCATCGACTGGCAGTAAAACTCTTCCAAATGTCAGGAGTTCCGTGTTTTTTCACGAAACTGTTGCAGCTTTTTAATAACTGTGTGTAATATGACTGGATATAAAGTAGTTGATTGACAACGCAATGAAATATTTGCTGAGCAAGCTTATTTGCTTATCACAAGCGACGTGGTGCTTCCATAGTTATCAATACTGTGAAATGTTTTATATTATATCTACATCTGACACCGGTACAGACATCTGACTACCTCACCGAGTTTGCTACTGGACGTTGAATGCCTCCCCCTGCTTCCCCGTGATGGATTCAGTGGGAGGTGTCATGTCTGTATGTTGAGGTTGTGTCAGACTGCGCTGTACCTGTTGGAATCAATCAATGTTCTGTTGTAAAGTCAGTGAGGTGGCAAATGCTGCAATAGGAAACAAACTCGGGGAAAGGTGGAAACACTAAGCACCAAGCATATTGTATAGAAAGAGAAACCTGTTATCCCTCTTATCAGTGGTGTATCCGAGTTTAACAGTTTTTCCACATATTCCGTTTTGCCTGGATGAGTGTTTACAGCATTTCCTGTTTTTGTTCCGTCCTTCGGCAGTTCTGTCACTGACAGGGATCGTCATGGAAGTTACTGATTTTCTAATGGAAGAATTCCGCCATCAGCGTCCGGATTATGCATTTCATCCCGACGAGACGCGAATTGACTACAAGGAGGTAGTATCTACTGCCACTTCAAATTTCGGTCAACAGTCAGGAATCCTAATTCACAACATATTCACTTTATTTTACTGTGTAAACCCCTTCTAAACCTCGGCCAGCTCTGCGCCCTCTCTCGACCCTTCCAAAGCAAAATGAAACAATGAAGTGGAAATATTGCAGGATCCACTCAAACTGCTGCATTTGATTCTGCTCCGTATTTTCTCAATTTGCTGTTCCCTGTCTCTCTTCCAGCGAACTCAGTGGCGATTGTGATCCTGTCCCGGGGAAAGTGCGGTCTCTCCAAATGTGTGAATCGCTACCTGGTGGGAATGGCAGCGGCCGATCTCCTGGTCGTTATCTCCGATCCGCTGCTCAGGTGGACTGCTCGGATATATTTTCCCCGATCATTCCTACGAATCACTCCTGTGTGCAGAGTCGGACTATGGTTGATTTATGCGAGCACTGCGACCTCAGTCTGGCTGACTGTCGCTTTCACCGTCGATCGATTTGTGGCTATTTGCTGTGAGAAGCTGAAAACAAAATATTGCACCGAGAGAATAGCGTCTGTGGTTATCTTGACAGTAACTGTACTAGCTTGTTTGGTGAGTGTCCCCTCGTGCTTCATATACGGGCCCGGAGAAATAATTGATGGCGTTCCTTGGGATTGTGCTCATACACCGAGCTACAAAAACTCTCCTTCATGGACTGCATTTGACATGATTGACCTCATTTTAACCCCATGTCTCCCATTCTTTCTACTTTTGCTGTTCAATATCCTGACTGTCAGGCGGATCCTTATAGCCAGTCGAGCTCGCAGGGGGCTTCGGGGACAAAAGAGTGGAGAGAAGGACACGGACCGGGAGATGGAGAACCGACGAAAATCCATCGTTTTGCTCTTCAGCATAACTGGTAGCTTCATATTGTTGTGGGGAACACTGGTTATATTTTATATCTATAGACGGATTTCAATGAGATTTGTCTATTCTGTCAAGGATCCACTTTACATCACAGAACGCGCATCTGAAATGCTGCAGATTCTCAGTTCCTGCACAAACACATGCATTTACGCCTTGACTCAGAACAAATTCCGAGAGGAACTGAAGAATGCGTTGAAATACCCACTGAATCAGATTTGGAAACTCACGAAACATTGAAAATAAATGCTGTAAAGTTTTACAGTTCAGCTGCCTTCATGACCCCTATTCTGTGCCCCCACTAGTGGGTAAATGGAAACTGCGTGATGAACAGAGTTACAAAACAAACACGAGAAAATCAGCAGATGTTGGAAATACAAAACAACACTCACAAAAGCAGATCGTGATGAAGGGACTCAGCTCGAAACGTAGACGACAGATGCTTATTACTGGAGAAACTCAGTAGGCCAGGCAGCATCAATGGAAAATAATAAAATATGTACTTTTCTGACCGAGAGCTCTCATCGCAGTCCTATCAACTGTTTACTCTTTTCCGTTTTCTGTCTGTTTCCTTAGAGGTAGAAAATAGCTGTTTACAACTAATCCTGACAACATCACTGGCTTCACGGTCCTACAAAAATCCCCTTTGCACCTCAGGTCAACCTTCTTCAATTAAAACTTGAGGTGAACCTCTCAGCCCTGGATTCCTGTTCTGCAAACCCCCTCAACTTGGAGGATATTTCGGTTCGTATCAACCGCTCCTGCTTCCTTCCTTTCCCCTCCTTTTCTTCACCTGTTTCTTTTTTCTTTTCCGCTTTCGGTACCAGCTGATGTTTCTTATCTCTGCACTTTGAACTATCTTCCAGTAGCAGAAATGTAACTGTTTTATAAATGACGACAAAGTTCCTTTATTTCATATGGCACAGACAGGGTAGGATTGAGAGCATGCGCGAGAGAGGTAGCTCTGCAGAGCGAAGGACAGTGAAGGAAATGAAGAGCAAAGGAGATTGAGCACGACTGCGAGCATACGAGTCAGAGTGACATAGCGAGAGAGAACGCAATAGAAAGAGGGAGAGAGGGAGAAAGGAGACGGGGGAGAAGCAAGGTTAGAGTGATGAGGAGGGGGGCGATGGGATTGAGATGGAGACAGAGAGGTTTTTTGCCGTTCCATGGCTTCTCTACAGAGCACGAAACCGAACTGGCTAAGAGTAATCGAGCACAGCAGGACAGAGAAATGGGATTCTGCCATTCTAATACAAGCCGAAAATTTGCTTCTGCCTGGTTCCAACAATATTCTAAGTGCGGCCTGATCAATACCTTACTAAACGGCAGCATTAGATCACTGATCTTATATTCCATTTATCTCGAAGTAAATGTGAACATTCTATTCGCCTTCCCCACCACAGAGATATCTAGCGAGTTAACAATTAGGGAATCGTACACGAGAATTCCCATACACTTTGCAACTCAGATTTTTGACTTTTCTACCCGTTTATAGAAAAGTCGATGACATGTTTCTTTCTATCAACCTACATGATCAGACTCCTCTCGACAATATTTTAATTTGCTCTTCATTGCCTAAAGTACGTTCTTCTGCAGGAATTCTACTTCCAGGGCAATATCTGTTTCACTAACTATCTGCATATACTAGCAACTACACTCATTTCTGCTCCATTTTTGAATTTTTGGCATACTGGTAGTGTCATCTGCAGTGCAGAATGACGCAAAACATATTTGGTTCTTCCTATAATTCTTTGCTCCCCTCATTATTATCACTCCAGCATTATTTTCCAATGGCGCAATAGCCACTCTCGCGTCCCCTTTACACTTCTTTATATTTGAAAAAAAAATATTGTAGTGATGTGCTACACACAGAGCTAGTGACATCACGCAGTCGGTAAGTCGTTTCGAGACTAGTTTATTCAAACTTCGCGGCGCTGGCATTTAAACCCTAGCGCATGCCCTCTCCGGGCGGAAATGACGTCAGTGGTCTATTACCTATGTCTCTCCCCGCGCGCTGGCTATTTGTGAGCCGATTCCACTGCGCAGAATGTGGGTCGCCACATAACCGCCCAACTCCAAAACCAGCGATGCATCCCCCAATTTCCACAGCCTGGATCAGCCTCTATTTGGGAGGTCTGCCTCTGCGCCGTGGGGCCTGAACCTCGACCGGCTGCGCCAAGTCCTCATGGGCTGGTCTGCGTCGGTACACCGTGAAAACCTCCTCTCCCCCCCCCCAGTGTCCAGAACGTACATGGACCCATTGTTGTTGATCACCTTGAACGGCCCCCTCGTACAGCCGTTGTAGCGGTGTCCGGTGTCCGCTCCTTCGTACAAACACAAACTTACATTTCTGCAGGTCTTTGGGTAAATGGGTCGGGGTCCGTCCGTGCTGTGAAGTCGGTACGGGGTCCAGGTTGCCGAACCTTTCGCGTAGTCTGTCTAGGACTGCTGCGGGTTCTTCCTCTTGCCCCGTTGGGGCTGTTATGAACTCTCCTGGGAAGGCCTGGGGTGCGCCTCGGCCGACGAGGCTTGCAGATCCTCTTTGGGCGCTCTGCGAATTCCAAGCAGGATCCAGGGAAGCTCGTCCACCCAGTTAGGTCCTTTCAGGCGGACCATGAGAGCCGACTTCAAGCGACGGTGGAAGCGTTCCACTAATCCATATATCGGCAACCCGCGGCTCCGGAGCCGCATGCGGCTCTTTCATCTCTGTGCTGCGGCTCCCTGTGGCTTTGGAAAATAAATGATGAGTATTTAATTAAAATGTATTGTATGTTAGTTTGTTAGTTTTTGAAATGTAATTCTAAATTTGAAGATTATGGTGATCTTGTACAATCTAAATAAAACGTGTTTTTTGTCGCTATTAATATACGTCACCTCTGCCAATGCCTGACACCCACCAGTGCGCGATGTCTTTAATTTTTCTATCCAAGGTAGGCTAACTATGGAGAATTCTAAAAAAAGAAAAGTGACTGAGAAAAACAGAACGTTTAATGATACGTGGGCAGATTCATTTGCTTTCACTGCTGACGAGACTGGTTTACCGGTATGCTTAATATGCAATGAGAAGCTAGCAAACAACAAAAAGTCAAATGTCGCAAGACATTTCCAGAATAAACACGCAGCCTTTGCTCAAAAATATCCGGATGGAGATGAGAGAAAAAAAAGCCGTTTCGGAACTGATGCGGAAGGTTGATCTGAGCAAAAACCATTTCAAGAAGTGGATGAAGTCTGGAAAATCAACTACATATGCCAGTTTTGTTGCCGCTCAGGAAATAGTCAGGCACGGGAAGCAGTTTACAGATGGTGAATATATAAAAGAATCTTTCATTAAGATTTCAGAACATCTATTCACGGACTTTAAAAACAAGAGTGAAATTGTGCAGTAAATCAGGGATATGCCCCTCTCTGCAAAGACTGTCAAAGACAGAACCATAAAAATGGCAGAAGACATCACAAGACAGCAAATTAAAGATATCAATTCAGCTGTGGCCTACTCGATTGCATGTGACGAGTCTAAAGACAAAGGTGATATTGAACAAATAGCGCTGTTCCGCCGGTATGTAAACTCTGCCGGGTCACAGGAAGAAATAATTGAGTTGATACCTCTAAAAGGCCAAACACGGGGGGAGGACATCTGTGAGGCTGTCTTGAATTGTTTAAGAGCCAAAGGAATAAAGACCACCCACCTGGTGTCAGTAGCTACTGATGGGGCACCAAGTATGACAGGAGCGCACAAGGGGTTTGTGGCTTTACTGCAGAAGTCGCTGGACAGAAAGCTGCTGACTTTTCACTGCATCTTGCACCAAGAGGCACTGTGCGCTCAAACATTTCCTCCGGAATGCACAGAAGTAATGGATGTTGTCATTCAGATTGTCAATAAAATAATGGCAAAAAGTTTAAATCACCGTCAATTCCGTTTGTTACTGGACGAGCTGGAACGCGCATATTCTGATCACCTGCTGCACAACAAAATCCGGTGGCTGTCCAGAGGGGAGGTGCTAAAACGCTTTGTCGCGTGTCTGGAAGAAGAGAAAACTTTCCTGGTCAGCAAAGGGCTCTCCTTTCCTGAGCTGGAACAGCCAGAGTGGCAGGAAAAGCTGCACTTCATGGTAGACATGACAGCGCACCTGAACACGCTGAACACAGCTCTTCAGGGGAAAGGACGCACAGCCCTGCACATGTTGGAGGATGTTTTGGCATTCGAGCGCAAGTTGACAGTGCTTGCCAGAGATTTACAGAAAGGCACATTGTCTCACTTCCCCAATTTGAGAGAGTTCAAACAAGCTCACGACATGATAAATTCGGAGTATTTACATTCTGCAATAATCGCAATGCAAACATCGTTTGGGAAACGCTTCTGTGGGTTCAGAGAGGAAAAATCACATTATCCTTCCCGGTAACTCCCCTAAGCATCGATGCATCCCTACTGAATACGACTGCATTGGCAGGTGTGAGTCAACCTGATCTTGAGATGGAACTGGCCGACATAGCCGACAAAGACATACGGGTGTCCAAGTTTAGACGCTTGACAGCAGACCTTGAAGATGTTGCCCGTCAGAAGGCCGTTCTTGCTCAGAATCATAAATGGAGTGATATTGAAAACCTCCCCAAACCGGACAAACTTGTGTTCGAAACATGGAATGCTACCGCCGACATTTATGTAAACATTAAAAAGTATGCGCTTGGAGTCCTGTCGATCTTTGGATCCACATATGTATGTGAGCAGGTGTTCTCCAACATGAACTTTATTAAAAACAAACATCGCGCACGCCTCACAGATGACAGCTTGCGATCCTGTGTAAAGATGGTGCAGACGCTGTGCGCTGAGGTTCAGGAGCAGAAATCCCATTAACCAAGTATGTTAAATATTTTAATTGCCTAGTATTTTACGTATATTCATATATTTTTTCATTGTTCAGTGAAGTAGTCCTTTTATTTTTCAGGTTGACAGCTGGCTGACGTTATTTTTGGTTTGCTGCTGGCGGACAATTTATGTTCGGCGTTTTTCATAAATACAAGAAGGACTCAAATAGACATTGAGTATTTTACTTAAAAGTAACCTTCAACCCAACGTCTTTTTTTCGGAGTTCAAAATGTTTTTGTTGCATGCAGAAATGTAATTTTGTTTTCTCTGCAGGAGTTCAACGATTTCATAAATGCAACACATTATAGTTTGTTTATACATAGCATAAAGGGAAAAAAAATCGTTGTATGCAGCGTTATTTCATTTTAAATGTCAAACGGGTTTTGTGGCTCCCAGTGTTTTCTTTTCTGTGGGAAACGGGTCCAAATGGCTCTTTCAGTGGTAAAGGTTGCCGACCCCTGCACTAGTCCTTTCGACTGTGGGTGGTAGGCAGTAGTGTGGTGTAGCTGCGTTCCCAACAGGCTGGCCACAGCCGACCACAGGCTGGAGGTGAACTGGGCGCCTCTGTCAGGGGTGATGTGGGCCGGCATCCCGAAACGTGCTGCCCAGGTTGCAATCAGTGCTCGGGCGCAGGAATCGGCAGATGTGTCGGTGAGCGGGACCGCCTCTGGCCACCTCGTGAACCGGTCTACCATAGTTAGGAGGTACCGCGCTCCTCGGGACACTGGTAGGGAGCCCACGATATCCATATGAATGTGGTCGAACCTCCGGTGGGTGGGTTCGAACTGCTGCGGCGGGGCTTTAGTGTGCCGCTGCACCTTGGCTGTTTGGCACTGCGCGCACGTTCTGGCCTATTCACTGACCTGCTTGCGAAGTCCGTGCCACGCGAACTTGTTGGACACCAGCCGGACGGTTGACCCGCTAGATGGGTGCGCCAAACCGTGTATGGAGTCGATAACGCGCTGCCTCCAGGCTGCCGGGACGATGGGGCGAGGTTGGCCGGTGGCCACGTCGCACAGGAGGGTCTTCTCATTTGGGCCTACGAGAAAGTCCTGCAGCTGCAAGCCCGAGACTGCGGTCCTGTAGCTGCATCTCGTCGTCTGCCTGCTGCGCCTCCGACAGTGCTGCATAGTACACCTCCTGGGACAGGGCCTGGACAGCTGGTCTGGAGTGTGCGTCCGCCACGACGTTGTCCTTTCCCAAGACATTCTGGATGCCCGTTGTGTACTCGGAGATGTAGGACAGATGTCGCTGCTGGTGAGCCGACCAGGGATCGGACCCCTTCGGGAACGCGAAGGTCAAAGGTTTGTGGACCGTAAACGCGGTGAACGGCCTGTCTTCTAAGAAGTACCTGAAATGCCGGATTGCCAGATACAGTGCCAACAGCTCCCGGTCGAAAGCACTGTACTTGAGTTCGGGTGGTCGTAGGTGCGTTCTGAAGAACGCCAAGGGTTGACAGGGCCCCTCGATGAGCTGCTCCAGCACCTCACCGCCTGCTGTGTCGGATGCGTCCACCGTGAGGGCGGTCGGACCGTCCGTTCAGGGGTTCACCAGCATCGCGGCATCTGCCAAGGCTTCCTTGGCTTTAACGAAAGCACCCGCGGCCTCCTCGTCCCAGGTAATGTCCTTGCCGTTACCCGACATCAGGGTGTACAAAGGGCGCATGATACGGGTTGCTGAGGGGAGGAAACGGTTGGGCCGGGCAAAGTGGCGGATCGCGTCCACCTTGGCGGGCAGAGGTGTTGCCCTATCTTTGGTAATCCTATGGCCCAGGAAGTCGATGGTATCAATACTGAACTGGCATTTGGCAGGGTTGATCGTGAGGCCGAAATCTCTCAGGCGGGAGTAGAGCTCGCGGAGGTGGGACAGATGCTCCTGGCGACTACTCTTGGCTATAAGGATGTCGTCCAAATAGATGAACACAAAGTCCAGGTTGCATCCCACCGCATCCGTCTGCGCGGCATTCTTCAGGCCGAACGGCATTCGGAGGAACTCGAACAGGCCGAACGGGGTGATGAGTGCCTTTTTGGGGATGTCTTCAGGGTGCACCAGGATTTGATGGTATCCCCGTACGAGGTCTACTTTGGAAAAAAATTCTTGCCCCGTGCAGGTTTGCTGTAAAGTCCTGTATGTGCGGCACGGGGTAGCGGTCTGGAGTTGTAGCCTCGTTCAGTCTGCGGTAGTCGCCGCATGGTATCCAAACCCCGGCTGCTTTGGGCACCATGTGCAAGGGGGAGGCCAATGGGCTGTCGGACATCCGTACGATCCCCAATTCCTCCATCCTCTTGAGCACTTCCTTCGCCAGGCGAAGCTTTTCCGGGGGGAGCTTTCGTGCGCGGGCGTGGAGGGGTGGTCCCTGGGTCGGGATGTTGTGCTGTACCCCGTGTCTGGGCATGGCTGCCGTGAACTGCGGTGCCAGAATCGATGGAAACTCCACCAGGATTCTGGTGAATTCGTTGTCCGACAGCGTGGTGTCCAGGTGTGGGGCCGGCAACTTGGATAAACCTAGGCAGAACATCTGGAAAGCCTCGGCATGGACCAGTCTTTTCCCTTGCAAGTCGACCAGCAGTCTGTGAACTCGCAAGAAGTCCGCCGCTAGGAGTGGTTGGGCCACGGCGGCCACAGTGAAGTCCCACATGAACCGGCTGGCACCGAACTGCAGCTGAACTATGCGGGTGCCGTAGGTCCGTATCGTGCTGCCGTTTGCGGCCCTCACGGTGGGTCCTGGCTTTCTGTTGCGGGTGTCCTACCCAGTCGGGGGCAAGACGCTGATATCCGCTCCGGTGTCGACCAAGAAGCGGCGTTCCGATTGCTTGTCCCAGACGTACAAGAGGCTGTCCTGTCGGCTAGTCGTCAAAGTCATTAGCGGTGGCTGGCCCTGGCACTTGTCCTTGCATGGAGGGCGACATCGGCGGGCTTCTGTGCCCCACCGCTGGTGGTAGAAACATTACTGTTCACTCTTCTCCTCACTCCTGCCTCTGTGTTGTGTGCGCCCCCCTGCCGGGCCTGATCTGGTCTGTTGTTGGGCGCGTGGCCTGGTAATCTGACCGACGGACGCCACGCTCTCCCTCTTGGCTTTCCACAGCACGTCTGCCCGGGCCGCCACCTTCCGGGGGTCGCTGAAATCTGCAGCGGCCAGCACAGATGTATGTCCTCGGGCAGTTGCTCTAGGAATGCTTACTGGAACATGAGGCAGGGCTTGTGTCCGTCAGCAAGGGACAGCATCTCGTTCATCAATGCTGACGGCAGCCTGTCTCCCAAACCGTCCAGGTGAAGCAGGCGGGCACCCCGCTCACGCCGAGAGAGGCCAAAGGTCCCAATGAGCAGCACTTTGAATGCTTCATATATGCCTTCTTCCGGGGGCGACTGTATGAAATCCTCAACCTAGGCGGCCGTCTCCTGTTCAAGGGCGCTCACCACGTGATAGTGACGCGTGGAATCACAGGATATCTGCCGAATCTGAAACTTGGCTTCTGCTTGGCTAAACCGCACGCGTGGTCGCAGCGTCCAGAAAGTCGACAGTTTTAGCGAAACTGCGTGAACAGGTGATGCAGGGGGCGGGGATCCAGAATGTGAGAGAGGATAGCGAGAGGAAGAATAAAGGACAGGTGGGGACTACACGGTTCCGGAATACTAAGTGTATAGTAGAGAAAGGTGAGGCGGAACAAGTGATAAGGAGGACACATGTACAGAGGGATGGTCTGACGGAACATGGAGTTAAATGTGTTGATAGAATAACAAAATTTAGGAAGGACAACAACATTCTAGGGGCATATAGCCCGATGGGAGTTAGGGGAGCTGGGCTAAGCACAATAGGCAGCGATTCAAACAGAGAGAGGAGAAATGGGCTAAAATTTATATATCTGAATGCACGAAGTGTCAGAAATAAGGCGGATGAGCTTGAAGCACAGGTGCGAATGGGTAACTATGATGTTGTTGGGATAACGGAGACATGGTTGCATGGAGATCAGACCTGGGAAATGAATGTAGAAGGGTATACGTGCTATCGTAGGGACAGAAATGTGGGCAGAGGGGGAGGGGTGACCCTGTTGGTGAGGAATGAGATTCAGTCCTTTGCAAGTGGGGACATAGGATCAGGAGAAGTAGAGTCTGTTTGGATAGAACAGAGGAACAGTAAGGGCAAAATGACCCAAATGGGTGTTGTCTACAGCCCCCAACCAGTAGCATGGATATTGGGTGCAAGTTGAATAGGGAGTTAACATTGGCATGTGGCAAAGGTAATATCGCAGTAGTTATGGGGGATTTCAACATGCAGTTGAACTGGGAGTATTAGGTTGGTGCTGGACCACAGGATAGCGAGTTTGCAGAGTGCCTACGGGATGCATTCTTGGAACAGCTTGTTCGAGAGCCGACCAGGGCAAGACTATTCTGGATTTAGTGTTATGTAATGAACAGGATTTGATAAGCGATCTTGCAGTAAAGGAGTCATTAGGAGGTAGTGATCATAATATGATAAGTTTTTATCTGCAATTTGAGAAGAATAAGGGCAGCTCGGTGTGTCAGTGTTGCAGTAGAGCAGGGGAAAGTATGGAGCCATGAGGGGGGAGCTGGCCAAAGTTGACTGGAGGATAGCCTTGCATTAAAGACAGTGGAACAGCAATGGCAGGTATTCTTGAAGAATGAATTGGGTGAAATTGTTATGGGAAACAGAGAAATGGCAGAAGACTTTAAGAAGTACTTTAGAACTGTCTTCACCAAGGAAGACACAAGCAATCTCCCAGATGTATGGATGGGCAAGGACATAGGGTAATAGAGGAAATGAAACAGATTGACATTAGGAAGGAAACGGTGAAGAGTAGACTGATGGGACTGAAGGATGACAAATCCCCAGGTCCAGATGTTCTGCATCCTAGGGTACTAAAGGAGGTGGCCCTGGAAATTGCGGATGCATTGGTAATCATTTTCCAATGTCACTTACATTCAGGATCCGTTCCTGAGGATTGGGGAATGGCTAATGTTATCCCACTTTTTAAGAAAGGAGGGAGGGAGAAAACAGAGAACTATCGACCTGTCAGCCTGACATCGGTGGTGGGGAAGATGCTAGAGTCCATTATTAAGGATGAAATAGTGGCATATCTAGATAGCAGTGATAGGATTGGGCCGAGCCAGCATGGATTTACCAAGGGTAAATCATGCTTGACTAATCTGTTGGAGCTTTTCGAGGATGTAACCAGGAAGTTAGACGGGGGAGATCCAGTGGATGTAGTGTAGCTCGATTTTCAGAAGGCATTTGATAAGGTCCCACTTAGGAGATTGGTGGGTAAAATCAAAGCTCAGGGCATCGGGTGAAGACATTGACATGGATAGAAAACTGGTTGACAGATAGAAAGCAAAGGGTAGCGGTGAATGGGTGTTTCTCGGAATGGCAGGTGGTGTCGAGTGGGGTGTCAGAGGGCTCGGTATTGGGACGACAGCTGTTTACAATTTACGTCAGTGATTTAGATGAAGGCATTAAGAATAATATCAGCAACTCTGCTGATGATACTAAGCTGGGTGGCAGTGTGACATGTGATGAGGATGTTACGAGAATTCAGGGTGACTTGGATAGGCTGGGTGAGTAGGCACATACTTGGCAGGTGACGTTTAATGTGAATAAGTGTGAGGTTATCCACTTTGGGAGTAAGAACAGGAAGGCAGATTATTATCTAAACGGTGTAGAGTTAGGTAAGGGAGAAATACAAAAAGATCTAGGAGTCCTTGTTCATCAGTCACTGAATGTGAATGAGCAAGTGCAGCAGGCAGTGAAGAAGGATAATGGAATGTTGGCCTTTATTAAAAAGGGAATTCAGTACAAGAACAAGGAAATCCTCTTGCATTTGTCCAGAGCCCTGGTGAGACCACACCTGGAGTATTGTGTACAGTTTTGGTCTCCAGTGCTAAGGAAGGACATCCTGGCTGTGGAGGAAGTGCAGCGTAGATTCACGAGGTTAATTCCTGGGATGTCTGGACTGTCTTACGCAGAGAGGTTAGAGAGACTGGGCTTGTACACGCTCGATACAGGATATTGAGAGGGGTTCTGATTGAAGCATATACGATTATTAAGCGATTGGAGAAGATAGAAGCAGGAAATATGTTCTGGATGCTGGGAGTGTCCAATAGCAGAGGGCATGGTTTGAGAATAAGGGTTAGGTCATTTAGGACAAAGTTAAGGAAAAACTTCTTCTCCCAGAGAGTTGTGGGGGTCTAGAATGCACTGCCTCGGAAGGTAGTGGAGGCCAATCCTCTGGATACTTTCAAGAAGGAGCTAGATAGGTATCTTATGGATTTGGGAATCAAGCGATAAGGGAAGAAGGCAAGAACCGGGTATTGATAGTAGTTGATCAGCCATGATCTCAAAATGGCGGTGCCGATCGAAGGGCCGAATGGTCTACTTCTGCACCTATTGTCTATTGTCTATTGTCTATAAGAGTCGGTCATCTTTGGTCCAAATTCCGTTTGGACCGCCGTGTTCGCCAATGTAGCGATGTACTACATACAGAGCTAGAAACAAGGACACACAATCGGTAAGTCGTTTCGAGACTAGTTTATTCAAACTTCGCGGAGCTGGCATGTAATCCCTAGCGCCCACCCTCTCCGGGCGGAAATGACGTCAGAGGTGCATTACCAAAGACTCTCCCCGCACGCTGGTGATTTGTGAGCCGGTTCGCCTGCTCAGAAAGTGGGTCGCTACAGTACTTTTTTTCTATTATTGGCAACTTTCCTACATAATTCATCTTTTTCCTCTCCATGTGTTTTTTTCAGTTGCATTCTTTTTTATATGGTTTGCCAATCACTTCCTATTAATTTTGCTCTATTATGTGCCCTCCCATTTCTTTAAATGCAATCTTTGACATTGCTTGTCAGCCAAGGTTGCTTCAGTATCCTCTTGCGATACTTTTTCCGCATTGTGAGGTATTTATCTAGGTCTTCCGAAGGGTCTCGGAATCTCCTGCCGCTGCTGTCCTGCCATCATTCCTAGTAGAGAATCCCTCTCATCAAAATTTTCAGCTCGCCTCTCATGCCTCTGCAATTCGCTTTACTCCACCGTAATACTGATGCATCTGACTTTATATTCTTCCTCTGAAAGTGCACTATAAATTCATTGCCTCACAATCTTTCCTTTACTCTGAGGTCCGTGGTCGAATATGGATCATTACACCATCCCCAATTCAATTGCCATTCTCTTGTTGGCCTTAACTAAATATGCTCTAAAAAACCATCTTGTGGACATTGTACAGATTTCCTTTCTTGGGATCCACCATCAATTATGTTCCTAATCCTCTTGTTTATTGAAAACCCCATCGCTGACGCAACATTGCCCTTGACAGATGCCTTTTCAATATCCCATTGTAATGTGCATCACAATTCTTTGATATTATTTGGAGGGGTGTGTTCAACTTCCAAAACGAATTGTAGCCTTGCAGTTCCTTAACTCTATCCACAAAAATATCACATCTACTGATGTTATGCTATCCCCTTTCTAAGTGCTTGATTTTATTTTACCTTAATTGTGCTACAAGAGCACCTACCTTGTAATAGTCATCAGTGTTCACCGTGGTCATCTGTTCTGGGCCAACCTTTCAAGTTGTCCCAAAGTTAGCTGATCTTCTTGCTGTTTTCTTCCTCTTCCTGCAATGAAGTTTCAGGAGCTTCTTTTGATATATGCGTTATATTCTTTTATTTTTAATACAATAGTGTTGCTATCCGCATGCCCAAATCTGGGCTTGAAACCATTCATGCCCGAGTTGTGAGGTCTCATGCCTGCATTATTCGTCCATCAAATTGCTACCAGTCCTTACTTTGTTGACACAAAACAACAATTCCGTGCTATGTTAATCCAGAATCTGTCTGTGACAAACATTTTGTGTGAGATGTCCCACTGCTTAATTACATGTCAATGAAATACTGCATGGCCAGTTCCTGTTGCCCAGGCAAAAATGAAATAAAACAAAAAATACAACTGGAGTACAGTCTAGATTGGAAATACATTTTCTTCAATAGAGTCAGGCAGTCAAAGTACAGTAAATGAACATTCCCTTCAGCCGATACAGTTCATGCCAAAACTATTTAAGCTGTCTAACCCATCGATCTACACTAGAACCATAGGCCTCGTTACTCGTTCCAGCCATGTACCTATCTGAAATTTGTTTAAGTGCTGAAATCAACCTCACATGGTTCACTTGTGCAGGCATCTCATTCCGCACCCTAATGACCCTCAAAGTGAAGAATTTCCCATCAAGTTCCTTCTAAAGTTTCCAACATTTGTCATTAACACATGACCTCTGGTTGTAGCCTCATTCAACCTCAGTGGACAAAAGCCCGCTTACATTTACTCTATTTATACCCCTCATAATTTTTGCATCCCTCTGTCAAATCTTCTCACAGTCTTCTACATTCTAAGCAAAACCATTAACAATTTCGCATCATTGCTCAGGCCTCCAGAACTGGAAACTTCCTTTTAAGTTGTCTCCGCATTCTTTCATCATCTTTTCTTTAGAAATATGGCTATGAGTGCATATAATACACCATATTAGGCCCTACCAGTGGCTTATAGAACTTCAAAACATCCTATCCCCTATTGGCCTTTGTTTCGTGAAGCTTCTGTGGGCCCTCTTACGATGAAAATATAGACCAGTATTCCCAGATCCCTTTATTTCACAACACTCCTCAGTGCCCTGTCATTCACTGTGTAAACACATATTGTCAGTTGGTTCCACCAAATTTCTACACATAGCACTTGGCTGCATTAAGTTCCTTCCGCCATTTTTCGACCCATTTCCTAGCTGAGACACATCCCTCTGCAAGCCATGATATACCGTCCTCACTGTTCAATACAACTCCAGACTCGGTGTCACCTGTAACTCTGCTGATCCAGTTAACTACGTCATCAGCCAAATCGTTGATGGATATGACAAACTAACACGGGCTCTGCAGCGATTCCTGGAGCACTCTTCCAGTAACAGACCTCCAGTCAAAGAGACAACCATCTGCTACCACTCTCTGGCTTCTCGCACAAAGCCAATGTCTCATCGAATTTACTTCCTCATCTTGACTGTTTCTTTTTGAACAACTTCACTTGCGGGACCTTAGCAAACGCCATGCTAAAGTCCATGTAGGCAACATCTACCATTTTACCTTAATCCAAATTCTTAATCAGACCATGTCTATCGAAGCACTTATATATCCAGTCACACATTGACTTCATATAACTTTCCCACTGCTGGTATCAGCCTCACCAGCCTAATATTGCCCGGATTATATTGAGAGACTTTCTTAAACGGCAGAACAACTTTGGTTATTCTCTGATCCTTTTATACTCATCTGGGATGCATCCTCCATTCCCTTGCGTGCAAGGACATCCACATCCCTGCTGGTCACGATATTTTGTTCTGAGATAATTTCTGCCCAGGATTCAACGCCACTTCAGAAAATGCCATTTCATGAAATATCCCATCTGTAGTCTTGTTTAGATCCACCTACTGGTACTGGGCTCATCAACGCTTTCCTTCCTGACTAATGGTGATTCCACTCCTTCCCGGTTAACCACACTGTTTGAAATTCGATAATCGAGAATACAGCTAAAACATTGCTCACTGTGTTCTTACTCCCTCCAGTTCGAGTTAACTTTACATTCTTCCTCAACAGATTCCACTTCATCAATGCTTTGACTTAAAATCTCTTCCCCGGATTACGATTATTAATGTTTGTCAAATGCCATTCGAAAATTTTAACACACCACATCTACTTGTTGCTTTTCATCAATACTGTTGGTTACACCCTTAAGAACATACCGCATAACAATTTTGCCAAAATTAGTTACCTTTCGCTAAAATATGTTGATTTCATTTGATTTCAACTTTTCTAAATAGCTTTTTATATCTGCAATCATCACAGACTCCATCACCTATCACGTTACCAAACACATTTGTGAAGTTACAAGGACTCCAGTTTCCTGTTTTTTGTCTTCCACTCGTCTTCAATACTGGGTCGCATTTAAGCTTTTCTATTCCACTGGAACCTTCCTGGAACACATTGAGTTTGGAAAAACTTCATATTATGTCCCCTCTTTTTCTCCAGACATTGCATTTAAAACAGTACAGAGCAAATCTTTGGGACCTGTTGACATTTACTTTTATTCCGTTAATTATTTTCTCCCCTTGCGATTGTTACCGATTATTGCACTGTGTAACAATATCACCCATCAGAATATCCATGGCGTTTTTGCTCTGTCCCCACTGTAAACACTGATCTCCGTATTGACTTAACTTATCTGCAACTTGCATTTTCACTTTGGTTTATGTGTCTCTCCTCAATGGTTCTTGAAATATTCCACCACCTGTCCTGTATCTTTATATTCTCTTTGATTTATTTTTTTTTTTTCCGTGATCTCCTTTATTGACTATCTTTCTCCGGGATTTCTCTGGCTCCTTGGGATCAATGTCACTGAGAGTAATGAACCAGATGTTTAAACATCTGTCAGTGCCGTATACTGATCAGTTTTTTAAAATCCGCATAGAGATTCAAACCACCCATAACAATCATGATTCCTTTTTAACCTCTTCGAAGTTTCCCCAGTGATGCTTTGCCCCCCTGAGGGGCAATGCCTAAGGGTATGGAGACCACTTCCACCCACGTCTTCATTTCTCTGCAATTTATTATCCTCACACAAAATCAATTCCCATCACAGTGTCTTCTTTGCATCACCCTCATCAGCATCCCCCAGCACCTCTATTTGCTGAGTACTGAGTATCCTGAAATACAGAGTTTCCCAGTCCCGGTGACTGTACAACTACATTGTGTTGAATGAAACTCAAGGGTCATTATGAAATATTAAGCAGCATAGAGGATATATATTCCAATCACTCTATCACTTGCCTATCCTCCCTCTCGCACTGTCTACAAGCTTTATCTTATTGAGCCACCCTCCTCTTCCGCCGTCTCTTCAGTTCGGTTCCCACAACCCAACACTTTTAGTTTAAAATCTCCCCATTAGCCATAGCAAATCTCCCCGCTAGGTCCCCCTGGGACTCAAATGCAACCCGTCATTTTTGTACTGGTCACACCTGCTCCAAAAGAGATTCCAATGATCCAGAATCTGAATCCCTGCCCCCTGCCGCAACCCCTCTGCCACGCATTTATCCTCCACCTCATCATATTCCTATTCTCACTGTCGCGTGGCACAAGCAGTAATCCCGAGATTACTACCTTTGTGGTCCTGCTTATTAACATCCTTTCTAACACCCAGTAGTCTTTTTTCAGGACCTCCTCCCTTTTCCTATCTATGTCTTTGGTACAAATATGTACGACGACCTCTAGCAGTTATTCGTCCAAACCGCAGGATGTCTTGGACGCGATCCGAAACATCCCGGACCCTGGCACCTGTGAGGCAAATTACCATCCGAGTTTCTCTCCTGCGTCCACAGAATCGCCTGTCTGACCCCATAACTATAGATTTCCCTATCACTACTGCCTTCCACTTCCCTCCCTATACTTCTGAGCCACAGGGTCAGACTCTCTGCCAGAGGCATGGTCATAGCCGCTTCCCCCAGGTTGGCTGCCCCCCCTAACAGTACTCAATGAGGAGTAATTATTGTCAAGGGGTACAGTCGCAGAGATACTCTCTAGGATCTGACTCCTCCTCTTCCTCCTCCTGACTGTGAGCTGCCTGTCACCCGTGGCCCTGGTATGACCACTTGACTATAACTCCTTTCTATCACCTCCTCGCTCCCCCTGACAAGGCGAAGGCCATGGAGCTGCATCTTCAGCTCCCTAACTCGGTCCATCAGAAGCTGCAGGTCGATACACCTGGTGCAGATATAGCCGTCCGGGAGGCTGGGAGACTCCAGACCCACCACATCTGACATCAAGCACAGGAAACTGGCCTCTCACGCATACTCTCTCCTTTCCACAAATAACACAGGAAAGCCTGCCTCGCCCAAAGCCCTATCACTCTGCCGCCTCTCACTCCACTGCCGGCTGGATATGGCGGTCTTCATTTTAAAGCTTTCGCGCGCTACTGGCTGACGTCACGCGCCTGTGCAGTCTCGTCTCTTTTACCCCGCGTAGCCGTTCACTCGCAGCAATCTTGCTCCGAATTAAAAAGTTCACTTTACCCAAAGCACGTATCTTATACTCCTGACATATATAAAAAATAAAAAAGAATATCTTACGTTATAAGTGTTTCGTGCTTGTTTTAATTATAATTCACTCTATATTTCGACTATTGTCCTCCAGTTTCATTTCTGCAGAAGAGACCCATATTGTGAAATACTTTCAACATGATAACGCTTTTTAAAGAGACACGAAATCTAATAGAGTTCAGGGTAGACTACCTGAACACTAGTTCAAAGTGAAAAAAAATATTCTCCCTCTTCCACTATTTGCTTTTTGATATTAGGCTACGGAGGATACATCTGTGGTGGAGCAGTTGAACGACCATATCTGGTATAGGTTCCTGGAAATGTGGGGGTGAATGTCGATTCTTAAATAGGGGCAACCTCATTGTAAGGATCAAGCCGCTCTATTTCTTTCACTACCTTTTGTGGGCTTTGTGTGATTCACGTGATCAAGTTCCTGCAAAATTTCACCTCATTATGTTCTGATGGCAAACAATCATTGTATATGATCTGTGATGCCGGAAATCTTTCACCTGCCTGAGCTAGGTAGTTGTTGTTATCTTCCCTGAGGGCAGAATCAGTTTCCTTCTACTCACTTCTGTGTGGTATCCATGACGGAGTGTCTGATATTGTTAAAGATTTGCCGGAGACATGCTATATGTTATATCTCATTACTGTATTGCATAAGCGTCATTCTGAATATTTGCATACGTGGAGGTACGTCATCCAATTATTCCGAGCGGAGAAGGCTGACAAATAGTTTGTAGTCTGTTTCAGGTAGGAATTTAGTGCCTATCAAGTAGCAGCTGAATAATTCACAAGGCTACACGAGAGCCAGCACCTCCTTTTTGATTAGGGCATAAAGCTGCTCAGTAGGCGACAGTGCTCTTGATGCTTATGCTACCAGTTGTCGTACACCACTTCAGCTTTTCATGAGCACTCTCCTTAGGCCAAAGGAAAAGGCATCTGCTGCGACCTTGGTTACATTGTTGAAATCAAAGAAGGCCAATGTTCGTGGTATGATAAGTTCTACTTTAAGTGATTGGAATGACTTTTCCTCTGAGGTGTCCTGGGTCCAAGTGTTTCGCTGAGAGAGGAGGTCATGTCATGATTTTTTCACTGCCAAACCTAGAGTGAAATTTTCCAGATAGTTTATCATGCCAAGGAAAATTCGGATCTCTAATACATATGTAGGTAGTTCCATATTCTGAAATCTTACCAGGCTGTCAGAATCTGTTTGCAGTCCCTCTGAGTACAGCTGGTGTCCAAAGAACTTTACCTCCAAATTTCCAAATTTACATTTCTTTCTGTTCCGGTTGAATCCAGCAGGTTTAAGTTTCTCCAAAGCAGCTGTCACTTTTTTTACATGCTCCTCACATGAGCCTTCAAAGATGATTCAGTCCTCCATGTGACAGACAACTCCTTCCAGTCTCTCCAACATTTGATCTATCCTCATCTTAAAGAGTTCAGGGGCTGATGAGATGCCAGTGGGAGCCTATTGAAGCGTAGTATCCATATGGTGAGATAAAGGTTGTGAGCTTCAGTGAATCAGGGTCTAAGTGGATCTGCGAAAACCCTGAGTTTGCTTCTAGTTTGGTAAGAACATTCCTCCACCCCCCATACCCAGTGTCTGCTCAACAGAGGGCAGGACAAACATCTCAAACCTCACTGAGTTATTGAATGCTGTTTGTTCAACATAGATCCTCACTGTGCCACCTGACTTGAGAAGAGTTACACTGCTTGCTCACCTGTCAGTAAGACCATTCAGTTCATTCTCTCAAGTTCAGCTTTGACTTTGTTGATCAATAGGACTCACTATGGTCAGAGAGTCCAGAGTCACGCCTGGCGTCAGCTGGATAAGATACACTTCTTTCTATGAACAACTCTCTGCATTTTCCCTGCCACAGAGCATTGTTTAGCGAATCCAGCCTTGCACTGAAATTCGGGTTCTCGATGTCTTCTCACCCCAGTAGTGGTGGGAAGAGATTCTGAGCAACATAGATATACGAAGCTCTCATAGATTCTCTCAGCCCAAAAAACGTTTTTCTTTGTTTGATTTTGCTTAATGCCTGTTATCTATATCAATTTTGTAAACAAACATTCAGGGATAACTGTGACATCTGGTCTAATGTCCATTTAGAATGTCATTGCCTCATATTGCAACTGAATCATAGAAGACCTACCTTTTCTATTTGTATCTACAGCCGCGTGGAACGCTCTCTCTTTGTTTGAAATATGGTTTTATTTTCCCTCCTGAAGAACAACCTGAGTGACACTGGCTTTTGCAATATCACTATTGATTTGTTGTATCCATGTGTACCCCTACATCTTGAATACTTCTCATGGGATTCACGTGATCATAGCTGCTTACGGCTGACCCGTCACCTCTTTTTTTCTGACCAGAGCCTCATTAACCAGGATTTCCATAATCCCGCAAGCAATGACCTGCACTCTGATAGAAATATTGGCCCTGGATCTCTCTCACTCTGATTTTTAGAACGTTCTTACTTACCAGACATGCCTTAATCTGCAATCGGCACTTCTTAGTCAACCATTGCATGTTCCTGTCTAAAGCCTTTAAGATTGACCTGCCCTTATTTATAATGTCAAAATGTGAGCCAGCACAGTAGAGTTCGGCTAATAGGGCCACATTAGGGCCGGTACATTTTGACTCAATTAACTGAATATTCGTAGGAATAGTTAAAAAGGTGTAAAAACGACAGAGCAATATTTGACCGAGTAATGCATTATCTATTTAAATAAAATAAAAGTCAAATGGTAACACTACCAGTACTGCTACTGTACCACAAAGCTGTAGCTCCGAACAGTTATTGACTGAGTATGATGCCACGTTCTTTGGACTGAGAGTGAACATATCAGCGCAGGCAGCTTGCGCAGATAATGAACACGCCTTCAAGCAATGTTTCCGAATATTGGAACCTGCAATTTTTATTGTCACTATAATATTCAATATTCAATAAGATTGTCAACATCTTGACAATGGCTGGCAGATGGAAACTGATCGATCCAGTCGCTGGCACATGGCCCCTTAAAAATACAAAGTAAAATGAATTCTCGTGAGCCTTCTATGAAACCCATTTGACTGTCAGCACATCCTTTCCTATATAAGGGACACAAAACGTAACATAATATTCCAGTTGAGTCCTTATAGGTGAATGCTCTCATTGCATTGGCTTCGCAGCTGAACAGGTAAGCATACAGCTGAAACGACTCCATCCAAGCAAGGCTGCAGACCCGGATGGAGTCAGACCCAGGGTGCTCAAAGCCTGTGCCCCCCAGCTATGTGGAGTACATCACCATGTACAACCTGAGCCTGAGTCTCTAGAGGGTTCCTGTGGTGTGGAAGACGTCCTGCCTCATTCCTGTACCGCAGACGCGGCGCCCCAGTGGCTCCAATGACCACAGACCAGTGGCATTGACCTCCCACATCATGAAAACCCTGGAGAGACTTGTTCTAGAACAGCTCCGGCCTGTGGTTAGGCCACACTTTACACGCTCTCCAGTTCGCCTATCAGCCCCGAATAAGAGTTGAGAATGTCATCGTCTACCTGCTGAAACGCGTCTACGCCCACCTGGACAAACCGGCGAGCATTGTGACGGTCTTATTTTTTGACTTCTCCAGTGTGTTCAACACCATCCGCCCTGCTCTGCTGGGTGAGAAGCTGACAGTGATGCAGGTAGATTCTTCCCTGGTGTCATGTATTATTGATTACCTGACTGGCAGACGACAGTATCTGCGCTTGCAACACTGTGTGTGTCAGACAGAGTGATCAGCAGCACTGGAGCTCCACAGGGCACTGTCCTGCCTCCCTTTCTCTTCACCATCTACACCTCGGACTTCAACTACAACACAGAATTTTGCCATTTTCAGAAGTTTAATGATGAATCTGCCATAGTTAGATGCATCCGCAATGGAGATGCTGCTGAGTACAGGGCTACAGTGGGAAAATTTGTCACATGGTGCGAGCAGAATCATCTGCAGCTTAATGTGAAAAAGGCTAAGGAGCTGGTGGTGGACCTGAGGAGGGCTAAGGCACCGGTGACCCCTGTTTCCATCCACGGGGTCAGTGTGGAAATAGTGGAGGATTACAAATACCTGTGGATACGAATTGACAATAAACTGGACTGGTCAAAGAACACTGAGGCTGTCTACAAGAAGGTTCAGAGCCGTCTCTATTTCCTGAGGAGACTGAAGTCCGTTAACATCTGCCGGACGATGCTGAGGATGTTCTACGAGGCTGTGGTGGCCAGTGCTATCATGTTTGTTGTTCTGTGTTGGGGCAGTAGGCTGAGGGTAGCAGACACCAGCAGAATCAACAAACCCATTAGGAAGGCCAGTGATGTTGTGGGGTTGGAACTGGACACTCTGACGGTGGTGTCTGAAAAGTGGATGCTGTCCAAGTTGCATGCCATCTTGGACAATGACTCCCATTCACTCCATAATGTACTGGTTAGGCACAGGAGTACATTAATCCAGAGACTCATTCTACCGAGATGTGACACTGAGCGTCATAGGAAGTCATTCCTACCTGTGGCCATCAAACTTTACAACTCCTCCCTCGGAGTGTCAGACACCCTGAGACAATAGGCTGGTCCTGGACTTATTTCAACTTGGCATGATTAACTTATTATTATTTAATCATTTATTGTTTTATTTTGGTATATTTCTTCACTATTCGTGGTTGGTGCGGCTGTAACGAAACCCAATTTCCCTCGGGATCAGTAAAGTATTTCTGACTGTCTACGTTTGTTTCCCTCACCACCATCCATCTGCAAATTAAACTTTTGGAATCCTGCACTGAGGACTCTCAAGTGCCCTTGCACCTCATATTCTTTACTGTTTTCTCCATTTATTCCTTCTCCCGAACTGAATGACATTACACTTCCCAACACTCTATTCTGTTACTTCTTCAGCCATTCTCCTAACGTGGCTATATCCTTCTGCAGCATTTCTCAACACTAGCAGTCCATCCACCTATCCCCATGCCTCCGAACCCATCATTCTGTCATCCAAATCATTGACATGTATTCTAAAAAGAAACAGTTCCAAAAAAGACCACTGGAGACGACTGGTCGTAGATGGTCAAACAGAAGAGTGTCCTTGTATTCCCACTCTTTGCCTACTGCCACATCAACAAATGCTGGATTATTGCATCTTTCCTGCAATACCACTGATTTGTAGCTTGTTAAGCAGCCTCTTGTGCTGGACCTTCTCAATAGCCTTTTCAAAATTCAACGATAGAACACTCATCTATTCTCCTTTGTCTATCCTGCTTGTTATTTCTTCAAAGAGTTTCACAGAGTTGTCAGGCCAGCTATTTCCTTCAGGAAACCATGCGGACTATTGCCTATTTTATCATGTACCCGTAAGACCACATCCGTAATAAACAATCCCAATATCTTGCCTACCACTAAGGCCAGACTAACTGGCATGTAGTTTCCTTTTTCTGCGCTTCTCCCTTTTTAAAGACTGGAGTGACATTTGCAATTTTCCAGCTTTCGGAATCATTGCACAAACTTGTAATGCACGAAAATCATACTAATGTCTTCATAATAAATTTCAGAACCCTGGAGTGTACATCATCTGTTCCAGGTGAAATATCTACCTTTAGATCTTTCAAACTTCCACGCCTGAGTAATGGGAACTTGGCACACTTCTGACTCCGGTTCATTTGAACTGTGCTTGGATCCAAAGGAGTGGTGCGGCAGATGGGAATCTCAATGCAAATAAAAACATAAAATGAGCAGGGTCAGTAGTTAAGACGGACAGTGCAAGGCAGGGAGTAAGGATGATCTGATGGACAAAACTGGATTTACTTGAATGTGAAGACAAATGACCTTCAGGGAAATTTATCATCGATGGGCCTTTTCTTGCTGGTGGGGGCAGAGAGGAATCGTTGATTGCAACAAACTACGCGCGGGAGGAGGAGCTGGGGATTACTTTGGGGTTCCCAGGTTTACCTGTCGTACAGTCTTTGGGTCACTTCTCAGTTTTCGTTGAGGTTTACAAAGAAAATGAGGTGTATTGTCTTAATTTCTCTGGCATTAAATTGGACCTTCGAACCTTGGCAGCTTCAATCATCAGACTCTTCAAACAAAGGGAATAACATTACTCACTCCAAACTCTGAACACTGAAGGCATCTGTTTTAGTGTGTTTAGTGATGTATCTTACAATATGCTACCCAGTGCCACGGTCAGTGTGAGTCGATATCGGATACCAGGAGAACACAAGGAGCCTCCGACACGATAACTGGATTATTAAAACAAGGCGTCATCATATATTTAACCACAAAGCCCAAAAGCCCTCATTGGGCTGTGAAAAGGTCAGCCGGCAGCTGGAGAATTACATTTGATATCGGCAGCTGAATGAACTCGCCCCTCGTTAGCTGCTGCCGTACTGGTCAAAGTCACTTCACTGGAGACAGAAGGTGTTACAGAGGGAAGCGAGGTGACTGCGAGACTCGAGCGACCCATTGTGACGTGGGTGTTCTCGAAGGACTAGGCAAATAGGTTGGGAAGGCCACAGCAAGCCTCTGTTATGAAGTGGAATTTTCAGAATGTGCTAGTGAGAGCCCGGAGAGAGTCAACAAGTTGCAAAAGCGTGTATCCCACTCACCGTGTAGAGAGTTGCACAGAGATCATTGAGCCTCCCATCAGAGAACCTCCACACCCACCTTTCCCTTTATGCGTGGAGTGCCGTATGAACAGCCTGCTGCAAACACCACGCCTGCTTCTTTGTTTCCCTAGAAATCTGGCGTGCAGGAAAGCTGCTGCATTTAAGTCAGTCACAAAAATCACTGTACGGTAACAGGTCAAGGAGAGAACTTCCCGAAGAAACTAGCTTCCCACATTAGAAAGGGGACTGGCCCAGCCCAGATATTGCAGACCGATTGCATCGGCCAGCTGCCACAGCAGCAACGATTGACTTGGTAGCTAACCATTTGTTGACACATTTTCAGCTGTATTAATGGTAATTCCCTGCACAGAGGCTAATCATACTCCGAAGGGATTGGTGGTTAATCAGTTGTCAGGGGATCTGCAAAGAAATATAATCTGATAATTCATGTCATTTCTCAGATAAACTGCCAATGAAGCTGAATCACAGATCCTATTATCCCCGAGCATCATTAAATAGATGAATGGGCTCTTAAAGTAGTTGTTGCGATGTGGCGACTGGAGGAAGTGGACCCAAATGGAGGACACAGGAAAGGAGACGGACTTGGACATGACTAGGACAGGGAGAGGAACTAGCCTGGAACTGGATACGGAGACTGGAACTGCACTTGACTGGAATGGAATACAGAGACTGAGAATACCCACCACGGAGTAGGGGCAACCGGCCTGCAAGACTTAGCCGAACACAAAACGACGAAAACAAACAACGACAGTCCATTTGTATCTCAGCTCCAGGTAGCACATGAAGCGGCAAATGCCGGCATAACTCTGCTGGACGGCAAGCTTTCGCATCGACCCAGGAACTGCGGGTGGTAGTCTCCCGACTCCACCCAGGAACTGCGGGTGGCAGTCTCTCGCCTCGACTCAGGGACTGCGGGCGGCAGACTCCCGATGCGACACAGGAACTGCGGGCGGCAGTCTCTCGCCTCGACCCAGGAACTGTGGGCGTCAGGCTATCGCCTCGACCCAGGAACTGCGGGAGGTAGTCTCTCGCCTCGACACAGGAACTGCGGGCGGTAGGCTCTCGCCTCGACCCAGGAACTGCGAGCGGTAGTCTCTCGCCTCGACCCAGGAACTGCGGGCGGTAGGCTCTCGCCTCGACCCACGAACTGCGGGCGGTAGTCTCTCGCCTCGACCCAGGAACTGCGGCGGCAGATTCTCGCCTCGACTCAGGAACAGCGGGCGGTAGTCTCTCGCCTCGACCCGGGAACTGCGGGCGGCAGCCTCTCGCCTGTACCCAGGAACTGCGGGCGGCAGTCTCTCGCCTCGACCCAGGAACTGTGGGCGTCAGGCACTCCCCTCGACCCAGGAACTGCGGGAGGTAGTCTCTCGCCTCGACCCAGGAACTGCGGGCGGTAGGCTCTCGCCTCGACCCAGGAACTGCGGGCGGTAGTCTCTCGCCTCGACCCAGGAACTGTGGGCGTCAGGCTATCGCCTCGACCCAGGAACTGCGGGAGGTAGTCTCTCGCCTCGACCCAGGAACTGCGGGCGGTAGGCTCTCGCCTCGACCCAGGAACTGCGGGCGGTAGTCTCTCGCCTCGACCCAGGAACTGCGGGCGGTAGGCTCTCGCCTCGACCCACGAACTGCGGGCGGTAGTCTCTCGCCTCGACCCAGGAACTGCGGCGGCAGATTCTCGCCTCGACTCAGGAACAGCGGGCGGTAGTCTCTCGCCTCGACCCGGGAACTGCGGGCGGCAGCCTCTCGCCTGTACCCAGGAACTGCGGGCGGCAGTCTCTCGCCTCGACCCAGGAACTGTGGGCGTCAGGCACTCCCCTCGACCCAGGAACTGCGGGAGGTAGTCTCTCGCCTCGACCCAGGAACTGCGGGCGGTAGGCTCTCGCCTCGACCCAGGAACTGCGGGCGGTAGTCTCTCGCCTCGACCCAGGAACTGTGGGCGTCAGGCTCTCGCCTCGACCCAGGAACTGCGGGGTGTAGTCTGTCGCCTCGACCCAGGAACTGCGGGCGGTAGGCTCTCGCCTCGACCCAGGAACTGCGGGCGGTAGTCTCTCGCCTCGACCCAGGAACTGCGGCGGCAGATTCTCGCCTCGACTCAGGGACTGCGGGCGGCAGACTCCCGATGCGACACAGGAACTGCGGGCGGCAGTCTCTCGCCTCGACCCAGGAACTGTGGGCGTCAGGCTCTCGCCTCGACCCAGGAACTGCGGGAGGTAGTCTCTCGCCTCGACCCAGGAACTGCGGGCGGTAGGCTCTCGCCTCGACCCAGGAACTGCGGGCGGTAGTCTCTCGCCTCGACCCAGGAACTGTGGGCGTCAGGCTCTCGCCTCGACCCAGGAACTGCGGGCGGTAGTCTCTCGCCTCGACCCAGGAACTGCGGGCGGTAGTCTCTCGCCTCGACTCAGGAACTGCGGGCGGTAGTCTCTCGCCTCGACCCGGGAACTGCGGGCGGCAGTCTCTCGCCTGGACCCAGGAACTGCAGGCGGCAGTCTCTCGCCTCGACCCAGGAAGTGTGGGCGTCAGGCTCTCGCCTCGACCCAGGAACTGCGGGAGGTAGTCTCTCGCCTCGTCCCAGGAACTGCGGGCGGTAGGCTCTCGCCTCGACCCAGGAACTGCGGGCGGTAGTCTCTCGCCTCGACCCATGAACTGTGGGCGTCAGGCTCTCGCCTCGACCCAGGAACTGCGGGCGGTAGTCTCTCGCCTCGACCCAGGAACTGCGGGCGGTATGCTCTCGCCTCGACCCAGGAACTGCGGGCGGCAGGCTCCAGACCCGACCAAGGAACTGCGGGCGACTCGAAGAATGCCGTTATTCTTGGCTGCTCGGAAGACGGCCCCTTATTCTTGGAGACTCGGAGATGCATTACCGCAGGTGTTCTGGTGATGAACCAGGAGTGAGTAGATGTAAGCTGGAGTTTTTATGCTGCCGGTTCGAATGAGGACCAAGTCTCCTAATCAAGGAGCCCAGTGACACACGGGGAAAAGGAAATTAACTGAAATGAGATGTTAGCGGACCGGACCATGATAGCAGCAGTTTGGTCCATTAACACCAATCCATGACCTACAGTGCTCGCTGAAGGTACTGCTCCAATTCTTGTGCATCCTGAACAAAGGACTTCTCACCCAAGTGTAACTGATGACCAAAATGATCAACTGTGATTTGGCACCACAACAAGATGCTCTCAGAGAGAAAGAAAATTATGGTTCCACATTCCAAATTGGCTGTTTCAGAGGGGAAGATTGTTGCAAGTGGAGATGATGACATATACTGGGTATCAGTACAGGGAAAGGTCATCTGGTGTGTTTAAACAGAGATAAATTGAGCAAATCTGATTCGAAACAAGAAGGCTGTGAGAGGAACGGCTATGGATTTTTGGAGCGAAGGCATTTTACTGCTCGAGGTAAAGGGAGGAAAAGGTGCTCAACGCATGACGTCATCCAGTAGAGCGGGTAAAGTATAAAAAGCAGACCGCCATAGCCAGCGAGCAGCGGAGTGAGAGAGTAAAAATTCATAGGGTTTTGGCTGCGGGCTCAGGCGGTAAAGAGGCGATTCAGATTTACCTGTGTTAATTGTGGGAAGGAATAATGTGTGTGATGCCGGGGTTTTGTGTTCGGTGTCAGATGTGGGAAGTCCTGGAGTCGCCCAGCCTCCCGGACTGCCGTATTTGCACCCGATGTGTCGAACTGCACCTCCTAAGGGATCGCGTTAGGGAACTGGAGATGCAGCTTGATGACCTTCGTCTGGTCAGGGAGAGCCAGGACGCGATGGAAAGGAGTTATAGGCAGGTATTCACAGCGGGGCTAAGGGAAACAGAGTAGTAAGTCAAACTCAGTAAGGAAAAGGGCAAGAGTCAGCTACCAGAAAGTACCACTGTGGCTGCCCCCCTGAACAATGTACTCCTGGAGAGTACTGCTGGGGGGGATATCCCAACTAGGGGAAGCAACAGTGGTCGTGCCTTTGGCACAGAGTTTGGGCTTTGGCTCAGAGGGTAAGGAAAGGAAGGGGAATGCTGTAGTGATCGGGGACTCTATAGTTAAGGATAAGACAGGCGATTTTCTGGACTCAGGATCGAAAGTAGAATGGTATTTACCTCCCAGGTGCCCGGGTCCGGGAGGTTTCAGATCTTGCCTACGATATTCTGCAGTGGGAAGGAGAACAGCCAGAGGTCGTAGTACATATTGGTGCCAATGACATAGGGAAGAAAAGGGAAGGGATCCTGAAAACAGACTTCAGGCAGGTAGGAAGGAAGTTGGGAAGCAGGACCATAATCTCGGTATTACTGCTTGTGCCACGTGACAGAGAACATATGAATAAAATGAGGTAGAAGATAAATGCCTGCTAAAGGATTGGAGCCGTGGGCAGGGATTCAGATTTCTGGATCATTAGAACTTCTTTTCGGGCTGGTGTTCCCTGTACAAAAAGGAAGGGCTGCACTTGAATCTGAAGGGGCCAATATCCTGGCGGGGAGGTTTACAAAGACTACTGGGGAGAGTTTAAACAAGAATTAATGGAGGGTGGGAACGAAACTGAAGATACTGGGGAAGAGGTTGCTGGCACACAAAAAGAGAAAGTTTGGAGAGAGTGTGTGAGGGAGGAAAGGCAGATGATAGAGAAAGGACGCGCTCAGACCTACGGTTGGAGATGTGACTATTTTAACGCAAGAAGTATTGTGGACAAAGCGGATGAGCTAAAGCACAGATCAGTACATGGAGCTATGATGTTGTAGCCATTACAGACACTTGGATGGCTCAGGAACAGGATTGGTTACTTCAAGTGCCGGGTTTTAGATGTTTCAGAAACGACAGGGAGGGAGGCATAAGAGGTGGGGGCATGGCACTGTTGATCAGAGATGGTGTCACGGCTGTAGAAAAGGTACACGTCATGGAGGGATGTTCTATGGAGTCTCTGTGGGTGTAGGTTAGGAACAGAAAGGGGTCAATATCTCTACTGGATTTTTTTTTTTGTAGGCAGCCCCGTAGTAACATGGATATCGAGGAGCAGATAGGGAAAGGTGTAATAATAACGGAGATGTCGTGGTGGGGACATTAATTTCCTAAATATGGATTAGCATCTTCCTAGAGCAAAGGATTCAGATGACGAGGAGATTGTTTGGTGTGTTCAAGAATGTTGCTTGGCACAACATGTAGATAAGCCTACAGGAGGAGAGACGGTACTTGATTTGGTATTGGGAAATGAACCAGGTCAGGTGTTACATCTCTCAGTGGGACAGCACCGGTGCGGCCTCCTCTACGTCGGCGTGACCCGACGCAGATTGGGGGACCGCTTCGTCCAGCACCTACGCTCCATCCGCCATAACAGACAGGATCTCCCGGTTGCCACTCTCTTCAACTCTCCATCACATTCTCATTCGGATATGTCCACACATGGCCTCCTCTACTGCCATAATGAGGCTAAACTTCGATTGGAGGAACAGATCTTATATACCGTCTGGGTAGTCTCCAGCCCCTTGTTATGAACATCGAATTCTCCAACTTCCGGTAACTCCCTCCCTCATCCTTCCTCCATCCCACCTTCACTCTGTCTCCTCTTCTAACTGCCTATCACCTCTCATGACTCGGTCTTCTTCTCTGCCCATAGTGTTTTCCCCTTAGATTCCTTCTTCACCTCTCCTGCCTATCCCCTCCCCGCTTCCCCTCCCCCACCACTTGTTCTTTCCTCTGATTGGTTTTCCACCCTCCCCCACCTTCTTTATAGGGCACCTGCCCCCTCCTTCTTTAGTCCTGACGAAGGGCCTCGACCCGAAACTTTGATTTCATCTTTCAACGGATGCCTCCAGACCTGCTGATTTCATTCAGCATTGTTCTACGTCTTGATTTGACCATAGCACCTGCAGTGTTATTTGTGTTTAGCATTAAGAAAAACACCAAGGCATTCTATCAGTATTTGAAAAGCAAAAGGATATGGCGTGAAAGAATAGGGCCTATCATGTGTGACAATGGTAAAGTGTGTTTGGAACTGGGGGAAATAGAAGAGGTACTTAATGAGTACTTTACTTCAGTATTCACTATGGAAGAGGATCTTGTTGAATGTAGTGATGTCTTGCAGCGGACTGAAAAGCTTGAGCATGTAGATATTAAGAAAGAGGATATGGTGAAGCTTTTGCTACGCTTCAAATTGGATAAGTTGCCGGGACCGGATGAGATAAACCCCTGGCTCTGTGGGAGGCAAGGGAGGAGATTGCTGAGACTCAGGCGTTGATCTCTGCATCATCGATAGAGACGGGGGTGGTTTCCGAGGATTGGAGGGTTGCGGTTGTAGTTCTCTTATTAAATAAAGTGAGTAGAGATAGCTCAGGAAATTATAGTCCAGTGAGTCTTACTTCAGCGGTTGGTAAGTTGGTGGAGAAGATTCTGAGAGGCATGATTAATGAACACTTGCAGAGGTATAATATGATTAGGATTTAGCATGAATTTGTCAAGGGCAGATCATGCCTCCAGAGCCTGAATGATATTTCTCAGGATGTGACTGAACACATTGATGAAGGAAGAGCAGCATATGCAGTGCATATGGAGTTCAGCAAGGAATTTCAAAAGGTACACCATGCAGAGCTTATTGAGAACATAAGAAGGCATGGGATCCAAGGGGACATTGCTTTGTGGATCGAGATCTGGAGTGCCCATTGAAGGCTTGTAGAGAGGTCATATTCTGCATGGAGGTCGGTGACCAGTTGTGTGCCTCAGGGATCTGCGCTGGGACCCTTCCTCTTCCTGACTTTTATCAATGACCTGGATGAAGAAGGGGAGGGATGGGTTAGTAAGTTTGCTAATGACACAGTGGTTGAGGGAGTTGTGCATTGTGTGGAGGGCTGTCAGAGTTACAGTAGGACATTGATAGGATGAAAAACTGGGCTGCGAAGTTGCAGATGAAGTTCATCCCAGATAAGTGTGAAGTGGTTCATTTTGGTTGGTCAAATATGATGGCAGAATATAGTATTGATGGTAAGACTCCTAGCAGTGTGAAGGATCAGAGAGATCCTTGGGTTCGAGTCCATATGACGCTTAAAGAAGTTGACTCTGTTGTTAAGAAGGCATACGTTGTATTGGCCTTCATCAGTTGAGGAATTCAATTTAGGAGCCGACAGGTAATGTTCCAGCTATATAGGACCCTGGTCAGACCCACCTGGAGTACTGTGATCAGTTCTTGACGCCTCACTAAAGGAAGGATATGGAAATCCTAGAAAGGGTGCAGAGGAGATTTAAAAAGAAATATTGCCTGGATTGTGGAGCATGCCTTACGAAGACATGTTGAGTGAACTGGGCCTTTTCTCCTTCGAGCGACGGAGGATGAGTGGTGACCTGATGGAGGTGTATAAGATGATGACAAGTATTGATCGTATGGATAGTCAGAGGCTTTTCCCCAGGTCTGAGATGGTTGCCACAAGAGGACACAGGTTTAACGTGCTGGCGAGAAGTTACAGAGGAGATCTCAGGAGTAAGTTTTTTACTCAAAGAGTGGTGAATGCGTGGAATAGGCTCCCGGCAATGGTGGTGCAGGCGGATACGATAGGGACTTTTAAGAGACTTTTGGGAAGGTGCAGGGAGTTTAGAAAAATAGAGGGCCAAGTGTAACCCTAGTAATATCTAGATTAGGGACATGATCGGCACAACTTTGTGTGCCGAAGGTTCTATCTTGTGCTGTACGTTTTTTATGTTGTTTGAATGTTGCTAAATCAGAATGATTTTAATGTCTTGCTTGCAGGCACAAGTACTGGTCCTCTGAAATAATAACATCTAGGAATTTAAAGTTGATACCCTCTATATCTGTGACCTTTGATGACGATTATCTTTTGTCCCTCAGGTTTACGTCTCGTGAAATCTATATCAGCTCCTTGGTTTTGCTGACATCATGGAAGGTTGTTGTTATGTCACCATTCAGCCAAATTCTCATTTTCGCTCCTGTATACCGATTCATCTCCACATTTGATTTGGCCAACAATACTGGCGTCATTAACAAACTTGTATATGGCATTTCAGCTGTAATTCGTCACACAGACATAAGTGTAAAAGAAGCAGGCCAGGGACCAATCACACAGCCTTGTGGTGCACTTCTGCTGAAGGGTATCATCGAGGACATGTGGTTGCCAATCTGAATTGACTGGTGTCTGCAAGTGAGGAATTCAACATCCAGTGGCACAAGGAGGTTTTGAGGCCAATGTCTTCTAGTTTATCGGTGACTTTGGTTAACTTATGATTTATATGGTTCAATTCCTTGGGTTGCTTTCAGTGCCAGAGGTTTGATCATGTAGCAGCTGTGTGCAGTTGTAAAATTCTGTGAGAAACATTATTATTGTCATTGTGGAGAAACGATCAGGCTAAAGAGTCGTCATTGTGGAGCGGATCATGGCACTGTGTATTCAGAGTGCCCTGTATATGAGAAAGTTTTATAAGTGAAGTATGTTCTTGTGGAAAATGACATTTCATATTCACAGGCTGTTCAAAAAGTACAGAAGATGGTGTCAATGGGACCATTTAGTATCCAGAATACATATAGATTCAATCAGTGTGTGAAGCGCATCATTTTACAAAAAAAAGGATTCTTTGATTATTGATTAATCTTGCACTTTCATGTCAAATGTGTAAATTAAACAGCACAGATTAAACGTGGGACAAAACAAAATAAAGTTATTTTCAAAGCGGCATAGAAACATAAAGAGATAAAATCCTTAACACTTGAAGGTATTAATTCTTCTTTACAAGGGGGTAACTAATATTCGGACTTCAGAAAAGGGTTGTTATTTTTTAAATCTTGCAATGAAACGCTGAAAATGTGTTAGCTAATGGTGAAGATTTGCTGAATAAACCTAATGCTACTATATGTGTGTACAGGAAACCCGGTTGAAATTTGGTGTTCGTGTCAAAGTACAAGGTTATGCTAATGTAGGATGTAATTGGAAAATTGGTAAATTGTTAAATTTGTTAAATTGGATAACACGAGAGTTACGGAAATTGAAGTTGTTTCTCTTGCCTTATTGTTTCAAGTGCTCATCGCGATGCTCTGTAAACAGCTGCCTGCAGCACCTCCTCAGGAGTGTTTTCTAGATTATAACGTTCCTCTGGGTGAAGAATAAATTCTTCGTCATAACATCTCTAAGTCTCTCACTGCTCTGCTGAAACATCTTTCCTCTTGTCTGACACACCTCTTTCTACAGTCAGCTACCGAGCAAAGAAGCAAGCTATTTTTCCCAGGTCATTCATACCTATCTGCGCTGGACTCATTTGCATGAATTTGACTCTCATCCTCTTTTCCTTTTCCTGTCCTGTACCCAGATGTGTTTTTAAAAATGTTCTATTTATCCACTTTTCTGCTACTTCCTGGGAGCCCGCTATACATATTTGTCACTCTCCGTGAAAGAACTGTCACTGTCGTGACCTTTAAGTATTTTCCCTCACATTAAACCCTATGCTCTCTGCTCTGTAAGTAACTCACGTAACTGCTCACGTAACTGTATACAATCACTAAATTCAATCATCCATCCATTTTGCATCCTTGTGCCTCTCTCCAGTGCAATCACATTCATCCTGAAGTGCACCGTCAGAACTCTGCCACTATTTTAGCCACGGCCTAACTAATGTCTTAAGAAATCTACCTAATTTCTATTCTGTCCCCAGTTGGCGAGGACAACTGTTGAACTGGCTTTTAAACACCTTTTAAAAAGCTTTAAAAAACAAATAGAATCAAAGTTCAAAAATTCAAAGTACATTTATTATCTATGTATATATACCGTGTACAGCCCTGAAACTCATCTCCTTACAGACAGCCACAAAACAAAGAAACACAATAGAACGCGATAAGGAACGAACACCGTCGATCACCAATCGAGCATGAAAAAGCGGATGGTGCAAAGTATACAATTAAACAAATAACTTTAAGTACTGAAGTTCCCGATAATGAGTCCACATCTATGAAACTAGTCATCAGTGCAGCTGATCCAGGAGCGCGTTAGTTGCTAGCCAGCGCAGTGATGAGGAAACGGCACAGAGCAGTTAGCTGAACTGCCCCGTCCCTGGTACCAGCCACAACACTGTGGCCTTTCAAATCTGGCCCGGCACTTAAACTTTCCGAATCTTGGGTCGTTCCAAGCTTTCCTCCCGGCTCTGCTGGTTCACAGTACTCTCAGACATCTTAATCCGGAATGCAACTAAAACAAATCAGTAACGACAGAAATTATGATATATCAGGTCAACTTGCCAGTAACATAAAAGAGAAATCCAAAAGCTTTCTTTTTCAGATTTGCAGTGTAAGGAGCACAAGAAAGGCAAGAGTGGATATCAGACCATTGTCTGAGAGTGAAGAGTGTCAGAGGGCAGAAGTGTGTGAGTTGCTATTACTACTGAGAAGATGCTTAGTAAGCTGAAAGATTTGCAGGTATATAAGGCACCTGATAGCTGAAGAGATTGTAGAGACTTTGGCAATAATCGCCCCAGAATCACTAAATTGTCGGATTGTTCCAGAGGATTAGAAACTGGCAAATTTCACAGCGCTTTTTAAGAGCGGAGGTAGGCAAAAGAAAGGAAATTATGTGTTAGTTAGACTGGCTATGTCAGTCATTTTAATTGTTGGAGCCTGTGATTAAAAATGCGGTTCTACGGCTCTTGGATGAACATGATGAAATAGGCCAATGGACATGGATTCTTATATCCTGCCTCAGAATTTTAGCCACATATTTAATTGTACTCCCTTACCAGCTTTTTCCTCACAAGCATGTGCACCGGAATTAATCCGGAATCTCTGTTGTTGGTTTTAATAAAGGCAACGACTCCTGGCTGCTCAGTCTGCCCGTTCAGAATGGCCTGTACCTTCTCAGAGACATCGTTGGACTGATATGATGGAGATAACGCATCATCCTGCAATCTCACTCATTTCCACAGATAATCCTAACTGTGTCCCCTACTAAAACTTTTCCCACAACATTTGATTCATATCCTTCCATTTTCTGTCTATTTATGAGCTTATCAGATAGCCTCTTTGTAAAGAATTAAAACACATCATTCAGTCTTCTTGTTTGATTCAGCTCAGTGTATTTACATATGAGTTTGCAAAGAAAGGAGGCTGCACACGTGTTAAAACAAAGCACTTTATTAGAAGTCCGACGACTTTAATACAGAGAGAAAAAAAAACAACTGTCTGCAGTACAGTAACAAAATAATACTTATCATCCAATAAACAAGCCGATTGCACTGTTGGAGACAAATTAGACAATGTCACCCTTGCTCTCGCCCTCTTTCTCGGGATTGCTCATTCGCACCCCACTTCGCGCCCACAGCCCTCGCGCTCTCTTACTCTATCTCTGTAACTCTTACAGAGCTACAAGCGAAAGTAGCCTTACTTTGCCTTCAATTGTAACAAGAAAGTTCAAATTCTCTTACAGGAAGAGAGTTCAAGCAGGCATTGAGAATGAGAACCTACAGGTAGAGAAGGAGGACAAAATGAGAGTGAAGGATAGTACGGGTTATGACGGGAGCAGGAGTAGTTGCTACAGACGAAAACATAGTTCAAGATCAGGCTGTTTTTTTTTTTCAGAACCGGAAAGCAGGGGTAACAGGTTCCCCTCAGGCTTCAATTTCATAGGGCGGGACGTGAGGCGCAAAGGGGATTTCACTGGTATAGTAAGGCCAGTGATGCAGTCACAATCAGCTGTAAACATATGCTTGGTAAATCTAAAATGACATGCACAAAATGGAAAGGAGTAAACAGTTGAAACGACTCTGATGAAGGGTCGAAGCGCGAAATGTCAACAGTTTACTCTTTTCCATAGATGCTGCCTGGCCTACTGAGTTCCTCCAGCATTTTATGTGTGGTTAAGAATAGGCAGTCGACGTTTCAGGCCGAGACCCGTCATCAGAATCTGATTTTGTATGTGGTGTTTTGTATTTGAAGTGTCTGCAGATTTTCTCGTGTTTGTTTTCTAACTGTTCATCGCATTGTTTCTACTTTCCCACAATTGGGCGGATAGAATAGGAGTCATGAAGGTAGCTGAATTCTAATCATTTAGAACATTTATTTCTCACGTTTCATGAGTTTCCAAATCCAATTCAGTGGGTATGTCACCGCATTCTTTATTTCTTCTCGGAATTTGCTCTGAGTCAGGGCGTAAATACACGTGTTGTTGCAGGAACTGAGAACCTGCAGCATTTCCGCTGTGTGGTCTGTAATGTAGCGGGGATCCGTGACGGAATGAACATAGCTCATTGAAATCCGTTTATAGATAAAAAATACCACGTATGTTCCCCACAACAATATGAAACTAGCGGTTATGCTGAAGAGCAAAACGATGGATTTGCGTCGGTTCTCCATCTCCCGGTCCTTGTCATTCTCTCCACTCTTTCGTACCCGGAGCCCCCTGCGGGCTCGACTGGCCGCTAGAATCCGCCTGACAATCATAATATTGCACAAGAACATCAGAATAAATGGGGTAAAAGGGACGAAAATGCGATGAAATATTGTGAATATCAACCATTCAGGAGAGTTTTTGTAGCTCGGTGTATAAACACAATCCCAGGGAACACTAGCAATTATTTCTCGTGGTCCGAATGCAAAGCCCCAGGGGACAGTCTCCAAACAGGCCAGCACACTCACTGTCCCGATAACCACAGCCGCCGTTCTCTCGGTGCAATACTTTGCTTTCAGTTTCTCACAGCAAATAGCCACAAATCGATCGACGGTGAAAGCGACAGTCAGCCAGACTGAGGACGCAGTGAAAGCAAACACAAACCAGAAACCGAGTCTGCACACAGGAGTGATTCGGAGGAATGATCGGGGAAAGTAGATCGTAGTAGTCCACCTCAGCAGCGGATCCGCGATAACGACCAGGAGATCGGCCGCTGCCATTCCCACCAGGTAGCGAGTGACACATTTGGAGAGACCGCACTTTCCCCGGGACAGGATCACAATCGCCACCATGTTCGCTGCAAGAGAGACACGGAACAGCAAGTTGAGAAAATACTGGGCATCAGCCAATGCAGCAGTTTGAGCGGATCCTGGAATATTTTAACCTTATTGTTGCATTTGGGGGTGAAGGGTCGACAGAGGGCACGGATCTGGCAGAGTCAGATCAAGCGTTTACCCAGTAAAACGCAGTCAATATGATCTGAATACAGATTCCTCACTGATGATTGAATTGTGTTCGCTGCGGAAAGCGAAAACTGTGTAACTACCAACTGAGAGTCAATATTGGATGGAACATTTTCTACCGGCGCCTTCCACGTCTCGTCCGGATGAAATGAATAATTCCGGACGCTGGTAGCGGGATTCCTCCATTAGACAATCATCAACTTCCATGGCGACCACCTCAACGACAGAACAGCCGAAGGACGGAACAAAAACAGAAAATTATGGAAGCACTCATCTAGGTGAAACAGAATATGTGGGAAAACAGTCAAAGCACCTCTCCTTTGAACTGTTCTCAGAGATTCCCCTGACACGAGCGTCAACTGGTTTCTCTCCCCATACAATCTGCTTGGGGCTTAGCGTTTCCAGCATTCAATAAGTTTGTTTCTTATTCCAGTATTTGCCACTGACTTTACAACGGAACACTGACTGATACAAAGCTGTCTGGAACAGCCTCACAGCCAGACATGACGCCTCCCATTGAATCCGTCACGGGGAAGAGGGGGGAGGAATTCATTTCCAGTAGCAACTCGGTGCCGTAGTCAGAGGACTGTAATGGCGCCAGATGTACATACAATAGAATACCTTTCACGGTATAGATAACTGTGAAGCACCACGTCAGTTGCAGTATTTGGCTCAGCAGCGAGTTCACTGTGTTGTCCTAAACTGCTTTATATTCAGTCATATCGCACACATTTATTAAAATCCACAACAGTTTCATCTCACAACGAAGAACTCTTCATATGTGCTACAGTGTTACTACCAGCCCATAGTTTGAATATTGCACTTCACTCGGAAAACCCCTCACACCCAAATGCAGACAATGAATTTGTATCATCTCCGCGGATTGTATAAGCACAATATTTGAAAATGCAGTGCAGCTGCGACAAGACCAAATGCCGAACATCCCATTATTGATCACAAACAGCGAGGCGAATGCTGCCTGAACCATTCAGATCCATTGTAGTTGGTGGATGTGCTGTATACTTGCAGCTGTTTGTATTTTGATCCAGATCCCAGAATATATGATCGCGGTGCTTACACTCAATTCCTGATATATTCCACAGGACAATTCCAACATTGAAACTAAACTACATCTCCCACCCACGGCAGCTGACACTGCGGCTTACCAGTAATCCCAAAGGCAGAAATAAAAGGATAGTAAACGTCTTCTATACGCCAGATGACTGGATACACCATTTCAGTAAGAATCTGTGATTACTGTTCCTCCTGAATTCACAATTCCGGCAGTCACATAGACGTGATGTTTTCAAATCGGCCCTGATATATACAGAGGATCCGTCTCCAGAGACACTGTTATACACCTGACTAACTTTATTAGTTACGCTCACTTGAACAAACACATTAGTTTTATGCCAGTCTCTGATGTAAATTACAAACAAGAGAAAAAGTGCAGATGCAGGAAATCCAAGCAACACTCACAAAATGCTGAAGGAACACAGAGGGCCCGAAACGTCGACTGTGCAATTTTCTTTTGATGCTACCTGGCCTGCTGAGTTCCTCCAGCATTTCGTATCCGTTTCTCTGATGTAAATATTGGAAGACAGATAAATTCAACTTATTGGGCCTTTCACCAGCAGTGACTCAGCGGGTAGAAATAATGCCGGGTCTTTAACTACACCGAATGAGCTTTTTTGACGGAGCAGCCACATGTACGGTTTTCAAGTTTATGTTTGCTAATTATTCATCAATAAACGGATTCAGCCGAATCTGGCTGACCCCTAACTTCTGTCCCAGCAGCATAAAATTTGGAACTGCCCTTGAGGTTCTTTAACTCATCACTAGCCGCGCGCGAGACACACACACACACACTCACACACACACACACACGGATGGGGAGAGGGAGAGGGGAACGGAGAAGGAGAGGAAGAGATGGTTCATTCCATGTCATGAAATCATGAAAGGGTATGGGGTTCATTCTGTCCTGTCAGTCTCTGATACAAAGTGCTTGTGTGGGGTCCATCCTACATCTGTTGTCTCTGGTACAGTGTGAGAGTGTGGGGCTCATTCTGTACCTGTCACTCTCCGGTACAGTGTGAGAGTGTGGAGTTCATTCTGTACCTGTAAGTCTCTGGTACAGTGCGGGAGTGTGGGGCCCATTCTGTACCTGTCAGTCTCTGGTACAGTGTGAGAGTGTGGGGTTCATTCTGTACCTGTCAGTCTCTGGTACAGAGTAAGAGTGTCGGGTTTATTCTGTACCTGTCACTCTCCGGTACAGTGTGAGAGTGTGGAGTTCATTCTGTACCTGTCAGTCTCTGGTACAGAGTAAGAATGTCGGGTTTATTCTGTACCTGTCACTCTCTGGTACAGTGTGAGAGTGTCGGGTTCATTCTGTACCTGGCAGTCTCTGGTCAGTGTGAGTGTATAAGATTCATACTTTTTTTGCATTTTGTTCCATAACTGGCATTTAATTATCATATATAGTTACGTGCATTTTTGTTAAACCTGCATTGTTCACCACTATATTAAACTATCTCCAGCTGATATTTAATTATTCAGCAGAGTGAGAGCTTGAATGAAGCTGGCTATATTGGGTTGGTATTTCAAAAGTCATTGAGTCGGAAATGGTACCAGCGGCCCACAATATATCTGCAGAAAACTGATTATTAATTACACTGCTGGAATCTATTTAATTCATTCAATGACCATGGGTAAAGAGGAAAAAAGGAATTGCAGACTATGAATGTAAATCAATTCCATATCCCGTGCAATTATAGAATGTAGAATACAGTGTGGATTCCTCCTCCTGCTTTGAATATCGGTGTGACTATATGTCTCTCTGGTGCGATGACCAGGGATATACACAATGCATCCGGTTTGGCTACACTTGTGTTCTTATCGTTCCAACAGAGCTACCAGATTTGGCATTTAGTAGCTTCCACAATAACACCAAGTCTCCATCGATTCTTAACTGACCGACCAAACGAAGCCCGTATCCTTCGAAATCTGTCCTCATACTTTCCAGTGTCCCTCTGGCCCCCTGTAATACTTCACATTCCACCTGTCCTTGCTTAGATTCTCCGCCTGCATCACCTGACTTCTCCAAAGATAAGTACCCTCAAGATTTAAGGAGAACAATTTCCATTTATCCATCTATGATCTTCATGAATCTTTAAAAGCTTAAACATCACTTTTACCTTCCTACGCTGCAAGAAAATGAATTCACCCAAGACGAATACTATTATAATATTTATTCATATCTGAACGGGAACGATCTGTGAATATCTGTCAATACTTGAGAATGTAATTGAGCCCCTGTCCGTCATGCTGTGTAAGATGGTGATTGCACGGGAGTCCAATTGTGACTGCGCATTATGACTAAGCAGAAGTTGCAAGTTCCAGTAACCGTGGGGAAAGGGACACTGAGATCAGCAAAACAGCGGGTTTTGGTTATTTGCAGAAGTTGCCTGCGAGATTTATGAACATGGTGCCAAAGTAACATGATCCCACAGGACTGTCCAGGACCAAGGTACTGTTACCCAGTGGACTGATCAGGAATTAGGTATAATTCCGGTTCCACCAAGAGGTCCTTCCCAGCCCCAGGACAGGGCACAATGGCAGAACCGCACTTTGTTTGCAATCACGTCTTGAGTGAATCATTCCCACACAACTGCAGTGCTTCCACTGCACTGGTCCCAGGAACGGTGAGTGATGCTCCTGGAATCTAGCACTGACTCTGGCTGCTCCTCCTCCAAGAGCTAAATTTGCATTCTAACCCTGAACTCAGTCTCAGAAGGACTGTCGTGGATATGGCCCTGCTCCTGACCACAGTAGCTCCCCTGACTCCCATCGCCTTTTTCCTCCTGTTGTCACCCATGTACACAAAGGACAGTATCTAGTGGTAAATGTGGGCTTACTTTTAACACTTAAGAAAAGCTTGGACAGGTACATGGATGAGAGGGGTATGAAGGGATATGGTCCACGTGCATGTCTGTGGGACTAGGCAGAAAAATGGTTCGGCACAGCTAAGAAGGGCCGAAGGGCTGTAATGTTCTATGCTTCTATGGTTGAATTAATGTACCATCCGTGTTGCTTTTGGTCTACGGATGGATATCAGTACCATCATCTTTAATTCCCACAATCCAGCAATAAGCCTGTAACCTGCTATCTGAGTTCATCAGTGTCAGAGCACCACAGTCTTTAAGCAAGCTCCTTATACAGTCAGCCAGAGTCCACTGACACTATCGGCAATAATCTGTATCCAATTGCTCAAAATTCTTTAAATTCAAAGCAAAATTAAGAAATCGTGTTGGTCCCCCTGTGGCCATTCCCCACAGCCACAAGTATACGTCTTTGTGTGGGGGTGATGACCCATCTGGGCACGAAGCAGCAGTGGAACAGCAGAAGGGAAAAGTGAGGTTGTGTTGTAGTGTTTGGGTACTCAGTAGTTTGTGGCGCCAACAGGAAATACTGTGGCCGCAAAAAGACACCAGGATGGTGTACTTCCACAAGGGCGCTCGGGTCCCGCTTGTGCAGGTGCCTCTGCAGGATATTGTCAAGAGGAAGGGTGAACAACCAGAGTTTCCGGTTCAAATCGGCATCACTGAGATTGTCAGAAAACTGGAAGATATCCCACATTGAGTATACAGAGTAAGGAAAACGGAGCATAGCAGAATCAATGGCTTTTAATGACGACTCATTTGCTTGCATCTCAAAGGCAGCTCTATTTCTATATTTAATATCACTAGTTTCCCTTTCAGGGTTCTTTTGAAGACCCTGACCTGGAGTTACACGCTGACTTCGGTTCTTTGCAGGAATGGGAACAACAAATAATGGCAGTTAATCGACACCCCCAGTGCGCGGCCTTTGGAGGTCCGAGGATTCGTGGCTCTAAGGACGGGGGCGGGGGGGGGGTTGATCGAAGGTCGGTGTCTAGACCGAAGCTGGTATCTCGTGGGAGTCGGAAGATCTAATGCTATGCGTCCAGAAACCTCCTCCAGCTTTTCAGAGCTCTGAAAAAGAGACGCAACTGACATTTAACATCGTTAACTGGCGTGCAGTTTGTTATGTCAATCCTCTCGCTGTGAAACAGAGAAAACAATTTCTCCATTGGTAAGGGGAGAGAGAGAGAGAGAGAGAGAGCCTATGGTATGTCGGATACCGAGTGAATGAGTCGCCTTTGGAGTTCAGCAAGGCTGTGTCTTTGCTGTTGCTTTGCTGCTCACTTTTTTGCTCGCTGGTAGGTTCGCTGCTCTATTTTTTTTCTGGTGTGGGAAGGGTGGAGGTATCGTTGCTCGCTGACGCTTACGCGCGGGTGGGAAGGGAGCTGGGGAAACAGATGTTCTAACATTTAACTGTCATTCATTCTTTGGGGGAACTCCACTGCTTTTCGTGAACGGTTAAGAAGAAAAAGCATTTTAGGATGTATATTGCGTACATTTCTTTAACATTAAATGTACCGTCAAAACTTCTGAAACAGGCTGACGAGAACAATCTCCAAAGTAGGAATCTGCGGATTGCTCACGATGCAACAGGCCAGTGCAGATAGGAATGGCATCATAACCCAGATAAATGAGTTGCTGAGGAGATGGTGCAGGTTCAGATTGTTGAATCGTTGGAAACTTTTCTGGGGAAGGAATGACATGTACATGACGAACGGTTACACCTGAACTGGAGGGGATCCAAAATCCCGACTGGAAGGTTTGCGATGAACCTAGGAGGTGGGCTGAGGGGCGGTGGGGGGGATGTTGAATGTGATTTTAAGCTTCTGATGCAGATAGCAGGGAACTGGAGCACAAGTTCAGCATGTGAAGGATTGGACAGGAAGCTATATGTCAGGGAAGTTATTGATCGGGAATATCGAACGAAGAGGTATGATATGACTCAGAGTTTGAAGTGTGTGTATTTTAATGCTAGGATTAATACGGATAGCTATGACGAACATAGAACATGGATCAGTACATGGAACTACAATGTCGTAGCCACTACAGTGACGTGGTTGAGAGATGGGCAGAATGGGTGATTAATGTCTCAGGTTTTTCGAGATTTAGAAACGAAAAGAGGGGTGTCGCACGACTAATCATGGACAATATCACCCTCAGGGGGAGAAACAAAACAAGGACCCGACACTGGGGTGATTTGGGTGGAACTCAGGAACAGGCAGGGTGTAATCATACCCTGATGAGATTGTACTACAGACCGCAAATACCCACCGTGACGTTGAGGAACAGATGTGTAATCAGTGTAAGGATATTTTTTTTAATATTAGTGTTTTATAATGTTGGGGTGGGGTGGTTCTAATTTCCCGAATATAAACTGGTACCATCTTAGTGCAACGGATTTAAATAGGGCAGAATTTGTTTAATAGATCCCGAAAGGTTTCAGAGACTTGATTGACGTTGACAGTTGGGCACAATGGGTCATTAATGTACAAGATTTCTTAAACTTTTAAAAAGTTAAGAAGAAGGCAAAAGAGGGGTGGGGGATTGCACTACTAACCACGGACAATATCAAAATTGGACACAGGCGAGACATAAAGGAGAGGTCAGACACTAAGTCGATTTGGGTTGAACTCAGGTGTGTAATCATACTGATGGATTGTACAACAGACCCCAAAGAGCCACGAGCCATTGAGGAACAAATATGTAATCAGATTAATGAAATGTTTAAATTTAATAGGGTTGTTGTACTGGTGGGGGTGGGGTGGGTACAATTTCCCTCAGTATTCAATCCATGTTACCGCACTTCCTCCAACAATCTAACCACTGGTCCTGAGCCCCAGCCTTTCATTTCACTCCTTGTCAAATGTCGTCTGAAAATCCATACATACCACAGTTCCAGCTTTCCTCTATCAAAATGTGAATGATTACATCGAGGAAGAACTCCATTAGTTTTGTCAAACATGAGGAACCTTCCAAAAAACCATATTGATCTGGTTTTATGTCACTATATTTTTCTAAATAACTTGTGATATCTGCACTGATCACAGTTTCTAGTAAGTTGCCAACAGCAGATGTGCAATGAGCAGGTAGATATTTAATTGATTTCTGTCTACCAATCCTGAACAATCCAGTGACATTTGAGATTTTCTATCGTACTGGGACCTGACTAGTTTTGAGAAACTTCAATCTTTTTAATTTTGTTCCAACCAGTTCCTTTTAACAACACATCCCTCACCATACCCCCCCCCCCCCCCGCTCTCATGGACTGCAGTATGTCGGGACCTGGTGATGTTTGCTTTTGATCCCATTAGATTTTCTGCTATGATACTGACTAGGATTATACTACAGTATTATGACTGGATCTGCCAGCATGCTTGGAAGCACATTCCGATCACCCACCACTCCCTGTGTGTACAACAACTCCTGTTCTAAACATCGCCCTGCGGTGTTAAACCCAACAACTTTATTATTGGAAATTTCTATCCTGGAGAAAATGTACTTCTTGATTATCCATGCCTTTCCAATCGATAATTTCCTGTCCCATCTCAACTCACAACTCGCTTTGAGAGAAAAAAAAAAACTGCACCAGTTTGTCCAACGGTCTGCATAGAATATGCTTTCTATTCTGGTGAGCATCTTTGTAAACCTCGTCTGCACACTTCAAAAGTCTTTATATTGTTCCTACAATGGAGAGACTATATTTGAATGCAGTACTCTACATTCAGTTTAAAGGGTTTTATAAGGCTGTATCATAACTGACAGGCTATCAAGCTCAATGTACTAACTAAAGAAGGCAAGTATCCACACAACCTCATTACGACCATATCAAATGGTGTGGCCTCTGTTACGAAGCTATTGAATTGCAACCCTTGATCCCGCTGTAGCAGAACGACTGATACTTTATGCTTGATCTCTCAAGTGCAACGAATCACTTGTGGACTTGTTAAACTCAATTTTCTATTTCTCTGCCCATAACTGTTATTTTGCTGTTTGTTTTAAACTTTGCGTGTCCTGCTGCTGGATCCTGAATCGTTTCCGGAACTTTGGTCTACCTTCATCACTGATCACTTAGATTGCAGTAGATACTGCTGAATTTTATATTTTCCTTGACCTTATTTGTTGGTTCATCTTTGACACTGAATAGCGATGTTTAATTGGAATCAATGTCTTCTCAGTGTTATCATTCAGCTGCTTAAACACTGCTCATCCACTGATGTCCAGAGCCTATTTATACTGTGCACCCCAGACACCTCCACCTTCACACCTGTGCAACTGCCTTGATTTAGGTTGAAAACAATGCTTCTGGACCTGGATGTTCAGCATCAAACTGTGTCCAGAATTCTCCCGAGTTGTATCTGCTTCCTCCGCAAGATCCTTCACAATAAGTTATCTTATTAATTGCACAAACTTATTGAACACACGCACACACACACACACACACACACACACACACACACACACACACACACACACACACACACACACACACACACACACACACACACACACACACACACACACACACACACACACACACACACACACACACACACACACACACACACACACCTGTTCCTGGATCGCTTCTGTAACACAGCACCAGAAAAAAAAACAGTCCCTGACCTCTCCACAAATACTCCTTCTAATGAACCTTCACACTTTGATTATTTTAATCAACGTACAGAATAAGTCACCGAGGAAAAAAAAAACATAGTCCCTCTTTCAATTTCCTTTGACGTTTCCTCAGTTGTGTTTTGCCCCATTGAGAGAGCACACCGGGATGTCTGGACAGCACTCTCATCTAGGTCTCATTTTCCCTGCACTTCATTATATCCACACAGCCTCATTCTCCAAAACCGTCCCTGCATCTGTATCTACCCCACTCCACTATGCAGTGAACAAGGACAACCACTTCCTTCCCCTTTTGATGAACATTGAGTCTTCCAGAATACAGAGTTCACAGACGCGGTCACTTTATAACCCTCTGCCTGCAATAGTTGTTAGATCAACACAGCTGTCAGTATTTATGCTGTCAACTCCACTATTGTGTTACATATGGTCCATTGTTCAGATAAGAAGCCGCATGCTTTGATACAGTAACACATTTTATTTACCCATTTTTCACATCAGTTTTGCTAATATTCTGCACTTTCCTATTAGGTAATATTTTGTTTTCCCACCAGTAACTGGTGGAGCGCAGAGCAGCACAGGAACAGGCTGGTCAGCCCAGGATTTCTGTACTGACTGGAAAGTCAAATTAAGAAATATCTTAGAGCATGATGTCGGAGCGATATGATGAGGTGAGTTGGAATGATGTTTCTTTGCGATAACGCTGCATATTGTTAGTCGATAATTTGACTGGATAACTATTTGGCAGTAAAAAATAAATACAGATTAGATTCATGCGTAGATGCCATTTTGGGAATGATCGGTATCAGGGTAAAGAATTGACACTTCAGGAGGCAGAGGCTATGAGGTTCTGTTAAACTCTCTTTCTTTCTTTATTGCAGTGGTTGAGCAGTTGGAATGGATTCCAGAGGTATGCGGTGCTACTCTTGCAGCATGTTAGAAATCACGGAAACATCCAGTATTCCTGATGGCTGCATTGGCGAAAACTGCATTTGGTTGTATTTCTTTACAGACCGTGTTAGGGAACTGGACCGTTCAGAGACCGACGGGTTGATAAATGAGATTTAAAGGGAGGCAGTCACCCTTATACTGCAGGAGGCAACTAGCTGAGTGACCATTTCGAGAAAGAAACGGAGTATGAAGTATTTTGAAGGCAGAAGTGATTAATTTAATTGTCCATTTGATTACAAATTTAATTGTTTCAGCACAACATTTTGGATCAAAGGCCCTGGTCCTGTGTTATACTGTTCTACGTTTTATCAATTAATAGGTCTTGGATACATGACGGGTAGGTCTGACAGCTCAATGTACTGAGGTGCCAATGATTTATACATGATAGTTGCATTAAAGGTGGGTGCGATTACTCTTCAGGAAAAATGTCATAGTAATGCTTAGGGAGTACGTGTTCGAATCTTGTCTACTGAGAATAGATGGATTCAACTAAGGATGGAAAAGGATGAACATATTAACGATACTATGTAAGACACATCTATGAAGGTAGAGCAGTTAATGTAATGTATATGGATGTTACTAAGGCACTTGATAACATCCCCCATTTGAAGATTATTGAGAAAATAATGAGGCATGGGATCCAAGGAGACATTGCTTTTGGATCCAGAGTTGGCTTGCCCACAGAAGACAAAGAGTGGTTGTAGCTGGGTCAGATTCTGCATGGAGGTCGGTCACCAGTGGAGAGCCTCAGGGATCTGTTCTGGGTTCATACTCTTCGTGATTTTTACGAATGACCTGGATGAGGTCGAGGAGGGATGGGTTAGTAGGTTTGCTATTGACAATGGTCAAGTGGTTACAGCGTGACATTAATAGGATGCAAAATTGGGCTGAGAAGTGATAGATGGAGTTCATCCCAGATAAGCGTGAAGTGCCTCATTTTGGTAGATCAAGTTTGAAGGCAGATTATAAAATGAATGGTATTACTCTTTGCAGTGTGAAGGGTCAGCGAGATATTAGGGTCCGTGTCCATGGGACACTCAAGGCTGCCGGCAGGTTGAAAGCCTTGTTCAGAAGTTTTAAGGTGTGTTAGCCTTCATCAACCATGAGATTGAGAGCCATGAAGTAATGTTGCTCTATATATGACCGTAGTTAGAGACAACTTGGAATACAGTGTACGGTTCTGGTTTCCCCATTACAGCAAGAAAGTGGATACTATAAAGAGTATGCAGAGAAGATTTACAAGGTTGAGGACTGGAGAGTATGCCCAACGAAAATAGCTTGAGTGAACTTGGCCTTTTATCCTTGAAGTAACGGATGGTGAGAGGTGACCTTAAATTTGCATGGAATATGATGAGAGGCATTGATTGTGTGGATAGCCAGTGGCGCTTCCCAGTACTGAAAATGCTAGAACCATGGGGCATAGTTTAAAGGTGTTTGGAAGTAGGTAGAAGGGGGACGTCCGAGGTAAGTTTTTCACATAGGGAGTGGTGGGTCCGTGGAATGCTCTGCCAATGATGTTGGTAGTGGCGGATAGAGTAGGGCTTTTGGATAGGTACATTGAAGCTTAGAAAAATAGAGGGCTATGCGGTAGGGTAATTCTAGATAGTTTCTTGAGTAGGTTACATGTCAGCACATACTGAGCGCCGAAGGGCCTGTAATGTGCTGTAGATTTCTATGATACCAGGTTCCTATGTGGTGGACCAACTCCTCATTAGTTACAGAGATTTAGAGGGCGAAACTTGTAGAGAAATTGCAGAGAGTCGCAGTAGAAAAAAAATGTTGCAGTGGCAGTTGATTTTAACTTTCCACAGATTTACTTGGATTCCCATACTGTAGTAGGGTTGAATAGAATAACATTTTGTCAAAAGTATTCAGTAAAGTCTCTTCAATCAATATGCAGTCGCAACAAGCGAAAAGCAGATACTGGACCTCCTCATAGTGCATGAGACGACAGATGACAGAAATGGGCGTTCTGGAGCACTGTGGATATTCCGATAATAATTTAATTAGCTTCAGGATATGTATAAAGTATAAGACTGTTTTCTAGTTTAAGATACTAACTGGAGAAAGGCCAATGCAGTATATAGCAGTTGTTGGTAAGGATAGGTTGTTTTCTGTAAAGGAGAAAGTGGCCCTCAAAAGGGAACTATGAAGAGTACAAAATTTGCCATTCCTCGGCGCACTTCCATAATGGATCAGGCGGGACAGGTTTTAGAAAGTCCATAAAAAGCATTATACACACACCGTTTTGTGCATTAAGTTTACGTGTATATCGGTTTCTGATCACATTGATGCACATGTTCTATGAGCAGAGAGTATTGTGTGTACTCATCATGACAAATCGTTGATATTTTCAGGAGGATTTGTGACAGCAAAATGTCTTGTATAGGTTGCAACGGCCGCAATCCTTTCTGTTATATTTGTGACCAGTATAGGTTTAAATCTCAAAGATGGAGCATGACTCCTCTTTCTAAGAAAGCCAATGTGTTCTAATTTGGGTGTAAAATTAGTCACCGAAGCAAAGCCTGGACTTCACACAGTCGTTGTGTAACATGCGCTGTCGATCATAGATACTGTCTCAGAGAACTCAGAAGTCAATGCTGTTGGCTGTGCTATTCATATAGCGAGAGAAGAAGGTTCATGTTCCAGACTGCTCCTTCTGTCTGACCAGTGTGTCTGCTTTTCCCTGCTAAAAACAGTACGTCCATTGATTACTCTTATTTCCCTTCAGCCCTGATACCTGTGCTGCCGGTACTAGTCTTCCAGTACTGAATCTTCCAGACGCATGGCTTCAAGGACACGGAAGAAGTCGCTATAGTACAGGAGCCAGAAGTGATAAACAACACTGATACAGATGCAGATTGCTAAACATTTATGTCTGGAGACCTTCGTCTGATTGCTTAATAACATCCTTCCTGTAGCTGGGCGACCAGACCTGTGCACAATACAGTGTGGTCTCAATTTGCCAGATGACATCCAAATACCTGCAAAATTTCCTGACCAGTGAAGAAAAATAGGCTAAACACCGACTTCACCATCCCGACTGCATGTGTTATCGCTTTCAGTGAATGACGTTCCTGTATTACATGGCTTCTCTGTTCTCCAAGGGACAATAATATACCGTGCAGGTACTTCACTGTTTGCACTACTCATAATGTAACACTTCACACTTCTCCATGTTAACACCTACATGTTGTTCCTTGGTCGACATCCACAGTTCATCTCAGTCCCACTGTACTGTCACATAATCTTCGCTGTCCACTCTACCACCAATGTTGCTGTCATCTACAACTCTCTAATCACGTTAACAACAGTGTCAGAGAAATGGTTAACATCGATGGCAAACGTCAGCTCCCGCACCGCACCTGAGAGTTGTTCCAAGGTACTAACCATTGTGTCACTACAACAAATAACCTTCCACATTTCGTTTAAAGCTTAAAGCTGTGCGCTCTCGTATTTGACATTTCTACCTTGTGGGAAACCCAACACCAATTTCTTGATGTCATCGTGCCCGGATTATTACAATCTGCACAATACCTTCTCGATCCTCTCAGTCCTTCTCCCTGGTGAATACAGATGCAAAATACTTGCTCCGTACCTCCTGAATCCAGGCATCTGTTACATCGCTCTCCCGAGCAACAGTCTTGTTTTGAAAGTTCGTGTATATCCCAAATGCTTTCTTTAGCCTACTCATCAAGGAGTGTTGAGGAGAAGTGTGAGCAGGCAGAAGATGTTGTTCACTGTGGTAGCAATGGCATCATCAGGAATGGTGACAAGATCTTGCAAAGTGAGTTCAGGGTATTAGAACCGATGTTTTACTAAGGAACCTCCAGAATAGTTCTCTCAGTATTAGTACCCGTACCACATGCGAGTGGAAGAAATAGATAGACAGTGCGGTTTAACACGTGGCTAAGAAGATGATGCAAGAGGGAGGGTTTCAGATTTCTGAATCATTGTTCTAATTTCTAGGGTAGTCTGGACCTGTACAAGGAGAACAGTTTGTCCTTGAACAAGAGGAGACCAACATCGATCTGGGAATGTTCCCGAGTGCTGCTCTGAGTGTGGGTTTAAACTAGAGTTACAGTGGGTGGGAACTGGACTGCCCGGACAGCAAGTGGATTGGATCTACATTCCCTTTAATATTGTATTTACAGCTGCAAAGACCAACCATTACTCTGAGCAGAAGTACGATACATCCAACTTTATATTAACATAATGTAAGAGAAATTTCCAGCTGCACAGGAACATTTCAGTTACTGCATGGCTGTGCACCAGCGCAGCTTATAGGGAACAGTGGAGTTGATGTGGGGAAATCGACGTGAAGCCTTGAGACAAAGACAGAAATGGACTGGTTAATGAGTTCGGTGGGCTGTATGTTGAAAATATGATGTCCTGTTCATGAGTGACACTTGGATGCAGAATTGTCAGGAATGACAGACCAATGTTCTGAGTTTATAATGATAGACGGGAGTGTATTAAAGCACAGGGATAGCATTACTCATCGGAAAATATCTTGACAGTGCTCGGAAATGGCTTACTTGAGGGTTATCGACTGACGTAATCCGGGTGTGACAGAGAAATAAAAAAAAAATAGAAAGAAGGGAAATCTCACAGAAGTCTATTGAATATTGAAAGGCCTGGATAGAACGGAAGTGGAAAGGGAATTCCTATAGTGGTGGAGAACAGGACCAGAGGGCACGGCCTAAGAGTGCAAGAACATCCTTTCAGAACAGACCTGAGGAGGAAATTTCTTGGACAAAGTGTGGTAAATCTATAGGTTTCATGGCCACAGATGGCTGTGGGGGGTAGGTCATGAGATGTGTTTAAAGTGGAGGTTGATTGGTTCGTGATTAGTATGCCTGTCAAAGGATAGAGAGAGAAGGCAAGACAGTGAGGCTGAGAGGGTAATAGGTCGGTCATGATGGCATAGCAGAACAGTCTCAATGATACAGATGGCCCCACTCTGCTCCGATTTCTCATGGCCTTATGGCATAACCACATTAATGGAATTAGGAAACCTTCCCAATAGTTAGCGAAATATAAAAGAAGTAATTTTAGAGAGATAGCAGAAATATATCAGGTGATTTGTAGAATTCAACATATTGACTGGGACTCATGTACTGTAAAATTAATGGGTGGTATAGCGTTTTTTCAGTGTTTTCAAGGAAGTTTCCTTAATAAATATAGAGAGCTCCCAATCAGAGAGAGTGTGATACTGAATTTCCTCTTGCAGAATGAGAGAGGGCAGCTGACAGAAGTGTGTTCAGGGGATCACTTTGTTTCCAGTAATCATAAGTTCATTGGTTTCAAGATCATTATGGAGAAGGTTTTGATGGTCCTTGGGTTGAATTGCAGTATGCCTAACTTTGATGGTATAAGGAGACATCTGGGAGGCATGCATTGGAGCATCCTGCCTTCCAACAAAAATATGCTTGTTATTAAGAATATGACGACTAGGAATCCGTATTGTCCTATTAAAATAAGAGGAAAAGCTTACATGTTTAGGGTATATTGTTTATCGATGGATTTTCTGGACGTAGTACAGAACAGGGAAGTGGTGCATATTAGTTATAGGTAGCTAGGAGCAACCAACACACTTGGGAAATGCAAGTGAGAAATCAGGAGGCCTACATCACTGTATAGGTTTGATCTACCGGACAAGGTGTAGTGAAACCCTGAACGTTTCTTGTGCAGTGGTATAATAAGAACACTAGAAAAGAAAAAAAAATACAGATTTGGTCCACTTGCAAATCAATATCACTTTCTATTTCCAAATGCTAATAAATCCTGCTCCTCAGATTCTCCATCGTTATCTTCCATACCAATGTTAGTGTCACTGGCGTAAAGTTCTCTGCTTTGTTCTTGCAGACTTTCATTAATCATGACTTACATAAACCAACAGTCAGGATTCCCGTGTTTTATTTATGTTAATATGCCTCAACGTTGCCAGCACATTTTCTATTGTTGTGGGTAAGTTCTGGTACTTCAGTATACATTTACATTAATTCCTTAGCTTCACTGGTGTTCATGTCCGGTAGTTCCACACTTTGACCACCACATGGATCATTAAAGGACCTATTCTTTCTCTACTTACGCTGTCCTTAAAATTTTTCTAAAACCTCTTCATAATCTCCTTTACCTGATCTGCCAAAGCCACTCAATGTCCTTTTCCACGCTACTGTTTCCCCTTATATGTACTCCGATATCTCGTATACTTCTTGTGGAATTCACTTGATCACAGCCTCAACACGTGAAACGCCACGTCCTTTTTCCCTGACCATAGGATCGTTAAGTAGGATTCACAAATCTTGCCAGAACTGGCTTTCACTTTGATAGAAATACACTGCCCCAGATCTCTCCCACTGTGAATTGTAGAAGGCTCCTACTTGTCAAGCATTCCTTCACCTGCAAATAACATTTTGTCAATATTTTGCCAACATTTGAAATTTCCTGTCAAAATCCTTTATAGACTGTCTTGCCCTTATTTACAATTTTAAAATGAGGACCAATACATCGGATTCCGGCTAATTGGGACACATCGGAACAAGTACATTTTAACCCAATTAAGCATCTGGTCAAGCAGCGAAAGCTTCATTGACAGAGTTAATAAGGCATAGAAAAGGCACATTAACATTCAACTGGCTAAAAGAATATGCATTTAACTGAAAAAAGAAGATATTAGAACGTTAATAAAGCTACTACTATACAATAAAACTGTAGGTCCCAATAGTTAGCGATGGAGAAATTCATGCACAGAGTATCTTGCTGTATCCTTTTGATTGCGAGTCAACATATCAGCACAGAAAACTTCTGAAGATAATGGACAGTCGTCAAGAAATATTTTCGATGTTTACATACTTCAAATCTTTATTTTCATTGTAATATTCAAATAAATCAATTGTTCCTAACTTATTGAAGTAGGAAAATCATTTATTTTTCACTCCTGGCTTTTTCTGGCATCTCCAAGCTTGAATACTTGAAGCTGGTGAGCAAAATAGTTTTGAAATGTCCTATTGCCCATTACTCGCCAACTGTTACTAACAAAAATCAGTTTCTTTGAACGCACACATTCAAGTGACACTCTATCAAATCTATTTGTTCCAAGTTCTGTGCAGATTCTAATGGCCACATAACGTGCACGTGGCTGACAGTGGATGGGAACTGTGACGACAGGTTCCTGTTCCAATTAAGCGACATAGACAAAGTGAATCGATCTATTTTCTTGATTTGCTTTTGTCCTTTAACAATTGCCACAAATAACAGCTGTCCCAATTAACCGATGGCCCAATAACTGGAACCACGGTACCTTGTAACTAACAATTATGGTCACTGTTCCCCATGTACACCCGCAGTAACATTGCAGTCGCGTACTCAGTTGTATTTCCCAACAGTAGGTCAAATGTTATTCCCTCTCTAGTCGGGCCATTTCCATATTGTTGAAGAAGAATTTCTGGGAAACATTTAAAAAAATCTGACCCACCAATACGTTTTGGGTGGCAACCCCAATCAATATGAGAGTAAGTCAAATTAAATGTTGTATCATAGTGTATCTGTCATGATCTACTGACTTGTGATTTATTCGTTTGTGGACATTCACATCAACAGCAAAGATAATCAATAGTATCAATGAAACACCTGTTATGAGTGATGAACAGACCTGATGGAAATGGGGTGCAGAGTTAATCATTCCCCCCCCCCCCCCCGAGAACTATGAACTATTGCTGATGCTATGCTGCCTCTGAGAGAGAGAAATGACGCCCAGGCAAGAACATCTGCTGCAGATAAAAGGGAGAGAGAGACTGCTGATTTATTGTATTTTGACTGTTCCTGGATTATTTATCTTTCACTGCAAGGACTTTACTTTGCTCAATAACATTCCTCAGGAGACAGCAGGAGTGGCCTGATTTGATGGACACAGTCATTCAGAGTTGATGGATAGCTGAGACAGGTATAAAAGACAGGTCTGGAGAGGCACCCTTCAGACACACCAGTGGACACTAACTGAGTGTTGTGGACTCGCTATAAGGTGGGGGCTTCGGTGACCGAATCAGGAGATTGGTCAATAAGGCTCACAGTGTTACGGCAGGGCCGGTGGCGACTTGTGTGTGTGTCCACTCCTGCCAGAGTGACGAGACCACCACAGAAGAACGGTCTAGCTGAAGAACCGAGGGGACAGAACTGAATGACCACAGCGATCGTTGAAATCAGAAAGCAATAGAAGGTTTGCCTGCTGCAGCTACCTGATCTCTCGGTCTCTCTCTCCAACTATTTCAACACAACAACCGTAAACTACCTCAGCATGTATGAACTGAACAGAACTTTATGTTTTTCTATGGCAAGTCATTTACCCCTAGACATCGATAGAGCTTGTTTATTATTGCTTATTATTATTCCTACACTTTGACGTTTATTATTGCTAACTTGTTTTATATGTATATTTGCATGTTTGATACTGTATTGTATAGTTTACTAATAAACACCTTTAGTTTTGGTAACACCAGACTCCAACGGATACTTCTGTCTTTGCTGGTCTGACACCAAGTTACGGGGTACGTAACAAATTGGGGGCTCGTCCTGAATTTCAAAGCCTTTTGTGGTGTCAGAGAATCGGGAAAAAAGTCCCTTATCTGATCTGGTTGTGCGGATAACTGGACGGGAAAATAGGAGGGATGGAAATAGACATTTTTTTTAAAGTACCAACTACGGGGGCATTAGAGGCGTTACGAGTTGGTGCCAGGGGCATGCCGGCTCGAGTTCCCGAACTAGAAAAAGCCGTGGAACCACACGTATTAAGAGATTGCCCGTGAGATGCAAATGTATTGTGAGCGTTGGTGCGCCTCAAAAGGGGTCGTTGGAGATTATGATAAATTGTTACAGTTAATATTGATGGAGGAGCTCAAAGGTTGTATCACTGAAGGTATGAGGACGTATTTGGATGAGATGGAGACAGAGTCTCTGTCTGCGACTGCCAAGTTAGCAGAGGAGTATGCCTTAACCCACAAGACAAAGTATTAAACAAATAAGAACTACCACAGAGGCAGTAGGGACGGCAGAGAAAGCCTACCGACTAAGGCAGGGAATAAGCCGGGAACTAGTGGAAAAGGCAGGGAGGAGGAAAAGCAGGCTGGCAGGAAGTTCCCAACTTTACGTGTTATAATTGTGGGAAAGATGGTCACATAGCATCTATGCGCTTTTCTCCGAAGAAGGAGACAAGAAAAGGGAAAACAGCAATCCCGACTGGTTGCATTGAGCCGGTCAACAGATCGATGAAGAAGGCGAAGTTTGATAGAGCCCAAGAGGGGCGTGAGAAGTTTATCTAGGAAGGGATGGTATCTGTGAAGGAGGGAGAAACCCCAGTTCCAGTGCGGATCTGGAGAGATACTGGTGACGTGTATTCAGCTGCGAAAATTACAAGCAAGCCTGTAAGTGCTGAGGACCTGCCAATAGATTCCAAGATTTATCTCGCATGCGCAATAACTCGCAACATGTCTAGAGAGGCGGCAGAGATAGGAACCAGTTTAAATTAGTCCAGTTTTGATTTAGCAGAGATGCTTTTACCGACCTTGTATAAAAAGCGTTTGCGAATCAGAAGGAAAAAGATAGTGGAGCTAAGGAAAGTAACGGAGACTGAGCAGATTTAGCGTTGTCAAGGAACGGAATTTTGAACCTTGCCCACAAGATACCCCTACGTGGACACTTAGGAGTGAGGATGGAGGTTAGATGAGAAACAGATGGGGCAGTTAGAAGTTCCAGGGTTGGACACGGATGAACTGTCTGGCTTGACAGAGCTGTTTTCAGTTGAAAAAGTTCAATGTGTTCACAATGATATAAGGGTAGTCCTAGTTGAAAAGGATGCCGGTACGTTGAGGGAGTCTGCTGGGTTAGCAGACGAGATTGTTTTAACCCGCAAGGTTGAGATTACTCCGAAGGGGAGTTGCCCAGAGAGTAACTGGGAGGATCAGGGGAACTTAGAATTTGAAAGGGGAACTGGTATTGAAAGACTAGAAGAGGCAGATGTCCCGTTTGCTTGTGTTCAGGATGTGAAGGATGTGGAGTCACAGGATACTGAACCTAGTGTTGAAGCTCTGGAAAAGACTGAGGTATCTGATTTAGTTGAAAACGAATGCAGTCCTTTTGGGTCAGATAGACTTGGTTCAGTGAAGAAATGGTTAATATTGGCACCGGGAGAAAGTGAGAATTCTCAGTTACTTGTGTTAAAAGTTAGTGAGGAGAAGAAAGCTGGTGAGATGGATGTAATTGAAGATATTGAAGGAAAAAGTATTGTTTCTAAACTTCTGATTAAAATAAATTTAAAGTCTGGATTGATTTTTGAAGCCTTAACCGTGCTGAAGGGACAATGGCTTGTTAACAAGGTGCTGTGAGTCAATTACAGTTTGTTTTGAAATTTAAGGATAAACAACTTGATGTTGTTCAAGGATGTGATTTGGAGAGGCAGAATTTAAAGTGTTGTTTTGATCAAGAGGGATCACCTGCAGATGTTAAACTGGAAACTAATAGAATTAAAAGTCGTGAAGATAAAATTAATGACCTGCTAAAAATTAATGAGTGGTTTGGAAGTTCAGCAAATGGGCTTAGTTTGGAAAACATTGGTGATAGGATAGCTCCTGTGAAAGGAGTATGTGAAGGCCAATTCCACACTGGTGAGCAAGCTAGCCATGTGAGCGTTAAGTGGAAGAGAGGCAAGGGTTGACCAAAGGCTACTTTGAATAACAGGATCTGGTTCCGCGGGAATTTCATTTTTTATTTTAACAAAGCATGTGAGTAATAAAGACAACATAATGGAAGATTGAATGTTAAGTTTGAAAGTAAAATAGAGATTAGTATTTGCACAAACGTCTGTAATGTACTACATTATAATCACACATGTATTGATTCACACTTTGCAATATACACTTAAGCCAAGAACACAACCCATTGATATTTTTGGCTAACATGAAAAATAATAATAGGAGCTTATTAAGTTGGAGTCTGTTGTTACAAGAATTCGATATTAAAATGCAACATGTAAAGAGGAGTGATAATGTAGTTGCTGATTTCTTTAAGCAGATGTTAATTTGAAAGTGTTTCTGTATTATTATTGTAGTTGATACCACTTCTATATTTTGTTAAACTCTGTAATTTAGTAATGTGCTTTATTAGTTAATTTTCACCCTGCTGAAAAATCCTAGAATGATGGGGGTTTTATAAGTGATGAACGGACCTGATGGAAATGGGGTGCAGAGTTAACCATCCCCCCCTCCCCGAGAACTATGAACTATTGCTGTTGCTATGCTGCTACTGAAAGAGAGAGATGACGCCCAGGCAAGAACATCTGCTGTAGTTAAGAGGGAGAGAGGGACTGCTGAATTATTGTATTTTGACTCTTCCTGGATTATTTATCTTTCACTACAAAGACTTTACTTTGCTCATTAACATTCCTCAGGAGACAGCAGGAGTGGCCTGATTTGATGGACAAAGTCATTCAGAGCTGATGGATAGCTGAGACTCCGTGAGTAGGGATAAAAGACAGGTCTGGAGAGACACGCTTCAGACACAACAGAGGACACTGACTGAATGTTGCGTACCCACAGGAAAGGTGGGGGCTTCGGAGACCGAATCAGGAGATCTGTCAATTCAACTCACAGCGTTACGGCAGGGTCGGTGGGGACGTGTGTGTGCCCACTCCTGCCAGAGTGACGAGTCCACCACAGAAGAACTGACTAGCTGAAGAACAGAGGGGTCATAACTGAATGACCACAACGATACGACGGAACTACCTAATGCAACCACCTAATCTCTCGCTCTCTCTCTCCAACGACTTCAACACAACAATCATAAACTACCTCAGCATGTATGAACTGAACTGAACTTTATACTTTTCTGTGACAAGTCATTTACCCATAGACATTGATAGAGCTTGTTTATTATTGCTTATTATTATTCCTACACTTTTAGGTTTATTATTGCTAACTTGTTTTATATGCATATTTGCATTCCTGATACTGTATTGCATATTTGACTAATAAACACCTTTTGTTTTGGTACCACCAGACTCCAAAGGATATTTCTGTCTTTGCTGGTCTGACACCTAGTTACGGGGTACGTAACACAACACACTCCCCAAAGATGGACAAACAGCGATAAGAACATAAGATAGATGAACAGAATTAGGCCGTTTGGTCCATCGAGTCTGTTCCACAAATTCATCATTGCTGATCCATTTTCTTCTCAGCCCTAATTAACTGCCTTCTCCGCATAACCGTTCATGCCCTGAAAAATCAAGAACCTATCAAACTTTGTGTTAAATATACCCAATAAATTGACCTCCATAGCTGCCTCTAATAATGAACTCCACAAATTCACAAATCACTGGCAATATAAATTCCTCCTAACTCTTTTCTAAATTGACGTGCCTCTTATCTGTGGCTGTCTCCTTTGGCTCTCAACACCCTATCACAGGAAACATTATCTGGACATCTATTGAGGCCTTTAATATTTGTTACCGTTCACTGAGATTCCAGCACCGCGTTCTTTTAATTTCCAATGAATACAGGCTCAGAGACATCAAACCGTCCTCATGTTGGTAACCCCCTCATTTCCAGAATTACTCTTGTGGAACTCCTCCGAACTCCTTCCAGTATCAAGTCATTTTTTTCAGATATGGGCCCCAAACACTTGTGTGTGTGTGTGTGTGTGTGTGTGTGTGTGTGTGTGTGTGTGTGTGTGTGTGTGTGTGTGTGTGTGTGTGTGTGTGTGTGTGTGTGTGTGTGTGTGTGTGTGTGTGTGTGTGTGTGTGTGTATGTGTCGCCCTCGCGTGCACGCGAGGCTGAATGCAAGAAGTGAGTTGAGTGAACTAGGGCTTATAGCTTTGCAAAGGAGGAGGAGAAGAGGTGACTTGACAGAGATGTATGAGATGATAAGAAGCCATGATTGATTAGACAGCCACAGATACTTCCCGAGGACAGAAATGGGTATCAGAACTTGGCATGATTTTGAGGTGATTTGAGGATGTCAAGGGTAGTTCCTTACGCAGAGGTTAGTGGGTTCGTAGACTGTGCTACCAGGGATGTTGTCAGAACCCAATACCTTATGGGCAGTAAGAAATTCTAATATATGCGCATGGATGACATAAAAATGAAGGGTTATGTGATAAGGAAGTGAAAGATCGTTCTAGAAGTGGCACAAGATTCTGGGACAAATGGATTCCACTGCCCTTATATGTTTTATCTTGTATTATCTCTGTGTTTCAGCATGTGGAAAATGCATGCACGAGTGCTTGTGGTGTGCCTGGTGTGTAAGTGGTGTGAGGAGAGTTTGCAAGTTTTCCCTTTAGTGCTGCGGCTTTGCTCTCGAATGCTGTGGGTTCTTCTCAGAGATGAACTACGCCCGGCATCAATGTGTGTATCGGCCGCTAAAAATTGCCCACTTAGTTAATGGCCAGTGGCAAAACTTGAATCTGGCGTGACGTGTGACGACATGGATACACGCTGCCTTAATTGCGAGGGGTTTTGTAGGCAGGTATCCTCCCAACATACAGAGATAGACAGCAGAGGTAGTGGGACAGTTGAAGGGATCGGATCCTGAGAATGAATAGGCGGGCTGCCATGGGGGCACAACGTCAGAGAACAGGGAAACAGGCATCGAGTCCTGGAATCCCAATCAAATCCTTCCAGGTTTCTCTCACCCACCCAGATGGAAATGTCATTAACGGGGACCAATTAACTTACCTGCTCATGGTTCCGTAAAATGGTCAGGGAAAGCGACGGGGATTAGGCCTAGGCTATGGACTTACTTTGAAGAACATAACATAGAGCATAAAGTATATACCACCCAACAAAGAGCAGTACAGCAATGAAAGAGGCTTTATAGATCACAGTGTTGTGCCAAACAAAACAAAAAACTAGTGATTAAATGCTTAACTAAACTAATTATGTAACAGCAAACTCGCTTTGTAATAATCATCAGGGTTGCACAGATGGAAATCTGTAATTACAGATAAGTACCTTTATGGTATCAAAGGGAGGGCACGTGAACTTAAATAAACAAAGTACCCGTGAGCACCGATTACTAAGTTTTCATGACCTTCGATTGTTACATACCCCGTAACTGGGTGTCTTACCAGCAAAGATAGAAGTATCCGTTGGAGTCTGGTACTATTTTCAAAACTGTGTTTATTAGTAAAATATACAAATCAATATCAACAATGCAAATATACAGATAATACACGTTAGCAATACTAAACCTAAAAGTGTGGGTATAATAATAATCAATAATAAACAAGCTCTATCGTTGTCTTGGGGATAATGAATTATCATGGGAAAGTTTAAAGTTCAGTTCTGTTCATGTCGGCTGAGGTAGTTGTTGATTCTTTTGTTGTAACTGTTCGAGGGAGGGGGAGAGAGAGAGAGAGAGAGAGAGAGAGAGAGAGAGAGAGAGAGAGAGAGAGAGAGAGAGAGAGAGAGAGAGAGAGAGAGAGAGAGAGAGAGAGAGAGAGAGAGAGAGAGAGAGAGAGAGAGAGAGAGAGAGAGAGCAAACAGTGACAGCTACAGTCATTCAAACCTTCCTTTACTTTCTTGATACGTCGATGTGTTGATGTGGCCATTCATGTATGACCCTTCTGTCCTTTAGCTAGACCGTTCTTCTATGGTGGACTCGTCACCCAGGCAAGGCTGGACACACACACAAGCCCCCTCCGGCCATGCTATAAACACTGTGAGTTAAAATTGACCGATCTTTCGTTCGGTCTTGGATGCCCCACACTTTTCTCGTGGGTTCCAACACTTAAGCAGTGCTCACTAGTGTGTCTCATGGTGCGTCTGAGGGGTATCTCCCCAGACCTCACTTTATCCCTACTCACGGGGTCTCAGGTGTCAATCAGTTTTGAATGGCTTAGCCCATCAAACCAGCCCACTCCGGCTGTCCACTGAACAATTTTAATGAACGTAATGGTACCAAGTATACAGCCCTCTCCAAAAGACATAACAGTAAATCAATGGCTCCTCTCCTCTCTCTTATCAGCAGCAGATGTTCCAACTTGTTTTCCTCTTATCTGTGCCTCTCTTTCATTCTCTCTCATGAGCATCGTGGTAACAGTAACAGTTTGTGATTCTCCCAGGGGAGGGGGACTTGGGCTACTCTGTACCCTTCTGCCCATCAGAGTGGTTCATCCTTCGTAACACCCCCATCCTTCTTGGAATTTTCACCAAAGGGGAAACTTAACTAGTACAGCGTTTTACAGGATTACAGAGTTTAGCAAAAATACAAAAGTGTTTTTAAGTACAAAGCAATTCAGATATACCTTCAGCTTAGCATCTAGATAACCAGTTAGCGATAACATTGTCTCTTCCTTTAATATGGTGTATTGTAATATATTAATATCTTGTATCTTAATAAATTTCTGTAGCATCAGACTCCAATTTAATAACCACCTATTTTATTCCTTTCCATCAGCAAAAAACACTAATGGGTTGTAATCTTAGCTTAAGTGTATAATAAAACATTTGAACCAATAAATGTGTGATTATACTGTAGTACGTTACAAAAGTTTGTGCAAATACTAATCTCTATTTTACTTTAAAATTTAACAGTCAATCTTCCATGATGTTTTTATCTTTCACATGTTTTGTCAAAATCCCTCAAAAACCAGATCCTGTGACATTTGTCAACCTTTGCCCCTTTTCCACTTAATTCTGAAATGGTTGGCTTGCATACTTGCATAAGTTTGGAATAGGTTTTCGCATACTCCTTTCATAGGGGTTATCTTATCACCAATGTTTTCCAAACTTAGCCCATTTTCTGAACTTCCACACACTTCTGTATTTTTAAGCAAGTCATTAATTTTATCTTCAGGACCCTTCATTCTATTAGTTTTCAGTTTATCATCGGCAAGTGATCCCTCTTTGTCAAAACAACACTTTTGATTCTGTCCCTCCAAATCACATCCTTGAATAACATCAGCAAGTTGTTTACCTTTACATTCTAAAACAAACTTTAATTGATTCACAGGCACCTTGTTAACAAGTCATTGTTCCTTCAACCTGGTTACTGTTTCTAAAACCAATTCAGACTTTAAATTTTCTTTATTCTATTTAGGAACAACACCTTCCCCTTCTCCTTCAATAATATTCATATTACCACCATTCATCTCCTCACTAACTTTTAACACACCTTCTAACACAAACAACTGAGAATTCTCACTCTCAACTGGTACCAAGGTTAACCCTTTCTTCACTGAACCATGTCCATCTGACCCAAAAGGACTGCATTCCTTTTCAACTAAATCAGATACCTCGGACTTTTTCTGAGTTTGAATACTAGGTTCAGTGTCATGTGCATCCACATCTTAAACACACTCAAACGGGACATCTACCTCTTCCAGGCTTTCCATACCTGTCCCTTTTTTCAAATTCTAAGTTCCACTGATCGTCCCAGTTACACTATGGGCAACTCCCATCCGGTGTAAACTCAACCCTGCGGGTTGAAACAACTTCATCTGCTAACCCAGCAGACTCCTTCAAGGTAATGACATCCTTTTCATCTAGGACTGCCCTTATATCATTATTGGGAACACATTTAAAATTTTCAACTTCTTTAAATTGCTCTGTCAAGCCAGACAGATCATTCATGTCCAACCCTGGACCTTCTAATTGCCTTATCTGTTTCTCATCTTTACTCTGTGCCTCTATAAAGTCCCTCTTGGCTAAGGGTAGGTCTACCTCCTCTCCTTTACTATCTTTCACCTCCCTATTCTCCGTTTCACCATCCCCTAACGCCTCTTGGTACAGGTTCGGTAAAAACGTCTCAGCCAAATCAACACTGGACTCATTTAAACTGTCCTCTTTCTCAGCTGCCTTTCTCGACATGCTGCGAGTGATTATGCATGCGGGATAGATCTTAGAATCTAGGGGTGGGTCCTCAGCCCTCACAGGCTTGCTCGTTAATTTCACTGCTGAACACACGACACCACCTGCTAAATCATTACCTAGAAGGACGTCCACGCCGTCTCTCGGTAATTCTGACCGCACCCCTACTTCGACTGCTCCAGATACTAGGTCACATCTTAAAATGATCCCATGCAAAGACACAGCTTCTGTCCCTTTCCCTATACCTCTTAAAACTACCTCTCCACTCTCAGGACCAAAATATAACACCTTATTTAGGATCAATGACTGATCACCCCGAGTATCTCTCCAGATTCTCACTGGAACTGGGGTCTGTCCTTCTTTCACGGACACCGTCCCTTCTGAAATAAATTTCTCCCGCCCCTCTCATACTCTATCTACCTTTGCCTTCCTCGTCAATTTGCTGATCGACTCAATACACCCTGTAGGGACTGCCGTTTTCCCTTTTCCTGTCTCCTTCTTCGGAACAAAGCACTTAGATGCAATATTACCAACCTTTCCACAATTATAACAGGTCAAGCCAGGAACCTTCCTGCCAGCCTGATTTTCCTCCTCCTCACCTTTTCCACTAGCTCCCGGCCTACTCTCTACCTTAGCCGGTGGACTTCCTCTACCTTCCCCACTGTCTTTCTGCTAACTCTTATTCGAGGAAAATCTTGACTTGTGGGTTAGGGCATATTCATCTGCGAACCTAGCAAATTCCGTTATTGACTTATTCGGCTTCTCGTTCAGATACATCCTGATAATTTTCGAAACACAACCTTTAAATTCCTCAATCAGAATTAACTCTCTGAAACGATGGAAATACTCCTCCACCTTTTCTGCAGCACACCAGCGATCCAAGAGCACACCCTTTTCATAGGCAAAGTCTGCATACGTCTGATTCCACAGTTTCTTTAAATCTCTGAACTTTTGTCTATATACCTCAGGTACCAATTCATAGACCCGAAGGATAGCCTGCTTTATTTCCTCATAATCCTCAGACTTGTCCATGGACAATGCCGCATATGCCCGTTGAGCCTTCCCTTTTAATGCACTTTGTACCAACGCCACCCACTGATTTGTGGGCCACATCTGATTCACTACCTCCTTTTCAAAATGCAAGAAGTAACAATCAACATCCGTCTCCTCGAACCGAGGTACTAACCTAAACTCCCTGATTACATTAAACTTCTCCTCTCTTGCGCCTTCCTCTTGGTCTTTTCCCTGTTGCTTTAACCTCGCCATGTCCAGCGCATGCTGCCTATCTCTCTCCTTTTCCCTTTCCTCCATCTCCATCCGCCTTTCAGTTTCCTCTTTCCTCCTTTCAGCTTTCCTTTCTTCCTCCTCTGCTTACAGCTGTTTTAACCTAAGTTCATGCTCCCTCTGTTTCTCTTTCTCCTTTAGCTGGAGCTCAAACTCCCTATTCTTCCGTTCCGCGTCCAACCTTAATTTTTCCAACTCTAACTGAACCACCCCAACAACTGGTTTCTTTTCATGGATAAGTTCCAATACCCCCGGCATGAACACAACCTCGGATATATAATACTGGGCTAAGGCCCTCTGTATCTCCCACTTTTTCATTGACGACTTCACCTCTGTGAGATTTAAACCTTTCGCAATATTCACCAAGTCCGTCTTTTTGGCACTCTCCAGCGCCTTCAAAGTCGGGTTTTCTATAAATTTGTCTACATCCATCTTTGATGGTTTCCCGTCTGGTTACCCACACGACCTGAGCAAATAATGGACTTATAGCCCGATTCACTGCCCCCCAATCTGGTATCAAATCCCGAGACGAGGCCCCAATTTGTTACGTACCCCGTAACTGGGTGTCTTACCAGCAAAGATAGAAGTATCCGTTGGAATCTGGTACTATTTTCTAAACAATGTTTATTAGTAAAATATACAAATCAATATCAACAATGCAAATATACAGATAATACACGTTAGCAATACTAAACCTAAATGTGTGGGTATAATAATAATCAATAATAAACAAGCTCTATCGTTGTCTTGGGGATAATAAATTATCATGGGAAAGTTTAAAGTTCAGATCTGTTCATGTACGCTGAGGTAGTTGTTGATTCTTTTGTTGTAACTGTTGGAGGGAGGGAGAGAGACAGAGCGAGAGAGAGGGAGAGACAGAGAGGGAGAGAGAGAGAGAGAGGGGGGGGAGAGAGAGAGAGAGAGCAAACAGTGACAGCTACAGTCATTCAATCCGTACTTTACTTTCTTAATCCGTCGATGTGTTGTTGTGGCCATTCAGGTATGACCCCTCTGTATGTTAGCTAGACCGTTCTTCTATGGTGGAATCGTCACCCAGGCAAGGTGGACGCACACACAAGCCCCCACCGGCCTCGCTATAAACACTGTGAGTTAAAATTGACCGATCCATCTGAGGGGTCAAATGATCTCTTACACAGCAAATCTCAATAGAAGATCCCCTGCAGATCGAGCAGACCTCATTAACCAGATTAAAGATTTGGATCAAATATATGCCCAAACTAAGAACCCTGAATTATACAAGAAGCGCGTTGAACTCCAAACTAAACTTAACCTTCTGTCCACTCAACCTGTCGAACGCCAACTTCTTGAAAGCAAGAGTTGCTTTTACATTCATGGGGATAAGTCTAGTAAATTCCTACCCAGTCAGCTGAGGCGTTCCAAAGCCAAACAACATATTACAAAGATCCGGAAGGAGAACGGAGACTTTACATCGGATCATTTAGAAATTAATGACGCATTTAAAAATTTTTATTCTCGGCTTTATTCCTCTGAATCCCTGAATGACAATATCTCTGTGGATCAATTTTTACAGAATCTGAATATCCCCTCACTTTCATCTGATTCCAAAGCCAAACTCAATGCGCCTATATCACCAGAAGAAATATATTTTGCAATTTCTGCACTGTCCTCAGGGAAATCGCCTGGACCTGATGGGTTCCCTGTGGAATTTTATAAATCATTCTCTTCACTTCTTTCTCCTCAGTTACTTTCAGTATTATCTGACTCGTTTAATTACGGCAAATTGCCACCCTCTTTCAATGAGAAATCTATTATTCTTCTTTTAAAAAAGGGCAAATACCCAACAGAGTGTTCCTCATACAGGCCGATCTCTCTGCTCAATGTTGATGTAAACATCTTAGCTAAAGTGTTAGCTCATAGATTAGAAACCATTATTCCCTCCATTATCTCTGATGACCGAACAGGCTTTATTAAAAACTGTCTCCCTTTTTTTAACATTCGGCGTCTATTTAATATTTTATACTCAGTTCCAACTGGGACTCCTGAATGTGTTATCTCCCTTGATGTGGAGAAAGCATTTGATCGTATATAGTGGAACTACCTTTTTGCAGTCTTAGAAAAAATTGACCTCGGCCAAAGTTTCATCTCTTGGATCCAATTGCTGTACCTGTGTCCTACTGCTTCTGTTCTAACTAATTTTCAGAAATCCCAAGTATTTAATTTCAAACGTGGCACCCGTCAGGGATGCCCCTTAAGTCCCTTTCTCTTTGATTTGGCTATAGAACCTCTGGCGATAGCATTTCGAAATTGTACTGAATTGACCGGGATTTGGAGAGGGGTTGTTGAGCATAAAGTTTCTCTCTATGCTGATGACTTATTACTCTTTCTCTCAAATCCGTCTACATCCTTACCTCTAATATTTCACTTCTTGACCAGTTTAGCCAGATCTCTGGCTATAAACTCAACTTACATAACAGTGAAATTTTCCCAATTAACAAAGAAGCACAAGAACTAATATTTCGTGATCTCCCTTTTAAAGTAGTCCATAATCAATTTACTTATCTTGGAATTACAGTCACAAGGAACTTTAAAGATCTCTTTCGTGAAAACTTTGTCAATCTTTCATATACTATAAAACAGAGTCTGGTACAATGGTCACCTCTATCTATGTCCTTGGTAGGTCGTATTAATGTTGTTAAAATGTATGTTCTCCCCAAATTTTTATACTTATTCCAATCTATCCCAAATGTTATTCCTAAATCCTTTTTTGATTCCTTAGACTCTATTATTTTGTCATATCTGTGGCAGAATAAGCGCTCTAGAATTAATAAAATCCACCTCCAGAAATCTAAAAAAGAGGGTGGCATAGCTTTACCTAACTTTCGCTTATATTACTGGGCAGCTAATATACGTTGTGCTGCTTTCTGGTCTTTCTTCCACGGTCAACCCGAGTGCCCTAAGTGGGTGGCAATGGAGTTGAACTCCACTAAAGAATTATCTATATCTACACTTCTTGGCTCTGCACTCCCTAGCAGTCTACCCAGATCAGCAGCTAACCCTCTGGTTAGACACACTTTGCGTATATGGGCTCAGTACAGGAAATGCTATGGTTTCCAGGGGTTTTCCGTTTCTAGCCCTGTCGCACATAATCACCTTTTTTTTACCTACTACGTACGATTCAGCATTCCATGTTTGGTACAGGAAGGGCATTAGACATTTTGAAGATCTCTTCATTGATAATCGCTTCGCTTCTTTTCAGCAGCTCTCCGTTAAGTTCAACCTGCCTAACGCTCACTTTTTCAGATATCTCCAAATCCGACACTTTACTGCTCCATTAATTCCTAACTTTCCTGAAATGCCTGCGAAAAATGCTATGGACCTATTTCTTACCATTAATCCACTAGGTAAATGTTTAATTTCAATTATCCAAGATAAACTAGCAGCCTTACGACGGGCCCCTCTGGATAAAATTAAAATGGCCTGGGAGCAGGATTTAAATATCTCCTTATCCGAGGAGAGCTGGGACTCAGTTCTCAAATCGGTTAACTCAACCTCCCTTTGTGCTCGCCATTGCCTCTTACAGTTTAAGATTGTTCATAGAGCCCATATGTCTAAATCTAAACTATCTCGCTTCTACCCTGGCATTAGTCCGCTCTGTGATAAATGCAAGAGGGACGTGGCCTATCTCCTCCATATGTACTGGTTCTGCCGTAGCTTGGAGAAATTTTGGAAATATGTCTTCACTACATTATCGGGTATTCTAAATCAGCACCTAGAACCTAACCCCTTAATTGCTCTGTTCGATTTTTGGGGCGAGACAGATTTATGTCTGGGTCCGACCAAATGCAGAATACTACCCTTTGCCTCTCTCCTGGCGAGACGCTTGATCCTCCTTAGATGGAGAGATGTTGCCCCGCCCACTCATGCGCAATGGCTTAACGACATTATGGCCTGCTTGGACCTCGAAAAAATTCATTATTCAGTTCTTAATTCGGATCTAAAGTTCCATAAGATCTGGGGACCTTTTATCGAGTACTTTCATAACCTTCCTCCTGACTAGGGTTTTTTTTTCCTTCTTTTTTTTCTTCTTTTCGGTCCCTTGCTTTCAGCTCCCTTTTTCTTTTCTGGTAGTAGGCATTATTACCCTCTGTTGCTAAGTGTATTCACAGTCTGGGAGTTTGACTGTCCGAACTTATACTCTTTATACTGTGTGGTGGTTGGTCTGGAGTTGTTGTTGTTTATTTTTCTTGTGTTGTGGGGCTTGGGGAGGACACTAAGCTCACTTGTCTTTAATTTAGGTGCTTTTTTGTTTAATTCTCTTGCTTTGTAGCACATTGTTATTGTATGCTTAATCTTGCACTGTATTAATGCTCCTCATTGGGATTTGGGGTTTTTAATTTTGTAAAATGTTTTGAAAAACTAATAATTTTTTTTTTAAAAAATGACCGATCCTTCTTTCGGTCTCCGATGCCCCACACTTTTCTCGTGCGTTCCAATACTTAAGCAGGGCTCACTAGTGAGTCTCCTGGTGCGTCTGAGGGGTGTCTCCCCAGACCTCATTTTATCCCTACTCACGGGGTCTCAGGTGTCAATCAGTTTTGAATGGCTCAGCCCATCAAACCAGCCCACTCCGGCTGTCCACTGAGGAATTTTGATGAAAAGAATGGTACCAAGTAAACAGCCCTCCCCAAAAGACGTAATAGTAAATCAATGGCTCCTCTCTCTTATCAGCAGCAGATGTTCCAACTGGTTTTCCTCTTATCTGTGTCTCTCTCTCATTCTCTCTTATGGGCATCGTGGTAACAGTAACAGTTTGTGATTCTCCCAGGGGAGGGAGACATGGGCAACTCTGTACCCTTCTGCCCATCAGAGTTGTTCATCCTTCGTAACACGATGAACAGTGAAACGATGGGAAGGATAATACTAATTCAAAAGGAATATTTGCTCTTGAGCGTGTGTTCCTCATAGTCCCGTTTCAAATGTCCACCTCTGCAGGTACCTGACATCGAAAGTGAACACTGTCGGCACACCAGACGCGTCCGCTTTAATATTCATTTCTTACCATTTCAAACATTGCAATTCAGTGGCATTGGATGCGCGTCACGTGTTTAAACTTCATCAACTTCATCTTGGCTCTGCTCCCAGCTAGTATCTATTGATTTCCCTCTTCACAGTAAGTGCAATCGTTGTTTTTGGCTCTTTGTTCGCCATCAGCAACCAGCTTGAATCCCTTGGGGCAAATGCAGAACTCTGCAGTCGCGCAACTGCGTGTTATATTCAACCAATGAGCAACACCTGAATAGCTTCTTATTTGTAAATGATCCCTAGCTCAGCAGTTTACTCGAGGCATCGATAAAGTACTGACCAAGCCGAGTGAATTTAGCTCACACAATGGAAAACAGAGTCTCTTCATAACTTCCATCTCCTTTCCCATGGCAAGAACAAAGGTAATTTGTCCATCTGATTCCACTGTCCATTATTCTATCAAATTCACTGATTTGTAGACTTTCGTCCCAGTCATCCTGTCTGCCTACGGAATGCCTTGATTCCCTGTCATTCAATGGTGAGTTTAGCGCGCTCTTCGAACGCCGCTATCACACCTACATCCACACGACCCATTTCAGCGCTTTGCATGCACCCATAATTTGTTGTGTGAAAAATGTAGTCCACGCATCTTATTTGAAAGTATCCTTTCACACTCTAAATTTGTGTTCTTTGAGACTGGATATTTTTATTCTGGCAAAATATACCAACAGTCTACTCTATTCACGCTTCTCATAAGCCTATAACCTTCTATATACCCCTTGCAATATTCGAGAAGTGTCATTGAGATCCGCCCTCATTCGTATAATCTTCGTTGAATACAGCCCCAGAGCTATCAAATCCTCCTCATGTGTTAACCATTTATTCCTCGGATCATTCTTGCGAACTTCCTCTGATCGCTCTCTGATGCTAAGATATGAACCAAAATTCTCACTATTTATGAACTGAACCGTTCTGCCAATAATTCAACCCTCAATCTGCCTCAGTACTGATGAGTTAACCCTGCTTCTAACTCTGATTCCCGAACCAGTACAACACGATTTCCCTGAACTACACTCAGATTCATACTTAGGTTCTACACAACATCACTCTCAAGAAACCCAGGGTGAGAGTTGGGGGTTCGGGTGTATAGTTATGAGAGAATACTATCAATACCCTCCGTCACCGAAAGAAGTGAGATTTCCTGCAGAGAACCCTGTCTCTGGGGAGCGAACTTTGCCAGTAGGCCTGCAGTAATGAGATCCCTATTACTATCACTGCACCAACACAAGATGCAGAATGGTGCCCCATCAGCTTTAAGAGAACACCATGTTCAAATCACAGGTCCTTGCAAAGCCAAAGGAGGCTATTCAAATTGGGCTCAGCAGAAGAGATTGTGAAGATGTTCGAAATACAGCTTAACAACTAAGAAATACTGAGGGAACTCCGCAAGATAGACGGCAACTATGGAGAGGGATAAAATCCAGTGACGACTTTTGAACGACGACTAGAAATACACTCTGTACACTTTGTCAAGCCTGCCATCCACACTCAGGTCTGTCGTTGAAGTCCCTTTGGCTGTCTGCTTGTTCCACATCCCCAGCACCTTCAGAGTGAAAATGCTTGCCCTTCATGTTTAACATATTTTCCCTCTCTCCTTAAATCTATTCTCATAATATCTGATTGCTCTTTGCTGAAAATAAGACTCTGACTTCTGTTTGTTGAGTGTGGAACTTTTATTCACCCCCTTCTCACTGTGTGACAGGAGGGGTCTCAGGATTTATTAGCCATTCAGTCACTTACTGTGTTCAACGACTGGGCAAAGGAAGAGCTCCCATCAGCGTGTGGTTTGAAAGTAAAATTATAATCAGGGTTTTTTTAATCGATTTTGTGTTGCGCGAGGCGGGACCCCATTAGTAGCGCTTCGACTCGGTTCTAACTCAGTCTGACTCCTGGAGTATGCTCTCCGTGAGTTGTATATCTCCGGTCTGTGGGGGATGGCGACATTAATTTACCGAAATAGGACCTGCAGCAGAGTGAGGAATGATTTGGCAGAAAACAGCTCGGGGACTGATAGAGTCACATGGAACTAAGGGAGACGCCTCTCTACGCAAATGTTCTACATCATTGTGCGATTGTGGTATAGTGGTGAGCATAGTTGCCTTCCAAGCAGTTGACTCGGGTTCAATCCCCGGCTATTGCAGGTTGTAAACTACATAACACATAATGCTCTTACGTAGACACGATCTACGCAGAACTCCAAGGGCGAAATAATCGACTCACGCTAATTCACGCGATGAATGTAAATTGATTCATTGATTCCTGTCGTGGATCAGAGATGGAATCAACGTCCCTCAAGAGTTTCCCATTAAATCTTGTTCTGACTCTATTCCAGATTAAACAAGAATGGACACTTCACAGGAAGGATCAATAGGATTTGTAAAGCGTTGCCCGAACGTTGCCTGATTACAGTTTTTGAATGTGTTTGCCTTCATTAGAAATTAATGAAAATTAATGATCTGGATGATTGGGTGGTAAATTGGATTAGAATGTATGCAGATGATACTAAGGTAGGTGGTGCTGTGGATAATGAAGTCGGTTTTCAAAGCTTGCAGACAGTTTCGGTCAGTTAGAAGAGTGTGCTGAAAGATGGCAGATGGCGTTTAATGCTGATAAGTGTGAAGTGCTACATTTTGGTAGAAATATCAAAATAGGACATACATGTTAAATTTTAGGTCATTGAAGAATGCAGTAGAACAGTGTGATTTAGGAATTATGGTGCATAGTTTCCTGAAGATGGAATCTCATGTTGATAGGTTGGTGAATGCAGACTTCCGGTGGCTTCAATGGAGTAGGTTGCAGTAGCTACGTGCTCCGAAATTATTCGCTTACTTTGCTGTTGAAACCTATCTCGGTAAGAGCACCATGAGTAGGAAAAAGTCTACAAAAAGAGGTTACTTTAGAGACATTGACTGAAATGTTTCAACAAATGACAGAAAGACTCGAAAAAATGGATAAACTGGATGACTTGGAGTCCAGGTTTGACTAGTTACAGAATTCCTCCGACCTAGTTAAATCTGAACTGAAATCGCTTAATCGGAAACTTGGAATTATACAGCAGACTGTGAATGTCCATGAAACTCGTATTAAGCTACATGAAGAATCTCTGCCGGTGTTGCAGAAGGATATCGAAGGTCACAAGAAAACTTCTAAGAAACAACCTAAAAAATACGACGCGTCATTGAAGAAACTGACAGATTTGGAGACCAGGAACCAAAGGTACAATATCAGAATTCTTGGGCTGCCTGAAAAACTTGAGGGTAATCAACCTATCGATTTTTGTGCTCAAATGTTGAAAGAATTATTCCCTGATATATTATCGGAACTACCAAAATCTGAACGCGTTCACCGAGTGACCCCGCCTAATTGGGATTCTGCCAAACCTCGCTCTATTATCATTCGCTTTTATGACTATCAGGTTAAAGAATGGATTCTCCGTGAATAAAGGAAGAAACGCCTACAACAATTTCGTGATCAACAGTTTCAGATCGTTCAAGTTTACCCACCGGAAGTCCTAAAAGTTAGACAGGCTTCTAAAGAGGTCATGTCTGATATTTTTTAAGCTTGGCTGTCGCCTTTCTCTCAGAGATCCGTGTAAACCCAAGGTTACTACTTCTGATAATAAGGTTTCTTGGTTTACGAAGCCTGAAGAAGCTAAGAAATTTTTACATAGTCTCCATACTTAAATTCAACCTTGAATATTTCTCTTTATGCCAAATGTTTTAATTTCATGTGTTCAATTAAGTAAGTGGCGCTTTGTTGATAACAAGGTTTCTTGGTTTACGAAGCCTTAATCATTTGTTTGAGTAAGTAATTGGCGCTTTGGTATCTTTCAAACTATGCAAAATATGCAGGCAGACCACATCCATTTTCTCTTTTACTGTTAACCGCCATTACACGGGTTCTCTAATGTTACTTTTTCGCATCTCTTTTTAAACAAAACGTTATATTATTTCAATGTTATGTTGCTTTTTACCTTCTTTTTAGTAATTTGACTGAAAGTATTTATGTAGGGTGTTCATGTAGTAACTACTGAGGAATGAAACTATAGGGTGTTTTGCTTTACTTTAAATTCATTCTGATTTTTCCTGTCTTTTAATTATTTATATACTATTCGGTCTTTTACTGCGTTTTCAATAGTATGCAATATTCTATATTTCTTATTGCTGGCTTTTGGTTTTTTCAATATTTTACCATTTTGTCGTTTTGTTATTTTATCTCCCTTGAATGCCTTAAATTAGTCATGTAGGAAACTATCTAAACCGCTTGCCTTTCTAATTATTTTATTATTTGTTTCATTACTCCTTTTTTTGCACCCGAAAGCATATGTTGTTTTCCTTATTGGCTTTTACGAATATTTGATTTTATTGTCTTTCCTTTTGGCCGAGGCTAATACTTATATTTTCCAATGATTTTTTTCGTAAATAGCGAAGTTATTTACTTTGATTTTTTTTGTATATATATATTTACAATAATTTATTCAGCACAGCTCTTCACATATATTTTCTAGAGCCACCGGAGATTTCGGTTGGGATCGTTAGAATTAGTCTTCAGCCTCCGTTGGCTGATTTCTCTCTTTGGGGGGAGGGAGGGTGGAAATGAGTTCTTCCAGAAAGCTGATTGCATGTTTTTACTGTTCTATTTATTCACAATCTACATGTCTGTGATTACCTTTTATACATTACTAAAGGATACCTGATGGATTATTTTATTAATATTCTCAGTTTTAATATGAAAGGTCTAAGTAACCCTGTTAAACAAAATAAGAATTTCTCTTATATCCGGAAACATAAAACTCATATAATCTTTCTTCAAGAAACCTATATTCGTAAAGATGATATTTCAGGTTGTTTCAAAGGACGGAAGGATATACATTTTCACTCACCCTCCCAAACTAGATCGAGAGGCGTCTCTATCCGGTTCGATCAGAATGTATCCTTTATTCAACATAGTGTAATTTCTGATAGAAATAGCCGTTTTGTTATTGTTTCGGGTAGTCTTGAGAATAAACTAATGGTATTTGCGAATGTATACGCTCCAAATAAAGACGACTCCTGGTTCTTTGAACGTTTTTTCTCTTTTCTGCCTGATTTGAATCGGTATTCCTTAGTGATAGGTGGAGATTTTAATTTTTGGCTTGACCCAATATTAGACCGCTCTTCAAGTAAAATCCCCGTCACCAATAAATCAGTCCTACTTTTTAAACCCTTTCTATTTCAATGTGGTATTCTCGACGTGTGACGTTTTTAGCAACTTCAAGAAAAGGAATATTCATATTTCTGTCAGGTTCATCATATGTACTCTCCGATTGACTACATTTTTATAGATACAAACTTGCTTCCACTGGCACGATCCCGTGATTATAGGGAGATTGCTTTGTCTGATCATGCACCTCGGCTTCTGGCTTTATGATTACCTGTTCATTCTGTATCAAATAGAAGTTGGCGTTTTAACTTATCATTGTTATCTGATAAAACATTTCTAAAGCTTTTGGAAAATCGTATTACTTTTTTCTTTAAAGGAAATTTAAAAGGAGATACTGCTGGTACAATAGTCTGGGATACTTTTAATGCATATATTCGTGGACAAATTATCTCTTATTCTGCCTATATAAGAAAAAAAGCTGAGAAAGAAAGGTGTGTAATAGCAGCGATATTAAACGATCTTGATTGAAAGTATGCCCTATCTCCAGATCCAGGTATATATAATAAGCGGATTGAAATCTAATCCAAGTATAATCTTCAGCTGTCTTACCCAATTGAAGGACAGCTGTTAAGAGATAAAACTCAATTTTACATTCACGGGGATAGAACAGGTACTTTATTAGCCAATCCCTTAAAATCTTTTACAGTTAATCGTCAAATCACAGATTTTCTTAACGATAATGGTACTAAGATATCCGACTATTCTGAAATTATCAATGCATTTAAAGACTTTTACCTTAAGTTGTATCAGTTTGACTCTTCTTCAGATGATACCTATATGAATGTTTTTTTTTCAGTAATATCAAGATTCCTACATTGTCTACTGACAGCCTAATACAGTTAGATCAGCCTATTTCTAATGAGGGATTGACTGAGGCAAAACGTGCTTTACATTCTGGTTAGACTCCAGGACCTGATGGCTTTCCTGGGGAGTTTTATAAAACTGTCACTACGTTACTTACACCTTATTTATCCTCTATCAGAGTCCTTTAAATCATGTAAACTCCCTCAATCTTTTTATGAAGCTTTATTTCTCTTATGATTTGAAAGAATAAAAATCCAGCTGAATGTTCTTCATACAGACCGATTTTTTATTAAATATTGATGCAAACATTTTAACAAAAATCTTCCTGAAAGATTTGAAAATTTACCACCTATTATATCACATGACCAGACAGGATTGATTAAAAATCGTTAATCACACTTTAATATACGTCGGTTATTGAATGTGATATATTCACCATCCAAAAAAAAAAAAATCAGAGTGTATATTATCCTTAGATGCAGAAAGAAGCTTTCGATAGGATTGAGTGGAATTATCTTTATAAGACCTGAGAAAAGTTTAATTTTGGGCCTAATTTTATTCGTTTGGTTAAATTAATTTACTTGTCTCCTACCGCTCGGGTTATTACTAACTCTCAAATTTCTAAGCCCCTTAAATTATAGCAGGGAACTAGACAAGGTTGCCCTCTTAGTCCTTTACTTTTCACTTTAGCTATAGAGCCCTTAGCAATAGCATTTCAAGAATCCTACAACAATTCTGGTATACTAAGGGAAGGTATGACTCATAAAATTTCGTTATACGCTGATGATGTTTTACTTTTTATCTCTAACACTGAAACTTCTTTACCTTCGGATCTTTCTTTAATTTCCCAGTTTAGTTATTTTTCAGGATATAAGCTGAATTTACTTAAAAGTGAGCTCTTTCCGTTAAATGACCTAATGTCATCAAATGCCAAATTTCCGTTCTAAATTGTTACAAGTCAATTTACATATCTAGGTGTAACAATTACTGAAAACTTCAAGAACTTATTTAAAGGAAACTTAGACCCTTTATTGAGTTATGTGAAAAAGACGCTTTCTAAACGGTCTCCTCTTCCTTTATCCCTAATTGGCCGAATTAATTCGATTAAAATGAAGATTGTTCCTATTTTTTTATATTTATTTCAGGCATTACCTATTTTTATTCCTAAGACCTACTTTTATTCTTTAGATTCAATTTTAACATCCTATATTTGGAATAATAAACAAGCTCGTTTAAGTTAAGTTTACCTACAAAACAATAAAGAGATAGGTGGACTAGCCCTACCCAATTTTAGGTTTTACTATTCGGCTGCCAATATAAGGAATATTACTTTTTGGTGTTATTATATTTATCGTAAAGTTTGCCCATCATGAGTCTCCTTAGAATGTAATTCTGTAAAAAAATACCTTTATTGTCTTTCTTCTTGGATCATACTCTTCTTTTTTCAGCAAATAAAACAACAGATAATATAATTGTTAAGCAACGTTTAAGGATCTGGTCTCAATTTAGAAAATGATCTGGTTTAGCGAATTTTTCACGATCATCTCCAATTCTTCTTAATTATTTTATGTTATCCCTTCCATGACTGACAAAGTCTTTAAGGATTGGGATGAACTAGGTATTAAGTGTTTTTGAGACCTGTTTATTTCAGGGTCTTTTGCTTCATTTGACCAAATGTCAACTAAATTTGCACTGCCGAAAACACATTTTTACAGATCCCTTCAAATTACAGATTTCATACGTTCCCAATTAACTACTTTTCCTATAGGTCTTGATAAAAATTTACTGGAAGATCTTTTAAATTTAAAACATTTCGTTAATGGCTCTATTACATGTATCTATAACTTGTCGATTGATTCTAGACAAGACGTGTTAGATTAAATAAAGAAAATGCTTGGGCGTTGACCTTAATTGTCATATTTCTGATGAAAGATGGAATAAAATTCTTAAACGGTTTAATAAAGCATCTTTCTGTGCTCGTCATTATCTTCTACAATTTAAAGTAGTTCATAGAGCTTACATTTCTAAACATAAGCTGTCCAGTTTTTATCGGAACGTTTCTCCACTTTGTAATAAATGCAACTCTGCTGATGCCTCTTTAATTCACATGTTTTGGTTTTGTCCTAAAATTGAAAAGTTTTGGCGGTAAGTATTCCATACCTTCTCAAAACTATTTAGGGTCCAATTTGACCGAAATCCCCTTACCGTCTCGTTTGGTATTATTTCAAATGAAGATATAACTTTAAATATTCCTAACCTACAGATTTTAGTTTTTCCCTCCCTTTTAGCAAGGAGAGCAATCTTGCGGAAATGGAAGTACTATACCCCTCCTACAGATCTTCAATGGCTACGTGATATTATATCTTATTTAAATTTAGAGAAGATCCGCTGCTCTGTCTTAAATTCGAAACAATATTTTTTATGATATCTGGGGACCTTTCCAAAAATACTGCTTTCAAATTTATATAGTTTAACAGTGCACAGACTTTTTTTTGTATATTTTTTATCTTTTCTTCTTAAGCGAATGTTTTTTTCCTAAATATCCATTATCATCCATCAGATTTTTTCTTTTGTAGTTGGTAGGGGGTTGACATTATTTATATATAAAATTTATTTTATTATGTACAACCTATCTTTAAATTTTTGATTACGGAGTTATGTGATGTGCTATAACATTATGATCTATTTCATTAAAATATATGAATGTAAACACTTTATGTTGAGAAGTATCTACGTATTGAATTCTGTAAATATTATTTATTTCTTCTGAATAAAAATACTGTAAAAGACAAAAAAAGACAGGTTAGTGAAGACAGCTTTTGGTATGCTGGCCTTTATAAATCAGAGCGTTGAGTATAGGAGATGGGATGTCATGTTCAAATTGTACAAGGCATTGCTAAGGCCAAATTTGGAGTATTTTTGTATAGAACTGGTCACCGAATTATAGGAAAGATGTCAACAAAATAGAGCGAGTACAGAAAACATTTACCAGGTGGTTACCTGGGCTTCAGCACCTAAGTTGCAGAGAAAGGTTGAACAAGTAAGGTCTTTATTCTTTGGAGCGGAAAAGGCTAAGGGGGGACTTGATACAGGTGTTTAAAATTATAAGAGTGATAGATAAAGTTGACGTGGATCGGCTTTTTCCAAATAAGAGCAGGGGAGATTCAAACAAAAGGACATAAGTTGAGAGTTAGGGGACCGAAGTTTAATTGTAACACGGGGGGGAATTACTTAACTCAGAGAGTGATAGCTGTGTGGAACGAGCTTCCAGCAGAAGTGGTAGAGGCTGGTTCGATATTGTCATTTAAAGTAATATTGGATAGGTATATCGACAGGAAAGGAATGGAGGGTTATGTGCTGAGTACAGGTCGGTGGGCCTAGGTGAGAGTTAGCGTTCGGCACGGACGAGAAGGGCCGAGATGGCCTGTCTCCGTGTTGTATGGTTATATGGTTATATGCCAGAGCCTGAGAGGCAACCTGACCGAATTATGAGGTAGAAAATTATGAGAGACATAGATTGCGCAGATAGTCAGAATCCCTGGTAAGGATTTGAAATTCTAGAGGGAATGAAAGTAAGGTCGGAGTGGGAGAGAGTTTAAAGGAGATGTGCGGTTCAGGTTTTTCGACGGAGTGGGGTGGGTGCTTGGAACGGGTTGCCAGGTTCAAAGACGGAAGGGCATACGATGTTTTTAGATCAGCACACGAATATGTAAGAGTGGAGCGACATGGATAGAGGCACAAAGAGAAAATCGCAGATGATAGAAATCCAAGCAACACATAAAATGTTCTGGAAATCAGCAGGGCAGGTAGCATCTGTGCGAAACAAATACAGTGGACGCTTCGGGCCGAATCCCTTCATCCGGACTGGATAAAATATAACGAGGTATCACAGTCAGACGGTGAGGGGAGGGGAGGAAGAAATACGAGGTAATAGGTGAAACCGGTGGTGGGGATAGTGGCTGATTAACTAAAAACCTGAAAATTTGATTGGTAAAAGAGTTACTGGGCTGGATAACAGGGAAGGAGTGAAGACCATGGAAGTGTTACACATCCGTGACACGTGACAGTGGTGTACTTGTCACGTGACAGGTGTTGAAGCTATACTGGACTTGAGGTAATGGTCTTGTGATGGTGGAGTGCCGTCATTTTCCCGCCAGTAGAGGTCATGTGACAGTTTTTTTAATAGGTTATAAAAGGAGGACCACTCCCAGTGAGGAGGGTCAGTTCGTGGCTGGATTTGCCATGCTGACTTCATGCCACTGCGTGATTTAATATTATGACGCAGTTTAGTTGAAAGATGGAGTTTTATTTAATGCCTAATGTTTAAAAGGACATTGCCAGCAGTTTCTTTATAATACAGCTAGTTAAAAATCAGTGGAGAGTGAGAGTGAAGATCGGAGTTCGGGAGTTAAAAGATCGAGGAAAGTCGATTTCGACGGTGAAACTGTTTCGACCTTGTTTGATCCTCATTCGGAAGTATTTCGTTGACTGTGCTAGTGTTAATCCCTGTGAAATTGCAGAAAGGATTGAGTACAGTTTTGTAAAGGAAAGGTCAGTGCCTTTAGGCCGTTTCATTTTCAGCTTCGTAAATTCTTCGTAGGAAAAATATAGTTCAATTGGGAACCGCAACAACACGACGTGAAAGAGAATTTAAATCGTCTTAAAGTCTCTCCTTTAAATGGACTGTAAGCATTTTGAACTTTTGCAATGCTACTTTGAAAAACTGTTTTTGCAACATCGCTTTAAGAACTGTTTAAGCTGCCGCACAACAGTTAACTTCCGGTTACGTTAGTGATTTGTTTACTTTTGGGGGTTTGTTTCTCAGTGTATAATAAATGTTTTTTTTGTTACAAAAACCCCTGCCTCACTCATATATTTATTGTTGCTGATTCCGTAACATAAATATGGGGGCTGCATCCGGGATGAATCATTTTTGAGTTTAAATACTTGTTAAATTTAGAATCGGTGTTTTGGTAACGGGGATTGCTCGATTCTTTTGTTTGATTGGCTTGTGAGTGGTATTCGGCAACAATGAATATTGATGAGTTTCTGGCTTCGCTAGATACGCAGTTGTTCGCGAAGATGAAAAAAACTGAGGTGTTTGAGATAGCTAGTAGATTGCAACTTAAAGGTATTTTGAAGTCTACATCAAAGGCTCTAATACAGAGATAAATCGCGTCACACTATGTGGATTCGGGTGATTTTGATGAATCGATTTTAGAGTCGTTTCCAATAAGTAATATGGAGATGCAGTTGCAAATCGAACAAATGAAGTTGGAACAAAGTAAAGAAGAATCGGAGCGTTGTAGGTTAGAAGCTGAAAATAAGAAAAGGAAATTTTAATATGTGATGACGGAATTAAGGTCTTGGAATTAGTCTTCTGGTTCGAGAAAACCGTTTGTTGCTAGTCAAGAACTTAAATTGGTCCCTCCATTTAGTGAAACAGAAGTGGAAAGATATTCCAACAGTTTGAAACGATTGCTCAGATTTCAAAGTGGCCGAAAGATAAATGGTCAGTGTTGTTACAGTGTGTAATTCAAGACAAATCACAACATGTTTATACAGCTTTAACTGCTGCGCAAGCACTTGATTATGATATTGTGAAAAGCCATAATTTGAAATCATACGAATTGGTCCCAGAAGCGTATAGAGAAAGATTCAGAAGTTTGAAGATGTCTGTGGAAAAAACTTATGTGGAATTTGCCTATGATAAAATTGTGTGTTTTGAGAGATGGGTTTCTTCTAAAAATGTAAATGGGGACTATAATACATTGAAAGAACTGGTTTTAATGGAGGAATTTAAAATAAGCATCCCTGTTGAAGTAAGGACCTACTTAAATGAGAGGGGTACTGATGCATTGCAGGACTATGCTAGATTAGCTGATGAGTATGTCTTAATCCATAAGAATAAATTTCCGCAGAGCAGAATTTTTAAGAGGAAAAATAACACAGAGACTCAAGGTAAATCAGAAATTAAATCAGAAGTTAATGAGAAAGGTAAGGAGGAAGGAAAACCTCTGAAGGACAGACAGCTTGGTCCTATTTGTAACTATTGTAAGAAACCTGGCCATGTAATAGCTAACAGTTTCAGATTGAAAAAGTAAGAGAAGGAAGCAGTTCCAGATGCTTGTGTGCAACATATTGAAGAACCTGTACAATTACAGGGTTTGATAAACACAAATGAGGGTTTATTAGAGTCTGACCAAGTTAAGAATTGATATGACCATGTTATAACTGAAGGGTTTGTATCCTTGAAAGAAGGATCTACTCTGGTGCCAATAAAAATCCTTAGGGATACTGGAGCTTCTCAATCACTGATGTTAGACAGTGTGTTGAAGTTTAATGAAGAGACTGATACTGGTTAGGTAAATTACATAAGAGGTGTTAGGAGTGATTTTATGCCTGTGCATTTGCATAATGTAAATGTAAAGTCAGGGTTAGTTACAGGATTTGTTAAAGTAGGATTACAGCATAGCTTACCTGTGAAGGGTATTTCTTTATTGTTAGGTAATGACTTGGCAGGTGGACAAGTTTTTTCCTAAAGTGCATTTGACAATGGAGTCAGATGAACCAGAGATGAATTCTAACACAGATTCTTCCTGTGTTGTGACTAGAGCTATGGCTAAAAAGATTGAAGCGCAGAATGAGGTTGTTACTCATGACTGTTCAACTCAGGATTCGAGTTTTGAGGATGTGTCAGAGACTTTCTTACCTTCGTTGTTTGAACAAGATTCTTGGAGTAAGTCTGACTATGAAGATTTATCTCTGTCTCGGAAGGAGATGATAGCCGAGCAGAATAGAGACCCTGAGATTATAAAATTAAGAGAACAAGCTCTACTAGATAGTGAAATTGAGAAGGTGCCAGTAGGATATTACCTGGAAAAAGGAGTGTTGATGATGAACTGGAGATCACCTACAATTCCTGCAAGTGAGGAATGGAATATTGTTTACCAGGTAGTTGTCCTTAAAGTTTATCGAAATGAGATTTTGACGTTAGCTCATAGTGTGCCTTTAGGTGAACATCGAGGGGTAAGGGAAACTGTGGACAAGATTTTAAACCATTTTTACTGGCCTGGTCTAAGAAGAGATGTGGCGATGTTTTGTAAAACATGCCATACTTGTCAAATGGTGGGTAAACCAAATCAAGTTACACCAGCGGCTCCATTACTACCTATTCCAGCATTTGGCGAGCCGTTTTCTAAAGCTATTATAGATTGTGTTGGTCCATTACCAAAGACAAAAACTGGTTATCAGTACTTGTTGACTATTATGTGTACATCGTCTAGGTTTCCAGAGGCAGTGCCACTTAGGAATATAACAGGTAAAACTGTGACAAAGACCCTTATAAAATTCTTTACTTATTTTGGATTACCTAAGGAAATACGAACTGATCAAGGCAGTCATTTTATGTCTGGATTGGTTCAACAGATAGTTTATAAATTGGGAGCTAAACAAATCACTTCATCTACATACCATCCAGAATCGCAAGGTGCCGTGGAGAGGTTTAATTCTAACCTCAAGAATATGATTAGGACATATTGTGTGGAAAATGAAAGTGATTGGGATGAGGGTATAAACTTAATTTTATTTGCAGTAAGGAATCGGTACAAGAGTCTTTAGGTTTCAGTCCATTTGAACTCGTATTTGGGCTTCGAGGGCCTTTAGCTTTATTAAAAGAACAGTGGATTAGTAAGGAAATACACACTAATTTGTTGGACTATGTATTGACATTTAAGGACAGGTTACATAAAGCTTGTAGCTTAGCCAAGGAAAATTTAAAATTGGCTCAGGAGAAAATGAACATTTGGTATGATAAAAAAGCTTGGATGAGGATGTTTCAGCCTGCAGATAAGGTGCTGGTTCTTTTCCCAGTACAAATGAATCCTTTACAAGCTAGATTTCATGGTCCTTATGAAATTGTGTCTAAAATCAATGATGTGCATTACGTGATAAAAATTCCAGATCGTAGAAGGCCAACACAACTTTGCCATATAAATATGATAAAACCATATTTTGTGAAACAATCTGATACTGTGACTGTTGTGGTTAATGATAAGGAGTTTGATTTAACTAGGAACATGATAGATGATTCATCTGAATTTCATTCTAAATCCAACATTGTCTCTATTAGGTTACCAAATTCAACCATTCTGGAAAATATTGATGAGAAACTAGCACATTTACAGCTAGAGCAGAAACTGCAGATGAAGAAGCTATTTTTTAAATATAAGGATTTGTTTCCAGATGTTCCCAGAAGGACTACTATAGCTTCACATGATGTATATGTTGGAGATGCCAAGCCTATTAAACAACAACCATATAGAATGAACATAGAAAAATGTGAAATTGCTGAGAAAGAAATTAAATATAGGTTAGAGAATAATATTATTAGACCTTCTAACTCGAATTGGAGTTCACCCTGTGTTATGGTGCCAAAAGCAGATGGTAGTATTAGGTTTTGTATGGACTATAGGATGGTGAATGCTGTAACGAAGACAGATGCATATCCAATTCCTAGAGTAGATGATTGTGTAGATAAAGTTGGAAAAGCAAATGTCCTTACAAAGATAGATTTATTGAAAGGGTATTGGTGTGTTCCATTAACGGACAGAGGTAGAGAAATTTCTGCATTTGTAACTCCATCTGGGCTATATGAATATAATGTTCTTCCATTTGGAATGAAAAATGCCCCAGGTACTTTCCAGTGGATGATTAACTCTGTGATTCAGGGATTGAAAGATACTGATGCTTATATTGATGATTTAGTGACAGGAAATGATACTCGGGAAGCACACATTATTGCGGTGGAGAAATAGTTCGAAAGGCTTTCAAAAGCTGACTTAGCTATTAATTTAGCTAAGAGAGAATTTGGACATGCCACTGTGACTTACTTTGGTTATGTTGTGGGTCAAGGTAAGATAGCTCGTGTTCAGGCCAAAGTTCGGGTAATTTTAGAGATTCCCACTCCAGCGGGGAAAAAAACTCTCAGAAGATTCTTGGGAATGGTAGGATATTATCGAAAATCTTGTAAGAATTTTGCTAATGTTGCCCTTCCATTAGCTAACCTTTTACAGAAGAATGTGAAGTTTGTGTGGACAGTGCCTTGTCAAGAAGCATTTGAAAAGTTGAAAAATATGATATGTCAACAAACTGTGCTTAAGGCAACTGACTTTGAAAAACCTTTTTCATTAGCTGTAGATGCTAGTGATGAGGCTACAAGAGCAGTCTTAATGCAAAGAAATGAGGGTGATCAGGTTGATCATCCAGTAGCTTACGTTTCTAAGAAATGTAATAAGCATCAAAGAAACACTTCGACAATAGAGAAAGAATTGTTATCTCTTGTTTTAGCTTTAGAATATTTTGAGATATATCGTTGTACAACTCAAAAACCACTTATTGTTTACACTGATCATAAACCGTTAGTTTATCTGATTAAGATGAAAAACAAAAACAGAAGGTTATTATATTGGAATTTGCTGTTACAAGAGTACAATATTGTGATAACTCATGTTAAAGGTAAAGATAATGTGGTTGCTGATTGTTTATCTCGATGTTGAATGTACAATGTATTTTTTTATGGAGTGTTTTTTTACAATTGTAACTCTCCTACTATATTGTGAGTTGTAAGATGATATAAGAGGATACTGTATTGTATATTGTGTCTGTTATAAAATTTTTACATTTGTTTTTCTTGTAAATAATTGTTAAAATGTTGGTCTTGACAGACCAATTTTTTTTTGGAGGGAGTTGTTACGTACCCGTGACACGTGACAGTGGTGCACTTGTCACGTGACAGCTGTTGAAGCTATACTGGACTTGAGGTAATGGTCTTGTGATGGTGGAGTGACGTCATTTCCCCGCCAGTAGAGGTCATGTGACAGGTCTTTTTTTACAGGGTATAAAACGAGGACCCCTCCCTGTGAGGAGGGGCAGTTCGTGGCTGGATTTGCCATGTTGACTTCATGCCACTGCGTGATTTAATGTTATGACGCAGTTTAGTTGAAAGATGGAGTTTTAGTTAATGCCTAAAGTTTAAAAGGTCATTGCCAGCAGTTGACTTCCGGTGACGTTAGTGATTTGTTTACTTTTAGGGGTTTGTTTTCCAGTGTTTAATAAATGTTTTTTTTTTAAATAAAACCCCTGCCTCAGTCATATGTTTATTGTTGCTGAATCCGTAACAGATGAAAGGGAAGGGGAGGGGGGACCCCAGAGGGAAGTGATAGGCACGTAACAGATAATGGCAGAGAGGGAAAAGAGAATCGGGTTTCGTGAAGGAGGGGGCTTTACCAGACGTTTGAGAAATCGCTGTTCATGCCATCAGGTTGGAAGCTACCCATACCGAATACAATGTGTTGCTCTTCCACCCTGAGTGTGGCTTCATCGTGACAATACCTGAGGCCATGGGCTATTATGTTGCAAGTAGAATGGGAAGAGGAATTAAAATAGGCGGCCACTGGGAGATCTCGCTTGTTCTAGTGAACGGAGTGTCGGTGCTCAGTGATGTGGTCTCTCAATCTGTGTCACATCTCACCGATGTACAGGAGGCCACACCGGACAAACTAGATACAGTACATGATCCTAAAAGACTCGTAGCCGAAGAGTCACCTTACTTGGAAGGATTTCTTGGGGCCCTGAAAGGTAATCAGGGTGCATGTGTGGGGGCAGGTGTAGCACTTTTTTCACTTGCAAGGATAACTGACAGGAGAGAGTTCAGTGGAAAGGCCGAACGCATATGGGATTCATATGGGATCCCTGCAGAAAGTAGATGGAGGAGGGAAAGATGTGTTTGGTAGTGGGATCCCGCCGGAGATTGCTGAAGTTTTAGAGAATTGTCCGCTGGAGGCGGGGTTTTGGGGGTGGGGAGCAAGGTGAGCACAAAACGAACCCTATCCTGGTGGAGGGAGTGAGGATAAGTTGGGAGCAGACATGAATAAAACGAAAGAGATTCTGTTGAGGGCAGATTTAATGGTGGAAGTAGGAAGACTCCTTTCTTTGAAAAAAAAGCACGAAATCTCCTTTGCTCTTGAATGAAACGCCTTATCCCTGGAGCAGTTGCGGCGGAGACAGAGGAATTCAGAGAAGGGGCTGGCAGTTTTACAAGTCACAGGGTGGAAAGAGGTATAGTCCAAGTATCTGTGACAGTTTATAATTGACATAAGTAGATAAGCTGTCTTCAGAGACAGAGACAGAGACAGAGCGATCGAGGAAAGGCATGGAGGTGTCGGATATGGGCCAGGTAAACTTTTGGCCAGGGTGATGAAGTGGACGAGTTCCACACGGGTGCAGAAAGAAGTAGCAATGTCGTCGTTTATGTAGTGTAAGAAAGGTTAGGGAGCGATAACAATGTAGGCTTGGAACATAGACTGTTCCACGTAGCCAACAAACAGGCAGGCACAGCTGGAACCCATGCCAATATCCATGGCTTGACCTTGTGTTTAAAGAATGTTGGAAGACAGGTTCCGCCAGACGGAGGTGAATGGTGTTAGAGGTGAGCTGGCTGGGTCTGGTATCCAGATGGAAGCGGAGAGCTTTGAGACCTTCCTGGTGCGTGGAGGGTGGGGGGAGGTGGTAGCTGGACGTGTATAGGGGTTCGTCATCCATAGTGAAAATAAAATGATCGGGGCCCCATGTGGTATGAAACCAATTAGACTGCAACTGAATGATCGAAGTTCCAAATTTAATTAAAACTACGACATTAGACCCGGCAAGCCCGTTAGTTCCAAGGATGTCACTCGAGGAAACGAAAACTTATGGTCAAAGAGAAGCAGATCTTACACACTCTTTACAGAAAAATATCATGCGCCCCAGGTATTCTCTGTTGTCCCTTCTTCTATCCGGCTCAAGGTACGAGACAGCATGTACTACAGCCTAATGGATAGCTTCAGCTCCGCTGTTCTGCCGGTTGAAAGGTGCCCGAGTACAATAAGGTGGACCCTTGACCTCACAATCTGCCCGTTATGATGCAGCACTTGATTATTTACCCGCACTGTGCTTTCCCTGTCGCAGTTACATTTTATTCTGCATTCTGTTACTGCTTAACATTGTTCCCTCTCAATGCTCCGTGTAATCTTTTGATCTCTATGAACAGTGTGAAAGAGAAGCTTTTCATGTATCTCGGTTCGTGACAAAGCACATTTTTAATTCCAGCTGAACGTAATGGGGCCGTAGCAGAAAACGTCGGTTTGCGGACAGCGGAGCGTTTCCCAGCGGACAATATAACGCACAGCAAAAGCTGATGGATCAACAGCGTCCCTGGGTGGGCTCGAACCACCAACCTTTCGGTTAACAGCCGAACGCGCTCACCGATTGCGCCACAGAGACAAACTGGAAAAGGCTTCAATAATTGGTCAAATCCGGCGTTGGAAGATGGTGACTAACAATCGATGCTATGACCCGGCTTTAAACAATCTGCATGAATGGTTTGCAGCCGAGGGTGACGGACTATATAAAACAGAAAGCATTGGAAGCGTATATTTGTCAGTTTTAGAAGGCGGAAAAAAACCAAAAATAGGTTCCCTGTTCATCGCCAAAACATCCGGCCATGACGACACACTACTCAAAGAAGGACATTTTACATGGGACGTAATCACTGTGTCCCGGGACGGATGAGGATAGCACCGACACCGTGGTCAGAGAAACAGGTCTGTTCCTGAACTAAAAGCTGAAACTGCCGGAAATAATCGGCAGGTTAGGTAGCGTCTGCGGAGGGAGACACAGAGTTCACGTTTCAGGTCGGTGACCTTTCACAACTCCGAGCTCGCAGTTAGACGGAAGGAGTCTCACGGAGTCTCTGAAGGGTGACCTGAGCTGGGTGAAGGCACCGAATCCACTCGCCCTCTCCTTTCTGACTCTTTCAACTGGAAATATTGAAATCTGTCACCGCATGTTACGCCGAATGACCCTGTGATACAGAGTCGCTGAGGGGAGATTTCACGAAGCTGAACACAACGTTCCTTCCTATCGGGTGACTCTCCCTTCCCTGGATCACTGGAGATAGACAGTTCCACATCCCCAAAGATCGGATCACTTCAATCCCAAACTCTGATTTAACCTCTTTAACCATTATCAATTTACATTCAAAATTCGAGTTGCAATTATGTTTAATATGGAAACAGCAAAATCATTTGCCTATCGCGGATATTAACCGCGGATAGTATCGGGGATACTAAGCACTGAGCTAACAAGAAACCAATGCGTAAGTGTGATCTGACACCGGGATGTCCGAGCACAGATACTTCAAAAGGTCACCAGATGTTTGTTCGTTGACTGTGCACCAGCTCTATTCACACATAAACTTCTTCCTGTGCGAAGAGGAATCGCTTCCGATTCAGCTGTTCCTAGTGTAAAGATCCCAATCTGGCTTGATTATGTTGAGGTGAGGAACATTTATCAACAGGTTTTAACTGATATTTTTAAGATGTACCACTTTGCCCACACTGGAAAGTCTGCCTCAATTTCTACTCCCTAAATATAGGCAGACAGTGGCATCTGCACTCTCAGTAGTGAGGACAAAAAGGTATGGACAAGGGCGCATGCAGCACAGCTTTGAATCTGTGGGCAAGACAGTATTCAGGGATTCATCTATGAGTCTCAGTGGTACGTCACAGTTGTCACTGACGTCATTAAAGCAGTGTGGTGGAGAGTGCCTACGAAATCATTCTATACATACCGGAAACATAAGCCTCGGATAAAGCAGAAATGCCCAACTTCGACCATCGCACACATGTAATTTAAACATTTTTTTTTCAACTGAAAGCCAGTAGATTTCCTTGTCTACGCTTAAGTTAATAGTCCGCGGTATTAAAACGCGCTGATGATGAATACGGTAGAAGATGGTATCGATCCATGGACTTCGTGGTTATGGTTCCGCAGCGCCACTCTGCTCATTGGAATTGCTGTGCAATGAATGTCTGCAGAGTTTTGTTTGAATTTCCCCACTGATACAGCAAGGGCCCGTTCTAAATTCCCTGATATCTTACAGTCTTATCCTGCCCTTCAACGACGGAAATAAGCACAAAGGTATAAACATTTCTTCATCTGGAGTTTCCCATCCAGTTTTCAAAAAATTGTGGAGATGCCGGGGATTGAACCCGGGACTTCATACATGCGAAGCATGCGCTCTCCCACTGAGCTACATCCCCACTGTCAAATTTATGATGAAATTTTCCATCTGATCCCATAAGATCATAAGCTATAGGGCAGAATTCGTCTGTGTGGCCCATCGATTCTGCACCTCCATTTGGTAATGGCTGATCCATTTTTCCCCTCCTCAACCTCAGTCCCCAGCTTTCTGCCGTAAACTTTGATGCCGTGCCCAACCAAGAACATATCAAGCTCTGCCTTACATATCCCCAACGACCTGGCCTCCGCAGATATCTGTGGCAATATTTTCCACAAATACACCTCCCTCTGGCTAAATAGATCTCTCCGCATCTCTGTTTTAAATGGACGCCCCTCTCCCTGATGCTGTGACTTCTTATCTTTGACTCCCCCACCTTAGGGAATATCTTTTCCGCATCTACTCTGTCCAGGCCTTTGAACATTCGAAAGGTTTAATTGAGAACCCACCTCATCCTTATAAATTACAGTGAGTACAGACCCAGAACTATCAAAAGTTCCTCATATGATGACCCTTTCATTTCGGGAGTCATCGTTGTGAAACTCCTCTGCATCCTGTGAATCTGTTGCAGTCATATACTGTGTTCAGTGATCCCGGTGTGGCCCGCTCTATGTTCATGAGACCCAACATAGATTTTGAGACAGTTTCCCCAACCACCTACGCTCCGTCTGCCAGAAAAAGCGAGATCTTAACGTGGTCACCCAGTTTAATTCCACTTCTGATTCTCATTCGGATATGTCAATCCATGGCCTACTCTATTGTCGCGATGAGGCCACTCCCAGGTAGGAAGAACAACACGTTATATTCTGTCAGCATGGCCTCCAATCTGATGGCAAGAGTATTGATTTCTTGAAATTGCGGTAATACCCCCTTCACTAGTCCCCTTCCCCCTTTTCTTCATGCCTACCCATCGCCTCCCTCTAGTGCTCCTGCCTCCTTTTCTTTCTTCCATGGTGTTCTGTTCCCATATAACAGACTTCCCTTTTTCCAGCACTCTATGTCTGTCATCAACCAACTTCCCAGCTATTTACTTCATCCTTCTCCCTCCCGGTTTAACCTGTCACCTTGCGTTTCTCTCTTCCCTCACACAACTTTAAATCTCTCCTCATCTATTGTTACCCGCCGAAAGATCTCGGTGGAAACGTCGACTGTACATTTTTCCGTGATGCTGCCTGGCCTGCTGCGTTCCTCCAGCCTTTTGAGTGAGTTGCTTGAATTTCCAGAATTTGTAGATTCTCTCTTGTTTTCAAGGAGTTTGAGAAATGCTTAGGGTTGGTTGATGGAATGTGGTCCCGGAGTGAATCGTTGGCCGACTTGGTCTAGGCCCGGTGTCCGGGTCCTACTGCGAGGTACCGTACGTTGCTGAGACAATTTAAACGCCGGCCCGATGGGAGGTGTTAGCCGATTCTGCTCGCTCTTCGCAATCTTCAATCATCGAGACTGCCGAAGTCTTTCCCTATTGTGTCAATTTAAACGCCGGCCCCGATAATCTGAAAATACAGCGTGTTGGTCGGGACGAGAGCCGGTTTCTCTTCATTTCCGCGATGACCATCTCCGTGGCGCTGAACCTATGAAAACTGCACCGACTGCTGTGATCCGTGGACACACACACACACACACACACACACACACACACACACACACACACACACACACACACACACACACACACACACACACACACACACACACACACACACACACACACACACACACACAATCTTGCATCTCCATCCCGATATGTCGTCAGCGAACGTGTTTTACGTAATTTAAATGTTCAGATGGACAATTCATCCCACGTAAGATTTTTTTTTCTTTTTATAAATAATGACTTTTTCACCCACACTGTGGAAGCACTACGTTGCATCCCGAAGTCCCATTAAGTTACTACTCCTGTCCCGATGACTGAGGGAATGTCGGAATTCCTATAGGGACCAACAGTTCACCTTGTCTCCATGTGAAAGGAACTCGCGACTTTGATACACAAATGATGATTTGTTTCCCGCATTGCAAGCACTTCTCCCTAGCAATTCCTCCAACGGGATTTACGTTTTATAAATGTTATGATACCAGCCCCCTCCTTTGTGAGAATCGCAAGAGCCCTAGTGAAGGGGGGGGGGGTTCAATGTCCCAAGAGAGAGAGAGACGTGCTGAATACCGCGTTCCACCGGGATGCAGAATAAAGCGACTTTGACTATTGTCTCATGAAGACCACGTGTAAAGCCCTCGGGCAAAGTGGGCTGGTTGAGAGAGAGATTGACACCTGCGATCACGTGAGGAAGTATAAAGGAGGGTCTGGGGGGGGGACGACCCCTCCAGAAGCACCAAGGAGACACGATTGCGATCCCGTCGTAGCGGGAAGCCATTTTGAAGGAAGTCACGTGTGTTAGATTCCGAATCGGGAGCCTGTGGCTGGAATCACGGAAAATCGCTTTTAACTAACAACTGGAAAGCCTGCTCTCCGGATTCCACGGTTTTGCTTCGTAAGGACCCGGGCAAGTGTTCCTTTTCTCACCAATCTCTCTCTCTCTCCAACACGGGAAACCCAGCGGTTCCCAAAAGGCTGAAGCCTGCCGACTTTTGAATGACTGTTATATTTCCAAATGGACAAGATATTATCCCCTAGACAACGATAGAGCTTATTTCTTATTGAGTAGTACTACCCCTGCGCTTTAGATTGAGTATTGACGACGTATGTTATCTGAATGTTTGTATTAACCTTACGTTTGTGCCCCCTTTATAAATAAAAATGTTTGAAAATGGTACCATCAGACTTCAGCGGACCTCTCTATCTTTGCTGGTAAGTGATCCAGCTACGGGATACGTAACAACGTGGGTGCCTCGTCTCGAGATTTGAAACCTAATTGGGAGGGCAGTGAATTGGGTTTGTTTAAAAAAATAAATAAATAAATTGGATCTGGTACGCGGGTAGCCAGACGGGAAACCAGCAAAGATGGACGTGGATGAATTTATGAAAAACCTGACTGTGGAGGCGCTAGAGGCGGCCACCAAATCAGACTTGTTAAATTTGGCGAAGGGATTGGACCTCACATAAGTGAGGTCGTCCATGAAAAAGCGGGAGGTGCGAGGGGTCATAACTCGGTATTACATTGGGAAGAATGTGTTCGAAGCTGAGGTAGTGGAAAATATCCCTGAAACAGTACCAGCATTGCAATGGATCAGCTAGAGTTGGAGAAATTAAGGTTGGAACATGAATTTTAAATGAAGCAGCTGGAAGCGTCTGAGAGAGAGAGAAAGAACGGGCTGAGAGAGAGAAAGAAAGGGACCAGGAGCTCCAACTAAAGGAGTTAGAGGTGGAAAAAGAGCGGGACCAAGCTGAAAAGCAAATAGAGCATGAAATTCAGCTAAAAGAGCTAGAAGTAGCCGAGAACGAGAGGGAACGAGCCGAGAACGAGCCGAAAAGCAAAGAGAGTATGAGGAGAGACGAGAACAGAGGGAACATGACTTGGAGATGGAGAAGTTAAAGAAAGAGTGAAGAGATCTAGGGTTAGATCGAGAGGAGAGGTTTAATGTTAGTCGGGAGTTGAGGGTAGTACCTCCATTCGAAGAGTCGGATGTTGATAGTTATTTCTTGCTTTTTCAAAAGGTGGCAGTAAATCAAAAGTGGCCCAAAGAGCAGTGGGTGGCGTTGTTACAAAGTGTGTTAAAGGGGAAGGCACAACGAGCATATGCGGCCTTGACCGTCGAGGAAGGGGAAGCGGAGAATTATGCCAAAGTAAAGGAGGCCATTCTCCGGAGTTACGAGCTAGTACCCGAAGCGTATAGACAAAGGTTCAGAAATTTACGGAAAGGGTGGAATCAAACGTATACCGAGCTAGCCTACGAAAAGGGTGTGCTCTTGGACCGTTGGTGAACCGCGGAACAGGTGGACGGGGATTATGGGCGTATCAGGGAGTTATTTCTGATTGAGAAATTAAAAGAGTGTGTTCCGGAGGAGATCCGGATGTATTTGAATGAGACGGCGAATAAGTCCATCTCAGAAATTGCTAGGTTCGCAGATGAATATGCCCTAACCCACAGGATAAAGATTTCCTTGCCAAAACGTTACCCGAGAGACCGTCGGAACGGTAGGGAATGTCCGCCGGCTGAGGCAGAGGTCCCGCCGGGAGCTGGTGGTAAGGTTGAGGGGGAAAGGCCAGGCGGCCCGAGATTTCCGGGCTTGACCTGTTTTAATTGTGGGAAGGGAGGACATATTGCCTCTAGGTGCTTTGCTCCGAGAAAGGAGCCAGAAAAAGGGAGAGCAGCTGTCCCTATCGGGTGAGCCGTGGTAATCAGTAAATCGACGAGAGAGCCCCGGATAGACAGAGTACGAGAAGGGTCAGAGACCTGGCTGTCACCCGGAACCGTGTCCGTGAAGGGGGGAGACCCACCCATTCCCGTCCGAATCTGGCGAGACACCTGGGCGGAGCTGTCGTTGATCCGCCGTGAGATACTAGATTTCGGTCGGAGAAGGGGAATGGTCGCCGTGAAGGGGATAGGTACAAGAATAGAAATGGTGCCCCTACATCAGGTAATTATGGATTGTGAGCTGGTATCTGGACCAGTCGAAATAGGGGTGCCATCAGAATTCCCGAGAACTGACGCGGACGTCCTCCTCGAAAATGATTTAGCCGGGGGACAGGTTTGGACACGGCTCAAACAGCCTGTGAGGATTGCAGCCCCGCCCCTCGCATCTCCAGTCTATACGACAGGCGCGATCATTCGCAGCCTATCGAGAAAGGCAGCTGAGAAAGCGAGCAGTTTAAATCTGGCCAGCATTGATTTGGCCGAGATGGTCCTACCGACGCTGTACCACGAAAGTTCTGAGGGTGGTAAACCGAAGAGTAGTAAAGTGAAAGGGGTTAAGGGAGAGGAGCGAGATCTGCCCTTAGCGAAGAGAAAGGTCCTAGAGGTAGGAAATAAATATGAGAAACCGAAAAAGCTGTTAAAAGGTCCACAGTTGGACATAGATGATCTGTCGGGGGTGGCAGCCATGTTTGAAGAATTTGAGAGTTATCAAGGTGTTCCCGATAGTGAGATGAAGCCAGTCCTAGATGAAAAGGATGCCATTACCTTGGAGAGGTCTGCTGTGTTGGCAGACGAGTTTGTTTCAGCCCGCGGGGTTGAGTTTACTCCGGAAGGGAGTTGCCCAGAGAGGAACTGGGAGGATCAGGGGAATTTAGAATTTGAAAAGGGTACGGGTATTGAAAGCCTGGAAGAAGCAGATGTCCCGTTTGAGTGTGTCCAAGATGTGGATGCACGTGATACCGAACCTAGTAATGGAGCTCAGAAAAAGTCTGAGGTACTTGATTCAGTTGAAAAGGAATGCAGTCCCTGTGGGTCAGATGGACTGGGTTCAGTGAAGACAGGGTTAACCCTGGTAATTTGGGGAAGGGAGGGTTCCCAGGTGTTGGTACACGAAGGGGTGGTGAACCGTAAAGTGGAACTCGACCAAGGGGGAATAAACATTATTATTGAAGGGAACGGGAAGTTTGTAGTTCCCAAATCGAATGAAGAAAATTTAAAGTTTAGATTGGTGTCAGAAGAAGCAACCAGGCTACAGAAACGAGGGCTTGGGAATGCGGTGCCTGCGCATCGGTTACAGGTTGATTTGGAATATAAAGGTGCCCCACACGCTGTTGTTATTCAGGAGAGCGCTGTGAAAAACCGAAATTTAAATGCGGCCTGAGGGAAAGGTTAGAACTGAAACCGATCAGCCTGCATGGTCCTGACAAAAGGGCTAGCCGCCTGGGTAAAATTACAGAATTGGGTGGAAATAGTCTAAGTGGTGTTGATAAGATGACCCCGATGAACGAGACGGGCGGGAGTTCACCACGCCAAATTACTCAAGTTCCCCACGGGGGGACTCAACGAAAAAGAGGCGACGGTTAATGCGGATGCCATTTTTTAAACAGCAAAGCAGGTTGTACGGTGTTGCGCCAAAGCCTATGAATAATAAAGACAGCCCCTTCGGAGACCTGCCGGTGAAGTGAAACGACCGAAACGATTAGTATTCGCATAAACCTTTGTAGATGCACCTAAGCTAAGATCACACCTCCTTAGTTTTGTTGCTGAAGAAAAAAAAAATAGGTGGTTATTGAATTGAAGTCTGATGCTACAAGATTTTTAGTACGGTACGCGATGTTAAGATATTAAAGAAAGGGACACTGTAATCGTTAACTGTTTAGATACTGACTTGAATGTATAACAGTAGTACTCTGTGAAAAGGAATGCTTGTGTATTGTGGTAGATTCAAAAATCCTGTAAGACTCTATACCACTGTTTTTAACCGCTGGTAAAAAACGTTTAAGAGGGGAGTTGTTATGATACCAGCCCCCTCCTTTGTGAGAATCGCAAGAGCCCTAGTGAAGGGGGGGGGGGGGGGTCAATGACCCAAGAGAGAGAGAGACGTGCTGAATACCGCGTTCTACCGGGATGCAGAATAAAGCGACCTTGACTGTTGTCTCATGAAGACCACGTGTAAAGCCCTCGGGCAAAGTGGGCTGGTTGAGAGAGAGATTGACACCTGCGATCCCGTGAGGAAGTATAAAGGAGGGTCTGGGGGGGACGACCCCTTCAGGCGCACCAAGGAGACACGATAGCGATCCCGTCGTAGCGGGAAGCCATTCTGAAGGAAGCCACTTGTGTTAGATTCCGAATCTGGAATCTTTGGCTGGAATCACGGAAAACCGCTTTTAACTAACAACAGGAAAGCCGGCTCCCCTGATTCCACGGCTTTGCTTCGTAAGGACCCGGGCAAGTGTTCCTTTTCTCACCAATCTCTCTCTCTCTCCAACACGGGAAACCCAGCGGTTCCCAAAAGGCTGAAGCCTGCCGACTTTTGAATGACTGTTATATTTCCAAATGGACAAGATATTATCCCCTAGACAACGATAGAGCTTATTTCTTATTGAGTAGTACTACCCCTGCGCTTTAGATTGTGTATTGACGACGTATGTTATCTGAATGTTTGTATTAACCTTACGTTTGTGCCCCCTTTATAAATAAAAACGTTTGAAAATGGTACCATCAGACTTCAGCGGACCTCTCTATTTTTGCTGGTAAGTGATCCAGTTACGGAATACGCAACATAAAGTGCGATACTGTTCATTGGTTCAATGTCCATTTAGGAATTGTATGGCAGAACGGAAGAAGCTGTTCCTGAATTGCTGAGTGTGTGCCTTCTGGCTTCTGTACTTCATTCCTCGCAATAAGATGGCATGGCCTGAATGATTGGTGTCCTTCAGTATGGACGTCCCCATTCTGAGGTACCGCTCCCGGGAGATAGCTTGGGCAACACAGAGACTAGTAACCAACATGGAGCTGATTAATTTTGCAACCTGTCGCTTCTTGCGATCCCTTGCTCTCGTACCTCACCGTACCAGACAGTGATGCAGCCTCAACACGTACAACAAGCTGGGGGAACTCAACAGATCGGGCAGCATCCGTGGAAACGAGCAGACAACGTTTTGGGCCGAGACCCTTGGTTAGGACTGAAGACCGAGGGCCAGGAGCCCTATAAAGAAGGTGCGGGGAGCTGGGAACGAGAAGGCTGGTGGGTGTCAGGTTAAAAACCAATCAGATGAAAGATCAAGTGGTGGGGAGGGGAAGCAGGGTGGGGATAAGCAGGAAAGGGGAAGAAGGAATGTAAGGTGAAAGCCCCGTGTAGTAGAAGAAGGCAGAATCATGAGAGAGCTGATAGGCAGCTGGAGGAGGAGGCAGAATGAAACTGGGACGGGAAGAGGGAAAGGGAGGGAATTACCGGAAGTTGGCGAATTCAATGTCCATGCCAAGTTGCTGGAGTCTCACCAGACGGTATAAAAGGTATTACTCCACCATTCTGAGTCTGGCCTCATCATGGCAGTAGAGGAAGCCATTTATGGGCATATCCGAATTGGAATGTGAAGCAGAGTTAAAGTGGGTGGCAACCGGGAGATCCTGTGTGTTGTGGCGGACGGAGCGGAGGTGCTCGACGAAGCGGTTCCCCAATCTGCTCCGGGTCTCGCCGATGTAGACAAGGCTGCACCGGGAGAACCGGATGCAATAGATGACCCCAACAGACTCACAAATGAAGTGTTGATTCACCTGGATGTACTGTTTGGGGCCCTGAATGGTGGTAAGAGAGGTGTAAGAACAGGTGTAGCAATTACGCTTGCAGGGTTAAGTACCAGGTGGGAGATCTGTGGAGAGGGACGTCTGGACCAGGCCGTGTTGGAGGAAACGATAGACTAACGGGTCGATCATTTCCTTTCTTCTGAGTGTCTTCCTTCTTGAAGAATGTAGTGACATTTGGTATTTCCCATTCTGCCAGAAAACTGTACTCAATTGATGTATGAAACATCATTACAACTGCTTCCACAATTGATTCAGCAACACCTTCAGAATTCTGTGGTGCAGACTATCTGGTCTAGCTGAATTATCCACCTTCAGATCAAGAGTAATAATTGTTTTGCTGGGAATGCCTACATCGAGCATGTGTGAAGTGGTATATGAAGATTATACGTCAGCAAATTCCTGATGAGGGATATTTTCTGGCTCACATAGATAAGTACCAGGTGGGAGATCCGTGGGGAGGGAATTGTGGACCAGGGAGTCGCAGAGGGAACGATCCATGTGGAAAGCGGAGAGGGGTAGAGAGGGAAAGATGTGTCTAGTGGTTGAAGGATAATCTGCTGGATCCGGAGGCTGGTGGGATGTTAGGTGAGGACATGGGGAACTCGGTCACTGTTGGGGTGACGGGAGGATGGTGTAAGGGCCGAAGTGTGGGAAATGCAGGAGATGCGGGTGAGGGCATCATTGATGACGGCAGAAGGGAAACCACGATCCTCAAAGAAGGAGGGCATTTGAGATGCAGCCTGTCTGAATGTTCTCCACAGTACATTTACAGAGGTTTTCGAGTGCCTTAGTTGACAAACCAAGTATTTTCAAATTCAAATTAAAGAAGCCGCTCTCTTCTCATTGTTATAGTTGCATCGTTATGTAGGGACCATGTTAGACCGTCAGAGATCTTGACACCTAGGAACTTGAGATTACTCTCTCTCCCCACTTCTGATCCCTCTGTGAGATTTGGTTCGTGTTGCTACCTCTTACTCTTGCAATTATTTACGGCTTCTTCATTGTTTCTATTAGTTTGAAATTAGTGATAGGAATGCCAAGTCCACAGTTCAGCGATCTGTTCTGGAGAAAAGTCATATATTTGTGGATTTGAAAGCATCTAGCATATGTGGATTGAGAGATTCTGAATGAAGTGAAATGGACAAATGACAAGTGTCTGTTCCTGTCAGTGTGAAGGGTAAGCTGGTATGTGTTCGAAACAAAGGCAAACGAGAGAAATAGAGGCTCTGGTCAATAAAAAAAATAAGCATATCCTGGGTGTAGGAGGTCGGGATCGGGTAAATAACTTGATAATAATAGAAACGTTTCAGAATATTCTTAAGAGGGAAATGAGAAGGACAAAGCAAATCATGGATCTGGCAGGTCAGTAAAATACCAGTAAAATACCGGGGAGACAAGGATCCCACAGAAATCAAAAGGATTTCCTGTGTCTTGACCCCAGGGAATGGGCGTGATTAATATTCAATTACGGAACATTTCTTCTTGGTGTACTGAAGAAAGCATCATGTTTGCTTCACTGAAATGGAAACGAGTGGTGTTTGTCAAGTCAAACTTGAGTTTCTCGGAAGTATAGGAACCTAGAAACAAACGAAAATAAAATTTAAATGTAAGAGCAACAATTCACTGAGAGACCGGGCGGAACCTATTGCCAGAGTGCTGCTTCTGCCCGGAATATTTGGGCGGACCCCGCAGCGGCACTGCGGCAGTCCGGGAGCAACGTTGGAATCCGCGGTAAGAAGCCGACCTTCAAATACCTTGAGCGAGTGTTTCATGGAAAAGAGCACTGCTGTCACAGTGTTTGGGTTAACTTCACCAGGGGATCATCGCGCGCAGGCACTTTTTGGAAACGGCGCGAGGCTTAAGACGAGTTCGCGAACCTTCGAGAGAGTTGCACGGTTTGAACCTTAACGGTCGGAGGCCATAACGGCCCATTAGAGAAACGGAGGTTCAGGTCCGAATTCGTCTACAAAGTCCGAGAGGCAGCACAGTTTTTTCAACTAATAAATAAACTTATGCCTTATGACTAATCTAATGACATGACTAAACTGATGACTGACTTATGTCATATGACTACTGACTAATGACTAATGGAACTATTAAACGGCCGCACTTTCGAAAAATAAAAGAAGAAAAGAAGGAAAAGTTGTTTGGTCATTGAGTGGAATACAGTTAAAAAAACGTCGGGGGTACGCGTATTCATTCCCTTTGAAGTGGGGAAGCTGCACATGTTCAAAGAAGAACAGGAACTCCGACTTGACAGTCAAAACACGAATTGACAGTGAAAAACTGATTGACAGTGAAGAAACTGATTGACAATAAGAAAAGAAAACTGTTTGACCAGGAAACTGGAGGACCGGGAAACAGAAATCTGGGAGCATTGAGCTGGAACAACAGGAGTAATAACCTGGAATCCTGAAAAAAGGAGAAAATCAAGTTAAGATACAACAACATCAAAGCTTTCACTAAAAAGTTGCACTTACATTTTCACCCTTGAACAGCCTGCAGAGGAAATCAAAGATGGCTGATCAAGCTATCTGCAAATCAGTTGAGCAACTCAAGGTAGAGCGAACGACAGCAAAAAGTTTATTTTACTGTAAGACCAGGACCTATGAAGACATGTCTGGAGAGGAGCTCAGAGTCAGTTTCGATAAACTCACAATAGAAGACGATAAAGTCATGGAAGCCAATGATGATGTGGAGGCTGAACTCACTGCAGAACTGGAGGCGGAGCTGAACACAGAGAAAAGAGCTCTGTTAACTGAACAGCAAAAAGCCGAGCGGGCAAAGACGGCAAATGAGTGTGAGTTGAAACTAAAGGAGGTCAGAAGCCTAAGCCAGGAGACTCTTTGGAACAACTTCTGAAATGTTGAATTGTTCACAGCACTATAAGCAGCAGAGGATGAATGTGAAAATGCTGAACAACCCAATGGCAACCAGGAGGCGTATGACTTCTGCTTAACCACCTGCAAGGACTGGTAAAGACAACGAAGGAGGTGCATGGTCAGTGGGAACGATGGATCCCACCAGGGGTTCAGAAGGACCTTTGGAGTCAGCCAAAGGACTCGAACTCCACATCCCCAAGTTGATTTCCAAGAACGCCCACTTCATTCAGGCCGGGAGAAAGGGGGGAGCTGAAAGACTAAACACTGACTGTCGAGTAGCATCAGCAAACCTCCCGGCCAAAATATTACTTCCCTCCCGTTCAGGTGCAACCGATCACTCTTCGAAAGATCACACCTTGCCCAGAAAAAAAGTTCCAATGATTCAAGCTTGAAACTCTGTCACTCAATTATTTTTGCTATCATCCCATTTCTACTTGCACAATCCCATGGCCCCGTGAGTAAACCAGATATTACTGCCTTGGTCCTTCTCTTCATCCTATATCCTAACTCTGTATACTCAGTCTGTAGAATCTCTTCCACTTTTTTGACAATGACTATGGTGCTAGCATGCCCCATGACCTTTTACTGTTCACTGTTCCCCTTGAGAATATTCTGCAGCCGCTCTGATGCATCTGGACCCGAGCATCCGGGAGGCAACACAGCATCCTGGAGTCTCTTTTGCGGCTACAGTATCTCCTGTTTGTACCCCTAACTATTAACTCCCCTATCACCCATCCACTGCCTAATTGTACCATTCCCTGCCAAAAGGGATTCACCAGGGTTTCCTTACCTCATTTTTAACTTAAAGAAATTAATGGAATCGGGTGCAGGCAAAAGTTACCAAAAGTGTATGTGGATTTGGTCTGACTACCAAATAGAAAGTGACCATACTGGTTTCCTTCCAGAGACCAAAGGTGAGCTGCATGGTGCATTCACTGGCCATGAAATAGTCCTGTGTGTACAAGGGAGTCAGGAGGAAAGAGGGGATATGAGATAGGGTAATTACCGTGGATAGGGTCAGGGCCATATCCATGACAGATATGTTCTGCAGAGACTGAGTCCAAGTTTGGTCTAGGATGAGGAGCAGCTGGAGCCAGTGTCTGATTCTGGCAGCATCCCTCAGCCATCCCAGGACCAGTGGAGTTGTCAAATTGTGGTTGGGTGGGAATATTTTACAGGAAACGTGATTATACTCACAATTTACGGTACTGCCATTGTGTCCTGTCCTGGGTCTGGGGTGGAGCCGTGAGTGGACCTGGAACTATACCTTATTTCTGACTTCACCGGTTTCCTTTCAGTGACCAAAGGCAAGTTGGATGGTATTTTCATTGGCTACTAAATACAGTACGATGTGTACATGGATGACAGAACGAAATTACGCCTCTTTCCTAACTCTATACACTCAATATGTAGGATCTCATTTCATTTTGTGGCAATAACATTTGTGCCAACTTGCACCTGGACCTCTGGATTTTCATTCTTCCACTTGTCAATACACTGTATACTGTAGGTGCACCTCTAAACCCTGGAAGCTAGCACCCGCGAAACAACACACCATCCTTGTGTCTATTTTGTGGCCACAGTATCTCCTGCCACTAACTAGTGAGTAAACTGTCACGATCACACTGCCTGACTTTACCCTTCCCTGCAATAGGGGAACCACCAGGGTCTCCTCATCTCGTTTTGAAAATCGTAGAATCAGGTACAGACAAAAGTTTCCAAAAAGTGCTCGTGGAATCAGCCTGACTGTCTGAGAACCTAGCTTAAAAACTGCTGCGCCCTAGACATTGAAGATCACAGTGATCAGGCCCAGAGGCCAAATCTTGGCAGGTGAAAATAGGAAGTGACTGCACCGGTTTCCTTCTAGAGACCAAAGGTGAGCTGAATGGTGCATTCCCTAGCTGTAAGATTCTGTCATTTATGTACAAGAGTAACCGAACAAAAGAGGCGATGTGAGGCAGTGGTGTTAGCATGGTCAGGGTCAAGGCCATATCCATGACAGTTATGTCCTTCCCAGAGAGAGCCCGAGTTGATGGCCATGGTCTGATTTACATTGCAAAGACACAGGAATCATTAAGAAATCAACCATAAAGCACGTACCACGGGACTTAATAACAACATTTATCGCATTGTTGTGAGACTGGCACTATATCATGTATTATTGGCCTCATAATCTGCCACATTATGAACTTGCACCTTATGGTTTAGCTTTCTCTGCAGTTCTTTTGCATTTTGATGTTCTACTTTGTTCTGCATTTTGTTAGTGTTTCAACTTGTACTACCGCAATAGACTGCATTATTTTTTTCACCCAGAATGCTAATACACCACGAAGAGGGGAGCACTGTCTAGATCTGACATTCTGCACCATTGCAGGGACAACTTTGTTCGGAAGTTGTTGAGACTTCAGGAACAACTGATCATAACATTGTTAGACTCGAAGTTCTTTGAGGGAGTATATCCGTAAAAACGAAAGCTCAAAGACAAACACAAGTTTGTGCAGATGTGGCAATGACCTCAAAATGCAAACTGGAAGAAACTGCTTGACATTGCGTCAGTTGAGGGACAATGGCATCGATTTAAATAGGTAATGCATGTAGTTCAGAAAATGTTCAAACCCAAGGTCATGTGCAGCAAAAAAAATAGATCAACTACATGGATGAGCAAAGATATATAAAATATTGAAGAAAAGACAGCTAAGTAAGGAATACAGAAAAAATAGTAATGCATTTTAACCATAGGGCATATGAAAATGTGAGAACTGTAGTCAAGTGGGAAATTCAGATTGCCAAAGGGAGGTTGAGAAGGATATTTCTGATAATATTAAGATTGACCAAGAGATTTTGTCAATACTACATTCATAAAAGAAATGTTAATGGAAAGTTAAGTGTATTAGGAATAAGAGTGGTTTGTTAAATTATGCAGAGGATCACATAGTGGATACTCTTAACTTGTTATTTGCTGAAGTGTTCACTTAACAAGATGTTAAAAATAAAGTTGCTTAAGCTGATTCGGAGATCTGAGTAAGTAAGTTCCTGCTTCAGCTGAAAAGGTTGAACGTTAATAGATCTCAGTGTCGGACAATATATATCCAAGAATACTTAAGGTGATTAAAAATATAAACACATAACAATATTTTTTCAGTACTCTCTGTAGATTGACAAAGTCTTTAAAGACTTAAAATGGGCTAAAATTTTCTTGGCATATAAGGGAGGTAACAACACTGACCCTTTTAACTACTTACCAGTAAACTTAACTTGTTTTGTGAGTAAGAGAAGAGAAACATTAATAAACACAGAGTTGAAAAAGAATCCGATAAGTACAGGGATACAGCAAGTGTGAAAAAAATTATCCTTGTCTGGATGACTGCCAGTGACTAGTGGTGCTCCGCAGGGATTGTTGTTGGGACCAATACTTTTTTGTTGTAAATGAATAATTTATATGATGAAATTGATGGATTTTTTGCCAAGTTTGCAGATGATTTGAAGATTGGTCGAGGGACCGGTAGTGTTGAGGAAACAGGTAAGGGGCAGAAGAACTTAGCCAGATTAGGAGAAAGGGTAAGGAAGTGGCAAATGAAATATAATGTTGGAAAATGCATTGTCATGCATTTGGTAGTGGAGAGTGTTGTGCAGACTATTTTCTAAAAGAGGAGAAAATAAAAAAAATCTGAGAGGAAAAGAGAATTTGGAGTTATTGTGTGCAACACCCTAAATGTTAACTTGGAGGTTGTGTTGGTGGTGAGGAAGGCAAATGCAATGTCAGCATTCATTTCAGAAGTCTAGAATACCAGAGCAGGGATATGACGCTGAGGCCTCATCTTGAGTATTGTGTACACTTTTGTCTCCTCAACTCAGGCGCGATATGCTAGCATTGGAGAGGGTCCAGAGGAGATTCACAAGGATGATTCAAGGAATGGAAATGTTATCATACAAAGAACATTTGATGACACTGCATCTACACTCACTGGAATTTACAAAATAGAAGGATGAGGGAAGTTCTTATAGAAACCTTTCGAAAGTTGAACGGCTGAGACAGAGTAGATGTGGAAATGATTTTCCCATGTTGGAAGAGTCCAGAACAAGAGGGCACAGACTCAGGAGAGAGGGATGCCAGTGAAAACCAGAGATGTCGATAAATTTCCTTTACTAGAGGGTTGTGAATTTGTGGATTTTTTTTTTGCCACATTCTGTTGTGGAGACCAGATCGTTGGGTGTATTTATGGCAGAGATTGATACTTTCTTGATTGGACATGCCATCATAGCTAATGGGGAAAAGAGCAGGAAATGGGTTTGAGGAGCAGAAAGAAAGGAACAGTCATAATTTAAAGAAAGATTGAGTGAATTAAATTCATTTGGCCAAGGTTTACATATAATGAGAGGAGATTTGATAAAATTGTTCAGAATCATTAAGGGTAGAGTTAAGTAGGATGCCAAACGCTACTTCAAAATTAATCCATCAACCAGGAAACGTGGAGAATGGTTAAAAAGAGATATCGGGTACTCTTAACTTTTATGTTGCTAAGATGTTCACCTGCAAAGATGTTAAAAATAAAGTTGCTTAAACTGATACAGAGATCTTAGTAAGTAAGTTCCTGCTTCAGCTGAAAAGGTTGAAAGTTAATAAATCTCAATGTCGGACAACATATATCCAAAGGGGACTTAAAGAAGTCTTTGATTAATCATACAAAGATATAACAAGAATTTTTCAAATCTCTGTGAAGATTGATCAGGTCGTTAAGGACTTGAAATGGGCTAAACTATTGTCGTGGTATATAGAAGGGGTGACAGCACTGACGCGTTTATCTGCTTACCTGAAAGCTTAACGTGTATCGCGGGTAAGATAAAAAAAAAAACATAAACAGACACCGAGTTGGAAAACGATCGGATAAGAACAGAGATGCAGCAAATGGGAGTAAAATGATCCTTGTCTGGATTATTGCCATATTCTAGTGGTGCTCCGCAAGGATTGGTGTAGGGACCACTACTTTTTGCTGTTTATAAATTAGTTAGATGGTGAAACAGTTGGATTTGTTGTCAAGTTTGCCGATGATATGAAGACTGGTGGAGGGGCAAGTCGTGTTCAGGAAACTGGTGGGGTGCAGAAACACTTAGGCAGATTAGGAGAAAGGGCAAGGAAATGCCAAATGAGATATAATGTTGGAAAATGCATTGTCATGCATTTCGGTAGTGGTGATAAATGTGCAGTTTATTTTCTAAATTGGGAGAAAATCCAAAATCTGAGAGGACGAGGAAATTTCGAGTTAGTGTGCACAACACCCTGAACGTTAACTTGGAAGTTGAGTTTATGGTGAGGAAGGTAAATTCAATGTGAACATGTGGACATTCAGTTCAGAAGTCTAGAATACTAGAGCAAGTATGTGATGCTGAGGGCTCACCTAGGGTACTGTGTACAGCTTTGTGCTTCTTATCTCAGAAGCGATGTGTTGGCATTGGAGAGGGTCCAGAGGAGGTTCACAATGATAGTTTCAGGAATGAAAGGCTTATACGAAGAACGTTTGGTGACTCTGGGTCTGTAATTTAGAATGATGAAGGATCTTCTCATTGAAACCTTTTGAATGTCGAAATGCTGAGACAGAGTAGATGTGGAAAGTTTGTTTCCAAAGGTTGGAGATTCCAATGAAAAGAGAGCACAGGCTCAGGATAGAGGGGTGTCAATGCAAAATAGATATGTGGAGAAATTTCCTTAGCCATAAGGTGGTAGAATCTCTAAATGGCGCCTGATGGAGTGAGTTGAGTTGAAGCTTGCTCCTAAACTTTTCAACCTTTTACCACTCTTTTATTACTTACTTATACTAAAGCATATAACATTTTATGTGCTTGAAATCTGATGCATATTTAGAGAAAATGAGTACCAGAGAACAAAAGAAACTGGTTGAAAGCAGTGGAGAGGGGGAGCCTACCATGAATGCAATATCCAAATTGCTGGATGAAAAAGATGACCAAAAAATTTGAAACTGGAAACGAAAATTTGGAAATTAATGAATGAGAAAAACGAGCAGAGATTCGAAATTGGAAGAGAAAATCGACGCCGTGGATTTAACGTTTTGGATGATTAATAATGCAATGGAAATATTTAAACAGGAGAACAAGGAGTTACAGGGACGTGTTTTTGAACTGGAGGAACCGACAGAAGATGGAAGGCAGAGTCGAGGCACTGGAAAGGAAACTGTATTCCGCTATTCAAAAAATGGAGCCACAGAAAATTAAGATTATTGATCTGGAAGGCCGAAGTTGCAGACAAAACATTAGAATAATTGGCCTGACAGAAGATATTGAAACCGGAGATGACCCCACTAAATTTTTCTCTCAATTCTTAAGGAAGTTGTTTTTTCTCGGGAATGTTCTCAAAGTCACGGATTCTGGATCGCGCACATAGAGTTCCGAGAATGAAATGGGCATCGGATCCCAAACCAAGACATATCATATTACGATTTCATTATGTACATATTAAGGAACAGTTAAGAAAAGAGTTATGCCCGTCAGAAAACAATTATGGTATATGGAAATCACAAATTTCGATTGGTAGATGATTATAGTCCCAAAGTAATGCGTCAAAGAACGGCGTTTAAATCGGTGATGAGTGTTCTTTATCATGCTAAATTCAGACATGCGTACTTATATTCTGCTCGCTTCAGAATAATCTTATCTGATGGATCTCTCAAATGGCTCTCTTCACTCGAAAAAGGCACAGAAGTTTTTCGAGGATCTGAATGCAAGTTCGATAGTTTCTACATAAGCCAACGGTTATGTGGATTTAAAATTATCTTCGACAGAAGAATGACAGTTTTCCATAGTTTAATGATAGATTTTATTTGCCTAGTGATTAAAGTCGACAGTTTGTTACATTCTAAAGGTTTCGATGATTAAAAACTACCTTCGATATTTTAAACTAAAATGGTAATTTGCTACAGTCTACAGATTAATGGTAGATCTTGTATGGTTTGTTTTACTTATGTTCTGGTAAAATGTGTATTCTGTTTCGAATTTTGAGTGTTTGCCATATTTTTAACATTTTTTTGTCTTTTAAAATGGCTTTCTGAAATATTTTTTAAAAAGTTTAAAATGGGCGATCAACTGTTCCAGTTGTTTTAGTTACGCACTTGTTTTTACTTTGTTTAGTCTGCTTGAGCCTGTGGTAAATTAAAAATATGACCCTCCTCTACAGACTAAAGATTAACTTTCTTTATTATTAACATACACTCGGTTTAAGTTTAAAAATATATATATATAAAACTGGATTTTCAACGTTTGAATTTTATCTCCTAATTTTAATGAAAGGTAAATTCGGTTTTAAATTAAGAGTATTCGTTATAACTTTGATGAAGCCGTTCTTTATTGATTTTTTCCCCTTGCGACTATTTAAAATAGCTATGTTTGATTTGAGTTCTAATGGACTGATTGTCCTTTTTCGAGTTTGTGCAACATAAATAATCTATTAACACTTTTTCCTTTTGTTTGAAATAGTCTTTTTGTGATTAAAAATAAAACCGTTTCGAAAAATCGTGGATACTCAAAATATGAGTTGTATGAATCCCTTTTTTTAAAATTTGGAACTACGTTACATGACAGATGGGGCTAGAATCTGGAGTAGTTTGCTTTCTGTTCATTGGCTAGTCTCTGGGTGGGGGAGGGGTATTTTTTTTTTTCTTACTGTTTTTTCTGAGCTGACCTGACACCACAAATATGTCTGCCTGTCGTGACTTCTGGTTCCTCTTTTGACTTGTTTTCCTTCCTTTGGGAAAATTATTGCCCTACAGTAGGATTAACACTTTACACATTATATGATTCACTTACTGAAAATGAATAAGACTATTAATTTTGTTTCGTGGAATACTAATGGTTTGAACCATCCGATTAAACGGAAGAAAATATTAAAATATTTTTAAAAAGACTGAAAGCTCTAACTTTTTTGCACAGGGGAATCATGTGAAGAAGGAGGACAATCAATGCATTTCTAGATTTTGGAGGGGAATGCAGTTTCAATCTAATTCATCCGCAAAGCTGAAAGGTGTTTCTTTATTTATTGATTCTTCGATTCCATTCGTTCATTATGAGATAATTTCGGACCCAACTGGTAGATTTTTGTTGATCACTGATTTACTTTATAATCAAAAAGTTGTTATGGTTAATATTTATGCTCCAAATGTTGAATATCCCGATTTTTAAAGAAATATTTGCATTATTCCATAACTTAAATGAATATAAGTTGGTAATGTGTGGAGACATTAATTGCTGTTTGAATCATTTGATTCAGTTAAAACAATCCTACAAATAAATCTGCATTTTTTTAATTAATTCTTTTTTAGTGGACTCTGGATTATCAGACATTTGGCGGCTTCTACACCCTAATGATACAGAGTTTTCTTTTTTCTCTCATATATATCACAACTATTCTAAAATTGATTGCTATTTTATTGACTCCCTATTAGTACCAACTGTCATTGCTTGTGATGATAATGCAATTACTATTTCTGATCATGCACCTCTGAAATTATCAATTAAAAATTCTGCTGTAAGTTTTAGCACTAGACAATGGCGGTTCAACTCGACCTAACTTCAAGACTTAAAGTTTGTTAGTTTCATTGAAGGACAGATCGGTTTTTTTTCACTCTTTTCAACTAACTTTACTGAAGGAATTTCTAGCGGGATATTATGGGAAACTTTTAAAGCATATATTCGTGGACAAATTATTTCATACCCTGCTGGATTAAAAAAGAGAACCGATAATGAAACGTGTATATTGGTTGGCAAGATTAAAGAAATTGATAAAGAATATTCAGTTACTCTCAATTTGGAGCTTTAGAAAAACAGAGTTGGACTTCAGATGCAACATAGTTTGTTATTAACATCTCCCATTGAAAACCGGTTACTTAAAACTAAATCTCAATTTTTTATACATGGTGTTAAATCAAGGAAATTATTGGCCAATCAATTCAAAACTCTTTCGGTTAAAGGTCAGATTATTAAAGTTTGTAAAGAGGATGGCAATTTTACGGTTGACTATGATGTGATTAATAAATCCTTTCATGAATTCTGTACCTCTTTATAGGGTTAGCGCGTGGTCAAGTAGTTAAGGCTTTCGGATAGTTATCTGAAGGTCGCTAGTTGGAAACTTGGCAGAGTGTGTGTGCATGAGTACTTCACTTTACCACACATTGCTCTGCGACGACACCGGTGTCAAGCTGTATGGGTCCTAATGCCCTTCCCTTGGACACCATTGGTGGCGTGGAAAGGGGAGACTTGCAGTTTGGGCAACTGCCGCTCTTTCCATTAAAAAAAAAACCTTGCCCAGGCTTTCCAAGGATACTTTCCAAGATGCAAATCGAGACTAACGGAGGTCTACACACCTCTTTATATCAATCAGAAATCCCTGCCACAATGAATTCTTAGGGAAACTGAATATCCTCAAACTATCATCCGACGAATGTTTACTATTAGATACACCGAGGAAGACATACAGACAGCAATTTATTTAATGAACTCCGGTAAAGCTCCAGGTAAGGATGGATTTACAGTAGAATTTAAAAAAAAAGAAATTCGATTTACTCTCTCCTTAGTTAAGGATAACTTTTATTGATGCCTTATTGACAGGTAAACTACCATAATACTTTTATAAAGCATCCATTCCTTAATTCTTAAAAAAAAAAGATAAAGACTCTACTGCATGTGCTTCATACAGACCAATATCTTTGCTGAATGTAGATTTTAAAATGATCTCTAAAATAATGGCAATTATTAGTTTGGAAAACACGTTGCTCAAAATCGTTTCAGAAGATCAGACAGGATATATAAAAATCGTTACTCATTCTTTAAAGTTAGGAGATTATTGAATATTATATATACTTCTGCACCTAAAATTCCAGAATGTATTATTTCATTGGATGCTGAGGAGGCATTTGACAGAATTGAATGGAAATATTTTAATACACTTGAGAAATTTAAATTTAGTACAAAGTTTATATCTTGGATTAAATCGATATATCATACACCTTTGGCCTCTATAGTTACAAATAGTCAGTGATTCTTGGCAGGGCTGCCTTTTAAGTCCTTTAATATTTGACATTGCTTTAGAATCCCTGGCAATTACTTTCGAGATTTACCAAATATATTTGGCATTACGCGGGGCAATGAAACACGTAAGATATCATTATATGCAGAAGACTTGTTATTATATATTTCTAATCCAGAGAAATCCCTTCCTTCAGTAATATCATTATTGGCTCAATTTAGAAACTTTTCTAGTTATAAATTAAATTTTGATGAAAGTGAGTTATTCACATTAAATACGCAAACAACTTTTAGAAGTTTTCCATTAAGATTGGCTACAGATTACTTTATGTATTTTGTGGTTTTACATACCCCTTTGGTATCTTGTGACCGGCACATGACCATGATGTAATTGAGGCTCTGCTGGGCATGATGCAATGGTCTTGAGATTGTGGAGTGATGTAATTTTCCCGCCAGTGAGAGGTCATGCGATGGCCTGTTTCAACAGGGTATAAAAGGAGAACGCATCGCTGTGACGCAGGTCAGTTTGTGGCTTAATTCGTCAGTGACTCTATTCTGCTGCGTATTTGATTTTAAGACGCAGTTACGTTTAAAAGTGGAGTTTTAAATTCTACTGTAAGATTCGTTGGGCAGGCAGTTCTGAAAAACGCTGCCAGTCAAAGTCCAGTCGGAGAGTGAAGAATTATCGAAGTTCGGGAAGCTGAAGGATCGAGTAAAGTTGGTGCCGGCGGTAATACAGAATCGACCATGGGAATCTTCATTCAGAAGGTGGTAATCTGCACCCACGATAGTACCTGCTGTAAGTGCAGAAAGGACTGGGCAGTGAGCTATTCGCCAAAAGGAAAACGTCAGTCCATTTAAGCCGTCTTTACTTCCTTCATCATAAATCCTTCGGGCAAAGCATATTTCAGCTCGAATCAGCAGTAACGTCGCGTCATCGAAGAATTCATTACTTCCAGGAAAATCTCTCCTAATTGACTGTGTAAATCATTTGTACTTTCGCATTTACTATTTTTAAGAACTGTGTTCGCATTTCTCGTTTAGGGACTGTTCGGGCTGCCGTACAGCAGCTGACTTCCGGTTAAGTTAGTCGTTTGTTTACTTTTGGTTATTTTTGAGCAGTGTTTAATAAATGATTTATTTGTTTATATACATTTAAAAAACTGTCTCAATTCTATATTCATTGTTGCTGAATCGTAACGGGTTAAAATTACTAAGAAACATCACGACCTATATAAGGCTATTTTTTTTTTACCTTTAATTGATCAAATTAAACAATTATTAACTAAATGTTCTCCAATGTCCTTAGCATTAATTGGCGGAATCAATGTTATTAAGAAGACAGTTTTACCTGAGTTTCTTTATTTAATTCAGGTAGTACCAATTTTTATTTCTAAATACTTTTTTGATATTATTGATTCCAAAAGATATTCATATGTACATATATAGCAGGGTACAAATCCAAGGTTGAGTAAGAAATATTTACAGAAATCCCAAAACGATGCCGAAATTTAGATTGTATTATTGGGCAATTAATATCGGAAATTTACCCTTTTGGTTCCAAGAGACAGATAAAACCCAAAGTCCATGGTGGTCGAATCTTCAACGTGAGTCTGTGCATGTCATGACCCTGTCCGAAGTACGCATTCCGGTTCACGTTCCGGTTCGCAGACACCGGACTCCGGGTCCTCCGACTGTCCCTTGTTTCGATTGGACTCAAGCATTCGCACCTGATGCTCATCTTGTTGGCTGGGAATATACGTGGCTCTGGGATTGAGTGTAGTTGGGGGGGGAGGTGGTGGGTCGTCTCGTCAGTAATCCACCGGTGGAAGGCTAGTTCATACTGTGAGTTTGGATTTTGCTGTTCCGTAGCCTGTCGAGGTTACCGGCCGCCACGAGTCCTGGAGAGACCTGGAGAAGCCGTATGTTCCGGAGCCAGAACCCTGCGCGGGGAACCTTGGGAGTTGTAGGGCATTCCTACCACAATGCTCCCTGGTTTTCGAGCGACAGCCACGAACATACGCATCAGAAGTCAAAAATCGGGTACGTCATGGGGCTGTTGCGAGGGGATGCCCTGGCATGGGCTACGGCTATTTGGGACAACAAACCCGAGGTTTGTGCCTCCGTCCCCACCTTCGTCCTCGGAGATGCGGAAGGTTTTAGAACAGCCCCTTCATGAAAAGGACGCCTCCAGACGCTTGCTAACCCTGAGTCAGGATCCACGGAGTGTTGCTAAATATGCCATCGAATTCCGCACCCTAGCAGCCGACTCAGCATGGAACGACGAGGCCCTATGGGAGGTGTTCGGATAGGGTCTGGCAGAAAAGATTAAGGACGAACTGGCCGCGAAAGATGACACGGACAGCCTGGACGCGCTCGTCTCCTTAGCGACTAGGCTGGACGACCGATTGCGGGAGCGTCGGGGGAAAAGGACGAGTCACCCAGCTCCTCGGGTAAATCCAGGCCGTGTTTCCCCACCTTCCACTAATTCGTCTTCCTCGGCTCCCACCAGTTTCGTTCAAGCTCGATCTGCTCTTCCTGCTCCATCTGTCCACACCGTCCTGGAAAAAAACCGATGCAGCTGGGACAGAACCAGCTCTCACCCCAGACACGGATGCAGATCCCGGCAACTGTGAAATACCAGCTGCAGTCCCTGTCCCAATCCGCTCTGGTGGATTCCAGTGCGGAGGGCAACCTGCCGGTCGAAGAGATAGACACCCGTGCCAGAACACCGAGGGAGCCGTTGACCACCCCCCGGAGTTCAGGGCCCTGGACGGGAGACTGCTTGCTCGGGTGACCAACTGTACGCCGCTCCTGACCTTGATTCTTTCCGGCAATCATCGGGAGGAAGTACGTTTCAGACTTATTCAGTTACCCCAAGCCCCGGTAGTCCTAGGGTACCCATGGCTGACCCAGCACAATCCCCAGATCGACTGGACCGCCGGGAGGATAGCCAGATGGAGTCTGGCATGCCACGCCCACTGTCTACGGTGGGCCCCACCTCCCAGGGAGGCTGTGGCGACCCCGCCGGTCTCCGAAGACCTTGACCTCTCCAGGGTACCTGCTGAATACCACGACCTGGGACAGGTGTTCAGCCAACAACGAACACTTGCCCTGCCTCCGCACAGTCCTTATGACTGTGCCATCGACCTTCTTCCTGGGACCCTGCTATCCACCAGTCGTCTCTATAATTTATCGCGACCAGAGAGGGAGGCCATGGAGAAACACTTGGGCGAATCCCTCGCAGCGGCCCTCATCAGGCCCTTTTCCTCCCCTGTGGCCGCCGGGTTCTTCTTTGTGGAAAATAAAGATGGATCGCTTCGACCCTGCATCGATTATTGAGGCTTGAACAATATAACCATTAAGAATAAGTACCCACCACCCCTCATTAGTTCAGCCTTCGACCCGCTACACGGAATGACCATCTTTTCCAAGCTGGACCTACGGAATGCCTACCATCTCGTCAGGATACGGAAAGAGAAAAGGTGGGAAATGCAAGCCAGGACCATGCGTCCCCTCCTCAAGAGGAGACTCCCATCGACTTTCCCGGCTTGTCGAGATGGTCTCGATAAATGTCCTGGATGAAGGAAGGGTCCAGGATAAAAGAGCGGGGAACCCAGGAACGCCCCTCTGGACCATACCCTTTCCAATCCACCAGGTACTGGAAACCTTTGCCCCTTCGGCACACATCCAATAGCCGTCAGATGGTCTAAGCTGGATGGTTGTCAATGAATCGGGCTGGTGGGGGAGTATCGGGCGTTGGACACAAGGGGCTGACCAACACTGGTTTAACTTGGGGAAACATGGACGGTAGGGTGGATGCGTAGGGAACTTGGTATCTTCAGTCGGAACGCCGTAGGATTGATAACCCGCTCGACCCTGAACGGTCCTAGGAAGCGAGGAGCGAGTTTTCTATACTCATTCTTGTGCGGAATGCCTATGCAGGACAACCATACCAACTGCCCAGTTTGTTACTCTGGTGCCGGCCGTAGCCCGGTCAGCAGATCGCTACAAGGAGACAGCCGACCGACACCGGACCCCGGTGATCATCAGATCTTCATCTTCCCCGGTAGGCGCCGGTTTCTTCTTTGAAGGAAAGAAACGCCGCGCCCCAGCGGTTCCAATAATACAAACCGGTGGAACTGACCTCCCATATCATGAAGACCCATGAGAAACTTGTTCAAGAGCAGCTCTGGCCTATGGTTAGGTAACACTTAGACCCCCTCCAGTTCACCTACCACCCCGACTAGGAGTTGACGATGCCATCGTCTACCTGCTGAACCGTGTCCACGCTCACCTGGACAAGCCGGCAAGCACTATGAGTGTCATGTTTTTTGATTTCTCTAGTGCGTTAAACACCATCCGCCCTGCTCTGCTTGGTGAGACGTTGACAGTGATGCAGGTGGATGCTTCCCTGGTGTCATGGATTATTGATTACCTGACTGGCAGACCACAGTAAGTGCGCTTGCAACACTGTGTCAGACAGAGTGGTCAGCAGCACTGGGGCTCCAAAGGGCACTGTCCTGCCTCCCTTTCTCTTCACCGTCTATACCTCGTACTTCAACTACTGCACAGAGTCTTGTTATCTTCAGAAGTGTTCTGATGACTCTGCCATAGTTGAATGCATCAGCAAGGGAGATGAGGCAGAGTACAGGACTACGGTGGGAAATTTTGTCACATGGTGTGAGCAGAATCATCTGCAGCTTAATGTTGAAAAGACTAAGGAGCTGGTGGTGGACCTGAGGATCGCTCAGCCACTGGCAACCCCTGTTTCTATCCAAGGGGTAAGTGAGGACATGGTGGAGGATTACAGATACCTGGGGATATGAATCGACAATAAACTGGACTGATAAAAGAATACAGAGGCTGTCTACAAGAAGGTTCAGAGCCGTCTCTATTTCCTGAGGGGACTGTGGTCCTTTAATATCTGCCAGACGATGTTAAGGATGTTCTACGAGTCTGTGCTGGCCAGTACTATCATGTTTGCTGTTGTGTGCTGGGGCAGCAGGCTGAGGGTAGCGGACACCAACAGATTCAACAAACTGAATCGTGAGGCCAGTGGTGTTGTACGGGTGGAACTGGACTCTCTGACGGTGGTGTCTGAAAAGAGGATGAATCCATCTTGGGCAATGTCTCCGTTCCACTCCATAATGTACTGGTTAGGCACAGGAGTACATTCAGCCAGAGACTCATTCCACTGAGATGCAACACTGAGCGTCATAGAAAGTTATTCCTATCTGTGGCCATCAAACTTTGCATCTCCTCCCTCTGAGTGTCAGACACCCTGAACCAATAGACTTGTCCTGGACTTATTTCCACTTGGAATAATTTACTTACTATTATTTAATTAATTATGGTTCTATATTGCTATATTTCTACACTATTCCTGGTTGGTGCGACAGTAACGAAACTCATTTTCCCTCGGGATCAATAAAGTATGACTGTCTGTCTGTCTGAAAGAAGGACGGGTCCCTTCGTCCTTGTATTAATTACAGAGGCCTGAACAATATTACAGTTAAGAATAACTACCCTTTACCGCCCATTAATTCAGCTTTAGAAGCACAGCATGGAGCCACCATTTTCTCAAAGCTGGACCTTTGGAACGCATACAAGCTAGTCAGGGTGAGGGAGGGGGACGAGTGGAAGACAGTTTTTAATGCCTCTCTGGGACACTTCGAATATTTGGTCATGCCGTTTGACCTCATCAACGCTCCCACCGTTTTTCAAGCCCTCATTAATGACGTACTGAGGTACTTAGTAATCAGTTCGTATTCGTTTATCTCTATGATATCGAGATATTTTCTAGTACCTCCCAAGAACACGTTCACCATGTCCGTCAGGTCCTCCAGAGACTGTGGGAAAACCAATTATTTGTGAAGGTGGAGAAATGTGAGTTTCATGTTCCTTCGGTCAGCTTCCTGAGTTATATCATCGAGAGCGGGCAGGGGAAAGCAGACCCCGTGAAACTCCGGGCAGTGGAAGAATGGCCTCGGCTCACGACCGGCAAAGAATTTCAACGATTTCTGGGCTTTGCAAATTTGTACCGCCGATTTATCAGAGACTACAGTTCAGTGGTGGTCACCCTTATCCGGCTTATCTTGCCTATTATCCGCTTCTGTTGGGATTCTGTAGTTGGTTCGTCGTTCACCGACCTGAAGAAACGTTTCACCACCGCTCCCATCCTGGTCCATCGGAACTCAGCCGGTCAATTGAATGTCGAGGTGGACGCCTCTCACTCCTGGATAGGAGCAGTCCTGTCCCAATGATCAAGTTCGGACGAAAAGATTCACCGCTGCGCCTTCTACTCTCGCCGACTGTCCCCCGCCGAGCGGAATTACGACGTGGGCAATCGGGAACTGCTGGCGGTTAAACTCGCATTGGAAGAATGGAAGCACTGGTGTGAGGGGGCAGAACAACTGTTTGTGGTATGCAATGATCATAAAAACCAGCGGTATATTCAGACCGCTAATCGTTTGAACTCCTTCCAGGCCCGTTCTGCGTTATTTTTCGGATGGTTCAAGTTTTCCCTCACATAAGCTTCCAGGTCTCAAGAACGGGAAGCCGGACGCGCTCTCCCGCCAATACGACTCCAAGGAGGACACGTGCAGCCCAGGGACTGTCCTCCCACCATCCTGCGTGGTTGCCACCCTCACGTGAGAGATCGAGTGGAATGCTGACCCCGACCTCGGCAATGGACCCGCCGATCGCCTATATATGCCGGTTTCCGTCAGGTCCCAGCTTCTTCAATGGGGGCACACGTCTCAGTTCGCCTGCCACCCCGGGAGTGATCGGACCGTAGCGCTCCTGAAAAAAAACATTTCTTGTGGCCGGCCAATCAGGTGGATACCCGTTCCAATGTCGCGGCATGTTCCACCTGTGTCCGGGGAAAAGCCTCTCATCGGCCAGTGTGGGTTTACTTCGTCCTCTACCTGTCCCAGGTCGTCCCTGGTTACACATCGCCCTAGACTTGGTCACAGGTCTACCCCTTTCAGAGCGGAACACCGCCGTACTCACCGTTGTAGTCCGGTTCTCCAAGACGGTGCACTTCATAACCCTCCCTGAACTCCCTTCCTCTCAAGAAACCGCAGATCGTCTTGTCCGCCACATCTTCCGCCTTCACTGAAACCCCGCAGACATTGTTTCCATTCGAGGTCCTCAGTATGGAAGGCCTATTGTCAAGCCTTAGACGCATTGGACAGCCTATCATCCGGCTCCGACCCCCAGACGAACGGACAGACGGAACGGGTCAACCATGAACTGAGGCGACGTTACGTTGTGTAACGGCAGAAAAACCGTCGACCTGAAGCGACCACATTCCGTTGGTTGAATACACCCACAACCGTCTAGTAAGCTCGGCGAATGGAAGGTCTCCATTCGAGTGTTCCCTGGGGTACCAAACCCGCTGCTGCCGGCGCAGGAAGAGGAGTTTGTGGTACCATCAGTTCAGGACCATATCGATCGTGCCTTAAGGTGTGGGAGGTGACACGAACGGCGCTACTCCGGTCAGCAAAATGTAATAAGAAGACGGCCGATAGATACTGGACTCCGGCGCCCGAGTACCAACCAGTGCAGATGGTTTGGCTTTTATCCAAGGACATACCGCTGAAGAACGAGCGTAGGAAACTCGCCCCTCGCTTCCTGGGACCATTCAAGGTCGAAAGGGTTATCAATCCCGCAGCGGTCGGCCTAAAATTGCCAAGATCCATGCGCATCCACCCGACTTTTCATGTTTCCCAATTAAAACCGGTCTCCGTCTGCCCCTTGTGTCCCCCGGCTGAGACTCCCCCACCTGCCCGTATCATCGACGACCATCCGGCATACACCATCTAAAGACCACTGGATGTGCGCCGTAGGGGCAGGGGTTTGCAATACTTGGTGGACTGGGAAGGGTACGGTCCAGAAGAGCGTCCCCCGCTCCTTCATTCTAGACCCTTCCCTCATCCAGGATTTTCATCGGGGCCATCCAGACGGGGCTGGAAGATCGCCTGGAGGCTCCCGTTGCGGGAGGGGTACGGTCATGGTCCCTTCTTGCAATCGCCCACCTGGCTATTTTCCTCAGGAATAGGGTCTCAATCACCTCGTTTAGTTTCTCATCATTCTCAGGTTCCAGTAACTACAAAAACCTACTTTCCATCAGCAAATGTAATATAAAAACAATGTGACCACAACAAGGAGCTGCCAGTTCTTTGGTCGACTCCGGGGGTGAGTAACCTCGTTTCATGGTTCTGAGGACTGCCAGTTCTAAATCTAGCATCGCTCCTGGATACCGACTCAACGCTCGCTACGTTAATAACGCCTCCCGACTCTGCCTCCACGCTCGTGATCTGCGCTTGGGTTCATTCAGCGCCACGCTTGGGTAACACAGAACTAACAAACTAGTTAAGTTTGCAGATGACACAAAATTAGAGAGATGGTCTAATACCATTCAGGCTGCAGAATCAAAACAGGTAGATCTTAACAAAATCGTGATGCGGGCAGATAAATGACAGGTGAAAGTTAATGTAAGTGAATGTAAAATATTACATATAGGAAGGCACTGGAACGAGGTCAGAGAAGGGCCAATAATCTCATTGCAGGATGACAGGGTGTCAGCTGTGCAGAACGATTGAGAGAATTAAATCTGTTTGGCCTAAGTTAACACACATTCTCACACATTCTCAACCAGCGTCATTAACCGCCACTCTCAGCAACTTGAAACTTCTTTATGTGTTCTGCTGTCAATCAGGTCTAGGGGCGGAGCCACACAACCCGCGTTGTACTAACGTCAGAGAATTTAAGCGTACGTTCCTCCAGTGCACTTTCCAAGCGTCTGTTCGGAGGGTTTTGGGCTGCGGGACTGGCCGGGTGGCTTTAAACCCGGCGGTAAACACGTCCGCATGGTATCGTTCTCTCCAAAGTGTTTCAGCTGTTCCTTTGCCTGTCTTCTCCACACGGTCTCCCAGACAAACTGAGAGGGTTGGCAGGAGTGCTGGGAAAGTGAGGGAGTTCATATCGCACAGCAACAGCCCCTGTTTAATGTTTCGGAGTGAAGGATTCGGTCACCGAGTGTAACGCCGAACGGCGTTGAGATACAGTCACGATGAGAGATGACTGAAAAAAATTGCTGAACAGAACGTCCCTTGTTCTTGCGAAACTCTCCAATTCCGGGCTATTTGCACACTAGACTGTGCCATCTTCTAATACCGGTTTCATTTGAAGCAGGAAAATGGTCTCCCCATCGGTAAATTAAACACCGGTCTCCTGCGTGACAGACGGGGATTGAACTAACGAGGAATCAACAAGAGTGTCGAATCTGTCATACGGATGTCAGTGTTTTGGAGTGTTCATAAAGTTACTCTGATGTTTTTTCGTTGAGTGTAGAGCTTGAGCATTTTACTCATTGTGGTAAACTATGTATACCTGTCTAGACTCGACCCTGTGCTGACTGCTCCTGTAGCTCCTCCCACAGACCCCTATATATAGGCGGTTGGTGGCACTGCTCCTCCCTCGGTCTCCAGGATGTCGTTTCGTGATCTCTTAATGTAAATAAAAGCCTATCGTTCGCCTCCCGTGTCCGAGAGTTATTCATGGTGCTTCAGCTTTATTAGCAGCAATTTTAAAACGTGGAGACCATTTTACGACAAGACAAATTAGACATTGATCATCAATCTCCAGAAGCCGCCATCGCCTTTGAACTCTGGCTTGCATGCTTCCAATCGTACCTGGAACAGTTTCGCGTTACCGAGCCTGCCACGATGCACAGAGTTCTCCTCTCCAGACTCAGCCCGCGGGTATACTCTCTGATCACTGAACTGCCGACACACCAAGGGGCACTGGACGCCCTCGAAAGACAGTACCTGCGGCCGGTGAACACCGTCTACGCAAGACATCGCTTAGCGACACGGCGGCAGCGGGCCGGCGAGTCGAGCGCTGAGTTTGTCTGGGCCCAGCAGACACTCGCACGGGCCTGCGACTGCAGATCACTGATGGCGGAACAGCATGCGGAGCTCCTGGTATGTTACGCCTTCCTTACGGGTATCAGGTCACTGTACATGTGTCAGCGTCTGCTGGAACACGCCGATCTTACTTTACATTCGGCGATCGAGCTGGTCGACATGCTGGAGGCTGCTTTGCACAATGTTGACGTTGTCCAGGCGCGCGAACTCCTGCGGGTCCCATGGACGTTGCAGACCTTCACTCTGTTTGGATATCTCTGCTATATCCACAGTGATAGAGGGTCCTCGTTTACGAGTGTCGAGCTGAGCCAGTACCTTGTGGCTAGGGGTATTGCTACTATTAGGACGACGAGCTATAATCCCCGGGGGAATGGACAGGTGGAGAGGGAGAATGCCACGGTGTGGAAGGCCACACTCTTAGCCCTTAGGTCAAAGGGATTGTCGGTCTCTCGCTGGCAGGAAGTCCTCTCCGAGGCACTGCACTCCATCCGCTCCCTGTTATGTACTTCCACCAACGCCACCCCTCATGAACGACTTTTTTTTTCCCAGGAAGTCTGCCACTGGGACCACCCTACCGGCTTAGCTGACATCCCCAGGGCCAGTGCTGCTCCGAAAACATGCGAGGAGAAATAAATGGTCCCCGATGGTCGAGAGGGTTCACCTACTTCATGCGAACCCCAAGTATGCCTACGTGGTCATACCTAATGGGCGGGAGGACACGGTCATATACCCACGAGACTTCAGTAATCCGTCATGCGTGGCGCCCAGTCTGGGAGTGTCGTGAGAGGTCTGTGTAGGGCTTGGTGTGCGCGATGTCACGTGGGTATATTCATCGGTGGGTACGGAGTTCATATTCACCGTGGAGTGTTCGGGGTAGCGGTCTGGTGCTCCTCCGGGCGCCAGGTCGCGGACGGAGACCGTGTCCTCCCTCCCATTGGGTATGACCACGTAGGCATACTGGGGGTTCGCATGAAGAAGGTGAACCCTCTCGACCAACGGAGAGTATTTATTGCTCCTCGCATGTTTTAGGAGCAGCACTGGCCGTGCGGATGTCAGCTAAGCCGGTAGGGTGGTCCCAGTGGCAGACTTCCTGGGGAAAAAAAAGAGTCGTTCATGACGGGTGGCGTTGGTGGAAGTACATAACAGGGAGCGGATGGAGTGCAGTGCCTCGGTGAGGACTTCCTGCCAGCGAGAGACCGACAATCCCTTTGACCTAAGGGCTAAGAGTGTGGCCTTCCACACCGTGGCATTCTCCCTCTCCACCTGTCCATTCCCCCGGCGATTATAGCTCGTCGTCCTACTAGTAGCAATACCCCTAGCCACCAGGTACCAGCAACTCGACACATTTAAACGAGGACCCTCTATCACTGTGGATATGGCAGGGATATCCGGACAGAGTGAAGAGCTGGCGCAGGGCTTTTATGACGGACGTGGCTGTGGTATCAGGGCAGGGGATGGCAAAGGGGAACCGCGAGTACTCGTCGATTATGTTGAGAAAGTAGACATTCCAGTCGGTGGAAGGAAGGGGCCTCTTAAATTCGACACTCAGTCGCTCAAAGGGGCGGGTGGCCTTGATAAGTTGTGCCTTTTCAAGATGGTAGAAGTGCGGTTTGCACTCAGCGCAGACTTGACAGTCCCTGGTCATCGTCCTGATTTCCTCAAGGCAGTAAGGCTGGTTTCGGGCTTTCACGAAATGGGAAAGTCCGGTGACCCCCAGTTGGCAAAGATCTGTATGGAAGGCGTACAACCGATCGAGCTGCGCGCTGGGACACGCTGCCCGTGATAGGGCCTCTGGGGGCTCATTGAGCCTTCCAGGCTGGCACAGGATGTCATAGTTTTAGGTGGAGAGTTCTATTCTACACCTGAAAATTTTATAATTTTTGATTTTGTCCCGCTATTAGTTGCTGAACATGAACGCAACTGAGCGCTCGTTGGTCAGCAAGGCGAGATAGTGCCTCCAGTGCCTAATACCTTCCACTATGGCCTGGGCTAATTTCCCCTGGGCTAATTCGGAGTGCCGAATTTCAGCTCCCTGAAGGGTGCCAGAGAAGAACGCTACCGGCCTTCCTGCCTGATTGAGGGTAGCGGCCAGCGCGTAGTCGGAGGCGTCACTCTCTATTTGGAAGGGAATGGTCTCGTCCACCGCATGCATCGTTGCTTTGGCAATGTCCCCTTTAAGGCGGCTGAAGGCCGTGTGGGCCAAAGCTGAGAGAGGAAATGCTGTGGACTTGACCAGGGGCGGGCCTGGTCTGCGTAGTGAGGGACCCATTGGGCGTAATAGGAAAAGAAGCCCAGGCACCGTTTGAGGGCTCTGAGTGTGGTGGTCTCGCCCGAAAAGTGTTTGTGGACTCGGTCTGACTGTCGAATAGAAAGTGACTAAACCGGTTTTCTTCCAGCGACCAAAGTTGAGTTGGATGGTGCATTCGCTGGCCGTGAGATTGTCCTTAGTGTATAGGGAAGACAGGAGGAAAGAGGCGATATGAGACAGGGAAGATACCGTGGATAGTCTCAGGGCCAATCTGTCTTACTGGGGTGTTGTATCAGGACCCAAATGCAGGACACATACACTGCAGTGCTAGGAACAGGGCAGGATGACCGATTGCGAAGTAGGATCCTGGGGTGGAACACCCTATCTATCTGTGAGGCAACTTTCAGTGGCCTGCGGGCATGTACCTCCAGATACCTCTGCTACTCCACACTACCAAGTATCCTGCCATTTGCTTTGTACTCTGCCTTGGAGTTTGTCCTTCCAATGTGTACCACCTCACACTTCTCCGGTTTGAATTCCATCTGCCACTTTGCAGGACACTTCTGCATCCTATCAATGTCTCTCTGCAATCTTCGACAATCATCTACACTTTACACAACACCACCAATCTTTGTGTCATCTACAAACTCGCCAACCCACGCTTCTACCCACGCATCCAGGTCGTTAATAAAATTCACGAAAGTAGGAGCTCCAGAACCGATCCTCATGGAACGGCGCTAGTCACAACCCTCCAATCGGAATGTATTCCCTCCACCATGACCCTCTGCTTTTTGTAGGCAATCCAATTCTGAATCAACCTGGCCAAACGTCTCAGGATCCCATCCCTTCTGACTTTCTGAATAAGCCTACCGCGTGGAAACTTATCAAAAGCCAAACTACAATCCACGTAGATCATATTCATTGCACTACCCTCATCTAAATGCCTGGTCACATTCTCAAAGAACTCTGATGGGCTTGTTAGACACGATCTGCGCTTCCCAAAGCCACGCTGACTGTACCTGTAAGACATTCCAGATAAGGAATTATACCTTATTTCTAACTGCACTGGTTTCCTTTCAGTGACCAAAGGCAAGTTGGATGGTGTGTTCATTGGCCTCAAAGTACAGTCCGATGTGTACATGTTTGACAGAGGTGAAGAGGTCTCTTTCCTAACTTTTTACACTCAATATGTAGGATTTCAACTCATTTTGTGACAATGAATTTCTTAGCAATTTGCAGCAGTGAACTTTCACTCTTCCCCTTGACAATACCCTGCAGCTGCACCAATACCCGCAAGGCTACACACCATACTTGTGTCTCTTTTGTGACCATAGTATCTCCTGCCTGTCTCCACTAACTAGTTAGTAAACTGTCACTATCACACTGCCTTAATTTACCCTTCACTGCCACAGCGGATCTACCAGGTTTTCAATTCATTTTGAAATTCATAGAATCAGGTACAGGCAAAAGTTTCCAAAATTTTTTTGTGGACACAGGCTAATTGTCTAAGAAACTCTCTTAAAAACTGCTACGCTACAGACTTTGAAGATCACAGAGATCAGGCACAGAAGCCAAGTCTTGGCTTGTGTAAATAAAAAGTGACCGCACCGGTTTCATTCCAGAGACCGAAGGCGAGCTGGTTGGTGCGTTCACTGGCTGTAAGATACTGTCATTTGTGTACATGAGTAACCGAAGAAAAGAGTCGATGTGAACAGGAGAGTTACCATGGTCAGGGTCAGGGCTATATCTATGACAGTTCTGTCCTTCCCAGAGAGAGCCGGAGTTCTTGGCCATGTTCTAAATTACATTGCAAAAACACAGGAACATTAAGAAATCACACTCAAACCACGTACCACGGGGCTTATTGACAACATTAATCGCATTCAAAAGCGGCGACATAATGTGCGTGCACCTTATGATTTACATTTCTCTGCAGCTGTTATACTTCCTTCTGCATTTTGTTAGAGTTTCAACTTGTACTACCTCAATACATTGCATTATCTTTAACCCAGTATGGTAATACACCAACAAAACGGGAGGCTTGTCTAGATCTGATATCCTGTAACACTGAAGGTACAATTTTGAATACGGAAGCTGTTGATCCTTCTGTAACAAGTGAGCATAAACTTGCTGGTCTTGCTATGAGTGCTGAACAGACCTGATGGAAATGGGGTGAAGAGTTAACCGTTCCCCTCCCCCGTTGAGAACTATGAAATATGCTGCTCCTCAGAGAGAGAGATGAAGCACAAAGGCACGGACATCTGTTACAGATGAGAGAGAGAGAGAGAGAGAGAGAGAGAGAGAGAGAGAGAGAGAGAGAGAGAGAGAGAGAGAGAGAGAGAGAGAGAGAGAGAGAGAGACTGATGGAAAGGTAAACAAACATTTCGCTGCAAGGACGTTACTTTGCTCGTTAACATTCCAAAGGAGACAGCAGGAGTGGCCTGATTTGATGGACATGGTCATTTTGAGTTGATGGATGGATGATAACCCGTCAGAATGAATAAAAAGCAGGTTTGGGGAAACACACCTCAGACACACCAGTGGACATTGACCGAGTGCTGGGCATCCGCAGGAAGGTGAGGACTTCGAGGACCGAAGCAGGAGATCGGTCAATAAAACTCTCAGTGTGACGGTAGGGCTGGTGGAGATTTGTGTCTGTGCCCACTCATGCCAGAGTGACGAGTCTACCACAGAAGGACTGTCTAGCTGAAGAACAGAGGGGTCATAGCTGAATGACCACAACGATATGTCAGAATAAGAAAGCAACAGAAGGTTTGCTTGGTGCAGCTGCCTAATCTCTTGCTCTCTCTTTCTCTCCAACGTATTACAATACAACAACCACAATTAGCTCAGCACACGTGAAGTGAACTGAACTCTATATTCTCCTATGACAATTCATTTCTCCCTAGACTTTGATGGAGCTTGTTTGTTATTACTTATTATTATTCCTACACTTTTATGTTTATTATTGCTAACATGGTTTATATGTATATTTACATTTATGATACTGTATTGTGTAGTTTACTAATAAACACTGTTTAGTTTTCGGTACCACAGACTCCAACGGATTCTTCTATTTCTGCAGGTCTGTAAACCAATTACGGGGTACATAACAGTCTCGAAGCACTTTGGGGGAGCATATCAGAAAAGTGAAAACCCTTAGATTGAAATTCACAAAGACAAGAGTTTGTACAGATGTGTCAAAGACCTCAGAAGGCAAACTGGAAGAAACTGCTTGACATTCTGTAAGTTAACAGACAATTGCAATTATTTAAATAGGTAATACATCTAGTGCAGGAAATGTTCATACAGAGGGTCAGGAAATGCAAACCAAAAAACCACTATGGATCAAATACATGGATGAGCAAAGATATATATAAAGTATTGAAGAATTGACCGCTAAGTAAGGAATACAGAAGAAAAATAGTAATCTATATTTAACCATGAGCACATGAACATAGGAGAGCTATAGTCAAGTGGAATATTCAAATAGCCAAAGGCAGGTTTAGAAGGATATTCTACATAATATTAAGATTGACCCTGAAATACTTTGTCAATACTTTAGATGTAAAAAATGTTAAGTAGAAAGTTAAGGACATTACGAATACCAGTGGTGTGTTAAATTATACACAGTAGGACATAGCAAATACTCTTAGTGCTTATTTAGCTACAGTGTTCACCTGCAAATTTGTGAAAAATAAATTTGCTTAAGCTGCTTCAGAGATCTTGGTAAGTAAGGTCCTGCTTCAGCTGAAAAGGTAGAAAGTTAATAAATCTCAGTGTCGGGCACCATTTACCGATGGGTACTTAAGGAAGTCTATGATTAAACATACAAATACATAATAAGAATTTTTTCAGAAATATGTGAGCATTGATGAAGTCTTTAAGGACTTGAAATGGACTAAAGTTTTATAAGAGGGGTGACGGCACTGACCCTTTTAATTACTTACTTGTAAGCTTAGCAGTAAGCTTGCCGTTCAGTTTACCAATAAGCTTAACATGTATCGTGGGTAAGATAAGAGAAACATTAATAAACACCGAGTTTGAAAAGCATCTGGTAAGAGCAGGGTTGCAGCAAGTGGGAAAAAAGACCCTTGTCTGGATGACTGACAATGACTAGTGGTGTTTCGCGGGGATTGGTGTTGGGACCACTATATTTTGCTGTATATAAATGATTTAGATGACGAAATAGATGGATTTGTTGTCAAGTTTGCAAATGATATGGAAATTGGTGGAGGGGCAAGTAGTGTTGAGGAAACAGGTAGGATCAGAAGCACCTAGAAAGGGCAAGGAAGTGGTAAATGAAATATAATTTTGGACAATGCATTGCCATGCATTTTGGTAGTGGTGATAAGAGTGCAGACTATTTTCAAAACGCGCAGAAAATCCAAAAATCTGAGAGCTAAAGGAACTTCAGAGTCATTGTGTGCAATACCCTAACTTGGAGGTTGAGTTGGTGGTGAGGAAAGCAAATTCAATGTGAACCATTATTTCAGAGGTCTAGAATACTGGATGTGATGCTGAGATCTCACCTTGAGTATTGTGTACCGTTTTGTGCTCCTCATCTCAGAAGCGATATGCTGGCATCGGAGGGGGTCCAGATGAGTTTAACAAGGATGTTTCCAGGAATGAAAAGCTCATCATACGAAGAACATTTGATGACTCTGGGTGTGTACTCACTGAAATTTGGAAGTATGAGGGATGTTCTCATTGACAGAGTAGATGTGGAAAGGATGTTTCCAATGGTGGGAGAGTCCAGGACAAGAGGGCACAGACTCAGGAGAAAGGAGTATCAATGCAAAACAGAGAAGCGGAGAAATTTCCTTAACCCCAGACTGGTGAATCTGTCGAATTTATTGGCCACGTACACCTGTGGAGGCCAGGTTGTTGGGTGCATTTAAGGCAGAGGTTCTTGTTTGGAAATGGCATCAAAGCAAATAGGGAAAAGGGACCTGGAAATGGGTTTGAGCAGGAGAAAGAAAGGATCAGCCTTAATTGAATGTTGGAGCATGGGCCAAATTGCCTAGTTGTGTTCCTATGTCTTATATTTTTATTGTCTTCTGTAGCAGAAAGGCAGCATGGGTTCAGAAAGGGTAAATCGTTTCTTACTAATATGTTGCAGGTCTATGAAGAGGAAACTAAAAATTACGATAACAATAAGGAGGTGATGTCATTTACTTGGGCTTCAGGGGACTTTGAAAAGGTACCCCAGAAGAGGTTAATATTCAAATTACAGGAGGTAGGGATTCAGGGTATTGGGTGCGAATGTGTGCAGAATTGGCTTATAGACAGAAAGGAAAAAATTATGGTGAGAGGATCATTTTCACACATAGAAGATGTTAAAAGTGGTGTTCCACAAGAATCAGTTTTGGTGCTACTGCTGTTTTTATTTACATTAATGATTTGGACAAGCACAGAACGAATAAACTAGTTAAGTTTGCAGATGACACAAAGTTAGAGAGATGGGTTAATAACATTTAGGCAGCAGAATCAATACAGGTAGAACTAAACAAAATACTGATGTGGCAGATAAGTGAGGTGAAATTTAATGTAAGTAAATGCAAAATATTACATATGGAATTAGAAGCATTAGACATAAATATGCAATGGGGGACTTGAATAAGAAAGTAGATTGTGTGAGAATGATTTGAGTCTCCAGGAAGACATCACTATCAGTATATTGGCAATTCACTATAGTAATTAGGAAGGCCAATATAATGTTGGGCTACATAATGCGCTCAGGGGAGTTCAGAGCTAGATACATCTCCTTCATCAGTTTCCTGCACTTGTGAGGCCACGCCTTGAGAACTGTGTACAATTCTGATCTCCATATTTTGTAAGGGATGTGAAGGCACTGGAAAGTGATCAGAGAAGGGCGACTACTCTCAATTCGCACTGCAGGGTGTGAGCTATGCAGAAAGATTGAGTGATTTAAATCTATTTGGCCTAAGTTGACATATGATGTGAGGAGATACAATAGAAGTGTTCAGAATCATTAATGGTAGAGAATAGTAGGATACCAACTGCTACATCAAAAATAATCCATCAACAAGGAAACGTGTAGACTTGTTGCAGGGACATTTAAGACTAACATCAGAAAGCAATTATTTACAGATACACAATGAACTGAACACTCTCACACAGAGGCATAGAATGACAGGTATAGAATGAACACCACTCTCACATTGTATCGAAGACTGACAGGTACAAGTATGAACCCCACACTCTCACACTGTAGCATAAACAGGCAGGTACAGAATAAACCCCATAACTCTCAGAATCAGAATCTGAATCAGTGTTATTTTCAGTGGCATGTGACGTGAAATTTGTTAACTCAGTTCAATGCAATACATAATCGAGAAGAGAAAAATATAATATAATAATAAATAAATAATAATATAATAATAATAAATAAAATGTAAATCATTAACAGTATAAGCATATTGAATGATTAAAAAAACTTGCACAATCAGAAATACTGTATACTAAAGAAAAAGAGAATTATTGTCCAAAGATTCAATGTCCATTTAGGAATCGAATGGCAGAGGGGAAGATGCTGTCCCTCAATCACTTAATGCTTGACTTCAGGCTTCTGTACATCCTACCTGATGGGAACAGTGAGAAATGGGCATGCCCTGGGTGCTGGAGATCCTGAATAATGGACGTTGCCTATTTGAGACAACGCTCCCTGAAGATCTCCTGGGTATTTTGTAGGCTCGTATTAAAGATAGAGCTGACAAGATTTACAACCTTCTGCACGTCTTTCAGTCCTCTGCAGTAATACACTGTATCATAGTCTGACAGGTACGGAATAAACCTCACACTCTCATACTGTCATAGACACTAGGAGATAGAGGAAGAACACCACAATCCTGCAATCTATGCATCGGATTCTGGCTGACTTTCTGCCTGCTTAACCTATTTATTTCTCAGTTTGTCCATCGGTTTCTTTCGCTCTCACTCACGGTCTTACTACTAAAAATTTACCTCACGCTTATCTTTCTCTCCGTCATTTCCAGCCGCCATGCACATCTTCATCTGCCAATTTCCAGTATTTTGTTTCTATTATTTAACAGTCCGCCCATTCCTTTGCAGAATGAAATATTTATTCTCGATTTCTCTTGACCTTTGACAGATTTGAAATACCCATGAAAGACTGTTACATCTGCAACATGACGCAGAAAGTGCTGGAGGAAGTCAGCAGTGTTCTTTGTGTTGCCCTGGAATGCCATCATCTTCTGATTTTCTCGTCTTCGCACATGAGCAACGTGTTCATTTTACCCTTTCTATCCTGATATCGGTCTCTCTAATATATCACTGTTCGAATCTGTGTATTGATTTCATTACTTACATCCTTCATATCACACAGGGAAAGTAAAAATCTCTACGTTATGTCTCTGTCTAAATGTGCAATGTTAATTTATAGGAAGTTATAATAAACAGTATGTACAACAGGGCAGTGACTGTAACATGGAAATACATTTGTGCAGTTGTTTGTGTGTGTGTGTGTGTGTGTGTGTGTGTGTGAGTGTGTGTGTGTGTGTTTGTGTGTGTGTGTGTGTGTGTGTGAGTGTGAGTGTCAACAGGAAGAATCTGAAGGACTGAAAGACAATGGGAGACTGCAGGGACAGAGGTAAGGATCGGTCAGTGCCGCGGCTCTCCGTTCAGAGATGAATACAAATAAGATGAAATATCTAAGTGTAACTGTTTTGTGACAAAGCTCTACCGGCATATTTCCAACAGAGACGCGGCTGAGGTAATGCCAAATAGTTTTGATTAATTTGTCTCCAATCGCCCCAATATTTACAACAGAGACAATGGTATTGAATTAAAGTGTTTGTTCAAGCATCTCTAACTAAGAAAGTTAGTGAGGTGTATAACCGTCCCTCTGGAGACAGATCATCTGTATAAATCAGGATAGTTTGGAATGCATCGTCTATCTGCCGGGCTGTGAATAGAGGAGCATCAGAAATCAGAGTTTCACAATGAAATGGTGTATCCACTCATCCGGCGGATTCGACAGGTTTACTCTGCTTGTATTTCAGCGTTTGGAATTCCCGGTAAGCCGCAGTGTCAGCTGCCGTGGGTGGATGTTGAACTTTAATTCCAATGTTGAGATTGATTCTGCCGCTGCCTTAAATTCTCACGTTCCAGTGCCGGTATTACGCATTTCAGGAATGGAGTGGCATCACAGGGAATATAAATGCTGGGCGTATCTAAAAACGAACCCCCTCAGGAAATCAGCGAACCGGCCAATTTCTGTGGTACTGAATGGGTCAGGCAGCGTTCTGCCAGCGGTTTGTGATGAATAATCTGCTTTTGGTCTTGTAGTAGCTGCACTGTGTTTTCAGATATTTTGTTCAGACAGCCCCGGGAGCTTATGCTATTTAATCGCCTGCATTTGAATGTGAGTGTTTGTCTACTTCGCAGCAACAATGAAACCACCGACTCCAGTAACACTTTAGCAAATGTGAGGCGTTCCGTGCTGTAACACGAAACTGTTTTGAATTTTTAGTAAATGTCTGCGATATGGCTGAATATAAAGCAGATGATGGACAACGCAATTGAGTCGATGCTGAGTCAATTAACACAACCGACTCGGTGCTTCATAGTTATCAATACTATGAAATGTTTTATATAATATCTGCATCTTACACTGTTACAGGCATCTGACTACGGCACCGAGTTTGAATTCCTCTCACCTGCTTCCCTGTGATGGATTCAGTGGGAGGCGTCATGTCTGTCTGTGATGTTGTGTCATACTTCGCTGTATCTGTCGATGTTCTGTTGTAAAGTCAGTGAGGTGGCAAATGCCAGAAAACGAAACAAACTCTGGGAAAGCTGGAAACACTGATACCCAAGCAGCTTGTATGGAAAGAGAAACCAGTTAACACTCGTGTCAGGGGTCTCTCTGAGAAATGTTCTGAGGAGAGATAGTTTTATTGTTTTCCCCACACATTCTGTTTTGACTGGGTGAGAGCTTCCAGCATTTCCTGGTTTTGTTCCGTCCTTCGGCTGTTGCATCGCTGACGGGGATCACCATAGAAGTTGATGAATGTCTAATGGAAGCAACTCGCCATCAGCGTTCGGATTTATTCATTTCATCCAGACGAGACGCGGAAAGTGCCGCAAGAAAATGTTCCAACCAGACTTGACTCTGCGGAGGTAGTTACCTAGTTTTAGCTTTCCACTGCCACTTCACATTTCTGTCATCAGTAAGGAATACGAATTCAGATCATATTGACTTTATTTTACTGTGTAAACTCCTTCTCTGTCTCCGCCATCTGTACACCCTCTCTCGACCCTCCCACTGCTGAATGCAACAATAAAGTGGAAATATTACAAGATCCCCTTAAACTGCTGCATTGGCTTCTCCTCAGTATTTTCTCAACTTGCTGTTACCTGTCTCTCTTTCAGCGAATTTGGTGGCGATTGTGATCCTGTCCCGGGGAAAGTGCGGTCTCTCCAAATGCGTCACTCGCTACCTGGTGGGAATGGCAGCGGCCGATCTCCTGGTCGTTATCTCGGATCCGCTGCTGAGGTGGACTGTTCGGATTTATTTTCCCCGATTATTCCTGCGAATCACTCCTGTGTGCAGACTAGTTGAATGGTTGATTTCTGCGAGCACTGCGGCCTCAGTCTGGCTGACTGTCGCTTTCACCGTCGATCGATTTGTGGCTATTTGCTGTGAGAAGCTGAAAGAAAAGTATTGCACCGAGAGAACGGCAGCTGTGGTTATCGGGACAGTGAGTGTTCTGGCCTGTTTGCTCACTGTCCCATGGGTCTTTGTATACAAGCATAAAAACATAATTGATGGTGTTCCCTGGCATTGTGTTTTTACACCGAGCTTCAGAAACTCTGCCTCATGGGCGGCATTTCACTTAATTGACAGCATTTTAACCCCTTGTGTCCCATTCATTCTGATGTTGCTGTTCAATATTCTGACCGTCAGGCGGATTCTAGCGGCCAGTCGAGCCCGCAGGGGGCTCCGGGGACAAAAGTGTGGAGAGAATGACAAAGATCGGGAAATGGAGAACCGACGCAAGTCCATCGTTTTGCTCTTCAGCATAACCGGTAGCTTCATACTATTGTGGGCAACACAGGTGGCATTTACTATCTGTAGTCGGATGTCAATGAGTTTTGGCTATTTTGTCACGGGCCTTTACTCCACAAAACACACAGCGGGCATGCTGAAGGCTCTCAGTTCCTGCACCAACACGTGTATTTACGCCCTGACTCAGAGCAAATTCCGAGATGAACTGAAGAATGCGGTGACATACCCACTGAATCTGATTCTGAAACTCATGAAACGTTAGAAATAAATGCTGAAAAGTATTACAACTCAGCTGCCTTCGTGTTCCCTATTCTATACCCCCACTTGAGGGTAAATGGAAACAATGTGATGAACAGAGCAACAATACAAACATGAGTGAATCTGCATTCGCTCGAGATACTAAACAACACACATGAAGTCAGATCCTGATTAAGAGCCTCGCCACGAAACGTCGAATGATTACACTTTTCCTCACGCAAAATGCTGGAGGAACTCAGCAGGCCAGGCAGCATCTAAGGAAACGTTTAAAATGTCGACGTTTCGGGCCGAGTCCCTTCATCAGAGTCCTAACAACTGTTTACTCTTTTCCATTCTGTGTGTGTTGCCTCAGAGTTTCTGTCTGGGGTGGTGAGGCAACACTGGCCTCATCATCCCAGATAAATCATCTTTGCACCTCATGTTCCGCCCTGATAAGTTGAAGCTTGCTTCGAATCTGTTACCCTGCTTCCCGGTTTCTGACAAAACTGACTGATCTTGGCGTATATTTTCGTCTGATTCAACCATTCCTTCTCCGATCAAAACCCGTCCATTTCTTTACCTTTTTTTTCTTCATCCTTCTCTTTATGTAGGTTTTCCCTCTCACTGCAAACCTGAACTATCTTCCTGTAAGAGAATTTTCCTGTTTTACCATTAAGACTGTGACGAGATCTAAAGGAATATTCTGAAGGGGAAATTTTCTTCAAAAAGAGAGAGAGGGAGCGGACAGAGTGTGTGCTATTT